>NC_139354.1:757500-1377500 GCF_055883805.1 Amblyomma maculatum
CACACACACACACACACACACACACACACACACACACACACACACACACACACACACACAGCCCCGCCGGGGTGGCGCAGTGGTTACGGCGCTCGACTACTGTTCCCAAGGACGCGGGATCGAATCCCGGCCTCGGCGGCAGCTTTTCGATGGAGGCGAAAAGCAAGGCGCCCGTGTGCTGTGCGATGTCAGTGCACGTTAAAGAACCCCAGGTGGTCGAAATTTCCGGAGTCCTCCACTACGGCGTCTCTATAGCCTGAGTTGCTTTGGGACGTTAAACCCCACAAACCAAACCAAACCAAACCAACACACACACACACACACACACACACACACACACACACACACACACACACACACACACACACACACACACACACACACACACACACACACACACACACACACACACACACACACACACACACACACACACACACACACACACACACACACACACACACGTGCGCACGCGCACGCACACACACACAAGCACGCACACACACACACACACACCTCATGAACGCACTTCTTAAGCCACCTATATAAACGCTCCCCCCCCCCCCCGCTTTACGCAGTTGTAGTGTTCAAGTAATACTCTTGTTTGGGCGAGTTGGTTCATCTTTGAAAGGTTATGTATACTTGCGCAAAAAACGGGACACAAAAAGGCACATAAACGCTCCGTACATGTCGTTTATGTGCCTTTTTGTGTCCCGTTTTTTGCGTAAGTATACATAACCTTTCAAAGTTGTAGTGTGCGGTGGCATCCAAACAGCAAGCAGCAACGAACAACTGGTCAAAGCCTAAGGTCGTCACTAAACACCTTGTGCCAACTCGAAGGAGCAAGAATTTGGAAATAGTATTTTCTTCAGCCTCTTTCCCTCTTTGCCTGTAGAACTAGCAATAAGCATTCCCGTTAAAACCTCGCAACCGTCCAGTGAGTTCATTTATCTATGGGTCGCTGAGGCAAGCTTAGGCCACTAACTACCACGTCTCCTTTGGCGACTTCTACTCTTTCTGTCACATTTTTTTTGTCTGCCAGGTTGCCATAGGGCGCGTGCTGTCGACTTGTTTCTTCATTACACGCTATCTGACAGAAGCCCCTGGCGCGATGCGGACAGCCGCCATTTTGACCGTCGGAAGTAGAAGGCTGGAGCCAGATCTCGTCCACAGGACCTTGCTAGACTTTGTGCGAGAAGGCGTCATGCGTCTGTACCTGCAGAGAACTTGTGTCTTGCAAGAATGAAAAATAATTTCTCTATTCTCCCTACAAATTTTGATTAAATTGGTCGTAGAAAGAGTTTTTCTTGTTATAATTGAAATTCCCTAAGAATGTCTTAGTGCCATTTCGAGCAAGCTCTAATCATAAAAACCCTTACTATAGATATGCACATAATGTTGGTATAATCTAAAATCTTTAATCTGCAGTCAAAATTTGGCTAAATATATTGCCTCTAAAAAAATCATTCGCCACCTGAAAAAAAAAAAAAAAACATTACAGGATGGTACTTAGCTTAGATTAAGAGGTTAATGGCGAAATAATTTCCTCGTTCTTCCTGTCGTCTTCATACCCTTTTCTTTCTCTATCTTGCGTGTTTGTTACTCGTTATATTTGCATTACTTTTTTTTTTCTTTAGCTTTGTCGTCAAAACATAATGCGGCGTTCCATACCGGCCAAACTATGTTGACGTTAGAAACTATTGCGACGTCCCGCTGACACATTTCGCGGACACATCTCGCGGAACCTCGGGGACGCATCTCACAGTTGCGAGATATTCACGATGAGCCTAGAAAGGATTTTGCCTTAAAAGTCGTTACAGAAGATTTCTAATGGCAATGCTAGTGCGTCAGCTGGTGCGTTATTTGTGAACCCAGGTACGTTGGAAACGTGTGTATAGGAGACTGGTGGATTGTATGGCAGTGGACAGCCAAGAGCGTGCCAAGGATGAGGGGGCTACTGAGTACCTACTCCAGATGACTGAAACAACGGCGGAGTACTACGAAGCCGTCTTGGAGCCGCAACAGCCCGTAGGGTGATAATAGGGTAAGCGGTATCTATATAGAGCAAAGCGCTGCGTTTGAGCACACTCGACGCACTCATCAGAGAGCTGCTTGAAGAGGTGCAGGTTTAAGAAGTAAATCAGCTCTAAACAGACAAAACAATCCATATACTTTGATAGGATCGTAAGTGGAGCGAGATGCACCCTCGGGCATCTCATTTGTTAGCATCGGTTTAAACAACAATGTGACAATTACGCATGGCCATATTTCCGTCCTACATTTCTTTTTACGTTACACGGAAGCAGCGCCCAATAGCTGCGCTTAATGTGAGACTAACACCAAAGTATGAAATCAAAAAATGCAACTCAAACTTATATCCTAGCTCCTTCTACTACTTTCCCTCACGGATTAGTAAGAAAAACATTAAAATCACAATGGTATTGTATACAGTTCTTTCTAAGCATAAAAAGTCCAATATTCGCAAAAACAAGTGGTAAATCATTTTTCACAAAAACAAAAAAACATTCTTTTTTAAGTTATTATATATTTATTTTTCGCTTTGTTAATCTTATGCTGCTTAATTTGTGAATCTTGCGTATTAAAAGAACAATGTGCTTAAGTACCTTCTGAAACAGAATGGAAATGAAATTTATTGCAGTAAAAGAACGCCAGGAGATGAAAGCAAATATAACCTTGAACTTTGTATACGGCGTCCTTACGGCTTATTGGGCTCTGCGCTGACAAAAAGATCCGATAGTCGATCAATGCGTTTTAATTTTTACTCCGAATACTTTCAATCACAGCGTCACAAGCGCACTCTGAATATCATGGCAATGCACCTGCTCTTGGCTTTTTTACTTTTGAATTCGTGATTGCAACTGGCTTGCCACGGCCATAATTACAAAAAGTTTACCTCGTATTCATATGAGCCTGGTATTATTCTCAGTTTTCTGAAATGCACAATTCACAACAGCAACTTTTATATGAGTGCTTTATTTTAAAAGATAAACAACTTTATGGATTCACAGAACACGTACAGTAAGATAACAATCTCCTTACTGCACAAAGTTCAAGCGCTGAAAGTCAGATACAATGTTAAGTCCTTAAACGTTTAAATTATGTTTTCTTTTAATTACCGATTTACACCGATTACGCCGTAGCTGTCTGTTTTCTTGTCATTTAAAAGTTGAGATGAAGTAGCTTTTTGAAATTTGGACTAGATGCAACGATTCCAATGTACGAAGTTTGCAGAGAAATAGTGCGGACCAGTTTCTTGCTGCCATTTAATATGTCGAGGCAGTCATAGAGTAAGAGTGTAGGCTTATTCTCAATGGCCCAGGGAGGCGCAGATGAACTCACAGGAACGTCATCGTTGCCGAAGCTTTTGATTTTAATTGGCTTTGGCCACATGCTGTCTTCCGTCGTCCGGTGCTGCCAAACTACCGTTCATGAGCTATATACGGTGGCATTGGTTTTCACAATTCAAGAAGATGCTTCCTTGTTTGAAACGTAGCACCGCTATACATGACGTCATCGTTGTCACCCCAGCCCAGTTTTGTGCCCTGAGGAGAACTAGGAATGCCAACGTCACTTTAATCAGTGCTTCCATTACTAAATAAAATTGCTAATTCCTTACCTGTAATTTTCATTTTAGAACTTCTTCAGGCGCTCTTTAAGGTCATTCAAACCCATGTCACCTGGTAAGCTGAAAAAACATTTTCAGGTAAATTCGTATACAAACCTAAGCTACAATGCGGGGCCGAATAAGAGGGAAAAAATTAGAGGGTCTCCAGATGTCTCTGGAGGTGGGTGGCGAAAGCCTACCTTCCTCTCCTATTATTTTGCTGTCATCGTCTGCCTGGTATCGGCGTTCGTTGTAGTGCTACATATAACTATAATTGTTCAGTATCTGTCACACTTTCTCCAAAAAGGTATAGTTTTAACTGTACATTATCGCTCCTGTTTCGTGGCGTACCTTTACGCGCGTTCACATGTGGGAATGCAGATGGCAGGAACGATAAACAAGGAAAACACATCTCGCGGAATCTCGCGCGAAGATCCAACGCCTCTAGTAGAGGCGTTGACAAATCTCGCACAAAATCTCGTACACAACTCTAGCACAAGGGATTTCGTTCTGTGAGCCTAGAAATGCTTTGCCCTAATAAAAAAACTTGTTCGAACAACCGTCGCTTGAAAAGGACCGCCTTTTCTAGCCTATGTTGTTAATGAGACCGGGATGAACGGTTGCCAGCAGAGCAGCCGCACATAAAAATATGAGGTGAATGGCTGTAGAAAGAATGTGCAAAGGGCGTATCAAACTAATTTTGGTAGTTACGATAATTAAAAAAAATGTCAAGTAATAACTGCTTTTCAAGGTAAAACGAGGCGTACCGCTCCCCGGAATACGGACGTTTATGAATGCATTACGAAGTTGACATGCAAGAGAAAAAATTCGCAGCAGCTTAATGGTAAGCACAACCAGCGATAGGCTCCAGGTATTTACCAATAAGCTTCACGTAATACATTGCCTCTTCCCGCAGATGAAATAACCTTCGTAGCTGTGAACACTTTGGCAGTATAGACTGTGAGGGGACGTAATACACTTCTGAACGGTCCAACTAAACGGTGCCGTTCGAATTTGGTTCCAGAAATTTGATTTCACCAGAGTTTACAGATTACGACGGTGGGGCTGTGCAGGCTAGCAGCGTAGAAGATATGTGTGTATGTCCTTGATTATATTTCTGCATGCTGAAGGGAAAGTGGCTGCCAAGCAAACTGCAGCGACTAATTTCACAGCTATAAGACAATGATGCTTTTACGGTAAAACATGGCACACAGGTCATTCGAAACACAGATAACTCAAGCTGAATCTCCCTTTCTACTAACCACTTAGAATGCTAGCTTGACAACCAGCACATCAAAGCTGGGTATCGCACGACAGTAACAAACATCGACAGAGTCCGGTGACATCGTCCCCACAAAAATGAGCAGCTAAGAACAAAGAAAACCAGAGAGATGAACGTAAGAAAATAGAAAGAGGTTGTGTGTTCCCAGGAGACAAAACAAGAGCGAACGAAAGTAACGTGTTTGGAGGAAGAGAAAGGAAGGCTGACGAGGGGGAGGTAAAGAACGATGTTTCTCAACCACGCGAGCAAGGAGTGATGAGGAGAAGCTGCGAGATACAAGGTAACCGACCTGAAGCGGTGGCCTTTATCGATCCATTTGCCCAAACACACCTGCTAGTAGCGGGGCAGCGGGGCGCTCCGAGTCGTTGGACTCGCATCGAGAGAGCAACGGCAACTGTCTCTGCAAGACGCGCCCATATACTGGTGGTGCACGGCGAAAAAATGCTGAGTGAAAGCCCGTCTGCTTTTTGTTGTCGAAGCAGGGGTCCACGTAACTGGCTTGAATCTTGGGACTACCGACACTTGCGCGGGTGCTTCTGACTGTACGAATGCGAGCTGTGGATGGCGCATTTGTTATTTGGTCAGAAAGTTTTGTCTTTTGCAAGTGGTGTCACACAATGAAATGTAAACAATAGTGCTTAATTACAGTATTAAGGCAATGAGAATTAAGAAATCAGATTTTACTGTTTCTATTGCGCTCCGCTGAAAATGTTTGTTAACCCTTGTGACTGCAGGGCTGACATTTTCTTGGAAAGTAGGAAGTTCATCGCACATTAGAAGCGTACAATCAAAATTACACATTTAACATCAACAGATATTGAGAAACACAATTCGCAATGCCAGTTGTTAGCTGATGTATTAAAGGTTGCATTCAATAAGGGAAAAAAGAAGTCTTGACGAATGACGTACGCCGACGTTCGCGATGGCGATGTAGAATGCAACTTTTCATTCCTTTTTGACGGCAGGGAAGGCTGGCCGTGCTCTCTATGGAAGTAGTCTGCAGTGCATTAAGTAGATTTTCTTAAGAAAATTATTAGCATTGAGATGGGATGTGGGAAAAGTAATGGTAAGCTTACTCTGAAATTAAATGATCACCGAAAAGAAATTAAACAATTTTTTATTCCCCATAAAATATATTTTTAGTTATCTTTCTTTTTTGCCTATCTATGCGTTTCGTAGCATTGCCAAACTTACTTTCCGCACTAAAGTTGCAGTCGGAGTACGAATATTTTTCTTCTTTTTACAATTAAAAAAGGCGCGGTACCGATACGTATGTCAAGAATATATTGAACCTTATTATCTTTGCTTGCAAATAGACTATGATATTGCCTAGCCTCAATTTACATTCAAACAAGTATCGACCTCACTATAGTTGGCTTCTGAAAACAGCCTCTAGTAGCAATACCTTCAGTTTAGTGGCCATGCTGTTTTGTAGGCTATAATGAATGCAGTTTCTGCTTAAGTGGCCTATTTGACTAAGTAAAGATATATTCAAATGACATATACCAATTTATTTAGACCTCACTCTCAGCTAAACGTGTGTTACCTATGGCTGCCTGATATAGAAACCTTCTGCCTTATATATATATATATATATATATATATATATATATATATACATGACCAAAGCAACCCATAATTTCCTTGTTTGCTTAAGTTAGGGGTTTGGCATGCAGCTTACTCAACACCTTAGTGAGAACTTGAATAACACATTGTGGGCTAGTTGGTCCCGTGTGTGGTGTTTGCGCAATTTTAACTTGTGAGCCAGTGAAAGCGAGGTGTTTGCAGTGTAGCCATAGTGGTGCTCAAGCGGCCTGATAGCTTGTATTAAGCGACATAGTAAAAAATGAAATTGCGCATCATATATACATGCGTGATTATAAGGGTGGATCAGTTAACCTCGATTAGTGCGTACTCGCAATGGGAGAAAATTGCTGATTCCTCTGAGCTCAGCAGCACAACCGCAATTGGGCTTTGGCCATTCTCAGGTCGTTGTTTATCGCCACGCATATTATTATGCTCAGTGGATGTCTGGAGCAGCCGGGATGCGGCCTCCAGGAAGCCCCCCCCCCCCCCCCCCCCCGCCCCCCTGGATATTGTACTCATTACGTATTTCATATCGGCATCTTACGCAACTTATAGCTACGTATTCAGAAGGATTTCGTTTATGATCTTACCTCCTGTCGGCTGAAACAGTATGGCTGGCCGAAGCGCTTCAGGTTTGGTACAAATTAGGAAGGCAAGGAAGAAAGTGCTAGGTCCGCTATGATTTCTACCGTCGAAAGGCCTCAAAATTTAGCCAACGAATTGTTGGGGTTAGAAGGTGAAAAACAAAGCGTGGGATGGGCCTCATGAATGTTGAATACACATGTAACATATCTTGTGCATTTTCTTAGTCTGTAAAGCTATAAGCTCAACGCTTTAATAATAATTCGTTTGCAGGATTGGCAGGCTCATGTTATACATTCTCATCATTCTCCTCCAGACACGTACCTGCGTCGACCTTCTCCTGATCGAAACGTTGGCTCGACCTGCGAACTGAGGCTTCCCCTCTCTACCCTTGTTCAGTGCTCTTTCATACTGTACTCTTATGTCTCTGATGTATAAAGGTGTCAGTGATGTCACCAACGTACAGCAGTTCAGAGCACAGTGGAAATGCAGTCATTGTTTTCTTCAATACAGGAAGGAACTAGACGCTTAAAAAGCGGAGTGCGCGCTTACTACTGAGAGCATCGCTGCTATGGCCGGGACGGCCATAGCTTCAAAAGCCTTCTAATTTTGTGCTCCTATATTCAGTCCAATGATTTTCCCACAATAGACTCCTGGTTATTCAGTGGTCAGATCTTCATATATGCAGCTCCGTATCGTTATGAGGAGCACTCAAATGGGGAACAAGTACATCCACATATTAGGATTCTTCCTTGTCGGTCAGCGTCTGCTCACCTAGCACGACATCAGCCGTTTCCGTTGTGAGAAATCGATTATCGAGTGTGCCATTCATATGTTCATATTCATATTCATTCATATCTTAAGAAAAAGCACCACTGGCACTGAGCCGGTGGTCTGAATAGAACATCCTTATATTCAGAGATGCCTGTTAAGAGTTGCTCCTAGCTATTTTGTCATTAGTGCGAACATCAGCAGCATAGTCGTACAGCAGCTCAGGTGGTGCAATCAGGGGGCTTATGGCACGACTACGGCGCTAATCTAGAGAGCTCGAGCTACAGAACAGAGCTTGCGCTCGTGAGCCGACCGTGATTACTGCGACACATCATGACGCAGCTTCCTAATCCCGCTTAGAGACTCGTTGCGCATCGCTGGAGGAGGCAGGGAAGCGAATCTTCAAGGGTGGTAATGGTCACCCAGCGCCCACATAACGTGTGGATACCATTAGCGTTCCACACGTGCAGTGCACATTGTTGGCAGGCCTAAAGTAGCCGCACTCTGAAGGATGCTTTAAGGTTTCATGAATCCTGTAGGCCATATCAGCTAGAAAAACTAAATAAAGGGACCAGGAACAGTCCTCGAGAGATGAACTCGGTTGTTCGGACAGAAAATAGAGTAATCTGCCGGCAAAACAGTGGAATGAAATGCCAACCAATTTGTACATCGTGACCTAATATTGTTGTGGGACGCTGTGCCCGCCAGGAGAAAGACACAGAAGAACGGAGGACACCAGGCAAACACCACTTGCCCCGGCGCTCTTCTTTTGTTCTCTAACCCTCGCGCTGGCGCTGCGCGCTCGTCTCGCGCTCGTCCCGCGCCTCTTCTTTTTCTGGCGCAGCGCTCCTCGGCGCGCGCCGCACAATATAAGGCTCCTTTTCAAAGACCTCTCAAGGAATCAAGCTTGATCTCCAGTGATGTGATCTATCTGGAGCCGACATTGTGTATGCTAAGGTGCAAGGAGATGATAACGGCACGTGCTATAAAAGATCGTCACCACTGTGCATTCTGTCAAGACGAGAATCCAAGAATTTAGCGGTGTGGAAGCATTGCGTTCCAAACATCAAGCCGCATGCTCAAGAATAACAGGAGGAAAGAATTCACATAAAATAGAAGTAGGAAATGCTCATCCTCTCAAATGTTACCAGAAAAATCTTCCTGCTCAAAACTTTCTTCACTGCTATCGTAGAAGCAGAAGGCGCAGTTGGAGTCAGGCATGGGAAGTCATGAGCGAACTCTACATGTAATGGCACGCCGCGGCTGCTCTTAGCGATGTGGTGGAATAGGTTTTGCTGCCGTGGTTGTTTACAGTAAACAGATCAACGTACCTTCTTTTCCACATTTTTTTTTCTCAGAAAGAAGACGTCACGTACCGCCCCAAGTTGGGTTTTGGGCTATCTAACAGGCGCTTATGGGTTCACGCTCATAAACTACCTAAATCTAAATTACACTATGACAACCTATCGGAAATTGCGCCCACTCAAGCAGTAAACATAGTACTGAAAATCACTAAAACTATTCTATAATATACGAAGCATTCTTTCCAGGCACACAGAAGTTAAATATTCGGCTTAACACTACGTTAGGTTGAAGTGTGGCCAGGTTTGGCGAGTTTGGGTGGACCTTTGCATTGCCATGCTAATGGGTTGTAGACAGCATTGATTGTGGAGCTTAGAATCTTACAGATTGGTTGGTTAATTAGGTTGAACATCCCAAAGCACCTTAAATTAAGCGGAAAGCCATATAGAAAAGCATTTGGATGATTTCGACCAGCAGGGGCGTTTAGCGTCCGCTGATATCGGAAATTACACAAGCACGTTGTGTTTAACCCACATCAAAACGCATTCACCGCAGTCAGTAAGAGCAGGGGGTCGTCCGGCTCATTAGTCGAGCGTATGAGACACTGAATCATTCCGATGGGCCTAGTCTTTCGCTTTGGAATGTGTCAATACTCGGAAGAAGTAGGTTTTCAAGAGAGAATGCTGGGTGAGTTTTCGGTGCGCACGAGCATTAAGCCATCAATAAAGTTGTATGACTGTCATTGGAAGAATACTTTACTGGAAGTTTAAATAACCGATATAGCTGTGTTTGGACAAAATGCATTCTTGGAATTTGTATTTACTCAGAACCCCTAGAAGGGTGGTGAGACTATAAAAAGCATTGATTAATCAGATCATTCTCCAGCAAATGCATAATCGTATTCTACATGCGAGAAGAAAGAAGTATCCAAGAGGCCTTGAGGTGACACCTAAAGTTGGTCCACTCTTGGAGATCGTAAATAAGTAGTGTGCAACGGTTATCCCCACACTCAGCTCAAGGAATATGTAGCACAGCAATTGAATATACCTTGTTGGTTTTTCCTCGTCGGCACATAGCACTGCCAATTTCAAACAAGAGTAGAAACCAATAACAATGAATTTTCGCGTTCTTTGTTTCAAACGTCGAATATTGCCTCAGTACACGTAACACACGCCGCACAATATTCTTATCTGCTCAGCAAATAATTCGATAATGCCTTATTTATATCAAGCAGCTTAACTTTTGGTACCTCCATGCAGTGCTACGTACGCGATGACTTGAAATAATTGCGAGGATGAAACATTAACTCACGTGTGCCTAAACATGTTGGGAAGCACATACAGCTACATCGTGTGCTTTCACATAAGTACTCGAAACACCAGAGCCTTAAGATGTGCTAGGAAACTTGGCCTGGGCGACGACGTGTTAAGGAACCCCAAGCGAGTATGCATTTCCCCAGGTTTCTTACCGATTGGCACTAATAGCTTGACGTTCAATAGAAGGTCATCCGCCGGCCTGAATTATGCATTTTCTTGGCAGTTATGATGCCACACCGCAGCCGCACCGATGTTCAGGGAAAGGCTTTGTCGGTTGCCTAAAGCGGATTCGTCAAGGGGTAGACATTCGGCGGCCTTTTCATGGCGCAAAGACGTTTTATGGCGAACACCGTCCATTGACAAATGCCGTCTTCCTTTCGCACTGCCCGTGGTCATGCCAGGAGAATATCAATCTTCAGTGTTTTCTGACTTGGATAGTTTCTGCTTGCTTAGAAAAATGTTCGTGTTTTTTAAACATGTGCGTAAAGAGGATACTACGTGATTGAGTATGTACTGTGTCAGCGTTAAATTCTATCTTTCCCCGAACAACACATGTGGGATGTGCCATTTTCTCTAAACTAGTGATATGGCAGGAGCTGGATGCAAGAGGTAATAAAAACTGCCTTCTTGTCTAGACCCCAGAAAAGATCACGGTTTGCACAATTTCGCGTCACATGCTTCGCGCCCATCAGCAAGGTATGTGACAAGCTAAACAAAAACCGCTTCACAAAAAAAATTAAAAGATTACCATGAGGTTATCTACGTACACATTAGGGCCTACTTTGAGTCGGCGAAGTTCTTAGTCGCTCCATTTATCCATGACCTAAAACCTGCTATCCAAGCTTCTACCTATGCTTAAAATTCCTCGCTGTATGAGGTCGTGACAATTGTATAGTGTTCTAGAATTGAAAAGTGTGCTATCTTCGGCGTGCGGCAATGGCACCGAGGTGGTCGCCGGAGCGATGAAAAGCGGGGGTGGAACTGTCAGTGGCATGAGCGAATCAGAAGCGCGCGCGCGCACAGCAGAGAAAACGTTCGAGGCGTCTGCTTCTGTGGCTCGTGTCCTGCGATGATTCCGTTGCATCGCGTTGTCCTCAGCCGTATTGCGATGCGTTATTGATGATTGGTCAAGCAGGAAAACACGTGTCTGCAGAGAACATAGCGCAGTTCTAGCCCGTTTCGGTGTTCTTTTAACACCTCCCCCCCTTACTGAACGGCTTATTTTTCGTTCTTTCTTTCCTTCGTGCTCATTGTGCGCTCTTTCTGCTGTTTTTCCCATTTGAGCTCTTGCCTTCTCGAGATACACTTTCTCCGCACAGTGGGGGAATCCCGTTAGCCGTAGAAACGAGGAACCCACCCAGCTTCTTTCAAGTCCGGTTGATGAGCTTGACCGCTTGGTTGACGAGGGAAAGCTCGAGGGTGTCGAAACCTACTTTGAATACCCTTGATCCAGGCGATCATAAGCACGTAACTATGCACAGTTCTAGCAGTCTCATAGCTTACATTGCAGTATATGTGGCTCGAAAGTTCAAGCACAAATCAAAAGGCAGTACTGTTTTGCGTACCTCCTTTCGAGCAATTCATGCGTAGCAAAAAAAAAAAAAAATCATCTCAAACTTCGATCACGGAGGTCTTCCTTATCCGTCTGCGGAGCTTTGCTTCGAAACACGCTGAAAGAGTCTTTGAATCTTTTTGTTTTTTTTTTGTTTCAATTCAGGGCAAATTAATGCAAATAGCATGCGTGAATGTGGGATGTTTTTGCAAAGCGCTGAGGTTTCCGAGCTTGGATGTATGACAGAAATGACGCTTCTCATAGTGAAGTCCTACGTCCTCATGCGATCCCCGTTTTATGTGAAGTCACTAAATCAAGTGCAGAGCTCTAAAGCACAGTAGATATATAAGACCTGAGGCTAAGTAGATGCAAATAATTGTGTTTGAGGGCTCCATGAATCTGTCTGTGTCTTCAAACTTAGCAGTCTAATTATTTCATGTTTTCGTAGTAGTGACATTTTCATATAGTTCTCCAGTGTTTTATATGTTGGTACCACATATGCTTGAACTATTTATTTATATCCACTTATGTCGCGAATTTGTCATCCTGTTGGGTTTTGAAGTCGTCCGCTGTAGGGTTTCGTGCATCTGTATGAGCTCTCGCTGATCTGTTTCGTTTCATATTCAACTACCTGTTCACATGTATCCGCCCATATTCAAACAAAGATTTCAACAGCCCCTGGCATAGTTTCTATCCAAGCAATCTTTGCATACTCAGTTTATGTGTGGGGCAAACACAGTACGCTAGCTTAACAACACCTTCCATGCGTTTTAGTGCGAGCGAGCGTCGATGAAAGGTTTGAGTCTAGCCCGCGTAAACCGGTGCTTCCGATAATAAAAATTTGTGATCATAAAAATACAATAGGCAGTCGTCATTGAAACTCCCGTTAACGTTCGAAAAATAAAGTACCCAATAAGTCCACAAAATTTCTTACCATTGGTTTTCAGTTATTCGGCAGTCTGGATCTTAAATTGGCTGTATGTGTCTTGCCGCTTATACGTATTTTTACCGATGATGGCCACTTTTATACGAGACTAGTTACTTTATTCATGTACAGAATCGGTTTAATACATTTAGTAAAGCGTGTGGGAGCTAAAGCGACACAATGTATTGTTGCGCGCCTTCGAGGTCTGAAGAACTAGCGGTGACGGAATTCTAGATACAAAGATTCCTGAGCATTAAACCAAAGAGACACTCCTCCTGATTATAACATGTTCTAACAGCCTTGAGGGGGGTTCATCATTTCAAAAAGAGCACAACTACTTGGTTATCTTTTCCAAATCAAGAGTAGCTGTAAAATGAGGTAGAGAACGATCTAGCGCATGATTTAAAATAACCATGTGGGCACACATGATACTACAAGCCCATAACAAGCATAAAGAGTGGCGAAATAGAACGAGTTATAATGGGGAATAGAAATGCCTACTCCCGAAAAAAATCCCCATTCCTCGGAAGCTCTTGACTGGAGGAAACTTAAGGTGAATACTTCCCAAACCTGTCTATCATCGACAGTATTAACCCTACCCAATGTCCTTTCTGTGAAGCTTGCCTTAAGGTCAATAATATACGGGGGAATTCACAAACAAATCAAACCACTTTACATTGCCTAGCCAAACATATCAGTACCGGGACCCGACTACTGAGACTCCGGGTCATCAATCAAAGTTTACTCAACACTTTTGGCACACAGCAGAAGTAAATAGCACCCTGTACAAAGGCAGCCCCCATGTTTCACGACCACATCTGTTCAATTACATAAAATTGAGTGATATCCTTTTTAAACTTCCCTGTCCCATAATCAAAACCAAAATATGTCTATATATATATATATATATATATATATATATATATATATATATATATATATATATATATATATATATTGTGAGCCCTTCACGTATCTTCTTTCATTTGTACATACCATGATCTTCTTCTTCCTCTTGTACATACCATCATCATCGTCCTGACATTTTAAATGGATTATTAGAAGATCATTTACACAGTCTTCCCGTTAGCATAACGATAGCAACGGATGCTTCTCAATTTAATGAAAAAGCCGGCGTTGGAATATACTGTTCGCTTTAAGACTGGGGTTTTTCAGTCCGTCTTCCGGAGTTTACTCCAATTTTCCAGGTGGAGTTGCTGGCGGTGGTGCTTGCTCTGCGCAAACTGGACCCAACATACTCAACAGTGGCTGTAATTACAGACTCTTATTCCTTGTGCTTGTCGCTTTCTTCGAATATGGATTCGCATATTTTAAACACCTTTCTTTCATTGCTCCCCTCACATTTGAGCCTCATACATATAGTGTGGTTACCAGGACACAGCAATGTGACAACCAATGAGGTTGCTGACAGACTAGCTAAAGATTCTCTGAATGGCCCTGTATTCCCATCCTCCCGGCAACAGCGTACATAACAGCAGCACGATTTCGGCGGCGTACCTTATTAAGCATGCAGTCTGGATCTATTTTATCATCGGATGACTACCTGCATCTCAAGTATTCCTGGAATAGGAAATCATGTTAATCAAGGCAGACTGAGGTCTCTCTAACCAGGCTACGCTGTCGTATTCCGCCCCTAAATTTCTATATCATAGGTCTGGTTTGGCGCTTTCTCCTGTCTGCGCATTCTACGGGGAACCGGAAACAATAGATCAATTCTTGATATTTTGCCGCCGTTTTACCATGATGAGAAAACGGTATTTAGAGGAGCCGTTACAACAGCTGGGTCTTACTTTGAGCAGCCAAAGTTTGTTATCGTTCGGTGCCACCATGCTTGGGTACAGCCACAGGCCTGTTTTTAACGCCATTCAAAACTTCTTAATAGAAACAAAACGTCTACCTTGCTAATATGCTTTGAAGTTTAAATCTGTACATATAAATCTTACTATTCTCCTACTGCGTGCGTTAGTATTTACTCTTCTTTATTTTGGTATTTCATATTTACATTTCCTTCTCTATTCCCTAGCATTTATTTTTTTTTTAATTTTTGCGATGTAGTTATACATCTCAAAATCTAATATCTCTGCACCCCAATTCTTGGCCGATCCCCCTGTGTGGGTATGTGCCATCACATTAGAGGAGAACAACAACAACAACATCGTCCTGCGGCGCCGGCTCCGGCGCGCGCTTGGGTTTTCTCCATCAGATTAAACGCTGACACGGCATACCTTGCCTTGCCTTCACGACCTTTCCGTCTGGAGCTGGCCTTCTTTCACAAGTGGTGGAGGTGAAATTCGATCCCCTTGCTGCCTTATGCCCTGCCTCTCGCTGGAGCTACGTTCCGGTCGTCGTTTAACAACTACCATCGTCATGTCAACCGAGAGCAGTCCCGACCCGGCCGGACCCTCTACCTCGGCTACACCGCCGCCTCCGATGGTGCCCACACGACAACGCGACCCGCCGCTGTTCGCTGGTCGTCGCGACGAAGACGTCGATGACTGGCTTGACACTTATGAACGCTGCTGTGCCTACAACCGGTGGGATTATGCTTTGAAATTTCTGAACGTATCTTTCTACCTTATTGAGGTCACCAGAAATTGGTTTATTAACCGCAAGCCCCACACCACAAACTGGCCCACCTTCAAGCAGCACTTCCGACAGTACTTCGCCGACCCGGCTTTTCGGACGGAGATCGCAAGGAACAAGCTCGCTACCCGCCGTCAAGGTCCCGATGAGTCCTATGCGTCATACATAGAGGCCGTGCTGGCACTCTGTCGGCGTATCAGTCCCACCATGCCGGAATCTGAACGTGTACACCATGTCTTGAAGAGAATCAATTCAATGGCTTATAACCCCCTAGTTGCCCAGAATCCATCAAGTGTTGATTCCATTATAACGACCTGCCAACGCCTCGACCAGCTACAGTCCTCCCAATTGCAGCCCGGCTTCACTACTCCCCCGGCCTCTACTGACCTTGATCTACGAGCCATGATTCGAGCGATAATCCGCGAGGAGCTCCAAGCCCTCAGCCCTTTCTGCCGGCACGGGTGCGATCATTCGTCTCCTCCTTCTAACGACGCCGGCCTACGCCACATTATTAAAGAAGAGTTGGCCACTATCAACCACCCTGTCACACCTGATCCTCCTGCACCTCGCCCAGCGCCGACTTACGCTCACGTCGCTGCATCCCCTCCTCCTTTTGTTCCCCCACCCCAAGAACCACCCTACAACCACATCAATGCCATGACGATTGCTCAAACAACGCCACCCTATTACGCACCTTGGCGCCCCTCTCGCCCAGTGTGCTATTATTGTGGAATTCGAGGACATATATCTCGCTTTTGTCGCTGACGCATTCAGAACGAGCGACGTGGTTACGACGCCTTTGAAAGTGAAAAACCTGCATATTATCAGCAACGACCAATTCCCAGCCAACCTCGTCGATTCTCTCCGCCGCCGGTATCCTCGTCTGAACCAAGTGGGGCTCATGTTTCCCGACACCGGTCCCCTTCCCCATACCGCCGCTTTGTTTCGCCACTTCGCAAGCAACAACTGTTCCTGTCCGTAATTCGGAAAACTAAGCGATGCAGTTTCCGGAGGTGAAACCGCACTTTGAGAACTTACAAAAAGTCCTCCTCATCGCCCGTACAATATGATTTCCGTTTTAGCTGAAGGATTACCGGTCGTAGCTTTGATTGACACAGGAGCTGCACTTTCTGTTATTCATGCTGATTTGTGCCACCGTTTGCGGAAAGTAACGACACCATATGATGGACCTGAACTTCGTGGAGCAAATGGCGTCCCTCTGCACCCTTCAGCAAAGTGTACAGTTCGAGTTGTTATAGACGGCGTCCGCCACCGTGTGCAGTTTGCTCTGTGCTTTCACCGTGTGCGCATTTGATGATTTTCGGATGGGACGTTTTGTCAACCACTTCAGCGTTAATTTCTTGTGGCGACCATGTCATCCATATGACAGTGATTTTTCATCTGACATTTCTGCACGGCATCATTCCCTCATTGCCGCAGCATATACTGTATTGCCTCCACAGTGCGAAACGCTTATTACCGTTGTTTCCGAACACATCAGTGACGGGGATGTACTCATCGCACCATCTCATCGTCATCTTGCACGTGGAATCGCCTTCCCATCAAGTCTTGTACGATTCCGCAGCAGCTCAGCGATAGTAGCTGCCACAAACACTTCCCGTGAATCCCTCGTGCTGACTAAAGGAACTTCCCTGCCATGCATAGTGGATGCTCACCCTATATCCATGATGGTGCTCACTGCCCCGCTACCTCCGCAACGTGATTCATCGCAAGTCTCTCTTTCCATGCTGTCGAAGACAATCAATCCGAACCTCATGCACACCAACGTCAAGAATTGCTGCAATTGCTTCAAGCCCACCAAGCCATTTTTGATGCCACTTCCCCACCACTGGGACGGACTAGTGTTGCACATCACTGCATCCTTACCGAAGGTAACTCCATTGTACGCCGACGACCTTATCGGATTTCTCTCTCGGAGCGAAAAGTAATTGAAGAAAATGTCAATGACATGCTCCGTCGCGATATTATTCGTCCATCAACAAGCCCATGGTCCTCCCCAGTAGTATTAGTAAAAAAAAAAAGACGGATCGGTACGATTTTGTGTTGATTATCGCGCACTCAACAAAATTACCCGCAAAGGCGTCTACCCGATGCCGCGTATTTAAGACGCCCTTGACTCTCTCCAAGGTGCCGAATATTTCTCGACCTTGGACCTCCGCTCAGGTTATTGGCAAATACCTATGCATGAGGACGACAAAGAAAAAACAGCTTTCACAACTCTCGACGGACTTTACGAGTTTATTGTTATGCCCTTCGGCCTTTGCAACGCACCCGCAACATTTGAAAGAATGGTCGATACTGTACTTCGAGGCCTAAAATGGAGAACCTGTTTATGTTACTTGGACGACATTGTTATCTTTTCGTCAACTTTTACCGACCATCTCAGGCGCCTTAATGAAGTCCTCACGTGTCTTGCTTCAGCGGGCCTTCAGCTCAACACCAAAAAGTGCCAGTTTGCACAGAAAGAAATTAAAATATTGGGACATCTGGTTAGCCATGACGGCATTCGCCCAGACCCTGAAAACATAACCGCGGTCTTGAACTTTCCTCGTCCGCAACGGACTACAGATTTGCGCAGTTTCCTCGGCCTGGCGTCCTATTTCCGGCGATTTATATGACATTTTGCAACTACTGCTGCGCCACTTCATGAACTACTTAAAGCGCGCAGCCCTTTCGTGTGGACTGAACAGTGCAACACTGCTTTTAACGACCTAAAGCACGCCCTCACATCAGAACCAGTTCTTGGCCACTTCAGCGACAGCGTTCCTACCATCCTGCACACTGATGCCAGTGGTCATGGTCTTGGCGTTGTACTTCTGCAGCGCGATGCAACTTCACGTGAGAAAGTGATCGCCTTCGCCAGTCGGACCATGACTCCAGCTGAGAAAAACTACACCATTACCGAGCAGGAATGTCTCGCCGTCGTCTGGGCTGTTCAAAAGTTTCGCCCTTACCTATATGGTCGGCATTTCACAGTTGTCACCGATCACCATGCTCTTTGCTGGTTATCTTCACTGAAACATTTGACAGGCGGACTTGGCCGTTGGATTCTACGCCTGCAAGAATGCCATTTCGACGTCGTTTATAAATCGGGTCGCCAACACCAAGACGCCGACGCTCTTTCTCGCTGCCCGGTTTCGGAATCAGCCTGCCGTTTTTCTTCACAATGCATTTCCACCTCTGACCACAGCCTATCATCGCTTCCACCGACGTATATCACTGCAGTTTCTTTTGACGGCTCTGAGAACAAGCACGCTCTCCGTTCACAGCAATTAGCTGATGCCTACTGTCGGCCCATCATCTACCGCCTTATCGGCGCTTCGAGCCCACCCAACGCTAGGCTTCGCCGACAGCTTCGCAATTTCAAGCTTGAAGATGGCATACTACGCCGCTACGTGTATTATCCTGATGGAACTCGCTGGCTCCCAGTCGTACCGCGTGTGCTTCGCCCACGTATACTAGCGGCTTTCCACGATGACGCTACTGCAGGTCACCTTGGTTTTAACAAAACATACGACCGCGTGAAAAGACGATTCTTTTGGCCTGGCCTGTCTACCACCGTAGCTAAATACGTTGCTTCCTGCCACCTGTGCCAACGTCGCAAGCGGCCGACTTCTTCCCCCGCTGGTCTCCTACAGTCCCTTCCCTGTTCTGCCACACCATTCGATGTAGTCGGCATCGACTTATATGGTCCCCTACCTCTCTCCAATGGGGGTAACCATTGGATTATAACAGCTGTCGACCACCTTACACGCTATGCTGAGACGGCCCCTGTACCGACCGGTTCCGCTGAAGAGGTAGCTAATTTCTTTTTGAAGTTAATTGTATTGCGTCATGGCGCTCCTCGGGTGCTTCTAAGTGACCGCGGGACGGCCTTCTTACCGACAGTCGTATCCGAAGTTCTTCGCGCGTCATCCACCCTCCATAAGACAACCTCAAGCTACCATCCCCAGACTAACGGTCTGACTGAGCGATTTCACCGCACCCTATCGGATATGATATCCATGTACATCACACCTGATCATTGAAATTGGGATACTGTTCTACCATTTGTCACATTCGCCTATAATACTGCAGTACAGCGGACAACCGATTACTCCCATTTTTCCTCGTTTTCGGCCGTCCTCCCACTACAATCCTCGACATTTCCTTCTTCTCTACGTCCGGCTACTCCTCATCATTACCAGCCCAGTTCTTATCCCGTGTGGCCAGATGCCGTCATCTTGCCCGACTCAACACTGAAGCGTGCCAGGAAGACTGCAAGAGTCGCTACGATTCGAAGCATCGCGTGGTTCCTTTTCGTCCCGGTGACGAAGTACTGCTCTATACACCACTGCGCACCCCTGACCTTAGTGATAAATTTCAGCGCCGCTATCTTGGCCCCTACAAGGTAATCAACCAAACTTCCCCAGTAGACTACCAAGTCACACTCGTTGATCCCCCAGCTGACCGACGCCACCGTGGAACTAAAATTGTTCATGTATCTCGCTTGAAGCCGTTTGTGCGCCGCGGTACATCGGTTGGCTAGGAGCGGCCAGGCTGGCCGCTTCCGACCCCCCGGGCAGATTGTGTGAGCCCTCCACGGATCTTCTTTCATTTGTACATACCGTCATCATCGTCCTGCGGCGCCGGCTCCGGCGCGCGCTTGGGTTTTCTCCATCAGATTAAACGCTGACACGGCATACCTTGTCTTGCCTTCACGACCTTGCCGTCTGGACCTGGCCTTCTTTCACAATATGTATGTATGTATGTATGTATGTATGTATGTATGTATGTATGTATGTATGTATGTATGTATGTATGTATGTATGTATGTATGTATGTATGTATGTATGTATGTATGTATGTATGTATGTATGTATGTATGTATGTATGTATGTATGTATGTATGTATGTATGTATGTATGTATGTATGTATGTATGCATGTATGTATGTATGTATGCATGTATGTATGTACGTATGTATGTATGTATGTATGTATGTATGTACGTATGTATGTATGTATGTATGTATGTATGTATGTATGTATGTATGTATGTATGTATGTATGTATGTATGTATGTATGTATGTATGTATGTATGTATGTATGTATGTATGTATGTATGTATGTATGTATGTATGTATGTATGTATGTATGTATGTATGTATGTATGTATGTATGTATGTATGTATGTATGTATGTATGTATGTATGTATGTATGTATGTATGTATGTATGTATGTATGTATGTATGTATGTATGTATGTATGTTCGTGATATAATGTATGTATGTGTTCGTGATATAATACAAGAAGTTGCTACTAAGGTAGTTCCAAAGCAAAAGAAATGCAAAAAAGCAAACTGGTTATCTGAAGAGGCTTTGCAAATAGCTGAGGAAAGGAGGATGGCAAAAGGTATGGGGGAAAGAGAAAGATACAAGGTTCTCAATGCGGATTTTCAGAAAATAGCAAGGAGAGATAAGAATGCCTTCCTGAACATACAGTGTCAAGCATTTGAGGACAACAGCAAATTAAGGAACACAAGAGCTCTGTATAAGACAATCAAAGATATCAAAGGAAGCTTCTGTGCTAAGCTGGGCGTGATAAAGGACAAACGAGGCAAGGACCTCACTGAAGCCTCAGAGATAAAGAAGAGGTGGCAGGAATACACAGAAGAACTGTACAAGAAGGACCCGGATGTGCAAACCCAACATAAGCCGGTTGTGATTACTGATCTCGAGCCGGGCATCCTGAAGAGTGAAGTTGAATGGGCCTTAGCCAGCCTTGCTAAGAACAAAGCTAGCGGAATTGATGGTATTCCAGCTGAGTTGCTTCAAAACCTCAACCACGACGCTGTTAACACACTGCATACATTATGTCAAAACATTTGGACAACCCTGCAGTGGCCACAGGATTGGAGGAGGTCAGTTTACATCCCCATTCCAAAGAAAGGCAGTGCCAAAGATTGTTCCAACTACCGCACGATCGCGCCTATTTCGCATGCTAGCAAGGTGATGTTAAAAATCCTGCAAGGTAGGCTGCAGCAGTATGTGGATCGGGAGCTTCCGGACGTGCAAGCTGGGTTTCGCAAGGGCAGAGGAACTAGAGACCAAATTGCCAACCTTCGCTGGATCATGGAAAAAGCAAGAGAGTTCCAGAAACCCATTTACTTCTGCTTTATTGATTATGCGAAAGCGTTTGACTGCGTAGATCACAGCAGATTGTGGCAAGCTCTCCAAGAGATGGGAGTTCCAATTCACCTCATCTGTCTCCTCAGGAACCTTTATGAAGGGCAAGAGGCCACAGTCAGAACTGGGCATGGTCTTACTGATTGGTTTCCGATTGAGAAAGGGGTGAGGCAAGGCTGCATACTGTCGCCCTGCCTATTTAACCTATATGCAGAGTGCATCATGAGAAAGGCCGGTCTGGACGAGTCTTCAGCTGGAGTGAAGATTGCTGGAAAACGTATCAACAACCTTAGATATGCGGATGATACCACTTTAATGGCAGAAAGTGAAGTGGAACTCAAGAGACTTCTGATGCGCGTACAAGAAGAGAGTGAGAAGTTTGGGCTTAAACTGAACATTAAAAAGACGAAGATCATGGCGTCTTGCCCTATCAAGTCCTGGACCATCAATGGACAAGAAGTGGAAGCTGTGACAGATTTTCTGTTCTTGGGCGCCAAGATTACCTCGGAAGGAGACTGCAGCCATGAAATTAGGAGACGCCTGCTTCTGGGAAAGAGAGCAATGGTTAGCCTTGACCGCCTAGTAAAGAGCAGAGACATTAGTCTGCCAACCAAGATCCGTATAACCCGTGCTATGGTCTTTCCAGTTGTGATGTATGGATGCGAGAGTTGGACTGTGAAAAAGGCTGACCGCCGAAGAATTGACGCGTTTGAATTGTGGTGCTGGCGAAGACTCTTAAGAGTTCCTTGGACTGCCAGAAGATCAAATCAGTCGATATTGTCGACCATAAACCCTGACTGCTCATTGGAGGGTCAAATTCTAAAGTTAAAGCTCAGCTACTTTGGTCATCTGATGAGAAGAGAGGAGTCGCTGGAGAAATATTTGATGTTGGGAAGGGTTGAGGGTCGCCGGAGAAGGGGTAGGCAGCGAACGCGATGGTTAGATGGCATTCTCGAGGCATTGCAGATGAAGCTATGTGATGTTAAGAAGATAGTGAGAGACCGGAAAGCGTGGCGTGACATGGTCCATAGGGTCACGAAGAGTCGGACACGACTGAATGCCTGAACTGAACTGAACTGATGTATGTATGTATGTATGTATGTATGTATGTATGTATGTATGTATGTATGTATGTATGTATGTATGTATGTATGTATGTATGTATGTATGTATGTATGTATGTATGTATGTATGTATGTATGTATGTATGTATGTATGTATGTATGTATGTATGTATGTATGTATGTATGTATGTATGTATGTATGTATGTATGTATGTATGTATGTATGTATGTATGTATGTATGTATGTATGTATGTATGTATGTATGTATGTATGTATGTATGTATGTATGTATGTATGTATGTATGTATGTATGTATGTATGTACGTACGTACGTACGTACTCGTATATCCCTGGGATGATTCAATAATACTCTATTTCCATAGCCCTCTGGGTTGTCCTCAACTTAAGTAGAACTCTCTTGGTTAGCCTCCACGTTTCAGCCCCATAGGTGAGTACAGGCAAGATGCAACTGTTGTATACTTTCCTCTTGAGCGATACCGGTAAGCTGCTAGTCATAATCTGCGAGTGCTTGCCAAATGCGCTCCATCCCAATCGTATTCTTCTTGTTATTTCCTTTTCGTGGTCCGGGTCTGCGGTTACTACCTGTCCTAAGTAGACATATTCGCCTACTACTTCCAGTATTTCGCTACCTAATGTAAACTGCTGTTCTTTCCCGAGGCTGTTGAACATTACCTTAGTCTTCTGCATATTGATTTTCAAGCCTACCTTTCTACTTTTCCTGTCTAGGTCATCAATCATTATTTGCAGTTCATCCCCCGAGTTGCTTAGCAAGGCAATGTCATCAGCAAATCGCAGATTACTGAGGTATTCTCCGTCTACCCTTATCCCTAACTGCTCCCATTCCAAGTCTCTGAATACTTCCTCTAAACAAGCTGTGAATAGTACTGGGGAGATTGTGTCTCCTTGCCTAACACCTCTCTTTATGGGAATTTTGTTACTTTTCTTATGCAGAACTATGGTTGCTGTGCAGCCGCTATATATATCTTCCAGCACTTTCACGTATGGCTCGTCTACCCCCTGATTTCGCAATGCCTGCATCACCGCCGAGGTTTCAACTGAGTCAAATGCTTTTTCGTAATCAATGAATGCTATGTATAAGGGCTGGTTATATTCCGAGCATTTTTCTATCACCTGATTGATGGTATGGATATGATCGATAGTAGAGTACCGTTTCCGAAACCCTGCTTGATCCTTTGCTTGATTGCAGTCTAAGGTTGTCCTGATTCTATTAGCGATTACCTTAGTAAATACCTTATACGTAACAGACAGTAAGCTGATTGGTCTGTAATTTTTAAGGTCCTTAGAGTCCCCTTTCTTGTGAATGAGGATAATGTTTGCATTCTTCCATGGTTCCGGTACCGTCGATGACACCAGGCACTGCGTATACAGGGTGGCCAGGTTTTCTAGCACGATATCCCCCCCGTCCTTCAGCAAATCTGTAGTTATCTGATCCTCTCCAGCTGATTTCCCCCTTTTCATAGTTTCTAGTGCTTTCTTGACCTCGTCCTTCGTCACTGGTGGAATGTCTGACTGTTTTTCCCTACCGCCAATCTCATTACGGTCCTGACTACTTTGGCTACTGTAGAGATCTGTATAGAACTCCTCGGCTACTTTGACTATCTTTTCCATATTAGTGATGACGTTGCCCGCCTTGTCCCTTATCGCATGCATCTGGTTTTTGCCTATGTCCAATTTCTTCTTTACCGCTTTAAGGCTTCCCCCGTTCTTTACAGCATGCTCAATTTTCTCCATGTTATACTTCCTAATATCAGCCACCTTGCGCTTACTGATTAGCTTTGATATCTCGGCCAATTCGATCTGGTCTGTTGGATTGGAAGCTTTCATACTCTGGCGTTTCTTTATCAAATCTTTCGTCTCCTTAGACAGCTTACCGGTATCCTCTCTAACTATCCTACCGCCTACTTCTACCGCGCACTCAGTAATGATATCTCTGAAATTATTGTTCCTTGCCTCTAGGGTAATGTCGCCATCCTCAGTTAGAGCTGAAAACCTATTCTGTAGCGAGATCCTGAACTCTTCTGCCCTCCCCCTCACCGCTAATTCGTTGATGGGTTTCTTTCTTACTAATCTGTTGCGTTCCTTCTTCAGATTTAGGCTAATTCGGGACCTCACCATCCTGTGGTCACTGCATCGCACTTTCCCGATTACCTCTACATCCTGCATAATGGCGGGGGTTGAACACATTATGAAGTCGATTTCATTTTTAGTCTCTCCGTTAGGACTTTTCCATGTCCATTTCCGGTTCTTCCGTTTGCTGAAGAAGGTATTCATGATTCGTAAGTTATTGCGCTCTGCAAACTCAACTAGTAACTCCCCCCTGCTATTCCTAGAACCAATGCCATAGTCACCTACTACCTTGTCTCCTGCCTGTTTTTTCCCTACCTTGGCATTGAAATCGCCCATTAGTACAGTATACTGCGTCTTTACTTTTCGCATTGCCGATTCTACATCTTCGTAGAAGCTTTCAACTGCCTGGTCATCATAACTACATGTAGGTGCATAGGCCTGTACAACCTTCAGTTTATACCGCTTATTAAGCCGAATTACGATGCCTGCAACCCTCTCATTAATACTATAGAAATCATCTATATTACCCGCTATATACTTATTGACAAGGAAACCTACTCCTAGTTGTCGCCTCTCTGGTAAGCCTCGATAACACAGTACATGCCCATCTTTCAGTACAGTATATGCCTCATTCGGCCTCCTAACCTCACTAAGCCCTATGACATCCCATTGCATGCCCTCTAGTTCCTCTAACAGCACTGCTAAGCTAGCTTCACTAGCTAGGGTTCTAGCATTAAACGTTGCCAGGGTCAGTTTCCAATGGCGGCCTGTCCAGCGGAGCCAGACTTTCTTAGCACCCCCTGCTGCGTCACAGGTCTGACCGCCGCCGTGGTCAGTTGTTCCGCAGCCGCTGGTGACTGAGGGCCGGGGTTTTATGGAGCTTATCATAGGAGGTTGCGGCCAATTACTGCACCAGGGTGGCCAACTCCTGTTCTGGTGAGGGAGTGCATTGCCGGAGGTGTTCACCGGCATCAGGTCGCACCCCAAACCTGTTTATGCAATTCCATCAACACGCGGATTTTTTAATTTTTTTCTTTCATCCGGTGGAGAATTGCGCGGCACCGGGATTTGAACCCCGGTCCTCTTGCATGCGAGGCGGATGTTCTACCGCTACGCCACCGCTGCACCTACTAAGAGATAGAAAGCGTGCAGAGTGGGTCAGAGAAATAACTCAAGTTACCGACATTCTAGTAGAAATTAAGAAGAAGAAATGGACATGGGCAGGACATGTAGTGCGAAGAGAGGATAACCGATGGTCGCTGAGGGTAACAAACTGGATTCCAAGGGAAGGAAAGCGTAGCAGGGGGCGGCAGAAAGTTAGGTGGGCAGATGAGATTAAGAAGTTCGCAGGGGTCAAGTGGATGCAGCTAGCACAGAACCGGGTTATGTGGAGAAATATGGGAGAGGCCTTCGCCCTGCAGTGGGTATAATCAGGCTGATGATGATGATGATGATGACGTACGTACTCGTATATCCCTGGGATGATTCAATAATACTCTATTTCAATACTGCTATTAAGTACATCGAACAATGTTGCATACAGCAACAGCGTATTCGTTGCGCACGCAAATAAGGTGCGCTGCTTTTATCAAAACTGAATTCTTCTTTTTTGTAAACGTTGTACACTTTCTTATTTATGCAGGATGGCAAATCTGCAACAAATGTCCATGCATGCAAATACACTACTTTGTAATGTTCAATAGCCGGTTTGCTGAAATTAATAATTCCCAATTGGTAAAATGCTTCAGTTTCTCTCGATAAGCGACACCAGCGACAGCTGCAACGTGACTGCGTCACAACTTAGAAGACCTGCTCCCACGGGTTAGCATAGGCGTTTTACATCATTCATTCTAAGGGCGTCCTGCCATAAACGCATTTATTTATTTTAGCTAACACCTGCCAAACTTGTACCTGATGACCATTTTCGTTTCAGAAAACATCTTCGTCTGATCTCTCCAGTCACGCAAAGACTGTACTCAATAACAGCGGGATGGCTACGCGAACACGTCGCAGAAAGTAGTCGCGTCGACTTAGATAAGATTATCGGCATTGCATACATTTTCAGGTGGTCGTAGTGTAAAAATGTGAAAAGTTGTTGATCATCCGTCACACAGCGATTATGAGAAGTAATGTACAGACAGTTTGGAGATAGTTTACGAAGTGGATAAAAATATTTGAATTTTATTCTGAATTTTTTTCCATTGATTACATAACAAAGGGTTACAAAAACGCAAGAAAACTGCACAAATGATTTTATAGTGCTAGCATCAGCGTCTAAATTTCTTCAAACTCTGTGCCTAGATGAAAGCAACTTTATTCCCTAGAGATGAAGTTTAATAGCAATAAAAATGTTCCAAACCACTTTGCAGGTAAATAACGCTGGTTGCCTCTACAAGGCAAGATGATGTGAAAATAATACTTTGTAGAGGCAACATCTGGCAAATAGGCATAAAAATAAATTCAATTCGTCTAAACGAAGACCGGCTAATGTTGCCATTATTGGAATCACTAAAGTTATGCAAAACATTCCCTGCAATGTTTTCACCTCTACATAGCACAGTTACAATACGTATTGCAGAGGGTCAATAGCGTAAGTCTTTTTATTCGTGTGTCTACCTAGACCAATATTAAGCGCCAAAGCTGCGAGTGGTGTCGAAACAATAGTGCTCCCAAAATATTTGTCCAGCAAAGTTGATTCAAAATTTGTCAATTTTAGGATGCGGCTGTGTAGCCCCTGTCAGTCAGACCAATATCACTAGTGATTTGTCCTCAAGGCGCGCATCTCGCTTTGGCCCTTCTAAACCACGGATCGGTGCAGCGAAAAATGGTAATTAGAGATGCCTAATTAGGACTGTAATAAGTATGTCACAGTATAGTCGAGACAATCTGGTCAATTGTTTCTTTTGTTCTTGAGCTGGTGTGCGGACGGGCGTTGTCGCCCGTGTTGGAGCAGTGAAGAAAAAAGCGCTGCTTCAAAGAAAGCATGCATGAAATTGCTAATGAGGAGTGCAAAACCGCACAGGTTGATTTAGATAAGAATAAAATAACATATAAGTATTGGAAGCCCAACAGACATGCTGCCTTAATGAATAGAAGTTTTATACATTTTAAAAACTCTGAGAAATGAAGCAAGATCATTACTTCTTGTACGTTCCTTATAGGTAAGGCTGCATTCAGGGAGCTGTTGCAACACACGAGAAAGCTGGAACTTTTTGCTAGCAGTCGTTTTAAAGGCGTAGGACGTACACTGGTAAAAAATAACAGTGATGATCACAGTCACAATCGTCGCCATTATCCGATGACGTCCTAATAGAACAAAGGCAAATTTTGATGACCTCCACTTGCTTCTTTGCCCTAGTTACGGCTATTTTCTTCAGCAAGCTTCTTAATGTTTTTCCATCCCTTCAATGACATTTAGTCCGCTTTCAAATGCATGTCACGTGTCCCACAAAGCCCTCAGCGCTGGCCGAAGCTCCCCACAGTGTTTTGTTCTGAAACACTAAGCCTCCTCTCTAGCAAAGAGTGCTTTTTACTTGAAATTGAGAAGCAGGCCGTTGCGGCGCCACGTCTCCACTATATCTGGCACTGCCAGACGGGAGAAAGGAAAGGGGGAACAGCTGAGAGGGAAGAGAAGCACTCACGCGACAACGGGAGCTTCCCCGTTTGCCTTAGCGAGCGCCGCCTTTCTCTCCGCTACCCTCCAGAGGGCGCCAGCGTGGGCATTTTTTCCCGGGCGCTTCGGGAGCGCGCGCTCCGGTGCCAAAATTAACCGGCAGCCAGCAGGGCTCGAAGTGCGCGGACAGCTCGCTGCTCCGGTTCGCTGCCACGCGTAGAATGACTCGCATGGCAGGCCAGGAATGTGGTCAGGTGGACGCGGGATGTCGAAGAGGATAAGTGGTGATAAGAAGAGGCGGCCTCGGCTAACCGCTAGGGTTGGATGCCATGTAGCGCTTTGGTGAGCACGCGTCGGTCGCCGGTACCCATGGATATCCAGTGAATGTCCAGACAGGATTGTCAAGACACAATGTTGGGCTTGTCAACAAGGCGTGCACGATATGTCATTTGACGAAGCGCCACAGTATTTTTATCAGGTGAGTTCAGTAGACCCTTTGACGCGCGCCCAGCGTTTGCTCTCTGGCTTTCTCGCGGATTGACGGAGAACATGCAGCAGATCGGAAATAGAATCTTTTACAAGGAGGTTTTCGCCCTGTTTAACATGTACAAGAAAGCTGTATCATGTGTTTAGTGTAAAATACGACTGGTAGTTTACTTGCAGGTGCCTTGATGTAGAACCTTTAGTGACAGAGGTAAAATTTACCTTTGTTCCGGCACACATACTAGAATTGTCCAGCACAGGATTACCGCGCGAAACCGCTATTGCAGCATTAATTTAAAAGCTGGTGCTTACCTTCTACAGGGTGATAAGCTGGGAAAATTAGGTACACCCCACAACTGCACAGGAATTAAGCGGTTTCCGGAAAAACAGAGAACAATGAAGTCAATGTGAAAACTCATTAATACAAGTGGTCCGTCGATCTTTTGCACTAATAAAAAATAAAAGCTGCTTTCTTGGTAGCTTTTCAAAGAGCTGCTCACACTGATAATTTCATTACTTGCATCATAATATAAATAATATAACAGGCTACAGTAAAATTAAAGAAAGAAAAACAGACGGAACGCGGGAAACCATGCAGCTTTTGTAAGATTTATACACCTAAGGCTACGCGCTGACGGATAGTGCTGCAGTCTGGCTACCACTGAAGAGTTGAAGGTGGTCACGCATTATTTGAAGCTCTGGGTGCTTCATATTCCACAACAATTATAGAAAAGCTATTGTGCGACAGCAATAATACATTATTCCTAGATGAATATATATAGGGGGATCTCTTACACCTAGCATGGAGTGAGATAACATGCTATGTGCTCCGAGGTGATGTATTAGAATCATTATCTTTCATAGTTTATGCTTTCATATAGTATGCAAATTTAACAGCCTGCTTTATGTGGAAACAACCGCTTTCTGAAGAGACATAATAGACGCAATGTTCTAGTGGTGTGTGTTTGCTAAGATGTTTCCGTACATTTTTTTGCGCTGTTTTCTTTCACTGTTAGTAACAGGTTGGCTCAACAAAGTGTCATGCCGAGATCTTTCTGATCTTCAAATGCAAGAACCGGGAATCAAGTGCATATCTATGACGTCATTTTCTGTTAGTATATAGATCATATTATGGGCGATTTTAATTGTGTAATTTAGAGAGTTTGCAGCGAGAAATGCAGTAACTGATGCTCTAACCCTGGCATATGCATGAACAGTTTCTTTAACTTCAGGAGCCGTCTGAAAGAGTTCACAATCTTCGTATCAAAAATTGCTGTCAGGCCATTGATAAAAGAAGAAAGAAAACGTCCTCCACCTCTTGTTCTGGCATGTTCGTAATGGGATAAAAACATAAGCCTGTCTCGTGTGGTTCCCTGACCTTGGTGGGGCGGGCTTCCCCGCAAAGTTAGTAGTCCGCTGGCTCGCTGTCAAAGTTTGCCAAAATATTCTACGCAATATTCTTCTCCTCTGTTGCTTTTCTTGGCAAACATTTGTTCTGTATTCGTGGCTGGATTCTACTAGCTTGATATACCGAACACATTAGTCTATTTATTGATCGTGGCAGCAAGCCAAGTAGAACTGAAAAGACCTTTGTATGCTTTATATTTATCATGGTGATGTAAATTTTAGTACTTAACCTAAACTCTAAATAGATAGATGATTCTCTGTTTGCATAGAGCACAAATAAAATTACCTACAGTACACGTTGCTTTAACTAGTTAGAATATTAAGCTGGGTGCCAAATATGTTCAATAGAACTGTGGTTTTGTGACCATGTTGCAAATGTCTTCATAAGCAGTCTAGCTATAAAAGAATCACTTATAATATAGATGACTCCATCGATCTTTCTTTCTTGTTGTACTTAAATAATTATCTCAGACGTTTACAAGTTCAGTGCAGTAGCTCCGGCTAACTCTATGCACTGTTTTATTCAGTCAGGCAGGAAAAGTTCCATTGTGAATTTATCATGCCGAAACAATTGCGAGATTCTAAAACCAGTTTCCCTATTCAGTGGTTTCATAAAAACGCTTTATCTTCTCTCAGTTTAATCAATGTTGCCAAAATGTTAGGCAATAAACGGAACTTCACTTTTATAATAAATGTTTATTTTGATTGCATTGGTAGTATTGATACTTAGGCGTTGTAGCTTACGTCGGCAATCACAAAGGTGATCCTAATTTTCTTCTTATCTGAATGTAAATAAAAACCAAAATATGATGTGTTAAAGCCTGGCAAGAAGTATAGTGCAAGTTCAGTTCAGTTCAGTCGTTCAGTCGTGTCCGACTCTTCGTGACCCTATGGACCATGTCACGCCACGCTTTCTGGTCTCTCACTATCTTCCTAACATCACATAACTTCATCTGCAGTGCCTCGAGGATGCCATCTAACCATCGCGTTCGCTGCCTACCCCTTCTCCGGCGACCCTCAACCTTTCCCAACATCAAATCTTTCTCCAGCGACTCCTCTCTTCTCATCAGATGACCAAAGTAGCTGAGCTTTAACTTTAGAATTTGACCCTCCAATGAGCAGTCAGGGTTTATGGTCGACAATATTGACTGATTTGATCTTCTGGCAGTCCAAGGAACTCTCAAGAGTCTTCGCCAGCTCCACAATTCAAACGCGTCAATTCTTCGGCGGTCAGCCTTTTTCACAGTCCAACTCTCGCATCCATACATCACAACTCGCATCCATACAGAGTGCAAGTTGCAGTGTATCAAAATCCTTTTTTGTTTGCCTATTGTTTCAGAGCACATTTATTCAAATCAACCCGGCTGCGATGCCATACTGGTTGCTGCGCTTCCTTGCTAAGCCCGTTGACGCGGACTTTAGCGCGGACGCGGTGACTGCATTTTAGTGAAGATAGAACGCAAGAGCCATGGTATTTTCCGATTGCTACACATGTTAAAGAATCCCAAATACACAAAACGACTTCGAGATCTTCACTGTGGCATCCTTCGTAGTCTATGTTTGGAAAGTTAATCCTATGAACCATAAACTTTTCAAACTCAGCCTTGACAACGCGAAGATAGTGTAAGCTGGACTATTTAGTAGACAATGCAATTCTGGGTGCAGTCTTTACCAATCCAAAATTTAAAGAAACGTGTTCATACCCCAGCATAAGAACCGGAGCCCAGCATTGGAGCACACGATCGTTGGCTTTAACCTTGTCTGTAAAGCGTGCTTTGCCTTCAAAAGCTGCTCTTTGTAACAGAGCCAACTTCACAATAAAACATATTTGGACGGTTCTGCAATTGTTGTTGAAGAAAGTTATTTTTAGAGCGCAGCTCTTAGGCTCTCGTTCTTGGGTTTCGCGTCGTCGTCGTCGGCCTCGTAACTAGCTCCGCCCCCTTTCATCCCCCCAGTTCGAGCCGGCGTTTCGGCAACCGGAGAGCACCCACGCCGCCGCGCAGAAATAGGGGGGACCCCATCCTCCTCTTTCTGCATGACGGGGAAAATGTTCTACGCAGTCACGTTGTCTTGACTCGCTAGCGGCGGCAGCGGCATCAGTCAGTCGCTGCTAGCGCCACCTCCGGCGACCCCCCCCCCCTTCCTTTTCTCGTGTTCTCCGGTTGCTGCGCGCGCTCCTGCCCCTATCGTTCGCCACTGAGTGTACCCCCCTCCCCTCTTCCTGCGAGTCTCCGGTTGCCGAAGCGCCGGCTCGAACTGTCAGCGGATCACGGTGCGTGCATCCCGTTCTCACTCGCTTCACTCGCTAGCGGCGTCAGCTGCTATCTGTTCGTCGCGCAACGTTCCTATGGGCCCACGCGCTGCTTCCGCAACCTTCCGATAACCGAATTACTCTCTTCTTTTCTCCGACCACAAAGCTTCTTTCATGACAGCCACGAACTGTTAGTGAAGTGTTTGTTGAAGGAATATGTGTAAAAAAATTCTGTGATTGTGCATACATGTATTGCTCGATTTCTTTGCCTCAATCTATCAAAAAGGTGGAACAGCTTATGAGCTGCCCTCATATTTCGCATTAGGAAGTTACATAATCGTCGGCAATTTTTTTCGGATACTACACAAATTATTCAAACAATTATAGGAACTGCAAATATGTTCAAACTACATACCAAAAAACAAAATAATGATTTCTCAATTTTATGCAGTACAGTCCACTCCTGAAGCCCTGAAGTAAATGTATGTACTTGTGACTGGCGATGATGGCTTAATGACTATTCTCAGCATATGAAGTTAAAAAAAAACAAAAAAAAAAACAGATGAAGCAGCAGCATTCGCTCTTCAAACCAGCCTCTTGTGTAGCTTAGGGAATCAAAAAAGGTATTCGGATAATGTGACTGCAACTCTTTTTAAGGGAACAGGGTAGGTCCTATTCTTGCCATGCAATTAGGCTATGTTCGTGACCCTTTTTCTGATGATCTGCTGGGGTTAGAACATTAACAATGGTGGCATTGTAATTAGCAATGTTAGGTAGTGTTACTGAACTAGGATAATTTCTTTTTAAAGGTTAGTTTTTTTGTTATCGTTTTTTTACTGGACCCACCAAATTTTAGAGCCATAATCTGCAGTAAATAGCCTGTAAATAAAAATCGCCTGCAATAATATTTATAATCCTAGTTCAGTAGACTACCTGTAATATTTGCTCAATGTCTGGAAAATTTTATCTCCCTTGCGCCTGTAGTTTCTTAAAAAAAGGGTCAAATGCAGCAAAATTTGGTGTTTTGAGATAATTGGCTTTGAAGTGGAAGAAACAGCTTCATTGCAATAAAGACCTATAGAAACAAATTCTCACGCACTTTTTCAATAGCCACCAGCCTGGTAGTCCCCTCAATCATCCACACTTCTTTTGTGCGCTAGCTGACTTGTTTTCCGGGCCTCCTTAGTGACCAGTCGTGTAGCCCTCTCTGCAAAGTACAGTCGCCGCCGGTCAGCTTCGCACAACCATTGGACTGTAATCCGTCCTGGAGAAACTCTGAATGACCTCAGAATCTCGGCTCGAGCAATGCTGCCATCATTGAAAGTTAGCACAGCATCCATTGTCGCTATTTTCAGCGTCTTGAGACCAAGAAAGACATTTTTCGGAGCACGCTCCCATACAACGTTGTTGAACGCCTCATTCGCGTACTGTGTTTTTCCATGGAGACATTTCCGAAGAAGCTCAGGCTTTGAGAGCTGCTGAAACACCGGCTTCACTGCTTCAAGGACCGCTGCAGACGCGCAGACGCAGACGCGCACGTGGTGCAGACGCAGACGTGGTGGCCGCGGCGCTCACTCCTGGGTTGTGTTGCGGAGAATTGGCGTCATTGGAGATCGACTTATGCCGGTTTCCGTAGAAGAGACGTTTTTTAAAGCACTTCTTTGGCTTTGTCATTGCATTACCGCTAAACAACCAGCACAAAGGTATAAACAAACTCGTATGTCCGCGAAAACACGCCGAAACACGAGCAAAATGCCGCGCGTTGCGAGTAATCCAGCTGCGTCTTAGGATTCGTTTGGCTAACTGAAGTATGCTAGCTAGGTTTTCACTGTTGCCAGATGAGTGACTGCCATTCCGCTAAACGTGACAAAAAATAGGCGCTGAACATTTTTTTTTTAGCTTAGGAAAGGCACAGATCCCGAGCATGTGTCAAAGGGGGTGCGGCTGGATGCTGCCTAGGTTTCGAAAAATGTTGATTTTGAGGTAAATATTTCGCGTGCGCGCAAATGAAAGACTGGGCTATGTTAAGGAAAGAATAGATTTTAAATTACACAAAAACAAAAAATCGATTTTTTTCGGAAATTTTGCCTACCCTGTTCCACCACCTTTGAACCTCTTGACTACACTACATTTGTTCAGTACTATCGTCGCTGCCGTGCCCCGTTCCCGCCACCACATCCCACGCTTTCTCACATCGACAGCACGTACTGGCGACAACTCCAAACACATTCATTTCCATCTCCTCAATTTGCCCACATATTTCACCCCACGGACTTCCCACCGTACCACATGCAACGCCACCCCACCCACCCTCTACCATTACTTATGGGAATGCCCACATCCAATCCGCGTTCCTCCCGTCAAACACCCCACCCCCTCCTCCTGGGAGGCTGCCCTTCTAGCCACGGAACCTGCAGATCAGTTACGGCTGGTCGAGCGGGCTAAGCTAGAAGGAACAGCCAGAGGGCTCCTGGACTAAGAGGTCCTCCTGGGAGCGTTTACATTTTTTTTAGAGCGCAGCTCTTTGGCGTCCGTTCCTGGGTTTCGCGTCGGCGTCTTCGTCGGCCTCGTAACCAGCTCCGCCCCCCTTTCATCCCCCAGCGCTAGCAGCGACCCACTGATACCGCTGGATGCCGCTGACGCCGCTAGAGAGTTAAGATAACGTGACTGCATAGAACACCGTCGCCGCCATGCAGAAAGAGGAGGGGAGGGTCCCCCCCCCCTGTTCCTGTGTGGCGGATAGGGTGCTCTTCAGTTGCCGACGCGCCGGTTATTTCACGTAGGCCCCGGCACGTCGACGAATACGTGACCACCTTCCCACGGCTAGACCTGGTTCTTGGCGCTGCGGAAGCGAGGGTATCATATTGTTTGCGTCGGCATCGGTGGCGTTGTCCCTGAAACCAACTTCGCAGCTGGGGTTGACTCACTGTCGGCGTCAGCAGCATCAGTCAGTCGCTGCTATCTCTTCCCTCCTCCTTTTATCGCGTTGTCCGCTTGCTGCGCGCGCTTCTGCCCCCATCGTTTGCCGCTGGGTGTACACGCCGCCCCCCTCCCCCCTCTTCCTGCGAGTCTCCGGTTGTCAAAGCGCCGGCTCGAACTTAATTCCTTTCTTCGCCCCTCCTCCAATGCAACCCATGTGCGGTGGCAATCAGAGAGCCAGATCGGTGGCGGCGGATCTGTATATGTGCACCGCCCGAGCCGAAATTGCCGCTGCCGTTCGCCACTGCGAAATTATCGGCCAGTTCTTTCTGAGCCATGAGCGAGACGACCGGTGGAAGTCCTCCGTCTGCTGCTGCTGCTGCTGCTGCTGCTGCTGCTGCTGCTGCTGCTGCTGCTGCTGCTGCTGCTGCTGCTGCTGCTGCTGCTGCTGCTGCTGCTGCTGCTGCTGCTGCTGCTGCTGCTGCTGCTGCTGCTGCTGCTGCTGCTGCTGCTGCTGCTGCTGCTGCTGCTGCTGCTGCTGCTGCTGCTGCTGCTGCTGCTGCTGCTGCTGCTGCTGCTGCTGCTGCTGCTGCTGCTGCTGCTGCTGCTGCTGCTGCTGCTGCTGCTGCTGCTGCTGCTGCTGCTGCTGCTGCTGCTGCTGCTGCTGCTGCTGCTGCTGCTGCTGCTGCTGCTGCTGCTGCTGCTGCTGCTGCTGCTGCTGCTGCTGCTGCTGCTGCTGCTGCTGCTGCTGCTGCTGCTGCTGCTGCTGCTGCTGCTGCTGCTGCTGCTGCTGCTGCTGCTGCTGCTGCTGCTGCTGCTGCTGCTGCTGCTGCTGCTGCTGCTGCTGCTGCTGCTGCTGCTGCTGCTGCTGCTGCTGCTGCTGCTGCTGCTGCTGCTGCTGCTGCTGCTGCTGCTGCTGCTGCTGCTGCTGCTGCTGCTGCTGCTGCTGCTGCTGCTGCTGCTGCTGCTGCTGCTGCTGCTGCTGCTGCTGCTGCTGCTGCTGCTGCTGCTGCTGCTGCTGCTGCTGCTGCTGCTGCTGCTGCTGCTGCTGCTGCTGCTGCTGCTGCTGCTGCTGCTGCTGCTGCTGCTGCTGCTGCTGCTGCTGCTGCTGCTGCTGCTGCTGCTGCTGCTGCTGCTGCTGCTGCTGCTGCTGCTGCTGCTGCTGCTGCTGCTGCTGCTGCTGCTGCTGCTGCTGCTGCTGCTGCTGCTGCTGCTGCTGCTGCTGCTGCTGCTGCTGCTGCTGCTGCTGCTGCTGCTGCTGCTGCTGCTGCTGCTGCTGCTGCTGCTGCTGCTGCTGCTGCTGCTGCTGCTGCTGCTGCTGCTGCTGCTGCTGCTGCTGCTGCTGCTGCTGCTGCTGCTGCTGCTGCTGCTGCTGCTGCTGCTGCTGCTGCTGCTGCTGCTGCTGCTGCTGCTGCTGCTGCTGCTGCTGCTGCTGCTGCTGCTGCTGCTGCTGCTGCTGCTGCTGCTGCTGCTGCTGCTGCTGCTGCTGCTGCTGCTGCTGCTGCTGCTGCTGCTGCTGCTGCTGCTGCTGCTGCTGCTGCTGCTGCTGCTGCTGCTGCTGCTGCTGCTGCTGCTGCTGCTGCTGCTGCTGCTGCTGCTGCTGCTGCTGCTGCTGCTGCTGCTGCTGCTGCTGCTGCTGCTGCTGCTGCTGCTGCTGCTGCTGCTGCTGCTGCTGCTGCTGCTGCTGCTGCTGCTGCTGCTGCTGCTGCTGCTGCTGCTGCTGCTGCTGCTGCTGCTGCTGCTGCTGCTGCTGCTGCTGCTGCTGCTGCTGCTGCTGCTGCTGCTGCTGCTGCTGCTGCTGCTGCTGCTGCTGCTGCTGCTGCTGCTGCTGCTGCTGCTGCTGCTGCTGCTGCTGCTGCTGCTGCTGCTGCTGCTGCTGCTGCTGCTGCTGCTGCTGCTGCTGCTGCTGCTGCTGCTGCTGCTGCTGCTGCTGCTGCTGCTGCTGCTGCTGCTGCTGCTGCTGCTGCTGCTGCTGCTGCTGCTGCTGCTGCTGCTGCTGCTGCTGCTGCTGCTGCTGCTGCTGCTGCTGCTGCTGCTGCTGCTGCTGCTGCTGCTGCTGCTGCTGCTGCTGCTGCTGCTGCTGCTGCTGCTGCTGCTGCTGCTGCTGCTGCTGCTGCTGCTGCTGCTGCTGCTGCTGCTGCTGCTGCTGCTGCTGCTGCTGCTGCTGCTGCTGCTGCTGCTGCTGCTGCTGCTGCTGCTGCTGCTGCTGCTGCTGCTGCTGCTGCTGCTGCTGCTGCTGCTGCTGCTGCTGCTGCTGCTGCTGCTGCTGCTGCTGCTGCTGCTGCTGCTGCTGCTGCTGCTGCTGCTGCTGCTGCTGCTGCTGCTGCTGCTGCTGCTGCTGCTGCTGCTGCTGCTGCTGCTGCTGCTGCTGCTGCTGCTGCTGCTGCTGCTGCTGCTGCTGCTGCTGCTGCTGCTGCTGCTGCTGCTGCTGCTGCTGCTGCTGCTGCTGCTGCTGCTGCTGCTGCTGCTGCTGCTGCTGCTGCTGCTGCTGCTGCTGCTGCTGCTGCTGCTGCTGCTGCTGCTGCTGCTGCTGCTGCTGCTGCTGCTGCTGCTGCTGCTGCTGCTGCTGCTGCTGCTGCTGCTGCTGCTGCTGCTGCTGCTGCTGCTGCTGCTGCTGCTGCTGCTGCTGCTGCTGCTGCTGCTGCTGCTGCTGCTGCTGCTGCTGCTGCTGCTGCTGCTGCTGCTGCTGCTGCTGCTGCTGCTGCTGCTGCTGCTGCTGCTGCTGCTGCTGCTGCTGCTGCTGCTGCTGCTGCTGCTGCTGCTGCTGCTGCTGCTGCTGCTGCTGCTGCTGCTGCTGCTGCTGCTGCTGCTGCTGCTGCTGCTGCTGCTGCTGCTGCTGCTGCTGCTGCTGCTGCTGCTGCTGCTGCTGCTGCTGCTGCTGCTGCTGCTGCTGCTGCTGCTGCTGCTGCTGCTGCTGCTGCTGCTGCTGCTGCTGCTGCTGCTGCTGCTGCTGCTGCTGCTGCTGCTGCTGCTGCTGCTGCTGCTGCTGCTGCTGCTGCTGCTGCTGCTGCTGCTGCTGCTGCTGCTGCTGCTGCTGCTGCTGCTGCTGCTGCTGCTGCTGCTGCTGCTGCTGCTGCTGCTGCTGCTGCTGCTGCTGCTGCTGCTGCTGCTGCTGCTGCTGCTGCTGCTGCTGCTGCTGCTGCTGCTGCTGCTGCTGCTGCTGCTGCTGCTGCTGCTGCTGCTGCTGCTGCTGCTGCTGCTGCTGCTGCTGCTGCTGCTGCTGCTGCTGCTGCTGCTGCTGCTGCTGCTGCTGCTGCTGCTGCTGCTGCTGCTGCTGCTGCTGCTGCTGCTGCTGCTGCTGCTGCTGCTGCTGCTGCTGCTGCTGCTGCTGCTGCTGCTGCTGCTGCTGCTGCTGCTGCTGCTGCTGCTGCTGCTGCTGCTGCTGCTGCTGCTGCTGCTGCTGCTGCTGCTGCTGCTGCTGCTGCTGCTGCTGCTGCTGCTGCTGCTGCTGCTGCTGCTGCTGCTGCTGCTGCTGCTGCTGCTGCTGCTGCTGCTGCTGCTGCTGCTGCTGCTGCTGCTGCTGCTGCTGCTGCTGCTGCTGCTGCTGCTGCTGCTGCTGCTGCTGCTGCTGCTGCTGCTGCTGCTGCTGCTGCTGCTGCTGCTGCTGCTGCTGCTGCTGCTGCTGCTGCTGCTGCTGCTGCTGCTGCTGCTGCTGCTGCTGCTGCTGCTGCTGCTGCTGCTGCTGCTGCTGCTGCTGCTGCTGCTGCTGCTGCTGCTGCTGCTGCTGCTGCTGCTGCTGCTGCTGCTGCTGCTGCTGCTGCTGCTGCTGCTGCTGCTGCTGCTGCTGCTGCTGCTGCTGCTGCTGCTGCTGCTGCTGCTGCTGCTGCTGCTGCTGCTGCTGCTGCTGCTGCTGCTGCTGCTGCTGCTGCTGCTGCTGCTGCTGCTGCTGCTGCTGCTGCTGCTGCTGCTGCTGCTGCTGCTGCTGCTGCTGCTGCTGCTGCTGCTGCTGCTGCTGCTGCTGCTGCTGCTGCTGCTGCTGCTGCTGCTGCTGCTGCTGCTGCTGCTGCTGCTGCTGCTGCTGCTGCTGCTGCTGCTGCTAAACGAGCTGCCAGAGCAGAGGGACCAAGTCGAACATATATCAGTCTATTTCTCCGACCACAAAGCTTCCTTCATGACTGTCAAGAACTGTTAGTGGAGTCTTTGTTAAAGTAATACGTGTGAAAAATAAAAAAAAATTCTGTGATAGCGCATACATGTGTTGCTCGATTTCTTTGCCTCAATCTATCGAAAAGGTGAAACAGTTTATTTGCTGCGCTCAAATTTCGCATTAGGAAGTAACGTAATCGTCGGTAATTTATTTTTAAATAAAGTTTTTTCCTCCTCCTCCCTTAACTTGTAGTATACTTAGTGATTTGGTAAAAAGAAACGAAAATTATGACATACACAATGTATTTTAAATATGCAAACGCAATAATTACTTGAAAGCAGTGTGCAATAAGTTCATTAACATAATAAAAAAAAGAGCAAAGTGAACGACCTAATGAGTCTTAATTACGTTGTTTTTTAGCACACGCGGTGTGTGGGCGGCCTGATTGAATATAACTATTTCAAGCAGTAATAAAAATATTCATGCTGAAATGGATTTGCTGAGCACGACTGTTCCCGCAAAGAACGACGTCTGGATTTCTCGTCGCTGCTGATGGAATACTTCGTGCAACACACCGATGACTTTGCATCAGCATCGAATTGACAGCTAAACTCGCTGAAAACGGCAGTGAAAAAAACAGCATAAAAATACAAGAAAAAATTATAATACAATTTTAAAATATGCAATAAGCAAATAAACCATTTATTCGTCATGCATGGAGGTATGTAGATAAACACAATCCTGCATTCCTTCAAGAGACGGCGCGAATTGCGTGTTTCTCCATCATACGGTCCTTTGAGAGGCGTGACGCTGCGATGGGCATGAACACGTCCACTCGAGAGGAGACGACGGATGGGCGTGTTTGCACTACACTTCTGCCTACTGCAGAATGGAGTAGAAGTGAGCGTGAAGTAGTGAGAATAACAAGACAAGGACGCCACTGCCGCAGACGCACTCTGTTGCGAAAACACAGGCTGCTGCTCCGGCCTCGCTAGGAGTCAATAAGTGTCTTGCGAGGATGAGGGATCAAGTCTGGCACGCTAAAGACGGACCCAAACAGGAGGGCTGGATGACACATCGGCGAACTCTCTCGGGATTCGAGCTCTGGTCGATGAATCTCCAATACTACGTCCGATGCATTGGGCTTGTTAGTGGGAGGGAAATAAGCAGGACGTTATCGGCGCTAGAGTTGGGTCTTCGACGTACTGGAGAAGGGGAGCGGATGCTTTTTGTTGTTAGAACTCTTTTGGGAGTAGTGGAGCGATCTTAACAGCACTTTTAATAAAGCAGGCAAAATATGCCGCTCAACGTTCATCTTGTTGACTGTTTTTATATGTCTCCTTTATTCTGTGACGTCGTTAGCTCTCTCTGGTGTGTGTCTGTGTGCGTGAGGGGGGGGGGGGGAGTGATAATCGAGCATTGAATAACTTACATTGAGGTTTAAAATTCGGGATTAAATTTAACTTTCAGCGGATAGAGATACTCGTGGGCTGTAGAGGCTAATTAATGTTTCATATCTGCTAACCAAATGTCTACGTGCTTTGAGCATTCACTTTGGAATTACTAAGCTATGAAAAAAAAGCACTTGAAAAAAAAAATAATCTGAAGCAGAAATCAGCCTAAAATGAGTAGTTTAAATCGCATACTTCTATTTATGAAGTGAGCATCACGTTGTTCTCAAATTACTTCGCACACAATCCAGTGCAGTATTGGGCTGAAGAAAAACACAACCAAGCCGGGAATTCTAGATTGAGCAAGGCTGGCACGGATTGCAAAAGAGGGAATTATACTTAACCAGAGTTCATGCTCAGGGTGCACATTGAAATCCAGAGCTTCTTCCTTATCACCAAAACTACTTCCATTATCGAGACACACGTGGGGCTCCTTTAGGTTTGTGAAAGAGCCTTGAAGGATGCGCCTTCGACTCTCATTTCGCCGCTAACTTGGCATTGCAGTTTCATTAAATGTCTATTTAAATTTACTCGCAGTACATGCCCCATTCCGAACGGTTGTCCTGGCTGTTAGTTTAGTTATGTAAGACTAGATTTCTACCGCCTTCCTGGATGGCATGTCGCGTCGAGAAATGCCAAAGGGACGGTGCCTTATATAACCGGCTTGTCCGGAAGCTAATATTAACTGAAAAACGTTTCTTATGTGTCTTATGCGGCAACTAAATTTGACGGTCACTGTGCGTCAGTGGAGCGCGTTCTCATTATCCCAGAAGCAAGAAAAAAAGGTGACACATCGATGCGACGTTGGTTACGTTTGAGTTAGTGACGTTGACGGTTTAGAAACGGTAAGGACAGTCTAGAAACTTTACGTGGGAGCTGATTTAACAAACCGCTGAGACGCCACAAAGGACAACATTCCGAACACGTTCTTTGAAGCAAGAATGTATAAAAGTATTTTCCTCAGGACGTCAAAATGACCAGCCGTTGAAGGGGCTCCAAACGTTAGTCGGTTTTGATGCATGAAAGCTTTTCATGTTAGACAAAAAGTTTGGAGGACGCTTAAGCTTCGCCTTTAAGAATGGAACGCGATAGCGTTATCGCGCCCCGTTCGCACCGTCTACTCATTTGCTTGTCGCGCTTTTGAGTGACACAAACAAGTAGTTCACATGATACAATACTCGTTAACTTGTCCAAAGCTACTCATTTTTATTTATTAATCCCTCCGGGACGTAGATGCTCTGCCAGCCACCTTGCCGAAACGCGCGGGCCTCAAGTTGCAGTCGTAGTTCGTCGGCAAATTCGTTCCCGATTGGAGCCGGCACGATGGAGATCTCGGAGGCCATGCCCTGTCTATCTTATCCCGTGCGCCACACGCATGATGGCCCTACGTGTACGCCAAGCGAAGAGGAAGTACAGCGGAAAAGTGATTTGCCACTCGCCGCCTAACTGCGTAGTCTGTAATTGTGTAATTTACATGCTCATAATTATTATTATACGCCACAATACACTTCTCTATGGGACATTTCTGAGACAACACCGCAATCACTAGACGCGGCTTTGTCCATTCCAAACCATCTATCTGGCGTGGCGGAGTGGTTAGCGTGCTCGTCTCGCCCCCGGAGGCCCACGTTCGATTCTCAAGTCGGTAATTTTTCCTACCCGGTTTTATTTATTAATGCTCCTGGGATTTTTTGCTCACGGCCAACGCCGGATGACGCGGGACGGCGACCGCCGACGACGACACCGACTTTTCTGCGACACGGGGCCCTTAACGCTATCGCGCTAAAACGATGTAGAGACATTCTGGGAAATTGCTCAGAAATTTACATTCTTGTCGAGAGCGCGGACATTGTACTTCTTCACGTGGATAGGTAAGAAAGGCATGGCGGGTATTGAATGTTGTTTAAGAAACGCTGAAGAGGGCAAACAGTCGTTGCCGCCAGCCTCGAGCAAATTGAGGAACACATCAGAGACACCTTCGAGGGTATGATGCGACAATATTATTGGCCCCCGTTAATATATCGTCCCTCGCGTACATGCATTTTGCGGCTAGATTATACACTAAACTCCTAATGTTTTCTGCAGTACCCCATACATACTCGATAGGCTATAGTTTCAAGCTGAGGTATGAATAAAATAGCACCTGATATATCGATAAGAAGCCGTACTTTGTCCAGGCAGTACAAGCGTTCCTGCAGGATCTATGAGTAGCATGTCCGCCTCGGGATCCAATGTCCCAGTGGGTTTGATTCTCATCTTATCGTCCCATCTCAAATCAGCTTGAAAAGTTGGCTTCTCCTGCACTATCAGCTATATGACTGTCTCGTTAGGTTACACGACCCATTCACCAATCAGTATTCGTCAGCGTTACCTTCCATTTGTTATCTGCCAGAGAGGTAACCGTGATCTCCCGCCGAGAGGGCCTTTCATTCACTTCCAATCATCACTCCCAAGATAGAAATTATTCAGACTTTCAGGGCAATTTTAATGTACCGGACAAATAAAGGCCTATGCATCTGCAATATCCTTTCACTAGTATAAGACGTATAAGACTCATTTTCTCCTGTGATGTTAATAAGCGTCTACAGTACAAATCATCGCATTTTCGCTGCAGAATGTACTTTTATGCTATCTCATGATCAGAGCCACACACGAGTGGCATTTGCAAAGAGCAAATGTCTAAATCAATGCATTTGTCGATGTCACAGTTATAGAATTAACACGGACTTCGAAGATGGATAAAATTTCGGTTTCGAACCAACTCACCAACGAAACAGGTATCTGAACTGTAGAGGCGTACCGATAGCAGCACAACACCCCGGACCAGCACGAATTTTTCTTTAATTAATATGTTTCTGACAACGCTGTAAAGTTTTCCTCTGTAACCATGTGGCTATGCTTGGGCCAATGCGTAATTACTCTCTTTGCACAGGTCTCGATGGCGAGGGTCCTCAGCTTGGGTTCTTGACCTTCGTGCAGTTATTTCAGACAAAAAAAAGAATGAGGGGCGTTCGCTGTGGAAGGGAAGTATCCGCTACCTTCAACTCCTGAACGTTGCTGCGTTCAGAGACTCAAAATTCATTGTCTTTCCGCTTTCAGACTATCCATATGCCCTGCAGCCGAAGGTGTATAAACAGAAGCGGTGGCTCCTTGTTTTCTTGCATTAATAGAAGTAAAGAAGTCATGGCTGGGAAAGTCGTGCCCAAATAAGTACCGAAGTGGTGGGTACCGCTGACAAAGGAGGATGTACTGTGCAGGAAAGGGCAACCTGAAGGGTGTGCCATGGGACCGATTTGGAGAGAATTTGAGTTAGACAATTAGACGGGAAACATTGAACATTCTTTATTGTTGTCTAGTCTACGGTAACGCATTCGAGAGGAATATTATTCTTAAGGCATTGGAGCGATGTTATAAATTCCGCCGCCTTTCGCATAGAAGTGGGAAAGGTGGCACACAGGGCCCCATTTAAGGTATGATAGTGTAAGTAGGAATGAAGTGGGCGATTGGTGTTTACCGAGAGGAAAAACATCAGGAGAAAGAACATTGGTGCTATTGCACAATAACGGTGAGGATGCTGTAATGAGTTGCGAAATAGCGCTGCTTTAGCGCCGGGGCCTGGAAAAGTCAACGAGCATGCTTTTTATTGATAACAAGAATGACCCAACTTCGCAGAAACTGGTTGTGAGATAATTATACTCAAGTCAAAGCATGGCCTTTGGCCTAACCTTATCATCTCTTCTTTATCATCTCGTATCACATGAACTCACCAAGCCCACTCTGCCTTTTATTATACATGTGTAGATTACATATTCGTCAATTTTTGAGCATTTCAATGGTTGCTGATAGCTGTACACTGGTAGCCACAAGCGAATTCTCATTCTTCACCTCATGCAATAATAATGACACGCTTATTTGACCCATATTCAAGAAAGATAGAATTAAGAAGACAATGAAGGCACTAAAAATGGCCTGCCTTCCTGGTTTCGTTTCCTTTTCTTTGCGCTATAACTAATCGAAATCGTCAGCTAGGCGCGGTATAAGGCTCTGGGAGAAATGACTGTTCTCCCTTTTCTGAGGAAAGGCCATTCTCGACATTATATGTGAGCCAGAAGGAATTCACCTCTGAAACTCTTGTGCAGCTCTGTAAAATAAATGCATTGTAACCGAGGATGACTCACTAACATCAATATTATAAATAGTATGCTCCACATGGTGCCGTGACAGTAATTGATAATCGCATACCTGACAGGACGGCAGCGGGTGCGTGCAGCTGGCTGCACGCCTGTGATGTTATCATGTGACATCACGCAAAGCAGCGCTCTTCGGGCCACGCGCGGGAGTTTCAGCTTTTATTCAAGGTTTTTGCTTCTTTAAAATTATCTTTCACGTGTTTTGGAAAAAACAAATCGCTTACTAGGATGACCGATTCTTCAAAAATATTAACCAACTTTTAACTCAGTATTATCGGGAAACTGACGGAGCTGTCCTTTAAGCACTGCCAGGTCATTCACCAGTGCACCAGAGCTTATCACCTTCAAATGAATGGCATCGATTTAGTCGCACCCTTTGTGATATGGTATCCATGTACGTTGATACCGCTCACTCCAATTGGGACCAGGTGAAGCCTTCCACAACGTACGCCTACAATACAGCTTTGTAGACCTCGACTGGGTTCTCCCCGTTCTTTAGTTTATACGGTTGTGAATCTACGTCCACCATGGATACTATGCTGCCCTACCAAACCGGCGATTCAGAGACCACTCTACTGTCTGAAGAACACACTTATGCAGAGAAATTGCGACAATTGGCGAGTTCCTTCACCACGGAGAATAAGGTAAGCCAAAACAACAGAAGGACCCCTTCGGATCCAACGTCTTCATTTCCCTCCGGCGCACTCGTTTAGCTCTGGGTGTCTTCCTTCGCTCTCAGCCTCTCATATAAGCTCCTATCTCGTTCTCACAGACCTTACCGCATTCTGGAACAATCTTCTCCCTTGAATTACATAGTGGAGCCCCTGGATCCATTGCATGACCATCGTCGCCACAGCCGAGAAACTCTACACGTTGACCGCCTCAAGTCCTATTATGATCCGCCTACCCTTTCCTCACCTTGAGCCGCAAGGATGGCTCCTATTTCGCCGAAAGGGGGGGGGGGGGGGGTCGTTGTAATAATTCCGACCGACAGCCGCTCACGTGAAAAGTCAAAGACGTTGACGAAGTGGTTCTGAAGCCTTGTTGACGCTGCAGAGCTGGTTCAAGCAATGCCCAGTCGCATGACACTCAGTCATCGCCTACCCTCTTGGTGTTCCAATAAACACCTTACAAAATATAAATATAATGTTGCCTGCTCATCCAGTTGTTTCGCCCACGCAACTTCAGGAGACTTTTCACCGAAGTCGGGCTCACCACGGCACTCACCGGCACCCTGCCATACCATCCAAGTTAGTCTATTGTCCTGGAAGAGGTGCCGAAGGAGTTGCAGAGATGTTTCATGGCCCTGACTAAAATCGCACAGAGAACAGGACAACAGAACAGGCGCTACATGAGCTCTCATGGTGCGGTGACCTATTGTTGTGTTCCGTGCTGTGTGCGAATTTAGTCATGTTGAAAAATAACCAACAAGCCCAGCTTCGCGCCTTTTCGCAGGCCATCATAGAACTTCCGCCCATACGAACACCTATTATGGTCCTCATTCTTCCGATAGGCAGCCAAGAGACCAACCGCACATATGCCCGCATCTTGGCTTTCAGGCTAACAAGCTCTATCCTGTTCTCCACTTCCGCTGAGGTTCGCAGGAAAGACCACAGCCTTTTTCCTGTATGGTTGTGATTTCAAGACGTGAACATGTAACTCCATGAATTAATTGCTACCTAATTCAACCTTAGCCCGTCATTCTTGGTTCCAAAGAAATGAAACGAAAATGCATCGTCATTTACAATGGCCTCTCATAACCGTCAATTATCAACCGTGCACAATGTCAGTTGTGTGCAATGAACAGCTGGGGGGTGATTAGCCTAACATAACCGTCACGCTTAACCCGTCACATGAGTAAGAGGACATTAACAACTCATTCTCTTAATATTACAGCGCCTAACGAGCTCAGCCTTACAACCGCGTACAAAATGGTCAGTAGACCAGCTCAGCAAGTAGCATTGATATTTAGTGGTATCCTCAAATCGAGTTCCGCATATCCGCTTCTGCTTCTAATTGGTACAATCTTTAGACAAGGGGGCACTCAGTCCAAATAAAACATCTTAAAACAGAATATATTTGGGCTAGTCGCTAGTTCATACTCGATAGTCTTACACTTACCTCTGAAACAGTCTGTGCGATATCTCTTGCCATGTCCCCAGTGTTGCCCGATTTCTATCATGGTTTCTTTGTTTGTTTGCTTTTTTAACTATGAGGAGGAAGATTGGGTGGCTGAAATGAAACATGCCTAGAATTCATGCAATAAATTAAAGGCCCTACAAAGCGCCCAAGAGAAAGCTAAGCGTAGAAGATATGTATAATAGGGTGCCTTTTTCATCGTTGATGCTTTTGCTACGCGTTCTACATCAGTAGAACGGACGACAAAATCAGAAACCTTCTTCATTTCCTGGTGACCGGGAAAGAAAAGCTTCGTCATCATTTTGCCAGGCGAACATAGGTAACCGAATGAAATTGTCTTTTATAATAGTGAATACTCTTTCAACTTCGTTATTTTGTTGGCTAAAAAAGGCGTATCCTTCTTATAATGTTTTAGTTTTTTCCTGTGTTTACAAAAAAAAAAACAACATTATTTGTACTTTTTCGAATGTATCTCGCTATATGTCTAGGGTTGCTTCCGGCTACTTTCATTTCCGCTGGCAGTAAGCCTAGGTTAAATTTCATACCATGAACTAAATTTTGTCTTCTCTCTCTCTCTGATTTTTTGTTTTTGGGGGCGGGAAGGGGGAGAAACTGACCGCCAATTATTGGAGCAAAATAACGGAAATTTGATATCCGTTTGAACAATGCCCTACCTGGGAACGTGGAAACAGATACCATGACATTTTATTTCCTCACTGTAGTAGAATTGTCGTTACGTACGATATAGGAGCGTTTTCATTCTTGCTTGTAATTTATCTTTCGACCACTAATGGGCTTGTGATAAGATATTACAGATCCCGCGGCTTCTTGCGAGCTTTATTCCAACTTGTTTTTTAACTGCAAAGGTTTTGGTTCAAATGCGTCAAGGTGAACAACAATTGTATGCAGTGTTTTCAGTGCTGCCAACCTAATATGTTCGCAGCGGTTTGAACTAAATTGTCAGCGCAGGACATCTACAAGTAACGCTGCCGTAACTCATAGAACTTATTTTGGCATCTCGCCGGCACTTTTTAATCGTAGTATGCTGCACGTATTCTGTCGTTAAGGAATAGCAAGACACTACATGTTGGGTTACTTGGCCGAAAATATGCGCAGTTGTTAACGATCTGCATGGATTGCGGCGAAGAAGAATTGCATTCACAAAACAATGCCTGTGCATAGCCACTCTGCGCTATTCGTGCATATATCTGCGCGTAATATTTGTTAGTATTTGGAATTTTTTGTTCTTTTTGCAGTCCTTCTGCGCCTACTTGACAGCTTGGCAGGAGCGCTTGATGCGGAACTTAAGATAAATATTGCCGGAATGTACTGCTCACATTTGGACATATAAGAAATAAGTGAGGACTAAATAATCACTGGTAGACTGGCGAATTCATCGTCAAGTTTCATACAGCACCTAATAATTTAATGATGGCGGCAACAACACCTCTCAAGCAACAATGGGAGAACAGGGACGTGTTGCTGGAAATAGGATGGCAGGCAAAGGACAGACTCAATGCCAGAAGAATCAGGTCGGGCGTCCTTAGATTGGCGCCTGTGTCTATGCAAGAGATTACATGCAATTTTTTAAAAGCTTTCCAGAAATCTAGGACTGAGAGGGAGATGTTCTGTTGACCGATTTTGCCTGACAGTGTACCGCTAGCTGGGGAAAATTAAGTGTGGTTGCCAGTGGAATCAAGTGTATTTGAGAATTCTAGCTTAAGCCTAGCTGAAATACGTAAATTTGTTCAATGTATGCTTCGATAGGCAATTTTTTCCTCTTCTTGTAGTGGCCAAAAAGAGAAGGAAAAAGAGGCCGTTGAATTTGATTGAAAGGGCTGGCCATACATTCGTCCATATTTTCCTTTCTACTGCTGACTCGCGAACAGAGTCATCCCTACCTTCGTTTCTCAAATGTGGTATATGTATATAAATTAGTTCAAGAACTACTTCACATGAAACGTCCCGCCCCGAAGCCGCATCGCCTTTTTCAGAAGTAAAACGGTTGCATGGCAAAGTGTGAACCTATGTAGTTGCACCGCTCTATAATACTTCCAGTGCGAAAACTCCCATAGTACCAATGTATCATGAAATGGCGGTATTGATTGGTCAAAAATAATTGCGCTGCATACGGATAATGGCGGCACCTGCGGCTATGCATATACGTTTCAAACTTTCAGATTGCTGGTAAACGGACCAGCACCTGAAAAATATAATCAGGTAAAAATTATAGCAGAGAAATTCTCGAAGTGACAGCCGTATAGATACTTAAGATGAAAAAGAAGAATAAACAAAGCAATTTTCAGGTGCAGATGGCGGCAATAGGTTTTATTTATCGCTTTTCGATGGCGCACAATTCAGAATCATCCGAGAAATGCACTTTTAGTAGCCGAGTTTCCCAACTGGTAGAGTGAAATATCTCTGAAATAGTGGTGCTCATTCGGCTTTTTCGAGTACCAAAAGGCGTTGAAAGGTGACAGAAGCCATTCTCCTCACCGTACACAGATACACAGACAGAGCTTGATGGGTTTCATAAGTGCTCCCATATCGAAAACAGAAGCAGGGCAAGCAACCTGCTACTCTATTTACAGGCGGTTCGTCGGTAATGAAAAATGGCAACATTGAAGGCTGTCGGAGTGTTTCAGTCTCCAAAGCTTTTTAGGTCTCCCTTTGTACATAGAAACCGATGGCACTGGCGGCGTATACGTGTAATCTGGATCGATCGAAAGGGTTTGGCGTCACGCTTGAAGCGGCGGAGTTGAGAAACAAATGAATTGCGCTGAAGAAAATTCAACGGCAAAGGCAATTTAACCCGTGACCCTCCAATTCCGAGCCAGACAACGTACCGCAAGGCTATAGGATAGAACTTTTCACACGTAATTTATTGCAAGTGGTGTTGCGCAGGAACTCGCCGCATGTTAGGAATATTTACAAGGTATAGTCATCTTGCGGTAGACAACGCGGACACGTCTATCACGTTCGTGCGGAATGGTTAAAACAAGACTTCATGTCTCCTTAGTGTAGCCTTCCACTTCATGTGGTATCTAATAACTCTATTGTAAAGAGAGTGAGTGAAGTGAGAGAGTTACTACTTTGGGAGCAGCAGATAAGTGAGTGTGAAAGTGCATGCCAGTAGGCAGTAAGTAAACACAAACAAGAAACCACGAGAAGAGGTGCTAACAGACGTAAAGAAAGCTGCCGAGTGATATCCTTTTCTAGTTTTTTTTTAGATAAAAGAATTCTTATAGATATGAGTTATGAACATGCTCTGATTTTAAAGAGAAACACTACCAGAGAATTGTGCTAAACGCACGGAAATGTCAAGGAAGCCATTTATTTCGAAGAGGATAGTTCAGGCGATGAAATATCTGGCTATTTCATGAACCTCTTGAAAGAAAGCACTAGAGCAGGTAACAAAACAAAACATAAGAAGCACACACAAACAGAAGAGCAACACTGCACTGACAATTATATTGATCTGAACCCGCACATCTTATCCTTTCACTTCACGTCTGCAGCCAAATTCTTTATCATGAACGTCCTGCCGGTAAGCGCAAAAAATCTACTTCCTTTTTCAACAATACCACTGAAGGCGTACTAACACATTCCTGATTGCACATGCTTCGAAATTTTTTCTTGCTAACCTATCCTTAATCATTTTCAGAACATTTACATTGTGAAGGTCAGATGAACATTTTTGGTCTCTGCGAATAAAGCAGCCTTTGCAGTGCACCGTGAGGATAGTGCCAGACTTCTCCGACATTGCTGCAGCGTGCTCTCAAATTTTGTCATTAATGCACCTTCCTGTTTGTCCAATGCATTTCTTTCCACAATGCAAGGGAATCTGATAGGCAATTTCCTGGATAAAATTGGAGTACCTTGTCCAGTGCACAGTTCTGCATCTAGACTTGAACTCCTGTGTTTGTGCGTGCTCCTCATGTTTTGTTTTGTTACCTGCTCTGCTGCCTTCTTCCAAGATGTGTGACCAACTAGCTCGACGTTCAACTCTATTGTTGTATCTGAACAATTTCTGATTTGAAATAAAAGCAACTCGAGGTCTATGGCGAATATTTGTTCCCTATTGGCCAGGTTACAGGAAGGTCCTGCACTGAGGGCGTCATTGACGGTCGTGTTTGTCCTCTGAGTAATGAGTACAGATAAGCACAACGACGTCAGTAAAAGTCGCAGCTGCGTGCTTGTCGATCTCTCAAGTAAACAGCAGGATGAATTAAAGCATCTGCAACAAAGCGGGGCCTCTAAATCCCCGCCAAATACTAGGACGAAATGGACTCTCGGCCCAGTTCGCTTTATCTCGAAGCTATAAGGCCGATTGTTTTCCTGTGTCTGTCCAAGCTGTACAAATGTGGACGCAGTTCCCCTGAGACCTGTATGCCATTCTCTTAAGGCAGCCCAATTAACAAGGCGCTTTCTCGGAAGAGGATGGTATAGAGCAAACAACGACGATTAGCGGATTTTGCTGACATTACGCACTAGCTTTGTCGGGAAAGCAATTTTGTCGCCTTCTTTTGTTTTTATTCATGTTCCTGAGTAATTAGATTGGGGTCCAAGTAGACGCAGAGATTGCACGAATCGCATTGGATAAACACAGCCGATGTTTGCTTAAACAAAATTAGATTGTTGTTCTTGGGGCCAGAGAAACACGAATAAGTATTGTCGCTCACGAGCCTATCTAATTAACGTTGTGCATGTGCTTTAGAGACGTAAATGCTCTATTTTTGTAGTCGAATGTCGGGAAAACTGTTTCGCAAACTTTTCTCAGCTAGCATAGAAAGGGTGATTCAAAATCATGTGATACTCTCTGTTGCGCAAAAAGCATCAGGCTAGTTTCGTACTTAGTTAAGGAAACGCGATGCTTAGCGCAACAATAAACATCGTATAGAATACTAATGCTCTCAAGGCACATTTTCACTTTCAGTATATGGAGCCTATACTGATGAATTTCTCTGTGTTTCGTCAAACGGCAAGATAATGGTCAGAGTGAGACATGATTAATGTATAACTTCGGCTTGGTGTAGGATCCACGGTAGAACAAGGGGAAGGAGGTAGCTGTGCGAACTAGAACTTAACGTAACAAGGGTTGAGTAGGAGCCTTAGTATTCATAAATAGGTTTTGACGAGATGACTTATCTTCGTATGGGCAGCACGGTCATCGCTGGCGGATTTTATATATAGTATCTTGCTTAAGAAGAAGACAAGCAAAGGAGGAGAGGGTAGGCGAGTAGCACAAGGAATGAAAGAATGTTTCCTTGGAGTTGGCTGTGTCTGAACTGGGGAATCTGGGGGCCCTGAATTGAAAAATGATATAAAGAAGAGCCAGCAGCACGAAAACGCATGATGTGAGGTACATAATTAATCATCACCAAAGACACGGTTTGGCACGTGTTTCTAGGAAGTGGTTCATAATTTCAAAATGACTTGATGAAAAATACAGCTAAAGTATAGTGATTATGAAGAGCTTTCCAAAAATAGTGAAATACCAACACACACTAAGAATGCTGTCACTAAAAAGAGGTACAGAATAGAACGCTGGTTAGTGATTTCGTAAGAAATGCTTGTGGTGTCAATATTTAGGGAGAAATTGGTGAGTACTCTCAAAGGGTGATAGTAAAATGAATTTAACGGAAGGAAAAAAAGAAGGAAAACAGTTAGGCGAGTTGTAAAAGAAAACGTTCGTGTATTCCACACATGCAGACAGAATACTCCTCAGAAGAACATCATTAAAGAGACGACAAATGTGATTAAACAGCACACAAATGTAAAGAAAGATTAGAAAAACATGGCGGTCGTGCTATATATCATGCCCACTACATAGCATGTTCGATAGCATATAGCCGCATGTTTTTTTTTTTTTTTTTTTTCTGGTAAGATAAAATAGTTGGCCCGAACTTGTTTGTTATTTCTCATCAAGTACGAATTCGGCTCAGCTCATATGTGCTCTGGGTTATTTTAGGCCGGAAAAAAAATCACACAAAACCATCCAAACTTTGATTTGAAGTGTACGCTTCCAGCATTTATTTATGTATAACTTTCCTTGAACAGCCCTTCGCTCACTACAGTTTACGCAAATAATAGAATAAATGCCTCGCTGGGTCGACAGCATGATCGAATCGTAGGATGCAATCGAATGACATGTTTTTGTTATGCTGCTGACAGTCAGTGACTAAGATTATTAGCCTTCTCCTAAAGTTTATTTGTACCACTAATTCTCACAGGAGTGTTTCTAAATGCCTTTTAGTTAAGGTCGTCAACGAAAGCGAACATGAAAGACGTGCTTTATAGACTTTTCATTATTGCGCCATAAACCAAATCGGTCCTGTTTTGAAATAGCTTTTCTGTCGGGACGAATTTTGTTTTCTCTACTTCAGCGTGTAACTCAATCAATAACACACGCTCGTCAATGGCCAGATCTCATCAAGTACCCCTGACGCCCAGGTTTTCGAAGCTTGTTAGGGCCAGCATATCTTGCTGGCGCCATGTTATTATCGTCAACATCAACCCAGAAACTACGGATTCAATCACTCCACTGACGAGCATTAAGCAGCCAAGAGTTCAATCCGAAGATTTTTTTTTAGTTTGATGTGGGCCATACCAACTTGAAATCTTGATTTGTTAGTTTTTGTTATTGCACTCTTCTTACCGCCCTCTGTCTGCCTCCGTTGTGTTTTTTTTTTTTACTGTTTTTAAGTGATATGCGACCAATGCGCTCCGCGCGAAAACAAATTGCGGGGTCGCTTAGCAGCGAATTTCTTAACAAATGTTGGCATTTAACTGCCTTATCTCAGAAGCTGTATGCATCTAAAAATTAATGCTTGCGAGAGGGATCAGAACATTATTATTTGACACGCGAATGCACTAGCTCCTTCCACGTAAAAAAAAAATCATTTTTTTCTTCACGGTTAATAAGCCCCCACTGAGCACTTCTCGAGTGGAATCCGCATCTGGCCGTCTACCATACTGCCTGCCATCCCCATTATACGAGGCAACACAATTCTTCTGCATAACACTTCGCTTTCTCTATTGAGAACATCAACCACCTGCTTGAGCAACAAGGTCATAGACGCTGACGTCTGTCGAGTATCTATCAACATAAACAAAACTGCAGCTGGTTTTTAGCCCTTTGTGCATTCTTTATCTTTCTGAGTACATCCGTCTGCGAAGTACAGCCATATTCACTTTGTACAGAAAAAAGATTGTGCTTACAGCTGGAATACGATTTCTTTCGCAAAATGCACAACTACCAATGCATGAAAATATATGTTGCTAAAAGTTCAGTCACTCTGAATGCATAAGCAGTTATGCCTGATAATTGTTTCTGCCCATAAAATTTTATCAGAAGACAATAATTTATTTCATGATCCACCCTACCGCAATATAGATTATGAGATTTTTAACAACTACTTGCAAGCACGCGGAATTAGTCGTAGTAAAGTACAATATGACATTTACGTGTGATGAGATACTCGTAGGTAAACATATCTGCACTTTTTCGCCTGCCTCGATCAGCACCAATATTTTTACGGAAGATTCTGCAGCCATTTGCGGCGAAATTAGTAAAACATCGTCTGGCTTTTGCAGTGATCATGAGTTTGAAAAGGAAGGCGAGCCATTCAGAAACATTTCTTGGCTAATTGAGACAGATGCCATCAAAGAAACTGCTTAACAGACTACAGGAAACCGAAGAGCCATCGGAAAAATGGTGCGTAATAATTTACCGATTTCTTAGAGCACTCGGCAACCATTCATCCGGAAGGGAGGTGTTATATCTCGTATTGGGACTATGAGTTGAAACCAGTGGCACAAAAAGCTGATGCGAAAGGCGGGCGATCAAGAAATGCTGAATTTCAGGCTGTCTTATAATTGATAGTTATATATTTTAGTAAGCATGACAATAGATTTCTTCTTGGCTATACTGAACGAGCAATTTTGTCTGAAGGCAATATCTTTTATATGCAGCTCAAAAGTACGGCGTCGCATCACTCATTGCCCAGCTCACTCACGAGGGTTTCTAGAGGCTATGCTGCTCTATATACAGCAGAGTGAAATAAAAGATTATTGTGTCTCTCTACATATCTTCACTTACAAATACAATCGAGAGCACTGCCTCTAACGTTGTATGTATCTGAAGGTTAGTTAGCAGGTAGTTTGCTTTCCTGCCATGTCTCGCGACTCTTGACTCCTGAGAACTTTTGCTTGTGATTCAAATAGCATTCAAATCAATATTTATTCTGAAATATTGGCATGCCTAAGTGACTACATTTTTTTTTACTTAATATGTGCTTATATTTTGTGCATTGTCTCCATGTTCAATTATTCATATGATTTTAAACTTTTCATTGACAAAAAAAGCAACGTTATGACAGCTGTGTAGTGCTTCCAGCAGAAACTACAGCCAGGAATTTTCACACCTTATAAATTAAGAAAGTGGTTTAGACGAATCTGTTATCAGCCAGAGAAACAAACTATTTATGCTCTTGAACGAATAACGGACGCAAAGTTCTTTTAAGTCTTTTCGGTCCCTTCTTTTTATATACATTAATAATATTATAAACATTTCACCTCTTAATTATTAGCCCTGTACTTTTGAAAGCATTCGAAACTTATTGAGTATTATTTCCAACTTGAATGTACATTTTTAAAATCACATCTATGTTTTATTATTCGAATTCTGCATTTTTGTAACGAACACGTTGTTAATAATACATAAGGTTGTATTACCAAAGCTTAGCATTAATTTTTAACACGGTAGCGGACTAGATAAACTTGTCATGTCCATCTGAACGTTAAGCAGAAAGCGTGTTCAAAATGGTGCCTACGTCTGGCATTCATTTATACTTACTTCATTAAAATATGTGTTTATTTAACACTATATTGAGCATAAGGTTTCGAACGCGAGGTTTTAAAGAAAAGCAGACAGAAACGCTTGAGATTACTGCAGAAATCTGCTTTGGAGAAATGCGAAAGCATGTGGTCGGCATGTTTTAGCAGCTCCTAGAGTGTCGTGACTCAGCACTTTTGATTTCATAACGCAGAACTTTTGAGTGTCATGATTCAGCACTTTCGAGTGTCATAACTCGGCGCTTTTGAGTCATGTCTAAACATTTTAGTCAAGGTCATGATTTTGATTACTTACACAAGCCATGGACTCTACTCATGCACATTGGATCTTCGACCTTACTGACTCATGAGAAGTGTCTATGACCTATTACTAAAGTATAATGACTCACATGACATGGCTAGACATGAAATAGCATTTATATACCACTTGTCATTACATACACATTCATTACATCTAATGTGACGTCATATCACACGTTACAGTTTGCCTCCAAGTTTTGCTTCCACGTTTTGCTATACGTTTTCGCAAACGTAGCCAAGTAAAGTTTCTGCATTAATAAATAAATGATCATTTTTCCAGATTGATGCATAGGAACACCACATCTCACTATAATTTCACGGCTGCTTTGTCCATGTCCTGCTAGTCAAGCATGCTGTACTTTTTATGCAGAACGCTTTCCGATGCTTTCATGCAAGTATTTTCTGCTTTTCAAAAACCGCACGTGTTGGCCGTTTCTCTTATGCAGCCCTCTCGACTGCTACTTGGCTGCTCCTTTACTAAATTTAATCGCATTTTGGTAAATACCATGCTTATTTTCGTACACGAATTTCTATTAGGTGGCGCCGTGTCCAAAAACCCTAACATTTAGATCCCTTAACCTTCACTACAAGGAAATTACGCATGGGCTATATCTAAATCTTCAATATACAAAGCATAAACCACAATTCGAGCATCGTTGTTTTCACTCGCTCCCCTTAGTTTTTCTTTTTTATGTACGCATAACGCAGCATATAACATGCAAGCTCTGATTTAGCGAATCTCTTATTAGGGGAAATGTTATTATTAGGAACGTATTTCCATCACTTTGAAACATAATCGTAATATTAATTAGCTGGACTATACCTGCTGCAGGGCAAAGGCCTCTCCCATATTCCTCCAAATGACGCGGTCCTATGCTAACTCCATCAACCTGACCCCTACGAAATTCTTAACCGCATCCTCCCACCTAACTTTCTGCCGCCCCACGCTACGCTTGAACGCTGATCACTTTAAATGCTTCGCTATAATTATGTTGTGCAAGGGACAGTAAAACGTTTGCAGTGATTTGAACGATGCACAATTTAGAAGATTTTATGAGGCTGGTAACGAAACATTGCCCTACCTAACTTCAGCAAGTCGCAACACCGATGTTTTTCTGCTCCGTAGTGCAATCAGTTGTGGGTTACACTCTATCCATCGAGAATATTGTTCACCTGGTCTGACTAGCAAGGCCGCATAATAACAGGGCTCACTGCAAACAGTTGGTGAAAATTGAACACAAAAAAAGGCATCGGCTTTGCGCGATATTAGTCACCTGCGTACGGTAGAACATGGCGAGATTAGGACGCGTCGGCAGGAGGCGACCACAGAACATAGCGATAGTGCATGAAACCATACCTTGTCGTTTACCTACGTCATGTTCTCTTATAAGCTGATCGACTTACTTTGGGAGCGCTTTGCGAGCGGTGAAACTACTATTGTTTGGTGACCACTTTTCTTGATTTAGTCTGTTTTTAGCGAGTGCGTTATCCTAATATTTGCGGTTACGCTCGCAATGATAATTTCTTTTCGCATTTAAAGTCCACTGGTGCCCTTGGACCTAATGCATATATGTATCATGATACAATTTCCTCCCGGTAATAGATTACAGCAAATAGTCTCACCAGATATGTTTGTTTGGTTTTCAGGCCTATTACACTCCTGTTAGTATTGCACCGAAGAAAATCAAAAGCATGCTAGGTTACAATTCTCCACTCGGTGAGTGGAGGCCAATAGGCGTCCAAGTGCAGACTCTGTCATGTGGCTTGCATTGTGCGACACTTCTTTGATGCTTATTGCGCACTGCAAGAATACTCTGCTTGTGTTTGATTCTTACCCACGCAAGCCGCGGAATTTTCACTGCGCTTTGATGGTAGGCGGCACGGAGAGGATGCCTTCGTTAGGGACGATTGAAAGTATGGCATCTAGCATGGTCGCTGCCTCCCTCCCGCCTGTTAGCTTAAACAGTGTCATCCAATAATATCTGGCAGTGTATTCTTGTGAGGGAAGTCGACTAAGGACGAAATGACTTCCTAGGTCATGTGGTCTTCATCGACGTACATTATGATCCATTGTTAAAGGGAGCATGAGGCCGTGTTGCTGCCACGCTTTACAAAGCACTCCCGAGAGCCAGCGGTAAACGATCGCATAACTGCATCACACTTTTTTGCTATCAATCAGTGGCACCAGAGTACATAACCACGGGCATGCTAACTTGCTCGAGTGCCCATAGAGCTCATTCATTCTTCGATTCGGAGTTCATATGTAAAGCCACGGCCTTTGAGGACAAGAGTAAGTTAGATTTATTTGATGATCGATCGTCACAAAGGCCATGTTTTAGTTCAAGCCTTGGGAGCGCTTTTGAAGTACTACGTCGAAGGGCTCATTTCTCTGATTATTGCCATTATTGGAATACAACGTCGCAATAGGTTTATGAGATGATCTCCAGCTGTGCGTATATGAAGACCGTCTCATACGGTCTTCACCTTTTAGCCAGAGCGGCCAACGGTTCACTAATGACTGAACAATGGGAACCTCTATCCACAAAGCCAGTTAGCGCACGACTACGGATAGCCATAAGATTTTCATGTTCGAAACCTCGCGTTACACGTTCACCTTTCAGTATGGCGGTGCCATTTTCAAGTGGAGTCCAGCGTCAAAGTCCAGCGTGTGTCCAGCGTCAGGGTAGTGCGGGCGGCATCTTGATGCAGTGCAGTCAGTGTAGGATCGGCATTGCTTTCAAAAAAGTGTGCTTCTTGCGCAAGTCCCAAGGAGCCTGTAAAAAAAGGCCGTCGTACTAAGTGACCACGAACTCGAGAATTTGTAAACGTTGTTTATAAATTGTTGTTATACCTGTGGAGCATTACACATAAACTACATTGTCATATACAATATGCTTTAGCATGTCAAAAACACTGCAGTAAGTCGCATTAAATGCGAAGTCGTCATTGCGAGATGTGAAAAACCAGCCAGATTTAAGACGTGGGGGCTGAGGACGGGCTGACCACTACACGGCGTGTTAAGATCATTCTTCTTCAGCATGTCCAGGGGCGATGACGAGTTGCTCGGGTAAGAACACGCAATGCTGGCTGCAATAATCTGTTTGAACTTGTGGAATGCGACACCCACGCGTTATCCTCGCAGCGGGAGCAGACGAGCAAAGTTCTCTGGGCTAGAAGACTTGATATATAATGCGGTATTTTGTGCTTCCCTGATGAGTGCTTCGGGATTTTCAGGAAAACCAGCAAGGATTTTTGTGTGAAGAATCACTGGGATGAGAGTTTGTATTCCTGCAGCTGTTGGCGTACAGAGCAAGACGTTAACGGAAAAGCGTGCAGGTAGATAGGTGGGACAAAAAACGTTCATGTCGACCACAGAGTTAAAAAGAATAGTTTCAGAAACTGAGAGCTGATAACTTGTGAAACACAGCACCAAAGACAAACCTAAGTATCACGTCGCACACTGCAAGGCTTTGTGTAAAGGCTGTTGGCAGGGTATGCGGATGGTGACGCTGTTATTGATTAATTTTTGGGGGACGGTGTGCTTTATACGATGGCAGTGTGCTGCCCTGCGCAAAACGTCTACCATGACACTTGCATCTACATTGGTGTTCACGAGGAGTCAAATGCCGGTGGCGTAGCCAGCTCGATAGAAGGCGTCCTATGTCCTTAGCCCCGTACTACTTCCCGGTGCAAAAGGTCGTTTACTGCATTTGCTTGAAGCGTTCACAAGACTGTTCCCTGGAAGGCAGAGCAGTCGAAGTCAGATCAGTGCAAGCACATAGCCGGTGGTGAGGAGTAAATGCTCTATGCTCATACTGCTTAGGGCTCCGGAGAACATGAATGGCGAAAAAGACAGCATGACAATGACAAGAGGGCGTCATGTCACCGAGCAAGAGTGTGCATATTATGTTATATTTGTCAAATCTCAGGGATAGCAGCAGGAGCCGACGGCAGAAAGGTACTTCTTCTGAGGCTGGAAGCCAGCGTGTAACCCCTACCTTCATGAGTGAGTTGAGAAACCTTTACAAAGACACGTAAATTGTATTTCTCTTGCGAGGCAAAGGGCAAACAGCTCATCCGGTAACTATTCATGCTGACCTCTGGATACTCTTAGCAGTGGCAGTATAATGGAGTTTGCTGGGAAGAATGCCTGATACCATGCACTGCAGCGATAAGAACCTGGTGAAGCCGAGAGATCTTGGATCGACACTCTCACGCTCTCATCCGAAAGGGTGGAGGGTTCGGCTTTACTTTGCCCGGCATGGTGACAGCATCCGCCTTTCTCTTCATCGACGTCATGACTCAAGGAGGAGACGTAAAGGAAGTTGGCACCGGGCTTGGTCCCATGCCGCGGAAGGAAATCTATCATGAGCGGAAGGGATCTGCGGCTACAGTTACTAAAAAAAATTAAGAGAACGCATAAGCTTCTTCTGAAGAGTATCTGTACACTGGCCCCACGACATATAACGTGACTTACTATGGCCGCATTATCAGGGGCAGACACCCAGTACAAAATAAATGGTTCTATGACAGCTTACATGGCTGAGCTAAATGCGACTTGAGTGCGCTAGCGTGTTTTGGCGCTGTTTAGCTTTATTTCCGATTCGGCTGCGACTTCCCTTGCTGGTTCTCGATCGTGTACTCGCTCTTTGCCGTCGCTTATCAAAAATTTTCAAACTTGTGCCCCTTCACCCAAGCATAGTTGCTGTACATATAGTAGACGTGGTAGTGCTTTTATCACAAATTTTTTCATCCCAAGATTTTTTAAAGAACTGGTGATTTAAAATATCACTATGTTTGTTAAAATATCACTATGGCGTGATTTGAGGCATGTATCGATGGCCCATACCCTGATGTAGAGGATTCTTTGGCTTGGAAAACTGACACAGTAAAGGTAGTAACAGATTACCATGTGCGGGCGGGAGGATGCTCGAAAGCTGAGCAGAGCGTGGTACGTTAAGACGCTGAGCTTCGCCTTCGACATGCACAAAGAGACAAGACAAGTAATTGACCGTTTCTACGCCACCCCCGTGCTCGGTGGAGCAGAGCTAACCGCACACGGGTCAGCGAATTGAACTTTCAGAGCCATCGCGTCATTCAAATCAGGCGCACACTCTGCCAGGCAACGTGGGAAGGAAAGGCTCCGTCCCCATCAAATGTTTCGGCAGGAATAAGACACACCCCAGATGATCACGTTTTCTGGCAAGCAAACCAAAATGTAATAAATTGGTTTGGTTTGGTTTGTGGGGTTTAACGTCCCAAAGCGACTCAGGCCATGACAGACGCCGTAGTGGAGGACTCCGGAACTTTCGACCACCTGGGGTTCTTTAACGTGCACTGACATTGCACAGCACGCGGGCGCCTTGCCTTTCCCCTCCATTCAAAAAGCGGCCGCCGAGGCCGGGATTCGGTCCCGCATCCTTGGGAACAGTAGTCGAGCGCCGTAAACACTGCGCCACCCCGGCGGGGCAAAGTGTAATAAATTACAAGCTTTGCTAAAGCACATTCCGTGCACACCTTGCACGCTACAGAATGGTTGAAAAGTAACGTAACCCGCGTAATAATACCGCCGTAGAAATACTTCGTCTACGATTAAAATGCACAAGTAATGCACTCAGCGGAATGATAAAAAAATCTAGAGGGCACTATGGACCACTAAAGGGCAATGAGGCGAAACCCATTATAGCGCGGTGGATCGTAGCCCTCTACTACGGCATCTCTATCTCCCTCTCTTATTTCACTCCCACCTTCCTCCCTTATGTTACGGCGTGGTATATGTGTCCGCGCAGAATTGTGACAGATACTGCGCCTTCTCTATCTTGTAAATGAATTTTAAACGCCGCTGATGCCTGCTGTACGAACGCCTTCTAGACATCTGGGCTTACTTCTGTTTGCTGTGTCGTGCGGCGTTCGAGGAAGCGGCAAACGAAAGGCGCCGCACGGACGCCTGAACCGGACGCCCGGCGGGGTCAGCTTCGTACATGCATGAATCGCCTGGTGACATCATGACGTGACGGTACATCGAGCGCCCCCTGTCGAACAGAACCAGCATTTCATTGAACGCATCGAAGTTCACCGGCGTTATATAATTCGTTTCCAGAAAAGGAAAGGCGCAGTATCTGTCACTCGCGGAATCCCGCTATTATCCTCACGGTAGACAAGGGGAATTATGAAGAGCGTTTCACGATTCGGAGCGTGACGCAGTTGGTAATGCGCTGGTCTGGGGATCCAAGGGATGGAGGTTCGACTTCCGATGGAGTCAAGGTTTATTAATTTACTTTTAACTATCGCTTTTGAAACCGTGACATCTCTGCTGACAACCTTCTATTGACAACGATTAGGCATTAAAGGCTTTCGCCTTAAAAGTGAAAGAATGCACCGAAGGTGTGATCACGTGAGTCGTACTTTGCTAATTGCCCACAATGCCCACGCAGTGACGCCAATTGGCATACCATCAGATGTTAATAATAGAGAAGCTGTCGCGTGGAGGCGGCTACAAACTAATACGTTCATGAACCCAGTCTGGTCGTTTCATGCGCTACCAGACATCAGGGACAATGATCTGTGCAAACACCGTGGGGCGAGAGGGATCTTCGACCACATAATTCGGGAGTGCCCACAATCTCCAGGGATAGGACAAAATATTACAAGTAGAGTAGCCTGGGATACCCTGCTGCGAAGCGCGGGCCCTGCGATCCAGCACCGCACCGTCCATCTGGCGGAAAAGGCCGCAACAAGCCAAGGGCTACCTGCTAGCCTCTAATCCGCCGGCGCACTGCTCCCCGTCTTCCCCGGCACGCGTGCTGGGGGCGGAGAAGAGGACTCCCATTTCCCATGGAATTAAAAGTTGTACAACCAACCAACCAACCAACCAACTCATAGTGATTGGTTACAACCAAGGCTCGCATGCTGAGTGCCTTGGTTCATATGTTGTGTCAGACCCTAATTGGACCTGTGGCCGTAGTGATTTAGATATTACAAAAGTAGCAACGTAGTAGAAAATGCAGTATCAGTAGGTGATTTCATTCGGCTGATCAATTGTGTACAATCTTCGCGATGCCTACAAGAGCTCTGCATGAATAGCTTGCTTTCGCTATAGGGATAACAAAGTAATGGTGTGAATTTTCAATTTAAATTCAGTTCCAGAAATTGCGTTGACTTCTTAACATGATGAGCCCGGTGTTTAGAGTAGAGTTGATTCTACTTTATGTCTGTCTCATTACACTGACTTACTGCTACTGTTATCAGCGCAGCAGCCAACAGGTTTCGAATGAAAGTCATAGGAGCAAGCATTAGTTTCCATGCTTATTTAGAAAATACAGGGATGACTGAGGGAGTAAGATATGTGCCACACTTTACACTTCAAACACCGTGTTTACTAAATTGCTCGTCTCTTACTGCTGTCTACATCGGCTTGATTTCGCTTGGTTTGTAGGGTTTAACATCCCAAAGTGACTCAGGCTCCGGGAGACGTCGTGGTGGAGTGCTCCGCTAACGTTGACCACCTGGGATCCTTAAAAGTGCACTTACATCGCTCAGCACGCGGACACCATTCCGTTTCATCTATATCGAAACGCAGCCGCTAGTGCTCGGGTTCAAACCGGGACACTCTGGCACAGCAATCGGGCATCTTAACCACTGCATCACTTGCTCTAGGATAATTCTATCAAATTCTGCTAAGTACGCTGTGAATATTTTCCTACCGAGTTAACGAGGCAGCAGAGTAGTATGCTAAATAAAATGTCTTACGTTTGGTGCTCTCTGTACACGGTGAAGAATGACTTTCTGCATGCGTCATAGTCTAACCCAAACAGCAGGAACCAATTTAATCGAATACCGGCTCCCAAGTAAGCGTTGCGCCATCAATCAATCAATGGTGATGGAGCGCAAGAAGGGGAGGCTCTTGGGTTGCCGTATTGAGCGCTTCTGAAACGCAAGATAAGCAGACAATGTTTTCCCACTCTGGCCTCCAGCGGGGCCTGCCCTCTTCAGCATGCAGTAGAGGCCTCCTCAAAGAAAGCTAACCTTTCAGGCACGTGTCCGCTCAGCCCTTGACGAATCCATTTTCTCTCGGGGCAGGCGCAACGGGAGATGAGCGAGGAGTCAACACCAGCTGTCGAGAATCTCCGTCAACGATTGATCCCGGCGACGTCTAACTCCTTGGGCGGGAATCTTACTATTTTCTATTCTGGAATACTCGATTTCTCAGCCGGATCCTGCTGCCCTTTTCCTCAAAGGGCGGATAGGAAGGCTGGGGCGTAAAGCACACGGAAAGGCGCTGCATGGTTAAAGCAACGGCTTCCAGGCGGAAAATTGCTTGTCTTTTGCACACCGTATGAAAAAGATTGCGAGAGGCCAGAAATAGACATCGTTTTTTTAGCCATAGAAACTGCATCATGGTAACTACCTTCACAAAAGTTTTAGTGCATCATTTGTTTATTTATCGAGGCATACGAGCAGGTCGTTTCCTTTAAAACTATAATTTTATTCTGGCTTAAATGTATGCATTGCAATAAAGACTTAAAGGGGAAATATTCCGCTAGCGATTTGGAGCCGTCATTGACCTGTGTAGTAGTTTTAAGGGGTGGTTAGTAGTCGTTGCATAAACGCACGTGCGTACAAGAACCGAAATACATTTCATTACCATGTTCATGGCATGCTGAGACCTTGCTTTCATTTATTGTCACCATGTTGAATCAGCTGATAAGGTGCCAGACTGCTGAATCCAAAGACGCGATATTGAGATTCGGCCGCTGCGGCCGCTTTTCGGCGAAAGCTGAAAGCAAGACGCCTGTTTGCTCGTTTGCTTTGAGATGGAAGTGGACGTTAAGGAACGTTTTGTGGTCAAATTTTCTAGAGCTCTACACTACGGCTTCCTTCAGAGTCTGAGTCACTTTGGGATGCTAAACTTTATAAACCGATCCAAACAAACATCTCGTTCGTTCGATTCGAGGTGGCTGCTCCTGGCCCTATGGGGCTGGTACTGGAAGGTCACCGCCGTTTACGACGGGGCTAGCCTGCTACCGAAATTTGTACCTGTTGTAGGCCGTCATTGCACCCGCCACCACTTCGGTGGTGGACGACGGCTATTGCGACTCGCGTTTTTCTTTCTCCCTCTTTTAAGGCGAAAGCATTTAATGGCTCATGCTGTCCTGGACAAAATGTGTCCCGCTTTTGTGGGCGATCTGATTGGCCAAAGGGGATAGCGTCATAGATGTCTCGACTAATCAGCGCACCACCACAGTGTGCGCGAATGCCTGCTTATATGGCTATATGGTAATAAATGAGCAATTGCTAATTAATGACAAATTAACTAATCAGTAAGTAATTACAATAATGTCTAATTAGGTAATTCACGTATTAACAATTTAAGATCTAAGTAGTTCCGTAATTCAATAAATCTTTAGTGACTAATAATTCACTTAATTAATGACTAATGAATGCTTACTAATTAAGTTCTTAATTAGTGCCGGTTGCGCAGCAGAATGCGGCACTCCGACTTCAGTCGATAAAGTCCCTCGTAATTTTTTTCTTTCTCCTCTATTCTCTCTTCTGTCCACACGAGGCAGCGGGGGTGGCTCAGCTACAGAGCCAGCAGCAGGCCCGTGCATTTTCTTCTCCTTCTTCTTACAGTCACAAGAACAATAACATTGTTCGTTTTACAAGAAAAATATTTTTGGGAGGCATGGCTCACGCAATTCATGCCTCACGAGCATCCACGTTCTATCTTATCTAGCGGACTGCAACTACGTGAGGGTTTACTTGCGTATTTGCAGTGTCCGCCGTCTCCGTAGTTGCAGAGATGAGTTTTCCTTGTCTAGTGTTCCTGCCGTTTCCATGACAACAAAAGGGGCGCGACGACGAGCGATGCTGCACCGTCGTCTGCACGGTTGTCTAGAGCGCTCGAACACCGATCTGTCGCGCAAAGGGAAATTTTAGAGCAGGGGCCCGGTTCTAGGGACAATGATGACGTTAAAACGAAATCACGTAGGCATACTCTTTGCACTGACAGTTGCACTGTGCAGCTTACAGAGCAGCGAAGTCAATATTTCACTTTGTTTACTCCGCAGCACACCGCACTCCAGCATTCTGGAAAGCTGTGCTGACGACTCTACCAACACTACTTCACTTCCAAAACCATTGCAAAGAGCGCGCGCCAAGGGAAGAAAATTTCTACTGTGCGACATAAGCACCGTCCTTGCTAGAAAAAGGTATACAAGGGGCACGCGATGTACCTTGTGTAGCAGCAAGGCTGAGGCTGTCGAATTTCTCCAGTGCAGATTCTGCAGCGCTCTCGGAAGTATTTTATATAAACTGCATTCGGGTTTATGGGGGAGATTAGAGTGGGTACATCAAATGCTTTTATTTCGAAAGCAATACCACGCCAGGTTTCGACCCGTCGCACAGTCCGTGGCCGCAGTCACGAAGGACCTTGAACAGCCGCGAAGAAGAAGAAGATGAAGACGAAGAAGAAAACTAACGAGAAAAACACTCGGTCACCCGCAGCTAATGCTTTCGCGTCATTTGCGGTTCAGCAGCATTGAACCCTTCTCATTTTTATTGCGAAAGCAATACTACTTTTACTTTCAAGCCTTGCGGTGCGACGGCGGTGCACATGAAATGACCTTTCGCATGACCTCTGTGTGACGTCACGCCTCAAAGCTGGGAGACCAACTCGCGCCGTCCGTGAGAGACGGCGGTACGCCTGAACGGCGGTCTAACTCCCGCTCTCTCCGCCAGGAGCGCCACAGGTGTTATGACGTCACGCCTCAAAGCTGGGTGACCAACTCGCGCCGTCCGTGAAAGACGGCGCTGCGCATGAACGGCGGCCTAACTCCCACTCTCTCCGCCAGGAGCGCCACAGGTATTGTGACGTTATACAGCTGTATAAAGCGGCGACCGCCTCGCGCCGTCCGTGAGAGACGGCGGTGCGCATGACTACGACGCCGCCTACTGCTAAGGATGCTTTCGCAACCTAGCGCGCTTCTGCCTCTGCCAATGTTTTTAGTCGGTTACAGAAAAGTGAGCAACAAAAATTATTTCGAAATAAACGGAGACACGAGCTCTCTCACAAAGTGACGCAATGGCACATAAACGCATTTTAGCTTCTAGCGTGGTGATGGCTTTTTGATTAATAATCAGAATAGCTCGTCATGGATGTGCATTCTACATAATTGGTTTCATTGATTACTAAAGGTGCCCATATGCAAGACTGGTAGAAGTTAGTGAAGCGCAAATTCCATCTGTATTAAAATATCCAAATCAGGGCCTCATTTTGAATTATGTTGCCGGCAGCAGCAGGTGTCTTATTTTGTTTGGAGGAACTTGAGTTTTATTATTTAACCATATTAGGATTATTTTTTTTCAAAATATAGGACTACTTGCAGTGACGGCATAATTTCGGGTCATAGGTTTTACACAAGTACAAGCAAGACAGCAAATCAATGCACGGCCTTTTCTAAGGAATCAAAGTCCTGAATGGATGATAATGGCAGGTTATTCCATTCGGTTATGGTGCGCGGGAAAAAAGAAAATTTGGATATGTTAGTTCTGGCAAAGTAAGGTGTTAGTGATTCGGTGTGTGTATTTCTTGTTGCCCTAGACGATGCCGGTTTAAGATACAAATCAGGAGCCATTGATAATTTATTATTTTTTAGTAGAAAGAGGAATTTTAGCCTGTGTAATCTGCGCCGAGATTCAAGGGACTGTATGTTATGTTTAAGCATTAGGGTAGATGGTGAGTCAGTGCTGCGATATTTTGAAAATATAAACCGAACAGCCTTGCGTTGAATTATTTCGGGAACAATAATGTTAGTTTTAGTGTGTGGATCCCAAACAGTGCACGCGTACTCAAGTTTAGGTCTAATCATGGTGTTATATGCTAGCTGTTTGACGTCGGAAGGAGCTTGTTTTAACTTATGTCTAAGAAAACAAAGGTTAAAAAAAGAAGATGAGCATACAGTGTCAATATGTTTCTGTTTTGGGCAACAAGCCAACAATGCTATGTTTTCTCTAGGTTCTTAACTACTGCCACTTATACCATGGATGCTCCGGATGTGCCTGTAGGCTACCAGACCTGGAAATAAATTATTTGTTTTCATTATTGTAGTAATTCCTTCACCCATAGTTGTTACTTGTGTCTAACCCATCGCATTTTCGTTGACAACTGCTTCCACGCTACCAGTGAATGTTTAGCAACGGCTGTCATTGCAAATTACGGGATGCTTGCATACAGGAAACTAGAAGAGTGTGATGCGTTTGCTTGCTTCTATGTGATGGTTGCATAGATACACATCTCGCTTTCTTCAATGCAGGTGAAACACGGCCGTCCAGGACAGTCTGCGTGCGATAACCACGACCATCCTTCAGGATAACGAAGGTTTCTCCGACCAGGGCACAAGGCCCCGACCACGTTCGCTACGACACCGATTTGGTTGGCCCTGGCCAGGCGTTGACCTAAAGACGGCCGAAACGACGTCCTGGGCGTCGTGTGGTGGGCGCCCCTGGCGCCGGAAGTGTGTGTTTCGGAGGAAATGACGAACGAGTTACCCGGTGACAGGTTGCTTCCCGCCATGGACACCGGGTTAAGACCCGACTCACAGCATACATTCGAAATGGAGGGCAAGGCGTCCCTCCTCGGGTACTCACCCTTTTGTAGCCCCATGGTCGATGACCGCAGCTCTTTCGCTAGGTAAGGCACGTGGTATTCGAACTTCTTGAGAAATACTGCGATATACGATGCGTATGTTTCATATGCATTTTTCCTTAAGGCATAAGCATCAATCACCTAAATATGTTCTCTATTAGTTATTTTCTAACATTGTGAAGCATTATCATTCACAGAACGTCAGTACCTTTGTGTTGCATCTGATAATTGTTAACTGCTCACGGTTAACGATTCTGTGACAAAACGAACTGCTGATCACTTACCTCAAAAATGAAGCATTAGAAGTTTTCTTTCTGTGTATGTTGTTTTTCAATAACGACCCAGCTTTTTTACATAGAGGGCATAACGTGTCATGCATCAACACTTATGGTTCTCTTGACCCTGTAGAACTGCTTTAATGGTTTGTTGGGTGCTTTTTGATTTCCGAAAATTTAATTATTGTCCTACTTGCAAACACCCATGCGAGCGATTGGTTTGCTTTTATGCAGCAGAATGTTGTTATAATAAGCTTGGACTAGCAAAAGGCGTCCATGCACTTCTTGGAGAGCAACGAGAGTTTCCTGATTACAATAGGACAATATAGTGTGTACGGTGTATTGGCCTCTGGACAGTATGGAGGTAGAGTCACTGTGTGTAGACGGATACGGCTTTGCGAACTTTGAGTGTAGAATTATTTTTCCCAGAGCCCTGTGGATGTTTACCGTATATATTAATTAGTTGTTAAGTTCTTTCATACGCACAAAAATTGGTATGGGAGAGCAATATGCTATAACAATTTGATGGAATGTAAACATCAGAGGACTCGATCAGAGATATATCAATATGAACCAGAAATTTTTACGAATGGCGTAAGATGCACTATCAGTTTAGTTCTTCACTGAGGATAGAAGCGTTTGTTAATAAACTTGTCTGATTGGTCTACCCAACGCCTATACTTCGAAATATTATAATATTGTTCGCACAATTACCTTTAAGCATGTGTAATGACTAGGTTTTCATGGTTAAATATGCTTCGCAAATGTTCAGCCCCTCTGAGTTCTTAGGTTTTGTCACAATTTCGTGGCTGCCTGCTTTAGCTGGAGAGCGTTAGAAGACCATCCTTCAAAAAATCTGGCATTGCCGTGGTCGGCGTTGCCAATGTCAGCGCTGATGGTGTCGTCGATATTCGCGAAAAAAAGCATGAGCTTATCTGTCTTAAGTGATAGTTGGCAGTTTATATGCCCATGCAAGGATAGGTCGTCATGTTATGTGAAGTGACAAGGTCAGGTCACATGACATGGCAGGTCTGGGGGATTTGCTCTTTTAGACGGGAGCGTATAGTAAGAATACAGGCTTCCAGTAACCCTTTGAGTTCACAGTCGGACAAGTTGCTCCTAGACCATTCAGGCACTTTCATACGGATTAGTTAACCCGGGCTTTAATCAGCGTTGAGTAGTCTTTCACAAAATGCAATAGCTTATGACTGTCTGCTGGCGCTCATATATGAGACATAACAATAGGGAAAATAAAAGATTAGTGAGTAAGCCGGTTGTGTAGCTCATGTACCCAAAAAAATATCTGTCAAGACAGCCGCTTAGAACAGCCGTTGAGAGTCAGATCCTTGAAGGTATATCTTGAGTGGCTCCCTTATTTTCTTTCTTTTTTATTATTATACCGCGTTTTTTAGATATTTTACGCTGGTGGAGGTTTAGAGAAACTTTGAAATGATTTATATGATTATTATAGCAAAATTGTCCTGCAGTACAAGCCATTACAACGTTAGTGTAGAGTGCTATAACGCGAGTAAAATACACCATGAAAATGCCGATGTCAGCGCCGCGGCTGGTGCGTGTACCCTCTGTGGCCTCTACACTTTCGCACAGTGATTGTTTCGACAGTGTACAAAGTGTGAGAAGGATCATTTGACGATATTGAAAACTCCCTTGGGAAGATGATAGAAGATTTAATATTAAATAGTACCACTTGCTTTCTTAACTTTCCTCGGAGGACATCATTTCAGTGCTTTTGTATAGAGTGTCTGTCCTGATAGAGTTAAGATTATAGCAGTGAACCCTTTCCTATGACCGTGTTCTTGCAACGCCGTGCACAGGCTCCTGTGGCAGCGCTCGTATTCTATCGCTTTTTTTGAATGATTTCCCGATCTTCTCTGTTTTCGCACAAGCATCTTTGAAACTGTTGTCACTTTTGCCAGGGAGCCCGAACAGGCGCTACATTGCCACTGTCATCTCTAAGCTTTTTGCAAATCCTGTACAGAAACAATTAAATTTGACCGCCCCACATGGGTCCTTATCGAAGTCGGTACGCATGAAATCGACACTGTGCTGTCTCTCGGCTGCAATCCGGCCGAGGCCTTTTCAGTGCACTGAAGCCAGCCTCTTATTATTTACTTCCAAATGCAATAGCTTTATAACCGAGCGCGCATCAGTATTTCTCGTTTCAGCCGTTGAGGAATTTCATTCATATATACTCCTTTTGTCACGCGAGAATATCTTACTTAAATTAGCGAATAAGAAAGGTTGTTTCAAGAGCTCTTATGCTGAAATTCTCTTATTTATTTAGTGTTTCATCACTTTCATTATTACCAAGATAGATCATTTTCAGAACTAATTCAGTTTACTTTTCTATGCGTATTGCTACAGTTTTAGGGCGATGGTTGAGAATAAAAGAGAAGGCTAGTCTACAACAAAACTTAAAGATGTTTGCTAACAACAAAACATTAGGGCGGATTATATCATCATCGGGCCTCAATGACTCCTTTTTCCTTGATATCGTCTTGCATAAGTCTTATGCACACACCTGGAATCGGCGTTTTACGTGCAGTTGTTGCGCAAGAAAACTTCACTCGCACATACAAACGGTACGAATGAAAATGCGGAGTGCGGCATAGCGATATACCGTCAACAAGAGCGTGCATGTTGCCTCAAAACTTAAAATAACCAAGCGTAATGTGGCCACTTGCATGCACAAATCATGAATTTCGCCTAGCGCTCTTACACTTTGCTCGTAGCCTCTGGTTTAGTTTCGCCTTGGGCTTGCGTTATTTTGCACCGTCTGAATGAGACAAAGCCAAAGACCAATCCGATGCAGCCAGAACTACCCTTCCCCAGGGAATTCGCGGGGCCTGATTTAAAAGGTCTGGCAAAATTACGTCTTCTGCAGAGGTTAGGCAGGACAATTTTGTCACTGACCGTAGGACGACGGCGACGCGAAAGAGCGCAGCGAACGTAAAACCGGCAGCAATAACAACAACGGAAGAAGCACGCAAGGCCGAAACGGCGCAAGTGCGCTCGGGTAGTGTTCCCAAGGCGGCACTTTGGAGAAAGGCTACCACTGCAGGGACCGGTGTACGTTTTATGGTACCAAGAGCGCAAATCTGTTACTATTCATTTTCATTTTCTTCTTTTACTACATTATCCCTTATTCGAAGTCAAAGATCACGCCGAGACAAAGCGAAGAAGGCTTGTCTCACTGCGGACAGCCAAGGTCCAACCGAGGCAGGGAGTCACGTCCATTTTCTCCCCGCTCTACTTTGTTCTCTTTCTGCATGGGAATGAGTCCTTGCTATGAAAACTACTGCCGTTCACGGGCCGTCTGGCGCTCACAGGCTGCTTGGCTATGCGACGCCTTCTGATTAGGTTCCTTTCAACATCAACCAATATATACGTCATGTGTTCTTCATTGTTGGTCAGTCGTAGTCAAGCACGGATGCATTCGCTAAGAAAAAACCTCAACAATCAGCTGCCGGTATAAGAAATGCCAACGTTGCACCAATAAAGTGGTGCAAATCAATTAGTGAAAACAATTACAGGGCTGCGTTTAAGTCTGTGAGTGAAAATGGCGCAAGCCACTTTGCAGCAAGGTTTTCACTAACCTATCTTTATCATTGTCATGACGATCGCTACTACCAGCATTATCAAATGCGCCGTCATCGTGATCGCTACTACCACCATTATCATTGTCACAAACTGCATGGTCATTCTTATCGCTTCCATCATCCTCACGCTAGACAACGAGTATTACGATCAGTCTCTCACGAGCCCGGCGTTGAGTAAAACAGTTTCTGTGTACCTCAGAAGTTTTTTCATGCAAAATTAAAAAACAAAAAAACGCCCAGCGTTGTGTAGTAATTTTCACGCTCAGTTGGAGATCGGAGAGACAGTGGTTCGACTACTGGTAGAGAGTTTTTGTATTTAAATCTCAGTTCGTGCGAACATTCACCATCTACGAACCAAGGAAGGCGCTAGCCTAAAAGGTATCCGGAAAGTGGGGCTAATACAAGATCGAAGAATTTCACTTTCAATGCGATGGCGAATTTTGTTTCTAGGGCACTATGTTTACTTTCGTAGCCTTTGCTAATCTTTCCAGTACTATGTCTTGTTCGGTGCTCAACAAAAATTTAAGAAGGACTGTTTTCTAATGATCTGGAACGGATATGAAAGCGCAAATTCAAAGATCCAGAGAGAGCTGAATAATCACCAGTAAGTAAAACGAGAAGAGCTTCAAACAAAAAATTCCTAAATTTCGTCATCGTCTAATTTACTAAAAAAATGTGCAACAAAGAATGAGGGAAGTACTTCTCAAAAAATACCCTCACACTCTCAAGTACAAGGTGATTCACCGCGACCTCTCCATCATAGGCGGACGCCTCCATTGGGTGATCGTCCTCTCCTAGCCACCTGGGAATGACTGTTTCAGGGTAATCCAGCAAAAATATTGCGCTGGCTTCATCATTGCCAATTCTGTTCTGCCTTATCGAGTGAAATATTACAGCAGCCATTGCTAGTGGCAAAAATTCTTTATCGCGGCTGCCCAACTCGAAGGTTCTATTACAGAGACGAGTAGGATATCATCGACACAAATCTATCTACACTTCTCTGGTTAAGAGTATCTCTGATCCTCACCACTGTGGGACGTTGTGGTTTGAGGCGAGCCGTAGCGATGCATGTATCACAGCTCCAAAACATGTCTTTCCGACCGTTCCTTTAGCCGCATATCTAAAAAGCATCATGGTTCGTGAAATCGATTAGTCGCCTTGAATCCTCCTGGTTTCTTGTTCACTTTGAAAAGGTATTTCACAAATACTGTTAGTGGAGCCAGGGAACTGGAGAATTGCTGAAAGGAAAGGGTTGCGTGCGATGTTCCCATATTAACTGATGCCAAACACTTTACAGAAGGAACAGCTCATCATGGTTGTCTTCATGGCGACACTGTAGTGTATTGCACTTAGCCACTGTTGTTTTTGCTTGAAATGCTTTTGGGAAAAGAGAAACTGAGAATGCACCACTTGTTATGGAGACCTGCTCGCCTATTAACAGCGCTTTTGAGTGGTGCTTCTGAAAAAGCAGCACTTTAAACAAAAATATCTAGTTCCAGGTCGTTGAATTCAGATGTGCATATATGCGAATCCAACATTTTACAATTATAAATAGGAACATGCCTATGCATCTCTGAAAGCAGCAGAAAAATTAAGTTTTTCTGAGCTTAGGTAAATATCGAAATTGAGTAAGTCATCCAACCGATCGTTTGTTGTTATTGGCTACTATCTTTGCTTGCTAAATTTACCGTGACTCAAGTGCTCAAGCGACGTTGATGCTAATGGCATGAATACTCTTACGTTTGCTAACAATACTGATAATTATTCCAAAATATATAACTTTCTGATGGTGGTGTCGCTTAGCGACGCCTACTAATTCTCTCGGTGACAAAAACGTGACAATCAGTCCAAATATAGGCAATGGAGAAGGATGCCACAAAGTTGAAGCGAACTTCTATCATGTTTTGCGCAAATGGAATGTTCGCAAAACAATCACTTATAAACAACAGTTACTGCACAAAAGAAACGACTTGACGGCATGTAATGATATGCCAATCATATTAAACTCACAGGTGAAGGCACATACTATGCCACCAATGCACATACCAATGTACATGCACATTGGAATGGACATACCATAATTCATGCTCCTACTTAGTCCAACCTCTTTTTCACTCATCTCACTCCCTCTGTCTTTAATACATGCACACACACACACACACACACACACACACACACACACACACACACACACACACACACACACACACACACACACACACACACACACACACACACACACACACACACACACACACACACACACACACACACACACACACACACACACACACACACACACACACACACACACACACACACACACACACACACACACACACACACACACACACACACGCACACACGCACACACACACACACACACACACACACACACACACACACACACACACACACACACACACACACACACACACACACACACACACACACACACACACACACACACACACACACACACACACACACACACACACACACACACACACACACACACACACACACACACACACACACACACACACACACACACACACACACACACACACACACACACACACACACACACACACACACACACACACACACACACACACACACACACACACACACACACACACACACACACACACACACACACACACACACACACACACACACACACACACACACACACACACACACACACACACACACACACACACACACACACACACACACACACACACACACACACACACACACACACGCGCGTGCGCGCGCGCGCGCGCTCGCGAACTAAGATGTAGCAGCCGCATTTCGATGGAGGTCAAATGCCAGACGGCCGTGTGCTGAGCAATTTCAGAATACATTAAATAGCCTCAGGTGCTCTCAATTTCCACAGCACTCCACTACGGCATATCTTATAGCCTGAGTCGCTTTGGGACGTTAAACTCCATAAACCACACACAGAGATAACAGTTTACCGAACACTTGGACGATCACGGAGTTAAAAACTAAAGCAAATACACAATTCATTTCACAATGTTTTGATGTACAAAAGAGCAGAATCTTTCCAAAGTACCTGTTCAATGTGTTTCTCACCTTTAAGAGTCAACTAAAGGTCGTGTTACCAATATTATAGTTGCTAAACACAAAGTTAATACTACATGTACTTGATTTATGTACAGCCACCATGCATGTAGCGGCGCTTCAACAATTTATTATGGCCTTGGCAGTATTTAAAGCACCGAAACCATCATTTCTTATACTACGTTTTTAAATTCATGCCTGAATTCGTGGTCCCTGACGCAGCACTGTTATTCGCTCATCAGCTTCAAATATAGTAACCCCATTTCGCATGGCTTTTGGCCTTTAGAAGGCAAGAATAAAATATCAGACAAAAGGTACCTAAGCACACATATCGTCGGAGAGTAGGGAAACGAATTTTTATCGCTCCTTGGACAGACTAAAGCTTCGCGTGAAACATTCAGAGTGCCCTTTGAGGGCTGTTGAGTGTGAAGAAAGAATTTATACGCATATAACTTGAATACACACGTACAGCGCGCGTCTGCATAGCATGGCGTATGTGTGTCATCGAGCGAAGCGGTACGAAATTTACGTGTAAAGCATAGCAAAAGATCACAACTGATTGCTCCTTGTCCTTTACTTGGAGAGCAGAGGGAGGAATGGAGAAGCGACCTATCTGATTTTCATACTTCTTCCTGTAGTTATTTCTTTTCAGAGCGTAAACTGCGAGGTGTCTGAACGGAAAATATTTTTGTCAAGGGAAGGGTTCTAACGCAGATGAAACAGAGCAGAAATAGCAGAGTTTGTGAAATAAAACACAGGTACAGTCGCTGGAACAGTGAAAGCTTGCATAGTACGCCAATAGCACAATACGTCGCATTCCAAGAGGAAGAAAACGCAGAGGGGCCACTACAAATTACAAAAGCGAAATCATTTAAACGCAAACGCGCTCATATTCGCGAGCAGTCGCGGAAATCATCTAAGGATTCGAAAACTATTCGTTGGTTAGACGTCGCTAGGAAGCTCGTTCTAATAACAGCTACCGGTGTATTCAAATGTCTTTGAGAATAGAGTTTTCAAAAAAGGAAGAAGGTTAAACTGATTGTGAGTGGAGGTCATTCTTCATCTTATCTATTATTTAAAGGGGAGGCGGATCTTGGTTTGGTATTACTTCATTTATTATCTGAGCTGTTTATCGCATATACGGTCGTTACTAAGGGAATATTCGATTACATTTCGAAATGGGCCTACTACAGCATGAGCCATTTCAGAAATTTATGACACGAATAGAACTTTTCTCCTGAAAATTCATTTGCCCCGCTAAAATGGTATTATAGGTACTTCTTCGTGTCCAGTGGCAAAAGTCTCTTTGCAATAATGGAAAGATGAGGACGCGCAGTATAGATCCATGTATTCTCAGGACATTTTAAAACATGACAGCTATAACCTATTTCCAAGGAAACAATATTGATTCTATGTTTCCAAGACGCATGCGATTCGATCATTAAATCTAGGTGCTTCAATTTGACGAGAAAATCCTTACGTAGGCTGTGGGTTGAGTGGCTATAGTATATATATATATATTTTTTTTTTTTCTCAGACGAAATATAGTGTTTTTTTTTTGTTTTAAGAAAAAACATTTTTTTGCAACCCACTGGGAGCCATTTCTAAGTTCCTCCTTGCATTCCTCCTGTCACCTAATTATCGTCCCGAGAGAGTTCCAGAATGGTTTTAGTAGGCTTCCTGGAAATTGTTTTCCTCTTAGCTTAAGGAAGCACGTCTTCATGGCCCCTGTTACAGGTTGCTCTGGAACCATTCTGATAATAAAACATTAAGCATCAAGTCAACAAGATCTCGCCTTCACGTGTTGATGCCTCTGATAAAAAAACGATTGGAAGATTGGTAGCTTAAAAGCAGAAAAGTGACATAATGTTAGTAATGTAGAAACAAAAAATCAATAAATAGAATGTTGTTATAGTTAACCAATCTAAAACAATAATTAGGATATAGGGGGAAAATGAGCATGATAGCAACTGCTACCACCCAGTTTCAAAGGGGACGCTCCTATAGTGCATCCATCCAACCTGAGAATTACAGAATGGTTTATGAAGTTTCTTCAAAACTATGAATATTATTGGGAGATTGTGTCTACTTTCCTAACACCTTTCTTTATGGGAATGGTGTTAATCTCTTTACGCAGAAGTATGGTTGCTATGCAGCCACTATAGGTATATTCTAGTACTTTCATATACAACTCGTCTACACCCTGATTTCGCAATGCCTGCATAACTGTGGAGGTTTCGACTGATGAGTCAAGTGCTTTTTCGTAGTCAATGAATGCTATGTATCAAGGGCTGCTTATATTCACAGCATTTTTCTATCACCTCACTGATAGTATCAATGTAATCGATAGTAGGATATATTTTCCAAAATCTTGCTTGATTCATTGGGTGATGGCGGTCTAAGGTAGCCCTGATTCTATTAGCGAATTCCTAAGTGAACACCTTGTACGTAACGGATAGTACGCTGATTGGTCTATAATTTTTCATGTCCTTTGCGTCTCCTTTTTTAGGAAATATTGTGAATTAAGACTATGTTTGCGTTCTTTTATTACCGGTACCGTCGATGTCACGATGTCACCAGGCAATGCGTTCACAGTTTGGCCAGTTTTTATAGCACGATATCTCCCCGTCCTTCAAAACATCTGTAGTTACCTGATCCTATCAGGCTGCTTTCCTCCTTTCCATAGCTCTTAAAGCTCTCTTGACCTCGTACTTCGTAGCTGGCGGAACGTCTGATTGATCTTCACTACTGAGAATCTTAATATTCTCCTGTTTAATTTAGCTACTGTATAGGTCAGAATAGAAATCCTCGGCTGCTTTGACTATTTTGTCCATATTAGTGCTGACATTTCCCTTCTTGGTCCTTGGCGCATACATTTCATTTTTTCCTATGCCTAATTTCCTCTTCGCCGCTTTAAGGCTGCCGCTGATCTTTAGAACATAGACAATTTTTCCCATGGTATAATTCCTTATGAAGGCCACTTTGCGCATAATGATTACCTTTGATAATTGGCCAGGTCTATCTACTGTGTTGGGTTGTAGACTTCCATATTTTGGCGTTTCTTAGTCAAATCTTTCTTTTCCTTATATGTATAGTTTGCCGGTATCCTACCGAGACTTTGAATGGGAGCAGTTAGAAATAGGGGTTGATGGAAAATAGCTCAGTAATTTGGGATTCGCTGATGAGATTGCCTTGATAAGCAACTGAGGGGCTGAGCTGCAAAGAATGATTGATGACCTAGACAGAAAAAGCAAAAAGGTAGGCTTCAAAATCAATATGCAGAAGACGAACATAATGTTCAACAGCCCCGGGAAGTAACAGCAGTTTACAGTAGGTAGCGAAGAATTGGAAATGGTAGGCAATATGTCTACTTAGGACAGGTTTTAACCACAGATCCGGAAAATGAAATGGAAATAACAAGGAGGATATGATTAGGATGGAGCGCATTTGGCAAGTGCTCGCAGATTATGACTATTGTCTTACGGGTATCGCTGAAGAGGAAAATATAAAACAGTTGCATCTTACCTGTACTCATCTCGGCGGCTGAGACATGGAGGCTTAGGAAAATGTCTCTACTTAAGTTGGAGATAACGCAGAGAACTCGTGGTAATGGCATTCTAGTGGAAATCAAGAAAAAGAAACGGGCATGGGAAGGACATATAGGACGAATAGGGAATAACCGATGGTCGCTTAGTGTAACAAATTGGATTCCAATGGAAGGAAAGTGTAGAACGGGGCGGCAGAAAGTTAGGTGGGTGGATGAGGCTAAGAAGTTTGCAGGGGTCAAGTGGATGCAGCTAGCACAGGACCGTTTAAATTGGTGGAATGTGGGAGGAGCCTTCGCCCTGAAAGGGGTTTATTCCGGCTGCTGCTATTGATGTTGATATGAAGTTTTAATTTTTAAACTACGTGAAGCGTACATACATTAGGACTGTTGCGAGAAAGAAAAAGCCTATAGAAAACAAGTCTTTGGGGACCGTGAAGCTGCGATGAAGTTCAAGCTCCATCGAACATATATCTTGCCTTCGGGACAGACAGTCTGACGCATGAATACTAAATGCGTGCTATCAGTATCAGCTGAAGTGGAAATAAGAAATTTGTATCGCGAACAAGGAGTCTATACGATTTCTTGGCTGGTAAGATAGAACACTGCAGCGCTCTACTTATATTTATTCATTTATCCACAGAACCACTAGGGCATTACAGCACAAGGCACAAAACATCACAAAACAGGCTCAAAGTTTTGTGGCAAACTACATCTTCTGGTAACACGTTCAGTCTTTATAGTACGCAGGAAACATGACGGTTTACATAAGTTAGAGCAGCACTGGTATGAACGACCCTTAAATCTATGATCATTTTGAGAAGAAACATAATGCGGTTGCTGTGAGTAAATTGAAGCAGTGATTACTGCTTTATTGTGAAAAATGCTAGCAAAATATTTAAGACTGCCATTCTTGTGGCGTTCATCGAAAGGGTACCAGCAGAATTCATGTTTCGTATTGTAGCACTGAGAAATTGATCAAGTGTTCCTGTAACAAACTGAGGAGCAACAGACTGTATACGCTTAATTGCATCAACAGGCACATGATGGAGCGGGACCCAAACATAGCAAGCATAATCTAATATTGGTTGCATGTATGCCTGATACGCAGCCTACTTTACTTCCATATAAACGATCAACCTCCGTTGCAAAAATCCCCCCCCCCCCCCCCCAAGGCGCTCTTCCCACTTTACTAACTATATTTTGTATATGCGCAGCCCCTATTCCTTATTCATAAAACGTTACACAGCATATTTGAAGCAGGCTTATATACATATTGGGAAGTTTGTTGTGTTTATTTGTGAAGCTCAGTGGACCTCACTTCTTCGTGTCGGAAAACTGAATCTTCCAGACATCCCTTTTCTCCACGAAAGATTTGTCCTGAAGCTTCGTCGAACCAGTCTCATTTCTGACAACAGAATAAAATAAATTCGAGGACACTTTGGCGACTAAAGTGATGAAAGGCGAAGGTCTGAGTGCTGCATTCTGCTACGCGACTGTTGCGCATGTAGCGATGAATGCTGCTATGAGTAAAGCGAGCGACTACTCTCACATTTTGCGAGTGCATTTATTCAGTGAATGCTGCTTGGCAGCGCCGAGATGGCGCTCCTTGTATCTTTGCAGCTGTTCAACGTTTACTGTTGTGTGATTTTTACGGGGTGCGCGGCACCCGGTAGGAATTAATGAGGCAACAATTAGTAATTAAAATTAGTCAGTAGTCATATAATGGTAATTAGTAGGTTATTAGTAATTACCCCTTAGTAATCACTAATTAGTGCTTGATCATTTATTCCCATATGTTAATATAAGGCACGCATTCGCGCATTACTGTGGTGGTGCTCAGTGATTGGTCGAGACCTCCATGACATCATTCCGTCTCGACCGATCAGAGCCGCCGCAAAAGCGTGACACTTTTGCTGACGACAACGATGAGGCAATAAAGGCTTTCGCCTTGAAACACAATAATTGGAATTACATTTTACAGTTTATTGCGTTTGCGATAACATTAATAAAACCAACGAAATGCATTGGGCCCAGAATACACCTCTGCGAGACACCAGGTGCAACAGTGACCGAGCCTGAGCTAGTCCCATTTAATAATACCTTCTGTTTTTGTGAAGTTAAATAACCTGCAATCTATACGGTATTCGTGTCATCTGCGAAAATAGGGACTTTGAAGAGATGGGACGATTCAATGTAAATCTTTATCGATCCTGCCTGCCGTAACAGGAGATTTTTGGTTCTTATTTTCTGTACGTACATAGGACATAGGGGTGCCCTCAAACACATGCCGGAATCACAAAAACGCCCGCACACGCAATTTTGACGTCCCTCAATGAGCTACTAGGCATTGCGGTGCGGATAATGCAGCTTGAGGCTGAAAGCGAAGACGACAGCACTGAGCTCTTAGCCGCATGCTTGTATGGGTCAGATAGTTATTTTGTGTTCCAATTTTTGTGTTCCGAAGCCTTTCGTGGGCACCTGCATACATGAATCGACGCACGCACGCACGCACGCACGCACGCACGCACGCACGCACGCACGCACGCACGCACGCACGCACGCACGCACACACACACACACACACACACACACACACACACACACACACACACACACACACACACACACACACACACACACACACACACACACACACACACAACACACACACACACACACACACACACACACACACACACACACACACACACACATACACAAACGTACGTACGCAAGTACCATCTTTGTCAAAATAAACCAGGATAAATTGTTTGGTCCTTACTTGTATAGTATAATTACTATCACTAACTTTTGGCAAATGCTCTACATGCACGATATCCCACGGCGGCTCAGCTTTGGCGTTCATCTGCCGATCAAATTCTGCTACGTTTGATCCCGGCCGCGGCTTTCATGGTTGTATTGTGGTTAAATGCAATACTCCCACGCGCTATGCTGTGTCAGTACACGTTAATGAACTCCAGGTGGGGCCTTGTTCTGTCATTGTCCACGTGACACTTTAGAGGGTGACGCCCTGTCGTACAAAATTCATAGCGACAAACGCAGGCATAGGTAACCATTGTGGAAAGAATCGAAAAAACGTACAGCCACTCATCGTCTGCAGGTAGTGGCTGATGACTGTCGGACGGTCGTTATAATGGCAAAGTTGCTGTTGACCAGGTACCGTCGAAGAACGTTGTCGGATAGCCTTTGAGACAGGTCACTCAACGACTGCTCCAGACTTACCGTTAAGAAAAGGCGAAACATCTTTCAACTCGGCTGCATTCGTAGCGTTCAATGTGGCGCTTTTCTCAGTGCAAAATATTACGCAGAAATACATTGATTCATGTATCTCTTAGCTGGCTACCCAGCAAGTGAAACTATCCATTCAAACAAGAGTTGCAACATCCATATCACTCTCTTAAGTGGCCTTTTATGCAGCAGTTTCTTCTCATACAAAATCTTTTTCTGTTGATCTACTATATCTACCGAAAAATGAAGGGCCAGAAGTAAACCACCCAGCAGCGCCACATTCGCGCAGGAATAGGTGGTTTTTTCAAAGTCAGTGGATAACAAGCTATCTCGTTAAATCAGAAATCGCGAGAAGGCTTTTAAAATGAAGTTTTTAATGCAAGGCGCGCGCTTTTTTATTTTTCCCCATACACGTTTTGAAACAAGGAAACGATTAGAGAGAGCGAGACTTGCTAAACATGCATTTTCAGTCGCCTCATTTTTAATGACGTGCTCTACCATTGGAAATATCTGAAGGCGCACTCATTTGAATATGCCTTCTGCGTTTCTAACGATTGCTTAAAATAGAGACACCATCCTCGATCCGCAGACGCTACGGCTTGCAATTAGAAGCACCGGTTTATATCCTAGCGAAATGGCCGAAGCGTATGTCCCGTTTTATTTTTATTTTATTTTCAAATTGATCGCCCAGTTTTAGTGTTGTCGCGAAGCACACCGACCGAAATCCGACCGAAATGTAGTGCAACAGAGCAGCCTCTTGAATATGCATGTACCGCCAGGTGGTGTACAAGGGCTGTAATGATCTTTAATGAGAACTTCGGAAAGCTAAATCTTAGAATCATGTGGGCACAATTATTCTGTTTATAGAATATATATAACAACATCCCACGTAATACATGCATGCGGAAATTGCAGAAACAAACTTTACAAACTTTTTGTCCCATGGAAAAAGTTGGCTCGTTCATTAAGAGCTTGAAACAAACATTTCGTGCCATAAAAAAGCTCGCCTCATTTGTTCAGTTTGGGGTAAGTCAACCGCACATAATCGGTTAAAGATGGTAAAAGGGCGCAAGAGGACGATGAAGATTGTTAAGTGATAACGCTCATCCTTTTCGAGCACTTCTTGACGTCCCTTTCCGCCAGGCTATCTTTCCTTGACCTTGGTAACGTAGCTTTGACGACACACAGCCCAGCAGACGGATGGATCGAAGAGCTAATATGTGTTCTTAATGCGTTAGCTATAGAAACGTTTTGTTAATCGTCGTGCACATAGAGCAAGAAAGTTGTGATATTATCCATTTGAATTATTACGATGTGGCTGTCCTTCCTGACTTCCCAGTGAAGCAAGACATCCGCTGTTGTGCATCGTGTGAAGCATCCAGCGCAGACCTCTTCAAGTAAACTGTATCCTGGGTGCGCAGCTATAATATACACCAATATTTAAGCAAAACCAACATGTCCGTTCAAATTAAACTCATCGGAACGCTTTTAATATTTATTCAAAGTACTGGTAGTATTTTTGTTAATCCGCGTTCATGAATAGTGCTTCGAAATTACGTGATTAATTGTTAAATGTAGCTCTAGGCGTTCACTTCCTCATAAGGAAGTTGGCGAACGCCGCAGAAACCGTCCGACCCGGGAACTTTCGACGAAGCAACCTCACAGTATCCTTTTTATTCGGGGAATTATAGAACTGGCAAGACATGCCCCATTATTGATAGCTTGTTCGGCCGAATGCAGTGTGATTACTTGCTCTTAACCACGGCTGTATAAAAGACTGCGAGATTTGCGCCTTCTACGATGCATTAAACTGTGCTTCGCATTGTCGCGCTGTACTGGAATGAGCCCCCGCTGCTGCAGTCGGCTCGTGGAGAAAAGGCGTTGTCATCAGCCATCGAAACTTGTCCGGCACCCAACACTAGAGCGAGTCTCTGTCTTGAACAGAGATGGAGGGGCGAATTTGGCAGCGCTTCTCCAAATCGCATGTCAGTGAAATGTGGCCGTGCGCGTTCGGAAAAACGAAGCTCTCTGTCGGATGGTATTTGCTAAACTTCGTTTGCTTTCATGGCACTCATTAACTTTCCAATGTACAGCACAGTGCTTGGATTGATATTGTTACGTACTGAGTACGTCACAATATATAAAACTTACATAATTAAATTCGAGAAATTGTTTAACTAGAAGGACACAAACACTTTCCGATATTTATTCTATATTGTTTATTCAATGATTACCCCGCTTAGCCCGAGGGAGCTACAGCGCGGGGGTAACAAAGTGAAAAAAAAAAAAAAACATATCTTCATTTATGGAGCACACTTGATGACCTAAAAGCCGAATCCATTCACTAATCGATCGAACAAAAAAGGAACTGGCATACATGTAAGTTCTGGAACGGTATTCCAAAATTAAAAAAAAACGTGTCGTAATAGCAGTCACTGGAGTTCTATTCGGCCGAACGTCTAGGTGTTTTCATAATATTGATCCATTTTACCTCGAACACATTGTGTATTGGTATACTTGGGCGTACAACTGAAGGTGCACGTTGGGTGGACCTTAAAGGGCCACTGTCCAGGGAAGGACCTTTTAAGCAAAGGAGCCCAGTGTGTCGATCAGGTACCGGAGATAGTCTGTGCAAAATACTACAGTGACACGCGCGCCGCAAAGCAACGAAAATACAAATAAAAGTTCTCTCATGCTCTCCTTCGGGAAGCCTGCCTCCCCGTTTCCTGCGCTGGCCCGTCGAGCCACAGTTATTGTATCGGACACGTGTAGTGACTGTTATCAGCGCCGATGCGTATCAGTGATGCGCAGTAGAGACAGCGCGCGTGTTAGTGCCTTTATAAACTGTGCTGGCAATAAACGTCGTCATTCTTGCACTGACCGTGCTGCTGTACGCGTCGTCCCTTCAAGCAGCTACAGTTATGACGTACTTCTCGAGAACGACGTTCATTGGTCCATCTCGCTGACTGACGGGAGAAGGATGGGTGTCTACCGCTCGCTGCGTGCTTTTCCCTCGCCACGGCCAGACTGAATCCAGCGGCGCGCGCTCCCTCGCCCATGTTTTTTTTTTTTTTTCGCGCTCGCGGAGTGCCACGCCCCACCTCCCGCCAAACGCGGAGGAGGAAGGGGAATTTGTCTTGCGGAGGCTAGACGACCTCGGGCAGGAGAGTGAAAAACCTTTGCGAGGGAACGGAGGCAGAGAAGCATGACAGAATCGGGTGATTACTGTGGCTGTAACTGCGTTATTAGTTACTCTCTTGAAAAACATTTTGCGGCCTTGCGTCCTAGGGGCCAAGTCTCACAGTCACCGGGGAAGAAAATATTTTAGACCGGAGGGTGGACAGCCTTTAACATTACATATGCAATGCTTGTCCGCTGCATTAAAGTTAAATCTTATCCGATGTTGTCAAGCTTATGCCCAAAAGAGACATCCGAATCCCCCAAATTCTGATACAGCCAAATAAAGACGACTGAGAAGAACAGTTACCTTCCTGCATCCACGTTAGCGCAGGCACTTTTGTAAGGTAAGCAGCAAACATTATCATGGAAACGGGGGCTTGCTGTGATGACCTTATGAAGGAAGCCATCGCTTCCTGGAAACAGTGAGCTCATAGAAGAGAGCTTTTTTTATTATTGAGTTTTTTGAATGAATAATCAATGGTGTAATCACATCACAGGTGAAAGGTAATTGACTCCAAATTGAAAGCACGTGCTTCCGGTGGGGTGTGACACTGCTTCCGCCAAAATTTATCGTGCATTGCCGTACCAAGTCGGCTACGGGGGTTGTGTTTTATTTCTTATTACTTTCGAGTTGCGTATGTCTCGGGCGGCCTAACCCTAAAAACGTTCATTATGGCTACCCTCGTTCATAGTGACGGATGTAGTGCGGCCAGCATTGATGCCAGTGTCATTTGCAGCAGTATAGAAAGGGAAGGCGGGATATGTGTCATTAAGGTATTATTGAATCAAGACCAAGGTCCTTGTTAGACTACTAAGCAGAAAAGGTAAATCGAGGACTCGTTATGACAACCGGAACACCCAAGTGGGCATGAAAGGATATTTCTATACATATGCTTTATTTGAAAGCAATAAAGTATATTTTTTATTATTGTTGCGTGGTCCTTTAAGTGAACGGGCTAAAACCGTTCGTACTTCAAGTTATTGATCTATTTGGCTTCGCCGTGCTATCTCGTAATCGTTCCAATTTTTCACTGGCAAAAGTGATATCCTAATCTACTGCGGTTCTGTTTTTACTCTTGAAGAACAATATTTTTTTTTCACAGTGAATCCTTTAAACAATACAGGGTCTCTTAAATCTCTCTTAAGAGGTGAACGGCGAAAGCCTAGTAGTATGCAATAGTAGTCAGTAATCTTTTTGCTGATTGCTAAGCACACCCTGTCATTTCTAATCAACTGTTTTCGTTACTAGTCGTGGTTAGACATATTGGTCATTTCAAGTCATTCTTAGATCATTTTAGTCATTACTATTCATTATTAAGAAGTTTTTGTCGCTTCTGAAGAATTGTTGTTGTTACACGTCTTTGTTAGACATGTTGATCAGTACAAGTCATTAGTAATCATTGCAAATCATTAGTAGGTTATTTTAGCCACTAATACTCCTTACTGAGCCTTTTTTATTTTTTATTAATTGCAGTCGCTACAAGTCGTCATGAGATTTATAAGTCATTACATATCACTAGTAATTAGTAGTCATTATAACCTTAACCAATCTCTATTATACCTTCAAATAATCACTATCACTATCAATCATTTTTTCATCTTTAATCTGTCTTCGTACGACGGACAATTCCTGATGACACGTCCGGTGGTTGCGTCCGACGGTCACGTCCTGCGGTCACTTTCTGCCGATGCAGCATGATGCTAGAAAGGATTTCACCTTAAAAAATGCCATATGCATACGTTTTGGCGCATGGCTCCATCCATGTTAACGGTAATGATTTGTCGCTACCACCAGCGCGCCCAAGCGTTTTGTAACAGGGTACGTATAGTCACTCATGATGTTTAACAATCTAAAAGAGCAAATCTAAAGATGATGCGAAAAATGATTCGTGGCCTGAAAAGTGGTGCTTCAGCGCTGAACAACAAATCACCGTTTCAGGAAACAATAACAAAAAAAGCTTCTCCAATGCATCTTCGGGAAACTTGGCTTTGTATAAATATTAAACTACAGGGTTTAACAACATAGGTAAACAAAGTGGGACTTGAGAAAGGTTCTGCCGCAAATGAAACTTCAAGGTGGCGACGAAGTGCAATGTACAGCGCTAGGGTGGGTTGTAGTTGAACACACTAGAGAATTGGCTGCGGCGGTAGCTGTATATACGTGGTTCTGTAATAGTTTTCAGCGAAACATTTCTCGGTTCGGGCCACTTAGCTCGGGCGTTCGTTTTATTCCTAAGCTCTGCAGAGGCTTCACAAAAGATTTGTGCTTGGATTCGACCGTGTAATTATTTCTTGCACACTAAAGCACCAACCTTACGAAAGCATATCCACAGGAGCCATAGCTGGACCATTAAATAAATAACACAAAATGTAAGCAAATTCAAAATGACAGTAGTAGACAGCTTAAGATTTTTTATATTCTTTGACTCCTTCAAAGATTGTCACCAAATTTGAGTGAAAATATTGCCGAAAAAACACTGGACAATTGATGAAATATATCGCAAATCTTACCAAATAAATGAATTAACTTTCTTCCAGACAAATAAAAATAATAATATTACTTAATGTCCAGCGGATGGCAAAACGAGAAATATTTAATAACTGATACCCAACGTCTATCAGATTTCCTCTATAGCGAGTAATCTCTTAAAGCAGGGTTCAAAGTTCGTGCAATGACGTTTCATGCAATAAAATTTGTGCAGTTGAGGTGATCCCGACAAAGCTTCTATTCGCCGTACAGAGCTTCGGCAAATGTAAACTGCATTAGCAAGAACGCAGTGCAGCGACATCAGGTGCTATCAAAGCGATGTCACTGAAGCGAAAGCTCAAGACTCAACAGTGTTCGACAAATAGAATTTAGCTCGATCACTATAGCCGGGATTGAAAAAAAATTCATTCGTGAGCCCCTCATTCATCGTTAGGGACGCAACGGAGGCACTCAGCGTGCAGTGGCCTAAGGGATAAATCCATCTTTCTCACGAGCTTAACTTCCCCCTGGGGGAATATATTTCGATAGAACCACGAAGGAAATTATAGCTTGACATTTCAGCGCATGCGCAAAGCAAAACAAGCAGTCAGCAACGTAAGCTGACGGTGTTGTTTCCCACTAACGCCCTTGGCAAGAAAAAGAATGACGACGACGTGTTTGCTCCTCCTATAAAGGCCTTCCCTTGACGACAACCACAGCCGAGGCTTGGTTATTGCTTTGCCTCGGGTTTTTTTCTTCTTTTGCCGCATATCATTTACCTCTCTTTCTTTCCTCTTTTCCAGAACAAACTTCGGTATCTTTCCCTTCCGGGATGGCTGCAAAAAAGGAAAGATGACCTTTCAAGGAAAGGTCTACAATTTCCTGGAACGTCCAACGGGATGGAAGTGCTTCCTCTACCATTTCTCAGTGTAAGTGAATTTGCGAATCAGTTGAATTTGTTTGCTCTTGTTTCTTTCCACCTTTTTCAACTGCCCCCCCCCCCCCCCTACCTTTGAGGTTGAGAGTAAGGGGAGATAACGTGCTAAGAGTTTTGGCAGTACAGTTTGGTGAGTTGTATTGTGCAGAGGCAATACTCAGGTGCGAAGGCGACTGAAGCTTCGCTCAATATAAGGTTTGGCATAATTATTTTTGACGCGAGACGTAGAGATATATTCCAACGCATAGGAAAATAATTTCGCTTCGGATAACTAACAAGTTACGGCGTAAAACGACTATACTAGTACCTCTTCGGAAGCAGCCTGATCAGCACAAAAGAGCAACCCTTCTTTCGCACGGCACTGCTAAAAAAAAGAGAGAAAACACTACAGAGATGCCTTTTGAGTGCATAGCTGTCAGTGCCCGTTCGGTGAGCCCTCAGAGGAGTTAGCTGCAAGGGGTCAGTTATTTACGCTTTGTATCTGCAGACCGACCTGCTTCTACAAAGAAAGGATATATTTGCCTATATACATCACGCTAATGAGATTTGTGTCCCAGCAAGGCAATGTGTCTCTGTCAACATGTATTTTAAGCGGGCGCTGCAGCATCCTCTAGTCAACACGCTTACTGCAGATGGCTGACTGTACACTTTAGTCCTGTCTGTAAGGAATGGCGATATGAGGCCTGTTTGTTAAAATGTCTGGCGCCATCCTGGCGTGAGATGTTGGTCCAGCGTAAGCGCGTACACCAGTGGCGTAATCCTTGAGCACTTTGGTACTTTATTTCGCGCTGTCGATAACAAAGAACGCACTAATAATAATGGTTTTCTTCGTTTCTATCAAAAGACGTCTTTTAATTAGGCTATTACTGTGCCTCCAACTGCAGAGTGTATGCTGATCGAATGACCGCATGTAAGGATAAGATTGATTGGCAGTGTGTAGTGTGCGAAATGCAGTTTTTTGACACAGTATCGAGAAAGAAGAGCGAAGATTTGATTTTAAATGGTGTAGTTAAAATCGCATCGTATACGTGTCGTATTTTCGCAAATATTGGCTACTATATGGCCCTGCGTTGCAGGCACAGCTATTGCACCGCCTGTTCCTGCATTTTGAGTCGATATTGAAGTAGTAGCAGTCGGCGTAAGCTTAGCATGGGTACCTCACGGATGGTGGTCCCTGTGGGAGGAGAAATCCCGGACTGGAGAATACTAATCTTGGAAGCAGGATGGTAATGCCAGTGCGGACGAATGCGCAATCGGGTAGTGGCCACAATGTAAAGAAGGATATGGTGGAAGCGCAAGAACGCTCCGCTGAAAAGGCCGTTATCACGTTAATCACCTGGAGGGTATTTAAATTCGAAGAGGACGGTATGGAAACATCGCGGAATGAACGAAAAGGATGACTGCCCCGGGAAATCTCCAGAGAGTAGTTACCTAAAAAAAGAGGAAGGGAAGTATGATGAGAGCATAAGGAATATGGCATGGTCCATGCTCGGTGGCTTCTAGAGTGACTCCAGAGGTCCCGACTGAAAAGAAGTAGTGAATGAATGAATATGTGTGGACAACTGAAGAGACTCGTAAATAAATAATACGTTTTCAGATGTGCTTTTAATCCTAATTACCTTCCGGTCAGAAAATATCAATACCTGATCAGCTCTCATAAAATCTAACTTTATGCATTGGTAACCATACACTGTTTCCTTTCATTAACAATCATTACCATGTGTCCTATTCGCATCGTAAGGAATTTTTACAACAAAATAAAACAAAGTTAGGCTTGTTTCCAATGCTTCAGAATGGACACTGTTTTAATCAGTCAGTGTCCTAAAGACAAAGATTTCCGTTGTCAATTGCAAAATTTGCAATATCCGCCGATCCCTAGATTGCACGGCACCGCTGCTCCGCTCCGGTAATGTTTTCCAAACAGGTCTGACAACTCTAACTTGTTATTGCTTATTATTATATTGAATTGTACATTATTTGTTCCGCTCGAAGAACTAAGTCTCTACCGGCAGTGAATAAGAGGCTTTAGAAAATCCTATAGCAAATGCCCCCCATTTTTTTTTTTAAGAAATAGCAGCCATTATCGCACATTATGCTGAAGAATTCTAAATCACTAGTCAGGCAGACTGTTCTTTACGCTCGGTATACACAGAAAATAAATCCAACTAAGTTAATTGCAAAGCTTATTTTTCTGATAAAGAAATAAAAACTCTTTAAACTATTAATGCTACTCTAAACGCCGAAATAATAATAACTTGAGACATTGCTACAGTCAAAAAAACTTGTCAATGCTTTTATTGTTCTTATAATGCCGCCGACGAGGAAGGTAAACAAGCATCCCGTCGCTTGATGGGCCTGCGTATTTTTGCTCTGTTAAGACATAAATTCCCAAAAAAATATTCTAGAGCATGGCCCTATTAACATTCTCAGTGTTCATAGCAACACGACTTCGATAGCTTTACTAAGTTTTTTTTTTTACTGCCGCAACTCCGAAGTTTAGTTGCTAGCGCAGGGCGTGCATGGTGCGTCTGTACTCTCCCACAGTGTCATGTTTTGCTGTGTTCTCGAAGCCACAACTACGGACCTCTAGCGGTGTGCCGGTACTGGACAGCAACTGTTATCACTCAATCAATCAATCCCTCAATCAATCAATCAATCAATCAATCAATCAATCAATCAATTTTATTTGCCAGGAATATCTGGATGGTCACCCTGGGCTAAAAGCAGTGCACATAGCTTGAAAAAGGCCCAGGGGACCAATACATGGCAATGTGAATATAAGAAAAACAACAAAAACAAGCTCTTTGGATCCTCGGCAAGGTTGTTTACCTCAAGGGGGGGGGGGGGGGGGTGACACATGTGCCGTGTGTCACCTGCTGCTGTTGCCTACATTTCATATGAACTGATAATGTCCTCACCGCCAGGGGCAATAACAGAGACCGTGCAGAGGCATGCATTCTGCATTCACACGTTCATATTTTATTACCTCTGTCCTTCTGGAACAGCCATTTGGTCTATTGTCCACCCTATATATAAGGCCAACTTGTTTTATACCGACCATTATACTTGGAGCCTCCTTTTTTTCTTCTGGATGCTGCAATTTTTCACTGTGGCGACGGGGTGTATCGGATCTTTTTGTGACTTGCCACAGAGCTAGTTTTTATGCACAAACATACCCATGAAGAAGGGTTATACGAAAACTAAATGAGTGAATCACCAAAGCAGCTTTTGTTGTGACCGCATCTGGACGCTTGAACAGATTTTTCCGTGATGTCATGAGTCGTGGTGCTCTATTATTAGTTCCATGGCTGTGTGTGTGCTTGCTTATAACGGTGAAATATACAAGCGTTGGATGTATTCAATGTTCCCTTTGGTGGCCTTCTTGGTCTCTACGCAGATCTTGTCTTAATCTGTAGTAGGTAATGAAATGCAAGGGGCAAATGTTATCAAATGTAAGAGGTTCCTCTTCCTCGTTACAGAGGCCGTTATTTTACTTAGGAAAATAAACCCTGAATACTAGCCAATCAAGGGAACGTCGATGAATACGGTTGCAATGAAGCATTTATATTCGTGACAAAGCCTGCCCAGCCACGCGTACATAAGGAGGCACATTTTTAGTACAGTCAACACAGCAATCTGTTGATAATTTTAGATAATATTTATTGAATTGGAAGGCTGCAGATCTGTAACATGGTAAAAACTTGTTGATAGCCCTAAACATGATTCCGCATTTAGCAGTCTTTATTTAAAAAGTAGTGTTCTGAAGTATGGTTAACATTCCAATCAAGACCCCGTCGCCACAGTGAAAAATCGTAAGATCCGTAAGAATAAACTCCCTGTCAATAGGTGGCACTGATCCGTAAGAATCAGGGACAGAGGCAATTAGGATGCTAAATCGTTCGCTCTACACCTTTTTACTTTATATTTATCATTGGTGCGAAACTTGTACGGTCGTCAGCACAGCTGTCAAGAGCGCTAGAGAGGTATACCGTGGAGCAAAAATTTAAATATCAATAGGCTGGGCTGCTCTGCAAGTGGTACAGTGCAGTTGTCAGTGCAAATAGTATACCTACGTGCATTCGTTGTAGCGCCCTCATTGTCCCTAGAACCGGGTCCCTGCTTTAAAACTTTCCTTCCTTTGTGGGACAGGTCGGTGTTCATCTAGACAGTGGTGCTGACGACTGGAAATGCATAATTAGGACTACAGACGAGTTTTAGCCAGGCGCTTCCGCGAGTTTTAGCCAGGCAGCGCAGGTGGCTCAGCTACAGAGCCAGTAGCGGGCTCGTGCATTTTCTTTTCCTTCTTCCTACTGCCACAACAACAACTGAGCATAGCGGCCTCCCACTGCTCGCAAGTGGAGAGCTGCAGATCCCGCGGAGGGGGGTCTCGTGGGCATGCCCATAGTGTGTGGTGTAAGTTGGCCCTCTGGTGGCATAAGTTACAGTACGGTGTGTATAATGCAGGGTATGCATGGGCGTAGGTGACTGGATTTGGGAAGGAATGCGTTTGTAATTTTCGCCAGGTGACCCCCTGTGTCTTTGTAAGAGATTTGTGCCCCGGAGGGTATAGCGTACGCGTTTGACGGAAGTGTAGTGTAATTTCTTAATAGGAAACCATACGGTCCCTCGCCGACCTCGTGAGGGGTTGTCCCGTCATCCGGCTGACGAGTCTTCGGGCCAAATTGAGGGCAGCCTCATTACCAGGAAGGGAGAAATGTGCTGGTGTCCAGATTAGCTGTATTGAACGGTCAGTTGTTTGAGAGGCAAGCAGCAATTTGAGGGCTATAGAGGATATCCTGCTTTTGCTGTAATTCCTTATTGCGGTTTTCGAGTGGCTAAATATATGAAGGGCTGAGATTGAGCTTATCGCGAGGGTGATCGCAGCCTCCTCCGCTTCCTCTGGAAATATGTGTGAAAAAAATGAAAAATGTCTATTATTGTACATACATGTCTTGTACAAAATCTTTGCCTCAATCTATCGAAAAGATGAAACAGCTGATGAGCTGCGCTCAAAATTTGCATTAGTAAGTAACGTAATCGTCGGCAGATATTTAAGGCGAAAGCCTTTCTAGGCTAAGAGAACAGAATCGCTCAGTATGCTATCATCTAAATGCAAGAAAGCGAAGGCGGAATGCCACACTGGGATCAAGACCGTCAACAGGTGTCTCATTGGTGCATTGCACATCACTGTGTATTTTGCGGTAAAAGCTACACTGGCCGCAATGCAGTGATTTCACCGTGGCACCAATTTGCACCATGGTTGCATCGCTCTCACCGCCGCTACCTAGCAACCCCCTCCTCGGTATCCAGCGTGTATATGCGTCCAACGTGTACAACCCCACACAGTCTAGGTGGCGTTGGCGTGTATACGACCAGAGTATTGTAGTTCACTATAGACCACAGCATTTCGCCGTGTGTAAAACACACCTCTAGTGCGCATGCGCGGAAACTGGAGAGGAGCAACATGTGCGCTGCGCATGACATCAGATCGCATAGCAGCAGCAGAGAGAGCATGAACGAGACGCCCGAGAGGAAGAGCCATGCGCCGCGCCGTTTGACGTGTAGGCAGCGGGGGGGGAGTGGCATAAGGGAGGAAAGGAAGGCGGGAATGAAAACGGAAATAGAAAAAGTGGTGCCGTAGTGGAGGGCTCCAGAGTAATTTCGACCGCCTGGAGATCTTTAACGTGCAATGACATTGCACAACACACGGATGCCACTTCGTTTCGCCTCCATCGAAATGCAGCCACAGGCGGTTGGAATCGAGAATCGTCTTACCACTTCATCACCGCGGTGGAGCACTCCGCCGTGTTTGGAACCATGGCAATCGAGTCGGATAGGCTTAAACAAGCCAGGCTTATTCGTTGGAATGAAAACAGGCGAAGGCGACGAACCGAAGAGACCTAACCAAGCAACCACAATAACCTGGACGTGCAATCACGATTAACCAAGGCAAACCAAGCTATGCTTTAGTTTCGCTAAGTATATCCTGACATAGCCGAGCTAAGCCACAAACAATCTTTTCAGTACATAACGTCGCAACTTTTATTCATCCCTTTCAGTTATTCAGTTCAGTTATAATTCTTTTTACTACATTCATACAGTAAACACAAGACCAACAAAACTACCAAGTACTGGCGCTCAATATTGTAGCGTGTGCAACAGCAGCCGCTAGGCGGCTGCTCATCGAGAGTCTCGTGCGCGGACTCGAAGAAGTGCCCTGTGGCGTTCGAGAAGAAGCTGAAGTTAGCTGCCGTCTCTCGGTGCTCCGAACCTGCTTTCTGCGCCTGCTAGCTCAACCCTCCGTTAAAACCCAACCTTCTGGTTACGGGCCTAAACGGCTACGTGACCCTGGTGGAGGTGAGGCCTTGAACTACATGTCTCGGGCCTCTCGCAGCCGCTCATCGAGTCCCAACCGGCTTCCGCACCTATCTACACCCGTTCATCGCTGCAGCCGTCGCCTCCGGGATCTGGCGCCGGAATTCGCTCCTCTACCTGAACCGACGCCAGCTGACCAGCAGTTAGAGACTTCTGCAATGGCCCAGGCAAGTCAGAATCAGTTGCTGCTTCAGCAGCCTCGTACGCCCCCCAGTTTCCATGGCGGTACTGGGGAAGATGTCGACGACTGGATCGACCAGTTCGAGCGAGTGGCGCATTTTAATCAGTGGAACCCGGCTCAGAAGCTGCGCAATGTGTATTTCGCGCTTGAAGACTGCTAAAACGTGGTACGAGAATAGGGAGGCCAGTCTTCAAAACTGGGATTCCTTTCGCCAGCAGCTGCGGGAAACCTTTGCCAACCACGACCGCCGTGATCGCGCACGCCGCCTCCTAGAAGCTCGCGTGCAACTACCTAACGAAAGTGTGGCCATGTTCGCCGAGGACGTGACGCGTCTTTGCCGACGGGCTGATCTCGACATGACGGAATCAGCGAAGTTGCGCCACCTGATGCAGGGCGTAAAAGAACCCCTCTTCGCTGGTCTGGTTCGGAGTCCACCTCAAACCGTCGCGGACTTCATCAATGAAGCTACCCTCATTGAGCGAGCCCTGCAGCAAAGATACCGGCGCACGGAGTCTGCCTGTGGTCAGCCCTTCAGCAGTGTGGCCACATTGAACGGGTCCACTGACGATCACTCTCTGCGTGAGCTGATCCGCGAGGTAGTTCGCGAGGAGCTCCTCAAGTTCAATCTTGGATCGCCTAACCCGACTGCCGTGGCTGTCACCGAAGCCGTGCGGGAAGAAATACGTCAGACATTGTCACCGCCTGAGTCACTGTCGGAGCCACGTTCTATGAACTACGCCGCGGCTCTTCGTCGGCCTGCAGTGCCTCCTGCGCAACAGCTTCGTTTCGAAGCACGGCCGCCGCCCACTTTGCAGCCACCGTTCTACCAACCGTCCTACCAGCCGCCATCCCAGCAGAGCCTCGTCATGCAGCCGTCCGCTCCTCAGCCACTGTTCTACCAGCCGCCATCCCAGCAGAGCCCCGTCATGCAGCAACCGGTTCGGAAGGCAGACGTCTGGCGCACTCCTCGCCAACGGCCGCTGTGCTACCACTGCGGAGAACCCGGCCACATGTACCGTCGTTGTCCATACCGGGAACTCGGTCTTCGGGGTTTTGCTCGTGATTCTCCGCGTCCCCGGGTCGGCGAACGCCCTCCAGAAATCGAAGAATATTTGGCAACCCGTGCAACCTCTTCGAGCGACAGTACACAGTCTCCTCCCGTGCGCTACTCGTCACCCGGCCACCGTGAGTTTAATCATGTGCCGAGGCGCCGGTCGCCAAGCCCACACCGAGGAAACTGAAGGCGGCGACCTCAGGGGGGCAGGTTGCTGACGGACGGAAACAATGTCACGAAGACCCTCCCGTGACGACTCAGCCCGATGCTGTAACTACGATGCCTCCGCCGCCGCATGAACCTGGAACTCCAAATCAACCTCAAGCCGATCACGTTGTCAGCGCCGACCTTTCCGTTCTCGTCGACGGACACCCAGTAACTGCTTTGTTAGACACCGGAGCAGACTTTTCAATAATAAGCAAGAATTTCGCAGATCAGCTCTCCAAGGTTAAAACTGAATGGCTGGGGCCGCAAATTCGTACTGCTGGCGGTCACCTTATGACGCCGATCGGACGATGCACTGCCCGAGTAACCATCGCCGATTCAGCCTTTGTAGCTGTTTTTGTTATCCTGCCGCACTGCTGCAAGGACCTCATACTCGGCATGGACTTTTTACGTGAGCATGGGGCCATTATTAATGTTCCTCGCCGTACTGTCACGTTTTCGACGCCTGCAACGACGACCGCTGACTCCGAACGACGCCACGCACCTTTACGCATCGTTGACGCGGATGTCTCTATGCCGCCACGTTCGTTTGCTCTCGTCACAGTCAGGTGCGACGACCAGTCCTGTGCTGCCGGCGTTGCCGAACAGAACACAGAGCTTCTGTTACATCATGGAGTCTGTGTAGCACGCGGTATAGTTCATCTGACTAATGGTCTAGCTCACGTGCTGATTACGAACTTCGGGAACGAACGGCAACGCATCGCTAAAGGCACCACGGTAGCCTACTTTGAAGGTGTCGCAGAAGCAGCCCACGACTGCTTTGTTTTTGAGACCAACACGTCTGCCAGCCAAACGCCCAAATTCGACCCTGATGTGAATCCCGCTCTATCACCGGCAGAGAAGGACAGACTCGTCGGGCTACTCTTTCAGTTTAAAGACTGCTTCTCATCCGCCTCCGCGGTTAAACAGACGCCCTTGACCAAGCACCGCATAATAACCGACGACCGCACCCGACCAGTCCGACAGAACCCCTACCCAGTGTCACCGCGGGAACGCGAAGTCATTGCTCAACAGATAGACGAGATGTTAAATGACGGTGTCATACAACCATCGAGGAGTCCCTGGGCTTCGCCTGTTGTCCTCGTTAAGAAGAAAGGCGGAAGTTTAAGGTTCTGTGTGGACTACAGTAAGCTCAATCGAGTCACAAAAAAAAGACGTCTACCCGCTGCCAAGCATTGATGACTCATTAGACCGGTTGCGCCACGCGCGCTACATTTCATCGCTTGATCTTAAAAGCGGTTAATGGCAGATCGAAGTCGATGAACGTGATCGCGAGAAGACAGCGTTTGTCACGCCCGACGGACTTTATGAATTCAAAGTCCTACCTTTCGGATTGTGCTCCACTCCAGCGACATTCCAGCGAATGATGGACGCAGTTCTATCTGGTCTTAAATGGCAGATGTGTCTAGTCTACCTGGTCGACGTTGTTGTGTTTTCACCAACGTTCGAGGAACACCTCCAACGTCTCTCCGCTGTGCTACGGGCTGTCAGATCTGCCGGCCTCACGTTAAAACCAAAAAAGTGTCACTTTGGCTATGAAGAGCTCCTGTTCTCGGACCACGTCGCCAGCCATCGAGGAGTTCGTCCCGATCCCGCTACAACAACAGCCGTCACCAAATTCCCTACTCCATGTAACAAGAAGACAGTTTGCCGTTTCTTGGGCCTCTGCGCCTATTACCGCAGGTTTATTGAAAACTTTCCGCGCATTGCCGCTCCGTTGACATGTCTCACCCGGGATGATGACACCTTCACCTGGACGGACGAAGAGCAAAAGGCATTCGACGAGTTACGGCACCGCTTGCAGACAACACCTGTGCTTGCCCATTTCGATGCGAATGCCGAGACTCTGGTCCACACATGCCAGCAACGTGGGTTTAGGCGCTGTACTCGTCCAGTGGCAAGACGGTGCCGAGCGAGTTATCGCATACGCCAGCCGGACTTTGTCCCGTGCCGAATCGAACTATTCCACCACCGAAAAAGAATGTCTGGCTGTTGTATGGGCGGTGATGAAATTTCGACCCTATCTTATAGGCCGGCACTTTCGGGTTGTGAGTGACCATCATTCTTTGTGCTGGTTAACGAACTTGCGAGACCCCTCCGGACGCCTTGCACGATGGAGTTTACGGCTACAGGAGTTTGACATGACCATCGTGTATAAGTCTGGACGTCAGCACAACGACGCCGACTGCTTCTCCCGTTCACCTGTCTAGGCTGCGCGGGAAGACGGAGAACCAGACTTCCCCCTTATCGCAGCCGTCGACGCGCTCACTGTTTCGCAGCAGCAACGTGACGACCCGGCTCTCGCACCACTTATCAATTTTCTGGAAGCGCGCTCTACACAAGTTCCCCGTCTCTTCGCCAGAACGCATTCATCGTTTTGCATGCGAAACAATGTTTTATACAAGATCAACTTCGCTCCGACGGGAAGAGATTGCCTCCTCGTCGTACCAGAGTCTCTTCGCGAAGAAATCTTACAGGCATGTCATGACGAGCCCACCGCGGGTCACCTGGGGTAGGCTCGAACTCTGGCCCGAATTAAAAAGTTATTACTGGCCAAACCTAGCGGCCGCAGTACGACATTACGTGAGTACATGCCATGATTGCCAGCGACGGAAAACACCGCCTGTGAAACCGGCCGGTTTACTGCATCCTGTTCAAGTGCCAAGATACTCATTCGAACAAGTTGGCATGGATCTGTTGGGTCCTTTTCCAATTTCTGATTCGGGCAACAGGTGGATAATTGTCGCTACAGATTACCTCACGCATTAGGCTGAAACGAAGGCTCTCCAGCGCGGTACAGCAATCGAGGCAGCGAAATTTTTCATCGAACGCATCGTCCTGAGGCCCGGCGCCCCGACAGTTATAATAACGGACCGAGGCACTGCTTTCACTGCCAAGCTACTGGAATCTGTCATGCAACTAAGCGGCACTACCCATCGCAGGTCAACCGCCTACCATCTACAAATTAATGGCTTGACAGAACGTCTGAACAAAACTCTCGCCGACATGATGTCCATGCACGTGGATGTTGAACATCGGCCTTGGGATGACGTCCTGCCGTACGTCACGTTTGCGTACAACACGGCGCAGCAGGAAACAACGCAAATGACGCCGTTCTCCTTATTGTATGGCCGCGAAGTTTCGACAATGCTCGAAGCCATGTTGCCCCACGACGGCCGTGACCTCGAAGTTGGCGCCGAGGAGTTCACTCAAATCGCAGAAGCGCGACAGCTGGCGAGGGCACGCATCCGGAACTAGCAAGGTCGAGACGCCCAGCGTTACGATCACCGCCACCGTGTAGTGACTTTCGAACCGGGCGATAGAGTGTGGCTTTGGACTCCGATTCGACGTCGGGGACTAGCCGAAAACCTTCTGAAGCAGTACTTTGGCCCATACAAAGTGCTCCGTCAGCTGAGCGACGTCACGTACGAAGTGCTTCCGGACGGCTTTTCTTCTACTCGTCGACAGCAGAAATCCGAGGTTGTCCATGTCGTGCGCATGAAGCCGTACTTTTCGCGAGGAAATTAGCGCAACCGCATGTTTCTTGCTTTATTTTTTTATCTCTGCTTTCGAATTCATTAAGTTGGCATTTATTTTTTTTAAGAGGGGGGTAATGTAGCGTGTGCAACAGCAGCCGCTAGGCGGCTGCTCATCGAGAGTCTTGTGAGCGGGCTCGAAGAAGTGCCCTGTGGCGTTCGAGAAGAAGCTGAAGTTAGCTGCCGTCTCTCGGTGCTCCGAACTTGCTCTTCTGCGCCTGCTAGCTCAACCCCCCGTTAAAACCCAACCTTCTGGTTACGGGCTTAAACGGCTACGTGACAATATTTATTAAAAGCAAAATTTCTCTTCCGTTTAACTGTTTGCCGAACATGTTGTTACGGAGCGGCAAGCCGAATAACACAGATAGCAAAGAACAGTGAAAGAGAGACGATGACCGATGACTGTGAGATGATTTAATGAATTGCGGTGGGCTAGCACCAGCGCTCCTGCCCGTGCCGCTGCGCGCTTTTTTCGTCCGTAACATTACCCGGGTCTACCGCACGATCATGAACGAGAAAGTTTGTCGTTCTCAATAAGATCCACGGCATGATATGATAGGCGTGATTGGATGGCGGAAGAAGATGAAGAAGGAAGAAGACAACGGCTTTCCGCCACAATTATTTTCGGATGGAGCCTAGCCCAAGACGCTTTCGGGCCACAGGTCGCCAAGACCTGATGGCAGAGGTCCAGGCATGCACCGAATGGCATGGACAGGGGTGATGTCTTCGAGTGTAACAGCGTCTTGAGTCGTGGGGTCTTTGGTAATTGGGGTCTGTGCTCGGCACATCCGCTCAGTGGATTCACATGGTGTTCGGCTCTCTCGTCGTGTGGGTGGCGTCTTATGCCACTCTCGCCTTCGTCGTTGTGATCTGGGCGGTGAAACGTGCGGAGACTTTGTTTCGCGTCCGGCAGGCTAGAGACCAGCCAAGCGATGCCTCCTAGAACTTCTGCCGACGGCGCAAGACGCAGGACGCCGCAGCTTCGGACCAGGATGAGGAGAGATGAATTACCCGCTGCCTCCAACCAAATGTTACGGGGTGGCATGTCGATGAACACAGAGAGCAGAGAGGAGAGAACAGAGAGTGAGAGACGATGAACAACGACTGCGAGATGATTTAATAAATCGCGGCGGGCCTAGCGCGAGCGCTCCTGCCCGCGCCACTGCCCGCTTTTTCCTTGTTCGTAAAAATAATTATGGATGTTCTCGTGCCCCGTTGAGAAAGACTTCTTTTGTAAAGAAAAGAAGTTCGGTTCGAAAGAATGCATCAAAAATGGTTTCGAACCTGCTTGCCTGAAACAACTACAGCTCCCATAAGACGAGTTCTGAAGAACACGTTTGCATTTAGATGAATGCGCGGAGAGTAAGAACTTTGCCTGCTGAACAGGCTGCCTGTTCAGCCAATCGAATCGAGCGTTCTGTGGAGGGCGATTCAGCAAAGAGCTGTGCTACTGTTGCTCGTTGTGGGACGCAGAGGGAATTATTACTGGTTTGGTTTGGTTTGTGGGGTTTAACGTCCAAAAAGCGACTAAGGCTATGAGAGACGCCGTAGTGGAGGACTCCGGAAATATCGACCAACGGGGATTCTTAAGGTGCACTGACATCGCACAGCACACGGGTGCCTCGCTATAACCACAAGAATAGACACTTCACGTTATGGAGTAATTATTTGCAGCCAATGAGGATAAATAGCTTGTAACCTGTGGATCGCCAAAGCCAAATAGGCAAAGTGGTGACTCAAGGACTATGAATCTTAAAAATCTAAATTTCTATCTCTGCGCGCACTTTTTGCGTGTCCGATAGCTCATTCCCGAGACGCATGCAGCGGCCGTTCTGTGGCTGCAGTGAGAGAGTACGAACGTATGGACGGACCGCTCCATAAAGTTGCAAGATCACCGAGTTGCCAATGCATATGCGCGTTTCTGCACTGTAGCTATACTGCTTTCATCGCCATCTTAGTGCATTTCACATTCTAGAAAGCTTAAAGAGCGGCCGCTTAGTGTCCATGAAGCTGGGGATACGGTACAGGCTTGGGAATACAGATTTTTTGAAATAATAATTCTTTTTCTTTCGGATGTCCTGTTGGCAAAACGTGAAAACTTGGATCGATGACATACGCGGTGACTTTGTTGCGGATGTAGAAACGGAACGCCGACTCGTCTGGCTTAATAAATCTTATAACATAAAGTATGAGCAGAAAATCACTGCACTTGCCCTCTTGAGTTTTGACTGTCTTCCCTTGTGGTCATCCGTTTTGTCGCAGTCCAGGAAGGACAAAGAAGTAACCATTTTACGTATGTATGCCGACTTATGAGAAATGTGGGGGTTGGGGATAAAGAGTATAAATATATAACAGTATTGTTTCAAGTTTCGCCTAAGTAAATATTACTGTCTTACAGATATAAGTCTAAAGAAAAGGCAACGTATGCTTTGTACGTCTGCCGTGTCCATAAAATGTTTGGGGGGGGGGGGGGCGCTGCGAGCTCGCGACGTGAGCAGACGCATGTGTTTCGGCCCCGCCAATTTGCGGCTGGGGCCGCGTGCCAAATCATCCTACCCAGGCAAAACTGGCATCGATCGATCCGAACAACTGGATACAAAAGTCGTCCAGGTGGGCCGATTTTCTTCAAATCTACGGCCATTTTTCGACCGACCACGTTGGCGCCGTCGTTACGCCTAATGGCATCGCCGACGCCTGGCCAGGCGGAATCGGCCCTCCGAGGACAAAATGGCGACTTTCGCGGATCAAATACGCGGCTACGACCCTGAGGCAATGTTGTGGACCTCGGTACCCACCACCGGAGACACAAATTCGACGGTTATCCCGAAAATTCCGAGTCAAGCTTTACTTCAAGCGGCTGCACGCCGCTCCCAAGACAAAGCCCAGATGGCGGCGTTCGGCGCCGCCCCGGCCGCCATTTCGTCGGTCGAAAACATGAACGCGCCCGCGACGCGCGCCACGGGAAGCAAGGACAAGGCGTTCTCGAAGTGGAAGCCGCGTCCAATGCCCAAACCGACTCCCGATGACTACGTTATAGTCATGAAGCCCAGAGAAAGTGTTTCTCTTCACGAGGCGTTCACGGAAACCGGCTACGGCACTGCCATTTCGGCGTACCTCGGGCTGAAACGGGGCCGCGCCGTCCCTGTTCAACCCTCACGAGAACAAAACATCATCATTGTGCATACCCCGGACATCCAGGCGGCCGACCAGCTCATCGGGGACTTCGCAGTAAACACCGAGAAGGGGTCGATCCCGCTTCGGGGCTACCTGAGACAAGACGGCGGCAACATATGCCACGGCGTGATCATGGTCCGTAACTCGGACACCACAGAAACTCTCCAAGGCCGAGTGTGCTGGCGCGCCGGCGCCATCCTGGAAATCCAGAAATTCGGAACATCCAACAAGGCACGCATCACTTTCGCGGGTAAACAGAAGCCCCGTTACGTGCACTATGACAACATGGTCGTCTCTGTGCGAAACTATTACAAAACTATTCCTGCGTGCGGCCAGTGTGGGCCCATCGAGCATCGCGCAGATGCATGTTCAAACCTGCAGTCGAACACCTGTGGACTCTGCGGATTCCAAGCTCCGCTAGTGGAGGGGGTGCGGGCTCCTCACAACTGTGTTCCGCGGTGTTCTGTGTGCGGTGGCTCCCATGCCACAAACTCTCGCGACTGTGCGGCAAAATTCCGCACACCCAAGATAAAAAGAGAAAAAAATGGCGCCCAAGAAGAAACGCCGCCATGTTGGAGGATGCGGTATGGAGAATGCACCCCTTCCCGAGAGTGTTGGCTCTGGAGCAGCGTCACTACAACCCCTCCTCAGCCTAAATGACCATGGCGAGCAGCCCTAAGATCAGGTGCTTCCCAAGAACCAATTCGGCCACCCCCGTCCAAATTGACCAATGGAACTGTTAGGGCTTTCGTTCCCGCGCAAGAGGGCGGATCTCCGACTTCACCTTTCAACTTTCGACTCTCTTCCCGCGGTGGTTGCCCTCCAGGAGCCAGCGAGTGGAGTCATCCTAACAAATTACATCACCTTTCAGCAGGACCCCTCTTCTTGCGTCTGCGTGCATAAAAAAAATTATACGGCTACTCTCGTTGACTTAGAACTTCACATTGAATATTCCTACGTGATGGTGACACTTTTTCTGCTCAAGAAACAAGATGCACCACTCCACGTACTCAACATCTACTGTTCCCCCAGACTCAAAAATGTAACGTTCGCAGCACCCTTTAGCCGCGCACTAAAGGCTGCGGGCAGGCACTCACTGGTGATTGTGGGTGATTTCAACGCCCACGGTACACTCTGGGGATACGTGCGTGAAGAGAAGCGGGGACGCAAGCTAGCAGAACTCACGTCCACGCTGGGCCTGACTCTTCACACTGACCCTGCATATCCAACGCGGGATCTCACCTTTACCAAAAGCATTGTACACGCAGAATGGATCAACACCGAGAAAACCCTCATTAGTGACCCCTGCCTTATCAATACCACTGTAACATCTAAACCATTGGCAAGACCACACGCACAAGCTCGGTTACCCGACTGGAATAAGTTCCGGCAAAGCTACATCAATTCGGCCTCTATCCACGAACAAGGATACCACACGTGGGCACAAGGGTTGGTTACACATCTTCGTTTGATGGAAACACAAATTCAGCTCTCGGAGGCCACTCCAGAGGTGGACAACCACTTTCTGCACCTTTGGGAAGCGCGACACAGCCTCGTCCGCAGATGGCGCCGCCAAAAACATAACAGAAAGCTCAAAATTCGTATCGCCGAGCTCACTCAGCGAGCGGCAGAGTACGCGGCCCAACTCGTCGACTCAAAACTGGGTAGACCGCTGCAACACGGCGGCCAGACAAATGTCGAGCCGGAGCACGTGGCGCCTTTTCCGTGCCCTAATTGACCCGACTCAAACCCACGCCGAGACACAAAAACATCTCCAACGAGCTATTCATAGCTTCGATAGAAATATATCAAAATTAGCATGCAAACTGCGCGACCAGTATCTTTGCACTAAGCAGGACCCCGGAGGACCCGCGTACTCGTATGCAGGTTCAGAGAACGCGGATCTGGATCAACCGTTCCAGTTGCACGACCTGAAGGCGGCCTTGGCTAAAATGAAACGAGGAACGGCACCGGGCCGGGACAAGATAACTGTGAAAATGCTTGCCAATCTTCCCGACTCCGCCTACGAAACCCTCCTCGCTTTCATCAACTTGATCTGGCTTGGTGAGGCACCTCTACCAATTGAATGGAAGACCGCCCTGGTAACTTTCATTCCGAAAGCCGGCAAAGCCATAAACACAGACAACCTTCGCCCCATCTCCCTCACTTCTTGTGCGGTAAAGCTGATGGCCATGGCGCGGGACAGGCTGTCTGGGTTTCTGGAAAATAAACATGCATTCGCAGGCACCATGTTAGGTTTCCGCCCGCAAAGGTCCGTTCAGGATGTTCTGCTTCAACTCGACCGAGAAATTCTCAGCCCTGTCGAATATCCCTTCAACGAGAAGGCAGTACTCGCGCTTGACTTGAAGGGGGCTTTCGACAATGTCACACACGAAATCATACTGCAACATCTCTCCCAGACGAACTGTGGACATAACACATATCAGTACATCAAGCAATTTCTCTCAGATCGGCAATCTTTCATCCGAATACAAGACGAAGAACATGGCCCATATAAACTGGGAACGAGAGGCACCCCACAGGGCGTGGTCCTCTCGCCATTACTTTTCAATCTGGCCATGATGAAACTCCCGGCTTAGTTGGCGACGGTCGAAGGCATCCAGCATGCGCTGTACGCCGACGACATAACCATCTGGACCAAACACGGATCGGTTGGAGACATTGAGGCCAACCTGCAGCAAGCGGCGCAGATTCTAGACGCTTACGCCCGCCGCTGCAGCCTTCAATGCTCACCGTCCAAATCCGAATTTGTGCACATTCCCCTGTCGCCTAAGTGCACCACAAAAATGGAACTATCCCTGGCCAGCGGTCCGATACCCGAACACGATGAGATTTGAGTACTTGGTCTCCTTATCCACAAACATCGACGGGCTGATACAACACTAGCAAAACTGCGCAAGGTGGGGGACCAGGTGGGCCGGATGGTGCGCCGGGTTTCCAACAAACGCGGGGGGTTACAGTGCACAGACGCTTTGCGGCTGGCGCATGCATTCGTAACCAGTCGAGTACTCTACTCGACTCCTTACCTCCGCCTGCGCAGGTTTGATGAGAACGCCCTCGAAGTGATTCTCAGAAAGATGTACAAGCGTGCCCTCGATCTGCCGATCAACACATCCAACCAGCGTCTTATGGGCCTGGGGATGCTAAACACATTCGCGCAGCTCCGAGAGGCGCACTTGACTAATCAATACACAAGACTTTCAAAAACGCCGTCGGGACGCCGCCTATTAGCCCGACTACACATCCACCACCCAACATTTACGGAAGAGCGCATACGCATTCCTGAAATCTGAAGATACAGCCTGAACGTACGCCCTCTTCCGGCCAACATGACACGTGACGGCCACAGTGGCAGGCGCCTTGCGCAGGCGGAGGCACTGGCCCGTCACTATGGGAACAAACACGGAATTTTCTACGTGGACGCCTCCGGCCCTCACCATGGGGGGGTGGTACACAGCCGCAGTCGTCCATCAAAAAATCACGGTGAATGGCCTAACGTTCCGAGCTCAAGACATAACACATGCGGAAGAAGTTGCCATCGCGTTAGCCGCCGCAGACAAGGACTCACGAGTCATCATCACCGACTCGAGAGGGGCCTGCCGAAATATTAAACAGAGGTACATTCCTCTCTTTGCGCACCGCATCCTTCAAAACAGTGACTATCTCGGGGCCCCCGCGTCTCGAACGATTGTATGGGCTCCAGCTCACATGGGCCTCGAAGGCAATGAAACGGCCGACGCCGCCGACACGCGCGCTCACTCTCCGGGCAACGCCTTCAGACCCTTATGATACGGATCTCGAACCCAATCCGGCTCTCACGTTTCGAGAAATTACTGAATTATTTCAATTCGGCCATGCAATTTATCCTAAACCTTGTAAGGGCCTTGCAAAGGTGGAGGAATGCACACTCCACCGCCTTTACACCAAAACGCTGCTGTGCCCGACAGTTTTAAAACACTTTGATCCTGCCTGTACAGGAAAGTGCCCGCACTGTGCGGAGAAGTCTTCGGACATCTTCCACATGATGTGAGCATGTCAGTCAACCCCGAACCTCACCCCCAAACCCAACCCCACCCGGGAGGACTGGGAGGCAGCCCTGCTCGGCTGCTCCGATCTGGCAAGCCAGACGGCACTGGTCCACTGAGCCCGAGCCGCAGCGGTCGCCAATGGGCTCCTGTAATGAGAAGCCCCCCTAGTGTTTGCGTGAGGTTGCCCCGGCTACCTCAAGCTTCCTCCGAATAAAGTTTTTACACACACACACACACACACACACACACACACACACACACACACACACACACACACACACACACACACACACACACACACACACACACACACACACACACACACACACACACACACACACACACACACACACACACACACACACACACACACACACACACACACACACACACACACACACACACACACACACACACACACACACACACACACACACACACACACACACACACACACACACACACACACACACACACACACACACACACACACACACACACACACACACACACACACACACACACACACACACACACACACACACACACACACACACACACACACACACACACACACACACACACACACACACACACACACACACACACACACACACACACACACACACACACACACACACACACACACACACACACACACACACACACACACACACACACACACACACACACACACACACACACACACACACACACACACACACACACACACACACACACACACACACACACACACACACACACACACACACACACACACACACACACACACACACACACACACACACACACACACACACACACACACACACACACACACACACACACACACACACACACACACACACACACACACACACACACACACACACACACACACACACACACACACACACACACACACACACACACACACACACACACACACACACACACACACACACACACACACACACACACACACACACACACACACACACACACACACACACACACACACACACACACACACACACACACACACACACACACACACACACACACACACACACACACACACACACACACACACACACACACACACACACACACACACACACACACACACACACACACACACACACACACACACACACACACACACACACACACACACACACACACACACACACACACACACACACACACACACACACACACACACACACACACACACACACACACACACACACACACACACACACACACACACACACACACACACACACACACACACACACACACACACACACACACACACACACACACACACACACACACACACACACACACACACACACACACACACACACACACACACACACACACACACACACACACACACACACACACACACACACACATAGAATGTTTGTTGCCTTTTTATACGATTCGTGGTGGCTTGTCCTTCTTGCTGTAGAGAAATTACGGGGCCGCAGCAGAGCACCCGAAACAACGACCAGCTTGGCAGACTTCTCGAAACGAACAGGCCGTGCCGTGTGTGGGCATCGAGCACGCGCCGTTCAACTTTATTTTCCTCTTTCGCCGGCTGGGAACGCCGATCTTAGGGCCTCCGCTTTACAGCGTCGCTGTGCGCTACATTGCCATCAGTGCTCATGCTGAACCTAAACTCAACCTTGGATAGAAAATTTTGTTTGCATTATATCTGATGCGTTTTCGCAGAATGATCCTTAAAACACACTGTAGAAAGAGCAACTTGAGCTGGACCTACAATCATTTGCAATACACCGTAATACGTTAGGTGATCATTTCTTTACAGTGGTTGATTACGCGTGTCACTTTGGTCAGCTTCGTGTAATGTATGAGAAGCTGACTTGAAAGAAGGCTACCTCGTGGATAGGAGCATGAGAACCTACCTTGTTTTTGGTCTCAAAAATATGAAACAAAATTTAGGAGAACAGTGAGCGTATAGCTTATAACACTATCATCCCAAAAGTAATGAAAGACACAATTCTCCCAAAGCTTTGAGGTAAATGGACGCCCTGCTAATGTAATCAATCAACATCTATAAAATAGTGAGAAGTGTCATGAGTTCCAGGACTGAAAATTTAGTACATTTGAAGACAGAGTTTTGTGCTCGAATTTCATCCCGAAGAAGCTTCACCACGTTGCATTTCGTTGTTCCTGTGTTTAATGTGCTAGTATTGGGGTACGGTTAGGGAAACTTGTTCCACCACTTAATTATCATTCGCTGAGAGGGGCGTGACGTAATTACCTATGGCGACGTTATCAACGAATGAGAGGTTAAGCTCAGGTCTGACGTCCATAGGTTACTTCATTCCCATTTCTCGTCAAAGGATTTGACGCTATTAGGAAATTGTGACCTCAATAAACAGTGTTTGCTTTAGATTATACAGTGTAGAAAGCCGAAGTGACCCAGCTTGTGCTAGATGCCGTATTGGCCGTTTTCGAGTAACTAAGACCACCTGGGATTCTTTGAAGTGCACTGACACCGAAAAATACATGGACGGATTGCGTTTTGCCCCCTCATCTGAAGGCGGACTTATACCTGGCCCTGGAAGGTGGTCATTAATAGTTGGCAGTTGGGCTGGTTATGTTACCTAGCCGTAGGGTGGAGAACTTGGAGGCGGTAGGCTACAGTGCTGGGCTGGAAGCAGACGTCTTAGAAAGCTCCCGGTAGCAGGTTGTAATGAAACGAAAGACACCACCGCGTGTGTTGGCCATAGTGAAAAACAATGAAAACGGGCATGATTGGCCACTTCCACAGTCTCCAATTAACCCGGTACTCTGCTAGCTGCATCGACTTCATCCCCGCAGTTTTAGAGATTCTTATCAGCCTCCAATATGTCGTAGGTTTGTATCGCCTCCGTGGTCAGTTTCTCGGCAGCTGGCTGGGATTAGGACAGGGAGTTTGTTGGAGTAATCATAAGAGGTTGTGGCCAATTACTACATCAGGGTGGCCAAATATTGTTCATGTAAGGGATTGTGTTTCTGGAGACGTTTAGCGGGATCCTGAACGGAACGATCTAAGAGAGCGATGTAAGTAAATTCTTGAAGCATTTCAGTTATTGTTATTTTAGTGAAGCCGAATATTCACAATATACGCCTGCAAAATTTCATACTCTTTAGCTCGTATTTTCTTAATATTAACCTTAATAATAATAATAATAATAATAATAATAATAATAATAATAATAATAATAATATTAATAATAATAATAATAATAATGATAATAATAATAATAATAATAATAATAATAATAATAATAATAATAATAATGATAATAATAATAATAATAATAATAACAATAATAATAATGATAATAATAATAATAATAATAATAATAATAATAATAATAATAATAATAATAATAATAATAATAATAATAATAATAATAATAATATTAATTTTTTTAGCTTGCTGCAAAGAATTTATGAAAGCTTGGAACATCGAATTGTAACCGTAGAAGATACGTGCAGGGGGTTTAAGCATGATATCAATCTAGTCACAGGAAAAACACTCTTAAGCATGATTTTGCACGCTTATTAGCAAGGTTGTACTGTATTTGAAGGTTATAATTATGAGACGCTCAAGATTCAGCTGAAGAGTAGACGCAATTGCGCCATTGACACCACGCTTTCATTCAGCATTTTCTTGTTTCATATTTTTGTTTAGGTTGTATTTTGGGGGCAAAGAAAGGCTGGCAATCTGTTTCCCGTACGGGTGGACACTTGCACTTAGGTCAAGGGCATTAGGTCTGGTGAGGAGAAATCCGAATTAGTATTCCGAATAAAAGACCTTAAGGTCAAGATAGAAAAGAAGTAAAAAATATACATCCCTTCACTGATGGCAGCTGCGTTCAGTTAGAACGTGCCAAAAACGCCAGAACAAGCTAAGGTATGTTTAGCCTGTTTTCATGTAATGAAGAATCAAGGGACGAGACAAGTTCGAGAAAGTTTAGCACCAGTGATAGACATAAAGGATAAGGACGAGAAAATAAACTAAGAAAGAAACTTTACATGCATGTTCCTTTAGTTGTCTTGTTCATTTTTCGCTGTTCACTGTGATAAAGGTAAAAGCAACAAAATGCAGAGAGCACTGTGGAATTTAACTGCAGAATTGCGAAAGCCTAAGCGTTGCTGGTGCAGACAGTGCATCACGTTTGTTCTAATTATCGTTATAATGCACCGTCATTATCATTGCTACTGTGATCATTGCCATTATCACTAACTGCAGAGTTGTCATCGCTACTATCATCCGCACGGTAGACAAACAAAATAATGATGTGCGTTTGACAATCTCGGGCGTGGCACAGTTGGTTAAAACACTTGGCAGTGGGTCCGAGCGATGGAGGTGCGATTCCCGGTGGAGACAAGATTTCTGTTTTTCTAACGACGTCATCAGGATAATTGACAAATGACACATCAGCGCACAGATCCTATGCAAAGGTCCAACGCATTAATCCCACGTACAACTCTCGCGCACGGAATTACGTTCCACGAGCCTAGAAAGACTTTTACCTTAAGAAAGAGCTGCAAGAAGCACTGATACATTATTCGAGAGCGTGAAAATGATACGGTAACGCACACAAAAATAAAACTGGTTTTAAGAGAGTACAGGACCAACAATCTCCATTCCTCTGTTGCGCCTTTTTTTGTGAACGGGGCTTTAAAACATATTGCCAATTTGCCCTACATAATACATAACAGCGGGATTGTTTTCAAGTGAAATCTTCCCTATAGCGTGTATTAGCCGAGGTCAACCTGGCAGGTTGCTTCACCTTCAACGAGCCGCAGGTCACAATGTGGCTATATAGCTTTCCTATGTTAGCGCTTATGATGTACCACCACTGTCAACCTGGCAGGTTGCTTCACCTTCAACGAGCCACAGGTCACAATGTGGCTATATAGCTTTCCTATGTTAGCGCTTATGATGTACCACCACTGTCAACCTGGCAGGTTGCTTCACCTTCAACGAGCCACAGGTCACAATGTGGCTATATAGCTTTCCTATGTTAGCGCTTATGATGTACCACCACTGTCAACCTGGCAGGTTGCTTCACCTTCAACGAGCCACAGGTCACAATGTGGCTATATAGCTTTCCTATGTTAGCGCTTATGATGTACCACCACTGCACATTTGGTCTTTGACGGCAGATACAGCATGATGTGCTCTCTCTTGTAGTTGACGGTGTCCTCGACTTCATAGTCTCCGCCGCAGTGTAGTCACTGCAAGACCATATCAAAATGCCTAAACCTGAGCCTAACCGAAGCAAAACCAATCAAAACAACACATTCGCTTAGCCTAACTTGGTTTGGAAAGTAATCAGCAATTTTCTTGGTGAAGGTGGGAGGTTCATTGAAAATTTTTCTTATTATTTATTCCTTTTTCCATGCAGTGCTTCTTGTTCCTTTATGCATCTCCATTCGCGCACCGTCAAAAAGTACGGGAATTGAGGCATAACTTGTGAAACTTCCAACTAGGGATATAATGTCCAGTTAATTTACTGAAACGAAACGATATGTGCAACTAATGTTTTGGTAAGTCCACGAAAGAAATGTTCAGTTTACTCCAGGGTATAAAACTTATGGGACTCATATCAGACGGCACTCATGTGGCTAGTATTTCAGTTATTGCACAGTTGCCTAAACGTCGAATGAAAAAAACTCGAGCGGCTTGCCATGAAGGCGGAGATATGAAACTGCACTGTTCTTTATTCGCGGTAACGCGTCCTTTGGTGGAATAAACGGATCGTATATCTATACTTCAGTTGCAATATGAGCTTGAAGCTCGATATAAGGCCCGAATCTCTGTCGTATGCCTGTACTTTTGCGTTTATTAGTTCTGGTGGCATTGTTTTTTTAACAAACCATTCTAGGACAGCACGAAGCTAGTGAAAACATATGTTTTAAAGTTTAACTGATATGAAATGGCTGCTATTTTTATTCTAGAGCCCCAGTACCACAACATTCGCGGAAAAAAAAAATTCACAATGCATATCATTTGTTACTGTCTAAATAATATATATTGCTCGGGTTGAAAATGCTTGCCGCGGAAATGCTAGCAGCCCGAGCTGAAGAAAAGCCAGAAAACACTTCCTAAACAGTGCAAGTTGCGTACTCCAGATGTATTACTGTTGCCGAGGAAAACGTCAGTTTTGAGTGCGGCTCTTGCAGTCTCTCGAATTCCTTGCAAGCTGTCGGATTTTATGATAGGTTCGCACTCAGGGCGGTGTCGGGGACTGGCACGCATTCACACTGCAATGGTGAATTGCATAGCCGACTTTCATTCAGCGTGATAGACGATGGCATGTCTTTTGAATAGAATTCAAATGCAACTCGCAACTATGAGCGCAACTCGCATCGAGAATTGTAAATACGGCTCGGCGCTTATTTCTGCGACTTCCGGCTCAAAACTGAAGCAACCTTATTTTTAAAATTTTTCTGCAGCGAGGTACTTTTATTCGCTTACATTCAAGGCCATTTCGTTTTATAGGTTTAGAAATATTTTACTAGGTGACGTATTGCGTACAGCGGCAATACAGTTGCAAATTTTGGCGTTCACGGAAACAATGAGGTGCGATATTATGGCGTGAATATTATTAAAGGTCACCTGTGCATAAAGAGAGATCCTTCTATGGATTGCTGTTGTGGTAATTAAATAATGATGGCTGGCTATTATAGCATGATACATATTTTCACACCTCTTTCTCAAAGTAAAAAAAAATATGTGTTGGTCCGCTGATAATTTCGGGGAAATTTGCATTTTCGAAAAAGTTTGAAAAGGAGCATACCTGTAAGGTGATTGGTTTCTGCTCCCTCAGCGAACTCTATTGGCACAGCAAGCAAACTCGAATAAACTTACAAGTGCGAAGTACTTCGTGCGTACCCGTGGCACTGAGATAACACGACAAGATCGAGTTAGAGGAATACATTACGGTAAAGCTGTTTCAGTGCATATGGTGTGCTGGTTTGGGAGACAAATTAAGTTTGAGCGCAAGATTTTTGCTTGGAGTACGCCAACCTTGTACTACGAAGACTCACAAGAAATGAAAGCTGATGGTGACAAAGGGATTAAAAGACAATTGAGTTTCATCGTGTCATAACTCCTGTATTAAAGGAGATTGGAACGACAGTTTCCATGAATCCCCCAGTGTTGAACTACATTTAAATGAAGGACAAAAATATATATTAACCCCCTTTCAAGCATGAGAGCATGGCTACAAAGAAAAAATAATACAACTTTCAGGGCAAAATTGTTCTTAATGAAAAATTCGCCCTTTTTAGAGGATTGATTCCTGCGTGGCTGAAGAATGTTGAGGAAAGTATTTCTGCCAAACTACCCATTCGCTATGAAAGCTGTCCTGTTCGGTTTAATATTTATGGAGCTAAACTTATCAGGACGGCTCACCTCTCCCAATAGAAGCACCAGAAACGACCAGGCGATGCTGCATTAACTGCAATGACGCAGGTTTCCTCTAGGACCTGCTAGGAATGGTACTATACACACTGTCCCGTAGTATGAGATTCCGCGTGACTAGTAAGGTGAGCAAGAATACGACATGAGTTTACTAATTGGATTACACGGCCTATTGGGACGTGTAGGTAGGACCTTAACTGGGAAACTTTTGTTCCACACGGTATTCGGTTTAACTGTATGACTCTGCAGAAAAAGGAATCTTTTTACGAACATTCCAAGACTCTGGTAAATATTGTTGATATAATGCCTTCCCTTTCAATCTTTTCAGGTGCGATGCATATATTTGTGTCTTCTCTCAGCCTTAGTATTTATCCCCCCATTTGATTAATGACTTGTAAATATTATTTGTGCATACTCCTTCTTGCACATAACAGTGTGAAACAAATGTCTTGTCGTAAGGAAACATATTCCTTGCAGCTTATTTGGTAAAGCGGCTGTTTCTGGCAAGCAAAGGTCTCGGGTTCAATCCTGAAGCGCACAATCTTTTCTCAGACTTGACTTCGGATTCCTGACGGTATTTTTAGATTAGTGCCCAACGACGTGTTATTTTATTAAAACTTTACTGACTTTCCGTCGAAGAGTCTAAAAGTCTCCTAAGAATTCGCATATTTTGTTTCTATACCTCTATTCCTGCAAGGGGAATATGACATGTGCAGAACGTTTTCATGAATTTTTTAAAGACGTTACCAAACTATTTATCCCGAGAGAGCCTTTCGATGATTATGCAGACTATGTATAACCAGACACGCGCCTGTAATCCTAGAGCAAAGTGGGTAAGATATACAGCACTTTTCATTACTGAAAGACGTCAATCTTGATGGCCAGGATCGACATAAGGGCCTGTTTATTATTTCTAATGCGTACCAAGATCACTGTTAATTGGGAAACTATTCGCACATTTGGTATTCAATGCAAAGTTAAGCGTTGGTATCAGGAAAAATTGTCTCTTCAGCCTAACTCGGAATAATTTTTTTCAGAAGGATCGATAACTGGTACCGAATAAAAGTAAATAATTCAATATTACGCCATGCAAGAAAGTTGGCGAGGCGCGAGGTCTTTTAACGGTATCGGATATTACAAAGACCTTTATGTCGTATCTATTGTATTCAGTTCGATCACAGACAATCCAAAATATTAAGGCGACCAATTTGTAAACACTTGCAGCAGACTTCAAAGTCCCTCTTGAAATTAGCTCTTTCCTTAATGCGCAATTATACAAATCATGTCATGGGGCCAGTTCCATTCATCTGTATGTAGCTTTGGCCGCAACGTTCCTTTTCACGTTGTTGTAGAGATGTGTAAAACATTTTCACGGTGTCCGGTATTCATAACAAACATGTTACTAACTGGACATAAGCCATGATGCTACATCCCAGAGCCATAAAACAGTGTCTTGTAGTCGCCTCAAACTGATTCAGTTTTCCCCCACTTTTTATTTTTGGAAAAACTCGATTAATAACTGAACAGATAGGAAGCGGCTGTTGAAAAGAAGGGCACCGGAGAAACCTTTTTCATGGAGACACGGATGCATCTTGCATAATGCGACAATCACAAGGTTAAATACTTCAGAGCGTTATTCTTACCGAGTCCTTAACTTTTTTTTTGTGAGTAGTCACATTTTTAAGACGCCCCTATATGCGCGTTATGCTTTCCTGATATGTTAGGAAAGCATAAATGAGAACGCACGAACAGTCGCGCCCTATGAACCCCTATACACCCTATGAAAGACAAAGGCAGCTACTGCTTTTTTATTTTTACTGAAGCAGAAAAAAAAAAGGTACAAATGTCAGTGCTATTCAGATACGCTGATGCGCGAGACGTTACGCAAGGAATAACGCTGTTAGCATGGTTTTCATGCTTGCATAACATTCACGCGGCAGAATCTATGACTTATAAACCGGAACAGCAGTGCTGTATTCTTGTACAGAATTGTAACGTGCGAGATCAAATGTTTACAAAAACAAAATATATTACAGCAGCCCTTCCTGAAGTTTGTTGCAATGTTCTTCGTCTTTTTTTCAGGGAAATAAACGATTGGCTCAGGAACCGGCTCTGACTCTTACTGACTCTAATCCGACACAGAGATTTATTGCGGTTTTATTTATTGTATTTTTCCGCCTCGTATATAAATTTATTCGAAGTATTTCGACGTCTTAGTTGGGAAAACCAAATTGGCTGCAATGCATGTGCATCAATGTATGCATCAAAGTTTGGCGGGGAACTGTGTGAAGGCAGCAATACTTATTCGTGTTCAGCACAAAAACACTGAGATAACCCAAACGCTTTTCAAGCCTATTGAGCAGTGACGTCTAAATGCTTTCGGATTGGTTCCTTTTCTTAGGCCTGTGATTCTTTACCAGGTATTAGGCAGCATGCGAGATGATTGCTTTCTCTCCCGCTGTATCTAGCAGTGGTAAGTTTCTAGCAGTGCAGGTTCTTTAACATACGCACAGAAGTACACAGAGCTACTTTTATGTTTCACCTCCGTGGAAATGTATGTTCGCCACTGCCAGATTTGAAGCCAAAAGTTCATAGCAACAGCCACCATGACTTAGCATTCCGTGCGGAAGATTAAAATAGTAATTCCTATATTCTAATTGGAATAATTTGAATTTGCTTTAGTTAAGCGGCACATCCAGCGACTCAAGCCATGAGAAACAGCGACCAATGAATACTTGGGATAGACGAAAGGTAGTCTACTCGAGCAAAAATGCACTGACGCAAGTGTACGTGATTACGATTGAAGTTAATTGAGTGACTGATTGATTGATTCAATGATTGATTGACTGATAAACTTTATTGGGGAAAATTGGGAGTTAGAGTTAGTGGGTTAGAAAAGAGCAGTGGCCGGCGGTCCTCTGTCCACGAGTCCCTTGGCCTCAGCAGCGACTCTGGCTCGCTGCACCAGCATGAGTTGATTCTGCTCGTCCGCGTCAGCTAGGAGGTCCTTTCACTGTTTAGGAATAGGGCACACTATTTTAGGCATTATGGGGCTTGCCTTGCGACCCCATGTTGTGTGGTATTGTGTAGCAGTGTTTCCGCGCCAGACACATTCGCTTTTGTGTCGTGCTGGCCATATCTTGTGGTGCACGGCTCTGTTTGAATCTGTTTGTTTGTAGGCGCTTAATTGTAGTGGCTTGTTGAAACTTAAAACGGCTATACTTGTACAAGCTCAAGCCTATCCGCTGCAGGCAGCGTCTCTACCTCTATCGTTCGTCTTCAACCTAGCCAGTTTTTTCCCACAACATAGCTGCATTCGTCATTTTAAACATCATTGCATGGTATTGTGATTGATATAAAACAATTGTTTCTGTATTATATGTCAAATATTTGTATTCTTGTAAATATTAGGTTCTTACTTAACACGTCCTGTAGAGAATAAAATTTGGCGCACAAATCCATAACTTTTTTACAGTGTTCTGTGCCTCCCCGGCCACACGAGATATGCCGTCTAGTCAGGGCAATGCACTCTGTGTTTTGTATCAAATACAGACTTCTACTGTAAATATTATGCAAACATCCTTCTTTCATTCATCAACACAAACCTGTTAGGTCCAAGATTGTGTCCCCTAGGCTCTTTTTGCGCTGTTCTGACAATTTCATTTTTTGGGCGCGATCAATATCATGTGACTTTTTCGTTTACTACATCTGGAAGAACTTGTGATTTCTGTATGTGCGCCATGTGTATAAAGCATATTTTGGTACAAATAATATTGTGATATTGCCTTCCTGTACGCTACTGAATGACTATTTCAAATGTGTTTATTAGAAGGAACGAAGCTAAAATATTCATCAGAGTATTATTTCGGAGAAAGAATTTAGTAAGTTAATTGACTTAATGCAGGAAAAATTTTGAAGTGATAAGACGCTGCTAGTGGGGATTTCTCTCTGTGTTCGCATCAAAATATATACACTTGCAATTACTGCCGCTTGCGTGAGTGGACAGCGATGTTCTAGGAGAGGTCTTTAAATTGCCTCTCGTGTGTGTATTTTGTTTTAGATTTTTAAAATTGTATCCTACGCGCTTGCACAGCAAAAACGCAATAAGCTTACAACTCAAAGGAGCTTCAAAGGCATTGCCGTGCCATTTATTACAATGCGGTCTCAGTGTAATCAAAACCTGAAATTACGTTCGAGATGACACTAAAAAAGCTCCAAGCAACTTTTTTTTACCATGTTTTCAGCTTTCTTAAATTAGCTTTTCATGAATGCTTCCAAGTGGAATGCCAATGCCAAAGCATGCGGCCTTTAAACATTTTTAAAATGAATGTTCATCGTTGTCGTCGTAGTATGTCTTGTAACATTTTCCTTTTATCTTTTTTGCTTTGCAGATTTCTAGTTGTTTTGATTTGCCTCATCTTCAGCGTCCTGTCAACCATCGACCAATACAGCGATTTTGCCATGTCATCTTTGTACTACATGGTAACGTACATTTCGCTTCCATTTAGAACAGATATTATGCGGTGTTAATAAATACACACAAAGCTATAAAACATCAATGTTAGAGATCCTAGAATGCTGACGCGCTTTCGCTTTCTGGTAGTGTATATTTTTCATCTGGCGCTGATATATATAGTTTTCTGCTGTTTGTGTTCAGTTTTTGTTGTTGCCTGGAGCGTCGGTACGACAAATTGCGATTTGATGCATTTACGAGAGGTGCTTGCATTTCTTATATAACGCCAAGAGACAATGGAGCAGAACTTTTTCGCTCATGCTTAGCTTAGACTACCTAATATTACAGATGAAAACGAAGAGATGTTAACTGCGCGTATTATGCAAAGATGCCTCTCATTTTCAGTTCTTTATGTCGTGATGTAACACATTTCGAAAGAAACAGGTGACCGAGAAGTAAAAGACAAGTAACAAAAATGAACGGTCTGCTCGAGACATTTTTTATTCGCTCCTCTGTTGCTTCATCTAGTCCAGCCAAGTGAAAGCCAGCGTACTCCGTTAATTGGGTGCACACCCATGACGCAGTTTTGTTCCTGAGATGTGATCAGCGGCGCTAAAATGCGTCATGTCAACTACGTCCTCGGGTTCTGTCATTTGCTAGCGCTAGTGCCGGTCTGCCAATGCTCCACGCTTATTGGGAGGGAACCCAGTTGCTTCATTTCAATGATACTGCCCCACGTATTTCAATTAAGTAACGTTACTTCGCAAAAATATACTAAATTTATTGACGTCTGATAAAAGAACAAACAAGCGGACTCATCTGCGCAAAATTCGTAGACATGAATTCACGTCCTCTCACCTAGTACAACCAGTTTCGCTTTATTAACATCAGGAATGATTGTGTGACATGCGTATTGGATATCCATCCACCTTTGAAGGGAGTGTCACACCTTTTACTATAGTTTTGGAGGTGCTTTCAGCAGAAATGCCCTGCTTGAAAGGCTGTCAGCAAACTACTGGGTGCAAACAGAAGGTCCGCCTCCACGGGGCGCAGGAGTAACCAAACAAAAAAAGATCAGCATACGTGACCGGTTCCAAGGACGCCGCAGCGTTAGCGCATGGTGCTGCAGTTCAGCTATTCGCCGGTAACGATAGTCTTAGACTGTTCTTACTCTTGACAGTCATAGTGACGTTCAGCAGAGATTCATCTGCTGTGAAGAAGTTTCGAGCGGAAACTGTAGTGTGCGGAGCCGCAAATCCCGTTTCCCGGGTGTCGCCGGGAGACCTTAAGACTTCCTCGTCTGATTATACTTCTACTTAAACCTCTCAGGGGTTTATAAAACGATATTGATTAAAAAAAAACTGATTTATTTATAGGAAGGGATATTACCTCGTCTTCTCTTTAATCTTCTGGCTGAGGATAAAGATACCTTTGAGCGGAACTCCAGAGTTCGCTGGATGTCGGTGATTGACCTTCAAGGCCTCGCAAAAGGAAACTAAATATAAAGTAATTGGTTCACAGGAAGGGAAAGGCGCAGTATCTGTTACACTTGCTATGTGGACACCTGAACCGCGCCGTAAGGGAAGGGATGAAGGTGGGAGTTAAAGTGGAAAGAGAGAAAGGGGAGCCGTAGTGGAGGGCTACGGAGTAATTTCGACCACCTGGGGATCTTTAACGTGCGCTGACATCGCACAGCACACGGACGCCACTTAGATAGTCGTTTTGGTGGTAAATTAGTACAGCCCTTGTGCAGTACTTTCATAACAGAAAACCAATCAGAGCAAAGAGAATTTGTACAAGTCAGGTTCTAACCCTGGTACGTAGTCTCAAGTAGCCGAAAGTCTTAACCACTGAGCCACAGAGGCATGTGCTTTAGATTGTTGTATAATCAGGTTAAGGTAGAGTTGAAACACCGCCATTTTTATTTTTTTCTTACATTGTACAATTAAGGCGTAAGTGAAACCCGAAAATTCTCCACCATGACATTTTTTTTTTTTAGAGATGGTTGGTTGGTTGGTTGGTTCATAGGAAGGGAAAGGCGCAGTATCTGTCACACTTGCTCTGTGGACACCTGAACCGCGCCGTAAGGGAAGGGATGAAGGTGGGAGTGAAAGTGGATAGAGAGAAAGGGGAGCCGTAGTGGAGGGCTACGGAGTAATTTCGACCACCTGGGGATCTTTAACGTGCGCTGACATCGCACAGCACACGGACGCCACTTCGTTTCGCCTCCATCGAAACGCAGCCGCCGTGGTCGGGTTCGAACCCGGGAACTCCGGCACAGACCAACGCTTTTTCGCCACCGGATTTCATTCGGAACTGGAAGACATCAAGTGCTGGATCCCCTGGATGCCATATTTCAAGCGGTAGGACCATTTTTTCGGATCTTTACCGGACTTGAAAGTTCCAAAGCGGGCGCCAGCCCGCTAACCCTGACGGGACGCCCAGCACGACATCGGGAGAGCGTGGGACGCTAGGCTTATTGACGACGGCGGCGCCTAGCACCGACGCTTCTTCAAAGAGAGACCATATGGCAGGGCCAAGCCAAGCCCCAAGTGCGTCGCCACAACCACCAAATGCCTTTCTTGACGAATTCCAAGGGATGGATGAAGACGACTTTGGAGACGCCGAGTCAGGAAGCGAAGACGGAATGCCGTCAGATTCCTCATCGGAGCGCGCCGGGTACAACAACGATGCCAGTTGGGAGCTTGTTCAATCCAAGCGCCAGAAAAAAAAAACTTCAGAGACAAGGACAACGGAAAGGCACGGGAACCGGCCCGGACGCCCAACCTCATGATCGAAAATCACTGGGTAATGCGACCGGCTGCAACAAGACCGGAGAGGTGGAGCAGAGGAGGCCTAGGCGAAGACTGCCGCCACTCCCCAAAAATGACATCAAAATAATTTTTCGACCCAAGAAAGGACTCATGGTGAAATCACTCACCACACACCAAGTAGCGCGCGCCGTTATCATGGCGTGCGGCCAACAATGCAAGGACGAGGACATACTTGTAAGGCTTCGCACAGGATCAAATATCATTATCGTTAGCACCCCACATGAAGAAACGGCTCACCTGGTGCGGCGCATTACCCGCCTTAAATTCGCCGGAAAGTCGTACGAGGTCAACGCTTACGTGGCAGCTCCGGAGGACGTCTTTCGCGGCGTAATTCACGGTGTTGACCCAGGTACGTCTCCCAAAGAGCTGAAAGCACACCTACGAGTCAGAACTCAAGGAGTAACCATTCTCCAGGCAAGGATGCTTGGAAAATCCAAGACCGCCGTGATCACGTTCGACGGCCCGATCTTGCCGAAATTCGTAATATACTACGGAGGTGAACTACCGTGCTACCAGTACCGCCCCACGAGGCAAGTGTGCTACGTCTGTTTCCAGCAAGGACACCGCTCCGACGTGTGCCCCACACCGGACATTATTGTGTGCGGACTGTGCGGAGATAAAAATCCGACGAAAGACCATGTGTGCGAGCTCAAGTGCCTAATATGCGGTGAGGCACATCGCACCGGATCCAAAGAGTGCCCCGAGAGACTGAAAAAAGCAAGACCAAAGCACAGCGGGGAAAGAGGGCGCAGTGGCCAACGCGGGCGACCACGCAAGCGATGGTTCAGCTCAGAAGGAGAGACCTCGAGGAGCCGATCAAGGTCCAATTCCTTCCCACCTCTGTCGCCGGCCGGTTCACAGGAGGGGAACAAACAAGAAAAGCAGAAAACGAAGCTTTCCCAGAAAGGCGGCAGCAAGGTAAGCTGGGCATCCACCATTGATCCGCACTCGGTAGAAAATAGTAACACAAACAATACAAACAACAAAAATATTCCTGTCAAAGAAGCTAAAGACGCGAGCAGTGATGCACTCAGACGCGAGCTTGAACTCGCTCGACTTGAACGCAAGGTCGAGGAACTAACAAAAACACTAAAGACACAACAGCGGGAGCTTGAAATCACTAGAGCCTTTCCAAAACAGCCACAAGCATCCAACAATGGAGAACTTGAAACACGAATGCAAGAGATGATGCAGCAGATGATGCAGGATATGATGCGGCAAATCCAATCTCAAATGCAACAGATGCAAGCACAATTTCAGGGGCAGATCTCAGAAATCAAAAGTGCTTTTCGAAAACAAAGACATAACGAAAACATTAGGGAAAGAGCGTACAACCGTCCAGCGTTAACGGCGTTCGCTGTCGAACAAGGCAACAGCACGAACACGTAAACATGACCAAGACGCGTCAGCAAGACCAAGAAAACTTAGAAATTTGGCAATGGAACTGCTGAGGCTACCGCAAAAAAACAGGCCCTACTAAAACAATACATAAACACACAGCTTACACCCCCCGATGTGATTGCGCTCCAAGAGACTGGAACCAGGCCCTCTTTACAGGGGTACGATGTTTACGAGAGCCAAAACGGAGGTAAAGCAGCCGTTCTAGTCATCAAAGCCATCACCGCAATCAGGCACGATACCATCGCCGACACGGACATCGAGCACGCGCTTGTCGAAATCATTCCGAAAAAGCGAAAGGGAAGGAGCACATTCGTACTAAACGTGTACAGCCCGCCAAGACAAAGAAAAGCCAAATTCTTCGAACTCTTCCACGGAGCGCACAAGCTGGCCAAAGAAAATGCACTCATTATCGTGGGAGATTTCAACGCCATGGACACGAGTTGGGGATACCGGAAACAAGATATCAAGGGAAGAACATTAGCGGACGTAGCCGAATATTTTGGCTGTAAGCTAATCACAGATCCCGCGACCCCCACGAGAATCGGTAATAGTGTGAGCACGGACACTTGCCCGGACCTCACGTTCGTAAGGAAGAGCAAGGAGTCACAGTGGGAAAACATGATGGAAAACCTAGGTAGCGATCACTTTATCCTCCGGACGCGAATAGCATCGGAAAGGGTAAGATGCCGGATCGGACAAGCAAAACTCACGGACTGGAACGCGTTCCGCGGGGCTTGCAAAAAATCTGAAGGCGGCATTCAATCACTAGAAGACTGGAGCGGCATGTTGACAGAAACGCGAGACAAATGCACAAAAAGTGTAAGACGAACAACAACAACGCCCGAAGTAGACGGGCACCTTCTGCGACTATGGGAAGCCAGACGCTGTCTCACCAAAAGATGGCGGAAGCAAAAACACAACAGGAAACTAAAACTAAAGATAGCAGAAGTTACGGCAAAAGCTGAAGAATACGCAGCGCAACTCGCGAGACAAAATTGGGAACAATTCAGCGACTCGCTTAAGGGAACCTTAGGTACGGCCAGAACCTGGAATCTCCTAAGAGCACTAATCGATCCGACCAAAACAAAATCAGAAAACAATAAAAGCATCCACAGATTCATCCACTCCTTCAAGGGTTAGGACACCGACCTTTTAGAGAAGGCACGAAAAAAATGTTTCGGTGATCGCAACCCCTCACGATACCAAGGAAACTATCGCGGAGCCGAAAACGAGAGACTCGACCGCCCAATAACTGTGGAAGAAGTTTATGCGGCCATAAGGAATACGACCAGGAACACGGCAGCAGGAGCCGACAGAATCGACAATGCCCTGATCCGAAACCTGAGTGACGACCTCATACAAGAGCTCGTAAGTTTTCTAAACAAACACTGGGAGGCGGAGACGGTTCCCGAAGACTGGAAACACGCTGAAGTAATTATGATACCTAAACCTGGCAAACAGCTCCAAATTGAAAATCTCAGGCCCATATCGCTCACGTCGTGCCCCGGCAAGCTTTACGAGCGGGTGGTGATGCTCAGACTGCAAAATTTCATGGAAGATAATGAACATGTACCCCATACCATGTTCGGCTTCAGAGCAAAACTCTCGACGCAGGACGTGCTGCTTCAAATACAAGAAGATGTGCTCCGCAACGTACCCCGAACAGGTGAAAATGTCATAATGGCCCTTGACATCAAGGGAGCATTTGATAACGTCAGTCACGAAGCGATCCTTAGAGGCCTAGACGACCTGCACTGCGGACGCAGAATCCACGGGTACGTCAAAGCCTTCCTGTCAGATAGAACTGCCACCATCGGCATGGGAGACCTTCGATCGAACAAAATTCACGCGCCAAACAAAGGAACACCACAAGGATCAGTCACCTCACCTATCCTCTTCAATATAGCTATGATAGGTCTAGCACGAAAACTAGAGAAGATCGAAGGCATCAGGCACGCCATGTATGCAGACGACATAACAGTCTGGACGAACACCGGTTCCCTCGGGGAGAAGGAAGAAAAACTACAGGAAGCGGCCTCCTGTGTACAGAAATATCTCGGAGAAAGAGGACTCGCATGCTCGACCAAGAAATCGGAACTGCTTCGAGTGTGGAGAGGCAAACAAAACCGGACCGTCCCAACCAGTGAGAGCCTGAAACTCAACATCTACCTGGAAGGAATGCCCATCCCTAAAAAGACAAAATAAGAATATTAGGTATGTGGGTTCAATCGAACCAATGCAGTAGTCACACTTTTACCATGCTCAAAACTACAACGCTACAAGTGACACGCATGATCACCCGCATCACCAACAGGCGGCATGGCATGCGCGAAGAGGACACACTAAAACTAGTTAGAAACCTGGTAGTGAGCCGAATTATGTACAGCCTGCCCTACCAGTGCCTCAACAAGAGTGAAATACAACAAGCTGATGCCCTGCTACGCAAAGCGTATAAGACGGCGCTCCGATTACCGCGCAACACGTCTACAGAAAAGCTCATGGCGCTTGGATTGCAAAACACATTCGAAGAACTACGCGAGGCGCAGCTTGACTCGCAAAAACTCAGGCTGCTGCAGACAACGACTGGAAGAGCGCTTTTACAGAGACTCGGATACTGTGAGCAGATGCGAGAAATAGCGAGGACGGTAACGATCCCCGACGAACTTCGCAAGTCCCTCAAGGTAGCTCCAATCCCGAGAAACATAGACCCTAACCTCCACCAAGGTAGAAGAGAAGCAAGGGCCAATTTTATTCATAAAACATACGCTCCTGAAGACACGACTGTGTATGCAGACGCGTCCTCGAGAGGAGGACAGAACAAAATTGCAGTGGCCACGGTGGTCAATTCGTCTCTACGCGAAGTGACCAGCGCCTCTATCCGACACTGCACAGCAGCAGAGGCCGAGGATGTAGCCATTTTTCTAGCGGTGGCGGAGGGCTATAGAGCTGGGCGGTCGCTAACGATACTCACGGACTCTCAAACAGCCTGTCGAAATTTCATGAATGGTAGGATTGGTCGTCACGCGCTTCGTATACTCCTCGAAGCGAGCGACAGATTTACAAACCACGAAGAAAACAAGACCAGACACAAAATTATATGGGTACCGGGGCACATGGGGGTGGCAGGGAACCAAGAGGCTGACAGGATAGCTCGAGCATACACTACTTTCCGAGCATCCGACGGGTCCGCGGAACTTTTGCCAGCACCCAAGGCATACTCGGCCACACTAGAAAACTATAGAGGAAGAAGAATGCGATATCCCCCACCGCACAGTTCTCTCACCAGAGAGGAAACTGTCATATGGAGACAATTACAGACGGGTTCATACCGAAACCTACACATACTAAACAAAATGCACCCTACCATATACGCTGACAGATGCCCGTGGTGCTATGAAAAACCAACACTATATCACATCACACGGGCATGTCAAAACATAGATGTCGTCTCCAAAATTTGAAACCCGAGTGCGGAGCAATGGGAGACTCTGCTGTCCAGCGACCGCTGCGAAGACCAGCAAGGTCTGGTACAGCGAGCCCAACGGGCGGCAGCAGCCAGCGGAGCCCTGGACTGAGGGCAACCGACCATTGTAAAAAAGTGGACGAAGTCGACGGAGAAGACAACAAGCAGACATCTCTGAAGACGTCCAAAAACCGCCAAATAATATAGGACTAAATAAAGTTTTTCCTCCTCCTCCTCCTCGATGGTGGACGACGGCTGTTGTTGCGGCGCGCGTCTTTCTCTCCCTCTTCCTTTTCTCTATTTTCTCTTCTGTCTGTAACCCCTGCCACTGCAAATGCTCTTTTTGGAACTGCATACTCAGCCGCATCAACGTAGATAACACCCGGTTGGTGCTTATGAGTCTTATGAAGAGCCAAGGCCCTGGCCATCCTCCTACCCTCGTGGTGTATAGGATGCATGTTTTTGGGCAGAGGCTTAATGGTGAGCCGCTTCCTGATTGGTGCGGGTAGATCTCTCGGTTCATCTATTTCTGGCTCTGAATTTGCGTCCAGTGCGCCGAGGATGCTCCTGCCTGTTTTAGTTTTTGTCAGCCGCGCCATCTGTGTGGTGATGTGGGCCGCGCAAAGTTCCTCGAGTGTGTTGTGAATGCCGAGTTGAAGAAATTTTTCTGTAGATGTTTAATGAGGAAGCCCTAGTGCCGCTTTGAATGCTTGTCTGATGAGGTACTCCAGCTTGGTCTTCTCTGCGGCATAGAGCTGTAGGTAGGGCACTGAGTAGGTGAAGCGACTGAGAACAAATGCCTGCACTAATCTGCACAGGTCGTTCTCTCTCATGCCCCTTCTCCTGTTGGCAATTCGTTTAATCAGACGGATTGTATGATGGGTAGTGGCAGAAAGCCTGTTAATCGTCTCCGCATTCTTGCTATTACTCTGGATGAAGAGGCCCAACACCCTCAGTGTCTGAACTGCTGGTATGGGTTGTCCGTTAACTAGTAATGGGAATAGAATCTTGATGTGCTCGCCTACCTCTCCCCTTACCTCGAATGACGAGGAGTTCAGATTTAGGCTGTGAGCAAGTGAGTCCTGCTTGTGCGGCGTAATTTTCTACCTGGTCATTTGCCAATTGCAGAGTTTCCTCGATTTCGCCCTCGTTACCTTTATTGGTCCAGAGGGTGATATCATCAGCATAGAAGGTGTGGTGCAAATTTGGAATTTCGGCTAGCATACCCGGGAGGCGGATGAGTGCCAAATTGAAGAGAAATGGGGAAAGGACCGAGCCTTGCGGTGTACCTTTTGTTCCTAACGTTATTGGGGCGGATGTTATGTTTCCTAGTATTATGACGGCTGTACGTTTAAACAAAAATGATTTGATATAATTGTATGTTCTGATGCCTGGATTAATGCTACTTAGATTTTCAAGGATGATTCTGTGTGAGACGTTGTCAAAGGCCTTGTTTAAGTCAAGGCCCAGGACGGCTCTGGTATGTTTGTTTCTGTCCCTGTCGATTATATCCTTTTTGAGACGAATCATAACTTCCTGGGTAAGTTTGCCCTGAAACCAATCATTGTGTCCGGGAGGAGACCGTTGTCCTCAACGTAGTTCTGGAGCCTAGTAAGGATAATGTGCTCAAATAGTTTTCCCAGGCTAGAGGTCAGGGAGATGGGCCTCAAATGTTCTAGCGCTAGCTTTTTGCCATGTTTAGGTATGAAAGTAATTTTGGCATGTTTCCAGCTTTGTTGGAGGGTGCCTGATTGTCACAGCCTTCTCGGCCTCCCTCCGTGTACGCACATCCGCAATGGCTGAGGAGGCAGCCATCGCTTTAGTCATTACAAATTCAGAGGCAGATATTATCATCATCGACTCCAAGACTGCCATACACAATTTCGCCCGAGGTAGAATTGCACAATCTACTCTAAATATTCTTAATAAGATTCCCTTCCCAGATAGGGACATTGAATTGATTTGGGTACCGGCACATTCTGGCAACCCTGGAAACGAGGCGGCTCACCAGACAGCCCGAGGTTTAGTCGGCCGGGCGGTGACCACCTCCGCTCTTGGGACAGCTAAGGATAATCTTATATCATTTCATGATTTAACCCATCACTTCCGCCTTGAACGAAGGAAGTTTCCGCCCCCGCACAAGCGTCTGAGCAAAGAACACGAAATTACCTGGAGGAGACTCCAAACAAACTCCTTCCCAAACCCGGTAGTTCTCTCACATATTTTCCCCAGCCAATTTTCTCCTGACTGCACACTGTGCGATGAAAGAGCTACCCTCAACCAAAATACTCTGGGGATGCAAGGAGGACCCCCCACCTCCAGAATTAGGAGAAATCCTGCATCCAAATGACTGGGAGACCCTGCTGCGCAGCTCGGACCCGTGCATACAAGACCGGATCCTCAAGCGCGCCTACGAGGTCGCTAACAGGCTTGACCTGCTGGCCATCTAGTAGGGCAATATAACTCGACCCTATACTATCCGGCTAAATAAAGGTTTCCTCTCTCTCTCTCTCTTCTGTCTGCACGAAGCCCTTCACTACGGCTCCTCTTTCTCTCTTTCCACTTTCACTCCCACCTTCCTCCCTTCCCTTACGGCGCGGCTGATGTGTCCAAAAAAACAAATGAGACAGTTACCTCGCTTTTCCCTTCCTATAAATCAATCAATCAGGCAGCGGAGGTAGCTCAGCTACAGGCTCTGTAGGAGGCCCGCGCATTTTCTTTTCCTCCTTCCTACAGCCACAACAACATCGCACAGCACACGGACACCACTTCGTTTCGCCTCCATCGAAAAAAGCACAATGTAGAATTTTGGGCAACATCTTGCGCGCTGCTGCACAGGCCTTGTTAAAGATCATGCATGCAGAAATAAAAATTGACAGCTTGGTATCCGATATGAAGGCAGCAAACGCACAGAAAAGCAAGCTGAAAATTTCACAGCAAAATTGTCTGAGCCAGTGTACACACGGAGAAACGTCTGGCTATTGTGAAAATGTAAATAATTTGTAACTATTGAAATAAAACCTTGTGTGCACTGTGCCTTTCTATTCTCCATTTTTTCGTGACCTGAAGCTTAAACCATACACGTGGCACTTGCTACATATGCGATATATTTCTGATGCCCCTATTATTCGACGCGAAAATATTCCCATATCCAACGATCCCTTCTTTTTAGAGTGCAACTAACACCGCACAGCTGAAATATTGCGCTCCTTCAACTTTCACGGAAGGGAAGCAGGAGAATGGCGGATGGATCATGGCGCGTGACATCACGAAGGGAGCGGGCCGGTGTTCAAGTTTCTTAGCGGCGTTGATGAAAACCTATGTTGAATCAATATGCCGATCGGTACAGGTGCAGAGGTGCTCGTCTGGAGTCTCTTCTCCTTTGTGAGGTGGCCAGTGTCTAGCGCAAACCTTGTAAGTACAGGAAGTTTGCCTCTCGTCCAGCTGACGTTGTCTGGTCGCCTATGCCTACTATGATTCAAGAAATCAGTGGTTAACAAAAATAGCCTAAAGGAAAGAATTAGACTACATAACAATATTGAAAGGAACATAAGAAAACACCACCCCGTGGCCAACATTCCGGTCTCCGCCCACACAATAAACTTTAAAGAGACATCCGTCCTGGAGACCGAGACAAATTATCGAAAAAGGCGCCTTCTTGAATCATGATATATACAGATCTTAAACAATGTCAACCGGACGATAGGCGGCCTTCCTGGTGTGTACCTACATGAACTTCGCTCAGCAGTGCCTACAAAAAAGCCTGCAGACTGCGCAGAATTGTCATTTTTCATCGCTACTATCATCATTATTAACAAATAAATGCGCTGTCATTGTCATCGTTGTCATTATTATCACTCTCACTGATTGTATCGTCATGATTATCGCTACTATCCTCCTCATGCTAGACTAAGATAATTAGGATTTGCTTCTCACGACACGACGTAGAGTAGAATTGTTTGTGTCCTCGGCTGGGGATCTGAAGAATAGGGATTCGTTTTCCGATGGAGAAGACCTTTTTTTTTTTTTTGAAGTGGCAGTGTGATGGACGTTTTCTGATCACACCTTCTTTGCAAAGCATGCATCAGTCAAGAAAAGGTGTCGCCTTGAAAGGAAGCCAGGCGAACACCACAGTCCACCCATCTGCCAGCCCCGTGACACAAAAATAAGTTTTAAGCCACCTCTCACCGTTCTCTCCGTTCTTAACACCCACTCCCACTGCTGCATTCGTCCCCTTCTCTCATCTACTTTGGTTTGCTTACAGCTTCATACAACAAGCCCTAATTCACATTTAAAATAAAAAAGTGATGGTTGGAGAGTTCTGCAGTTACTAAAACAACCAGGCATGCGAATATGCCGAAATGCATAGCTATGGTTATAAAACCTATATACAACACAAAAGTAAAAAAAAAAATAAAAAAACAGCTTTCAGAGCACAGCAGAAACTGCACTGGAAAAATGTAAAACCCCTAGTGCGGTTTCTGCGCTAATTGCGACACTAGATGAGTTTTCATATTTTTTCATTCCCGGTTTCTTTTTCGATTATTAGGTTTTTATTTTTATGTGGGTAGCCAACAACTTTGCAAACGTTGCTACCGGTGGACCTTTTTTCAGTTGCAAAGAAAGGAACGGCCTGGCACTGTTGCTATCAAAACATTCGTAATCTGCAGTACTGCGCGGTGGAAGGAGACCATGTCGACGCTGATGGTGTGGCGTTTTTCGGGTGGGAACACCGCAGGCATCGCTGTGGGCCGGCACTGCTGTTTCTATAGCTGCGAGCCGTGCTGCGCAAGTAAATGGGGACTCATCGCATGAACAACTGGGCAGCAGCGTTTCTTTTGAAGCCAACACGAGGTTATAAATTATTTGCTATCGCACGGGCGCGTTATGTCTGCGGCGACGACCGTGCCAACGCTTTCTTCGGGTAGCGCTGTTTCGCAGCTATATTCCAGGGAAAACTGATTATCGCAGGTTTCCAGGCAGTTCATGTGTACTCCGAGGCGTGTGAGGAGCTTCGCATGACTGAAATTAGATGGCGCTGCATGCCAGAATGAGTTCGCGCGGGCATCGTGTTGTGTGGTGAACACTGCGGCCTAATCATTCTCACAAAAACAGGCGAAACTGAAGTTGCTCACTCATAACGTAGCAGCGGAGGGGTTAATACCCACACGCGAAATGGCGGCGCCACAACAGTTTTCGTAGCAGAATGCTGCGAGAGAGGAGGCTTACGCACGCCGGCATGAACTGTTAGTACTTGAAGGAGCGTCGTCTTTTTTCTGATACTGCGTCCACAAATGTGACGAAAGTTTGAGGCTGCAGGGCAGTTATGAGTTGATATCCGTGAACAGCGCGAAATCAGTCGTCATGTGATAAGACGTCAGGTTCTCACGGTCAAGGATTTCAGGAAAGTCTTGAAGGGGTCAGAGTTTATAATGTTACAATTTTTCACGACCTCTAGGAGAGCTGTTTTTATTGTCATTTATTGCTTCCAACCATAGCCGGCCTGAGCTCACATGTGTGCTCCTTTGTGTGCGTCTGAGCACTTTACTGGGATCGAACGACAGACACGACCAAGTTTTCACTATTATAAATTTATACTTACCTCCATGCTGCCGCCAGTACGAACCTTTCAGCATATAAATATAAACGATAGCGAGATTTTTTTCATTACCTGTCTTCCACACAGACGAAACATTTCAGGATGGTGTTGCACCAAAAAGACAGAGTAAGAAGACTGTTGGTGATGGTAGCAAGGCTTGGGGCCGTGGGAGGAAAATAAAGGGTTGGAAACCATATTCATAGTTGTCACGTGTCACTGGACAATTGCTATCATTAAGGCGCCGTAAGAGGTGCAATCTATGGTTGAGGCAAACTAAAAGCATCCAGGCTGATTTGTCGGCAAGTTCACATTGCACCCATTACACCACAAAGGAAGCCGTGTTTTCCAAAGGTTAAGTGTGTATCAGTTGTGCGGTAAGGTTAGCTGGCAAAGTGTAGTAGTTAGAGCAGTAAGCTGCGGCCTGAACATGCCAACTACATTAACGAATAATGAGATATTTGCTAGGAAAAATCATCTTTCAAATGTAGCCTTTGAACGGCATTTCAATACCGACTGAGTCTAGTAAATAATTCATCATCATCATTATCCTCATCATCATCATCATCAGCCGGGCTATATCGACTATATCGCTGACCAGATAAATGGTGTTGGTGGGCTTGCGACACGGCAGGACAGACTCCGTCACAGAAGGAAATTGACTTGGCTAGGACCTTTATGGTTTATTTGGTAAAAAAAGGAAGCCTCAGTACGAATCCAATCCAATCCAATCCAATCGACAGCAAGGCAAATGCCTTCCCCCGATTCCTTTAAATAATCCTACCTTGTGCTAGCTGTATCCACTTGACCCGTGCAAGCTCTCTAACCTCATCCTCCCACCTAATTTTCTGCCGCCCCCTTCTAGGATTCCCTTCCCTTGGGCTCCAAATTGTGACTTAGCGCACAGTCAAATCGCCTCCCTTTGCATTACATTCTCTTAAATATCAAGAAATGGATGTGTCAGCCTCGCCGATTTCAGCAATCGCTACCGTTGCGAAAAGGCAACAAACACTGCTTGATTTGAGATTGAACGTCCTGATTACATGAATGTTTGGGATATGTACAAACGGATGACCCCCTCGAAGCAAATCAAAAGAGGAAAAGAAATAGCCAAAGCAATGCCTGATCTCGCACGGTGTTAATTACGCGGACGCTGCGTTCTCCTACACCTCATTTTTGTCAATGCGCACCGCGATCCTTAACGAAGCTCAGGGTCGAACAGTGTGTTTGCTACAGTTTAAATTGATAGTAGATGGTTACCGCACTATATTCCCCTGAAAGGAGAATGAGTGCCAGTTTGCTTCTTATAGGATTTCGCCGTTGTTTCTACTAAGAGGAATGAAAACGCTGTAAAGAAGGAAGAGCTATGCATGTGTAGTTTGAGTTGCTGTAGTGGAAGGTTACCTGAGGAGCGCAAGAAATGCCCATGGAGTTACTTACCTGGAGAGTAATCGAGCGATTGGCTCTCCTTCAAGGTCGGCTTCTATGGCTATATTGTAAATTCGAACTTTTGCGCCGGACTGACGTCACTACACCGATGTTGAGTGGTCATGTGACCTTTACTCTTTCTGACTTCCCGAGCAACTAGTTGCACGCAGATTCCACTAGCAGTCCTTCGCCAACAACTCGAAAAGCCGCTCTTCGCTGCAGCCGGCAAGGTCACACCTCCGTACTTCCCTGCACTTCGCACCATGCACTTCGGTGACGCTGTACGGGTGAAAGCATGAGCAGTGACAATACCCAGACATCCTTAATGAGTGAACACGAGTACCGGGGTGATCTCGTTGGTTTATTTGCCTTAAGCCTTATGCCTAACTGCCAACATTTACAGACCCTTCATCAGTGGCAGTTACCTCATGTGCAAATCATTTAGGCCGCGGGAAGACAGACAGTGCCAGCCAAGCGCACGAATCTGTGTTTCTCAAAGCGCGCGTATTAATTTCGCATGAGGAATGGCTGGTACTCTACGTTCACTCGCCGGTAGAACAGCTGTAAACTGAACGGTGTTCCCACCCATTCGCATAACAACCGATGTCAGCGCCGCCTAAAGGGGCTTCGATATGCTTCCGCCACCTCCACGAAACCAAATGGAAACGAAACGCGAAATCGTATAGGCTAACGACAAACTTGGATGTGTTCAATCGCAAGATATTTCTATACCAAGAAAACATTCAGCTAAATTCTCGGAAGCAGATGTGGCGTGGAGTGTCTCCTCGGCAAATCATTACGGAGTAGCGCAGCTTCTCTGACCTAAGTAGACTCGAAGCAGAATATGTCAAGAGCGGGCTCACAAAGGGCGCGTAAGGGACCATGAAATGCACTTCTATAGCACTCGAGTGCAAGAAGTGAGATTTTTCATCTCTTTAATTCAACAAGACGCCTCGTTTTGTCCCACGAGATCTTTCGTTTTGCCCCGAGGGTTGGGGACTATAAAGAAAAATGCGACGTCTTGCAAGCGGCAAACATAATTACAGGGCTTCTAAATGTCTCAATTCTACTAACAGCTTAGCAAAGGTGCTGAGGAATGCATCTTGAGTACGTATTCTCGATTTGAAAGAAAAAAAAAAAGAAGAAAGTTTCCCCACCCTACGTTACATTGGTGCATTGCGTTCTGCTTTTTTTTTTTAAAGCGCGTACGCCACTGCCTGGATGGAGCCCAGATCTCCCGGTCCCTTAGTCGAGCATCTTAACCGCTGAGCTACTGTGAGAGGGGAAAAGAAGAAAATGATCATAACGCCCCTTGACACTGATGAGTGAATTTCAAAACCGAGGCATGCAACCTCGAAGCACTGGCCACGAGGAAATCTAGAATCCTTAGCAGAGTTTTCCGCACTAGCTTTCAGTTCAGTTCAGTTCAGTTCAGGCGTTCAGTTGTGTCCGACTCTTCGTGACCCTATGGACCATGTCACGCCACGCTTTCCGGTCTCTCACTATCTTCTTAACATCACATAGCTTCATCTGCAATGCCTCAAGAATGCCATCTAACCATCGCGTTCGCTGCCTACCCCTTCTCCGGCGACCCTCAACCTTTCCCAACATCAAATCTTTCTCCAGCGACTCCTCTCTTCTCATCAGATGACCAAAGTAGCTGAGCTTTAACTTTAGAATTTGACCCTCCAATGAGCATTCAGGGTTTATGGTCGACAATATCGACTGATTTGATCTTCTGGCAGTCCAAGGAACTCTTAAGAGTCTTCGCCAGCACCACAATTCAAACGCGTCAATTCTTCGGCGGTCAGCCTTTTTCACAGTCCAACTCTCGCATCCATACATCACAACTGGAAAGACCATAGCACGGGTTATACGGATCTTGGTTGGCAGACTAATGTCTCTGCTCTTTACTAGGCGGTCAAGGCTAACCATTGCTCTCTTTCCCAGAAGCAGGCGTCTCCTAATTTCATGGCTGCAGTCTCCTTCCGAGGTAATCTTGGCGCCCAAGAACAGAAAATCTGTCACAGCTTCCACTTCTTGTCCATTGATGCTCCAGGACTTGATAGGGCAAGACGCCATGATCTTCGTCTTTTTAATGTTCAGTTTAAGCCCAAACTTCTCACTCTCTTCTTGTACGCGCATCAGAAGTCTCTTGAGTTCCACTTCGCTTTCTGCCATTAAAGTGGTATCATCCGCATATCTAAGGTTGTTGATACGTTTCCCAGCAATTTTCACTCCAGCTGAAGACTCGTCCAGACCGGCCTTCCTCATGATGCACTCCGCATATAGGTTAAATAGGCAGGGCGACAGTATGCAGCCTTGCCTCACCCCTTTCTCAATTGGAAACCAATCAGTAAGACCATGCCCAGTTCTGACTGTGGCCTCTTGCCCTTCATAAAGGTTCCTGAGGAGACAGATGAGGTGAATTGGAACTCCCATCTCTTGGAGAGCTTGCCACAATCTGCTGTGATCTACGCAGTCAAACGCTTTCGCATAATCAATAAAGCAGAAGTAAATGGGTTTCTGGAACTCTCTTGCTTTTTCCATGATCCAGCGAAGGTTGGCAATTTGGTCTCTAGTTCCTCTGCCCTTGCGAAACCCAGCTTGCACGTCCGGAAGCTCCCGATCCACATACTGCTGCAGCCTACCTTGCAGGATTTTTAACATCACCTTGCTAGAATGCGAAATAAGCACGATCGTGCGGTAGTTGGAACAATCTTTGGCACTGCCTTTCTTTGGAATGGGGATGTAAACTGACCTCCTCCAATCCTGCGGCCACTGCAGGGTTGTCCAAATCTTTTGACATAATGTATGCAGTGTGTTAGCAGCATCGTGGTTTTGAAGCAACTCAGCTAAAGCAACTAGCTTTAGCGTATGTTTACTAGTTGGTACTTCAAAATGAACAAAAAGGTTTGGTTAGTAGATCCCGCGGAGTGCGTCTGCCTTTTTGCGCAATGAATAGATTACCATGTTAAGCATAACGTCATTTTATCACGCATTGCCCGAAATCCTCGACTGGTAGTGCAGCGTGCTTTCTAGTCTGGGAATGGTTTCAGCATTGCAGTAACTGTTTCCAACTCACATTCTCTTGGGACTACTTGCCTGCTCCTCTTTAGAAGAAAAATGCTGTCGACGCCAGTGGTTCCTAATTTGCTTGTGAAATTGATTGATCCGATTTTCTTGGTACGATATAACCTACTGAATTGTTCCCCGCATTTCCCTAAATACTACATTCCAATGGTGACTGTTAAACAGGTATCATGTGACCTCACGTGTTCTTTCAATGGAGATTCCATAGAAAAAGCCCGGATGTACGCCGCACCTTTCCTTAACGTTCACGCTTTTCTCTCTCATCTTTCGACATTAAGGTACGCCTAAGTGGCTTGCGTATATTTCTAAAAAGATGTCAATAGATGTAATGGCAATGTTAATAATCTGTGCGAATCCTATCATATCCCTTTCTCCTTTCACTTTTCTTAACTACTGTTATTTCATTGCCTAGCAGAGGCCACAGATTTGGCCGCTGGTAATTATTATTCAGAAGACTTTATTATTGAGCTAGCCGAAGATTTGTTTATGTATATGCACCTAGTTTGTCTGCTCATGCTCCGTGTGTGACATAAAGGAACTTGAAAAGGTGCGAAAATTTGCAGTGTGCGCGACGGTCGAAAGAAAGCCTGTTTGTTCGATGCTGCTGTACAGAAAATAACGAGTGCATTCTTGTGTTATGAAAATAAAGAATGTTTTTAATAATTATGCTTTGACGTCACAGGGAGTAAGTTACCGAATCAAATTTCTCGTCGTGCGGAGATCACGGCATTACTGAACGCTTCTGGTTCACCGAGATACCAGCACCCCAACGCTGAAGTTGGCTGTATTGGAGAAATAAATAAACGGGGACGTGAACATAATAGGCTACTTGAGGTTCAATTTCGATATCTTTCCCAATTAGAGCGCGCAAGTAAAACACAACTTACATCGTCATTGCCACTTAGAGGGCCTCTGAAAAGCTATCTACTAAAACTAGAAAACGCGCACAAGCAATCGGAATCCTATCAGGTCTCTCCGCAACGATAAAAATATTAAGCTGGCTTTATTAGGCCCGAATACGTCGGTGATAGAAATGATGCTGCTCTCTCCCATCGCAACTCAGCGTACTTCGGAGCGCAAGACAAAATGAAAAAAAAAAAAAAAAGAAACAAGACGCGATGTACGACGCCCCACCACAACCTGTCCAGCCTTCGTCACTTCGGAGCTTCCAATGAGTTGGGCACCCAGGAAGCCCTGATGACGTCATTGGAGAAAGGGGACGGGAGAGGGAGGGGTGGAATCCCGCTAGGAGGTGTCGCCCTAATCGGCTGCGAGCGGTCGAGCAGAGAACTTTCTAAGAATTATTCGCAAACTATCATCATCATCATCATCATCATCATCATCATCATCATCAGCCTGATTATACCCACTGCAGGGCGAAGGCCTCTCCCATATTTCTCCACTTAACCCGGTTCTGTGCTAGCTGCATCCACTTGACCCCTGCGAACTTCTTAATCTCATCCGCCCACCTAACTTTCTGCCTCCCCCTGCTACGCTTTCCTTCCCTTGGAATCCAGTTTGTTACCCTCAGCGACCATCGGTTATCCTCTCTTCGCACTACATGTCCTGCCCATGTCCATTTCTTCTTCTTAATTTCCACTAGAATGTCATTAACTTGAGTTATTTCTCTGACCCACTCTGCACGCTTTCTATCTCTTAATGTTACCCCTACCATTTTTCGTTCCATAGCCCTCTGGGTTGTCCTCAACTTAAGTAGAACTCTCTTGGTTAGCCTCCACGTTTCAGCCCCATAGGTGAGTACAGGCAAGATGCAACTGTTGTACACTTTCCTCTTGAGCGATACCGGTAAGCTGCTAGTCATAATCTGCGAGTGCTTGCCAAATGCGCTCCATCCCAATCTTATTCTTCTTGATATTTCCTTTTCATGGTCTGGATCTGCGGTTACTACCTGTCCTAAGTAGACATATTCGCCTACTATTTCCAGTATTTCGCTACCTAATGTAAACTGCTGTTCCTTCCCGAGGCTGTTGAACATTACCTTAGTCTTCTGCATATTGATTTTCAAGCCTACCATTCTACTTTTTCTGTCTAGGTCATCAATCATTATTTGCAGTTCATCCCCCGAGTTGCTTAGCAAGGCAATGTCATCAGCAAATCGCAGATTACTGAGGTATTCTCCATCTACCCTTATCCCTAACTGCTCCCATTCCAAGTCTCTAAATACTTCCTCTAAACAAGCTGCTGCTTGTAACCTTGTAACTATAGGCTGCTTGTAAACTTGACTCGAATTCTAACAGAGACTATCTATAGGCATTTCTGGCATTAGGTTTTACCGCACGTAATGTTTCAGGGGCCGCTTACTTTTCTCACTCAAAACAAAAAATGAAGTCATGACTCCCGTCTTGTCTAAAAAATAAAAATTATAATTGAGGCATGATATCTGGGTGGCATATGACTGCGGTGCTTCCCTTTTTATATTTCTTAGGCACTCTTTTATTTACTTAGTTATGACCGGAATGACTGGGATATTGACGCGTGCTAATAGAAATAGCTATCCGAATGAGCTAGGTGAAGTTCTGTGATGAAGTTTTGAAATAGATAAAAATATAGCTGTGGATGCAGGACAGAAGGAACGGGTCGAATGAGAGAAAGAAAAGTATAGAATTTACTAAACACGCGCCAACGCCTCTTGTCTGCTTTCCCTTTTCCAGGAGATTTTTCTCGTCGTATTCTTCGGAATGGAGTACTGCGTGCGGCTCTGGGCAGCAGGATGCCGGAGCAAGTACCTGGGATTCTGGGGTCGGCTTCGCTTCGCGCGAAAGCCCATCTCCATCATCGGTGAGTTCCATGGTGGCTCCCATCTCCTCCTCTTCCTCAGCTCATTTCTTTCCCGCGTGAAAAGGGCTCAGCGTCACACTCGTGAAGGAACAAAGAGTGGGATGAATTACAATGCACAAGCTGTTTAGTCTTCTGTAATTTTTTGTTGATGACGATCATCATACGATTTCATTCCTGCAAGGAAAGATAGAGGAAAAAACATTCTGGTTAATCCTTTTTTTTTTGTCTGCGCGTGCTTGGATTTGATAACGGCTTTTCTTCAAGAAATACACGCATCTGGAGCTGGCCACAGGAATGCCGGACAGCTTTCTCTATTTAGAAAGAGCGACTGCTTTTTGTTCTATACCGATACTAACACAAATAATAGTACTACTATTTGCGAACGGTTTCGCTCATGAGAGGCTCAAAGCTGTCGTTCGTTTCTGTTTGTTTCTAGCCAAAGAGTTCCTTTCTGTTTTTTTTCCAGCCAAAGAGAAAATGAATGTTAAGGTTGCTCCGAGTACGTAAGATTACCTGCACACTTCGCTGCAATAAACGCGCGCACGCACGCACGCACGCACGCACACACATACACACACACACACACACACACACACACACACACACGCACGCACGCACGCACGCTCGCGCACACACACACACACACACCGATATATATATATAACGTACTTGGTCGCTTAAAAAAATATACAGCGAAGGGTACACTTCATTTAAATAAACATTTTATTGGACACGACGTTTCGACCAGAAGCTGGCCTTCATCAGGAGTCACTCCTGATGAAGGCCAGCTTCTGGTCGAAACGTCGAGTCCAATAAAATGTTTCTTTAAATGAAGCGTACCCTTCGCTCTCTCTCTCTCTCTTTATATATATATATATATATATATATATATATATATATATATATATATATATATATATATATATATATATATATATATATATAGAGAGAGAGAGAGAGAGAGAGAGAGAGGGAAAGAGTTACCTAATAATACCATCACTTTCAAATTACTATAATTCAATTCGTTTTGATCTTTTCACGGCATCCTGCAAAGACCTCCGGGAGATGTTTTCGATTTCTATGTAATATTGTCTAACCCTGCTGATGTTTTTGTTTGCTTTTGTAACAATGCGTTTCTATATTGTTTTCATATAAATATTAACTAATGATTACTATGTTTACATAATATTAAATATGTACCTGTATACTTGTTTTAATGAAGAGTATGTGTGCATATGTGATGCTGCCATGCTGCCGAAGGAAAAGAAGGGATTGTGGACCCGTCAAGCTGTCCATGAACAGCTTTTTTTCTACAATCCCCCCATCTGTATTTGATGGCAAATAAAAGATTTCATTTCATTTCACATATATATATATATATATATATATATATATATATATATATATATATATATATATATATATATATATATATATACATACATAGTTGTCACACATTTTTGTAATTGCCAAGAACGAAATCGTAAGTTGTTTCCTGTCGTAAATAGCATTTGAAAATTATTGTCTCTTTCCAGAGTTTTCAGGAAAACTGGTAATACTTTAATAGAGAAATTGAAATTAAGGTATACGCGGAAAGTGCTTAACGCTATTTGCATGTTGGTAAGGAGAAAGCATTAATTTGTCGTCCTAAGTTCTGTTGCGAGATGCATCGACCACACGGTATGCATACTGAATGTTTTGAGCGAACAGTTGCTAAAATTCCTAAAGAGAGGAATTGTTCAAGATAGAAACACTTTTTACAGCAGTGAATTTCCGGCATAAACGAACACAACTTGCCGTAAAACTCTTCTAATTATGCAAATATTTACCTAAAGCTCTTCATTACCTCGATAATTATAGCTGCTCCTGTTTAGTGTCAATGGTCAATTTGAAGCCATGCAAAAAGTGATGCTGAAGCAACGAAAATGGAATTTCCTGAAGATCTACAGCGCATAAAATTCCGGCACTTTTCTTCCGTATCAAACCGAAACATGTTGCCTTAGACGCGCAGAAAATTCCCAGCAGAGTTAACGACCATTCATGACGGGTTGAGGTGAATGCGGTGTTCAATTCGAACTGCAAGCCGAACAGTGACACGTCCTGGGCTTGTACAATATATCGTGTTGAAGCTTGCTGCACCAAAACGTAGTTTTCTTTGGTTTGATTTATGGGGTTTAACGTCCCAAAGCAACTCAGGCTTTGAGAGACATCGTAGTAGAGGTCTGCTGAAATTTCGCCCACCGGGGGTTCTTTAACGTGCACTGACATCGTACAGCACACGGCCGCTTTGCTTTTATCCACCATGGAATAGCGGCTGCCGAGGCCGGGATTCGATCCCGCATAACAATGACTAGCAACTACTTGGTTAGTATTTTTTAGAGCGATTTAACAAATTGAAGTGCATTATGTTGCACAATAGAGCAAGCAGTTTGAATTTGGCGCCGTTTTCATGGCAACACAGCACTGCGGACCTCCTATCTTTCCGGTGTATGTGAAAACGCGGCGGATTTTCTTTCGTTGCGGGGCTGGAGAAAATGATTTTCCTTCATTTCGAAAACTGATACGGCATGTTTAGTTCGGGCTCCGCATTCCTTATTCCCACTAGCTCGAACAGCGGTTAAGGGAAAAGGTAATTAGAGAGTTTTAATTAATTAGCTGTTTGAATAAATGAATCTGTAGTAAATTAAGATCGCTGAAACTGAGAGTTCGTTTCTGAAAATATTATATCCTGTTTTCAATTCCTTGCGTTTTTAAACATTTTGAACGGTTCGCTCAAACATTCAGGTAAATCCGGGTTTGTTGAGAGAAGTGTGCGGTTACGGGGCCTGCTGGTTACCGTGTCTAGCTTAGAACCGAAGAGTTGCGAGTTCGAACCTCACCTGTAAAATTATATTTAGGCGGTAATCAATCGCTTTATAAGATTTCTCTTATGTAATACGTGCGGCGCCTTTTATTTCCAATTTTAGTTTATTGGCTTAGAAAACAATTTGACAAAAACTGGTGACGAAATTATCTGGGCCCTTAGCCAGCTGCTAGTTCGCGCCACAGAATAGAGCACCCAAGCCACAGTAACATAAATGCTACGTACCTTAAAATTCATAAAAATTGTAATATGAGATTTTATTCACTTTCACTACAAGCGTGACGTCGACTTGAACATCAAAATTTGTTTGAAATTCGCGCCTGCGGTCACGTGGATGGGACGTCACCACAATTTCTCTATGAGCCTTATGAGGTTTTCCCAATAAACGTTTTACACGTTATGGTTGGCTAACTAGCTATATGTGGCCGCATTTTCATCGACTAACGATATATTGATATGGGCATCAAAGTGCTATGGGCTGCCATCTATGACCGCTGGATTCCTACCTCATAAATATCTGGACATTATTTCTCGCCAAAAAGCATTATGCGTTTCAACCCAGAATAACTACGTACGAAAAACAATTATTCTAATGCGCTTTGCGGTTAATCAACTATAGGCAGTTTTATCAATATTAAAAAAATTAAGCGACCTATTACAATAGCAATTACTCCACGTGAAATATATTTTAATGTAGTGGTTCCTACAGCCACTGGTGAATAATTCAGCAATTACTAGAAAATAATCGAATGCTGTTGGTTACTTTTATTCCAACATTATTGCCATCACCAAAATCAACTAGTACTAGTACTGCGTCGATCATATTTTGTATCCTTTTGGTCACTTACAAACACCGCTTATCGCTTACGTTTCAAATCTTTAGCCAATTTTTCAGATTTGTTTTCTTCAGCATATTTGTGCCTACACTAAACAGTGTCTCAGTGCGTGTACTGATAAGAGGAGTATGAAGTATGAGGATTTGCGATTGTCCTTCCTTTGCATCTTCTTGCCATACGACATTTGACAGCGCGGTGGGTCCTTATATATTCTGAGTGCGTATTATTTCTCATGCCGCTAATTGACGGTCGGGACACTAACACGACCATGCGCAATCCTGCTCCTCAATATCCGGTTCGTTTTCACTCTGTCACAAATAAAAAAAAAACTTTCAGGTAGACTTAATATTTAGAGGCAAGTTGAGGTTTCCAAATTTGCACTAAAGGTTGGATCTTCTTTTAGAACAAAAGGTATCTCATTTATGTTCAAATTACATAACTAGTTTCACGAAACTTACTGCGTTAGTGGGAATGTTACCGTTCGTGAAATTTAACAGAACAATTGAAGAAAGAGCAGAATAACTGACTACAGATTATCAGTTACTTGCAACGCATCACGTACAAGGTTAGGGGCTAGTAGCCTGAGACGCTTATAATTACCGCGTAAGCCCCGATTGTCCGCGTAAGTCCCGAAAGCTATCAGGATAACCCGTCTCAAATTTAGCGAGTAAAAGAAGAAGTATGATGGTTTTTGTCGTTTTTTGTTGGCCATCCTACGCTTCGATAATGGTTTTGTTTTCCACGATACTAGTTTTGCATAGTGAACTGTCCTGCAGGGCATTCATATTAAAGACGCTATAGCTCAAGAATACTGGTTCCAACTATTCCAGAGACAAATTTCACCTTCCATGATTAGATTAATTTAAATTAAAAACCTTGGCAGGATTTTTATGTTTCAGAAATAGATGACATCAAAAAGCAAAAGAAAATGTCAGCAGGAATTTAGAAATACCTTGAGCTAAATGGATTCAGCTAATTGCCTACAAACCACTCCACTTTTATGCTCCGGTTTTGTCGTTTCCGTATGAGGTGAAAGCAATGAAGACAAGAATAATGTGATCGGTAGAGTGCCTTGCTAGAAGGTCAGGAGAGGGGTGTTCCTATTCCTTCAATAGCGCGCACGTTTTTTTTTTCTTCTTTTTTCAATAGTTTCTCTCTTTAGACGAATGGTTGCATCCCAATATGCAGTTTGTTAGTATAAGGTGTAAGGGCAACCCTCCTGATATATAGCCTTCAAGGCCAGTGATATTTTTGAGAAACTTCGACGCAAGAAGACTAACCCTCACGTCCCTTCTTGTCCGAAATTAAATTAAAAAAAAAATTGCATAGAAGGTAGTATATAACATTCGAGAATTCGGCTCTGAAAATTTGCTCAAAGATTGTTAGATTTTAGAGGATCAGAACATAGTTGCGCTGTAGTTAACCACGACTGGTATAGAAATTATAAGTGTGCGACAATAATACAGTAGAACGTGGTAGTAGTCCTTGAGCCTATTCAGCTGCATGTTTCATCATATAAGTATGGCTTATAGTAAAAGGGATATTATCTCGGCAAATGGCCTCCTAAATTACTGTGCACATATCCAACATCCACAGAACCGTTTGTTAAGAGCCGATAAGTACTGCAGAATATATTACATTAAAAACATATTCATTTTAGATGTAAACATATTTTCTAAATCAATTAGATTTACTAAGGTTTCATTTATTTCCAAATACCAGTCATTCAAAAAAGCTAAAACGAAAAACATGCAAATGTTTCAGTTTTTTTTTTTTTTTCAGTTCAAAAAATTCTCATTTTTATGCCTGACATGAAGAAGCAATATTGTTAAAAATGTTGTTTTACGCTGTGTCTGTGCGGGCTTCAATATGATCTACTTCTTGATCTTCTTACAGAGATACACGAGGATCGTGACCAGTACCTAATACTGATTTCTATAGTGCAAGCACATAATTCAGCTCCATAAAAGGCGATTATAAGAAAAAAAAAGAAATTGCGGCAATCGAAAATCTCCCGGTTGCAAAAATATTTTGTTTCAAATTTTTAGAGGAATTAAGGAGGAGGAGGAGAAAACACTTTATTTAAAAAATCTAAACACTCCCAGGAGGACCTTTTAGTCCAGGAGCCCTCTGGCTGTTCCTTCTAGCTTAGCCCGCTCGACCAGCCGCAACTGATCTGCAGGTTGCGTGGCTAGAAGGGCAGCCTCCCAGAAGCAGGGGGGGGGGGGGGGGGGGGTTGACGGGAGGAACGCGGATGGTATGTGGGCATTCCCATAAGTAATGGTAGAGGGTGGGTGGGGTGGCATTACATTTGGTGCAGTATGGTGGGAAGTGCGTGGGGTGAAATATGTGGGCAAATTGAGGAGATGGGAACGAATGTTTTTGGAGTTGTCGCCAGTACGTGCTGTCGATGTGAGAAAGCGTGTGATGTGGTGGCGGGTACGTGGCACGGCAACGACGATAGTAGTGAACAATTGTATTGTAGTCAAGAGGTTCGATGGTGGTGTATAATGAAGGTTGGGGAGGACATCCACCGGCGCCCGGAAGCTTAGTTCTCGGGCAGCCGCATGAGCGCGCTCATTTCCGAGGATGTTCTCGTGCCCAAGAACCCATGTGATGGTGATGGGATCGGGAGGGGTAGGTAGAGTAGATAAAATTTTAGCAGATGAGTGTGGGTTCCTCGCAGTAGATATCTGTATGCTGTTTGGGAGTCTGTGCATATTGTGGTGTGCTGAGTCTGCAACTGACTGATGTGTGCAATTGCGAGTGTAATGGCCAATCATTCGGCCTCCGTGATGCTAGTGCAGTGGATGGAGGCGGCATTGAATGTTGAGCGGCGAATGTCCGTGAATACAGCAGTGCAGATGTGAGGAATGTCCGGATTATGTGAAGCATCCATGTAGATGATGTCCTGGCGTGTAAAGTACTGTTTGAAAAATTATGAGGCACGGGCTGCGCGACGGCCTTTCTGGTGTTCGGGATCCATATTTCGTGGGAGGGGTTTGAGCTCGAGGAGGCTCCGCAGATGAGGAGGGATGGCTATATGAGTATGAGGTGAGGGAGCAAGGGTATTGGAGCCCATTGAGCGCAAGAGATGAGTGCCTGTAGATGTTGTGTGGAGTCGACGTTGTTGGAGTGCGCCTATACGATCTCCTCAACATTGTTATGAATTCCTAATTGAAGGAGCCGAATCGTACTGGTATGACGAGGTAAATGGAGGGCAGCTTTAACGGCTGGGCGGTGTAGGACGTTAAATGTATTGAGTTGGGTTTTGGTGATGTGATGGTAGAGGAGGTGGTATGCTAGTCGACTAACGATAAGGGCATCTACGAGTCTTAAAGTGTCTTTTTCCTTGAGGCCATGATTGCGGGTTGAAATGCGACGAATGAGTTGTGTTATCTGGTTGATTTGGCGCTGCAGGAGGTGTATTAGAGGAATTGAATCGTACAGAAATAAAATTGCCTTATGTTTGAGTCGTTGCCAACAAAGGGCTGAGGTACGGCGCTAAGGCTCGGAAAAGTAATTGAAGCAAAAACAAAATCCAAATTGTTTGAATATAATCTTTTGATCGGATTACAGGAGTGCATTGAGAAATTCCGTCTGTGCGAATGATAACGAAGAAATGCCCTAACATGTTTAATCAGAAAATAAGAAAAATGGTTCTTTTTTTCAGACGAGTTGTTTAAAAAAAAACAGGAGTCTGAAGAAACATTGTAGTTTTTTCCTAAATTTTGTCAACATAGCGATTGCTCGCCTTACTCTTTTCCGTGTTTCAGCTATACGTGTCCTCTGCTTTCAACTGCATAAATTTTACTTAGCTGTTTCGTTGGTCAGATATTTAATTCTAAAATTAAGTCCTTTGCTGTATTGAGAGCTAGGATTTCAAATTGCAAACATTTAGATTGTCACAAGTTTTGTGCGAAAACCGTTTGCGACAGCATTCATCTCCAAGGTTGCCGAATAGAGTCTTTATGAAAAATACTCACCGAAACATTAATCTTGCAATTCAAGTCAGCTTTTATGCGCTTGCTGATTGCGGAGAGCTGCTTTCGCATGTATTTGATACATATAAGTACTCTACTATATACATACCAGATGCATATAGGTACTTGTTTTATCCGCGTACAATAGAGAGTGGAACTCACTGCCCATTGAAATACTAACAGCACATACTATAAATAAATTTGAATACAATCTGAATGATCTTTTTTCAGTGGATCGAAATACGCAGCTAACAATTCATTGATGGTGCATTTATTTTCAATATGTACATTTATTTCTAATTGTAATGTATCTGTTTAATTTACAGCTGTAGAAAGATGACATCCTGATGAATTTCTCTTTTTTTTTCTTGCTTTGTAGTTGTGCCATTTCTTGAACATTCACGCTGTGCTACCTGCTTTAACCATAGCAGTACTGCTTTCTTTGTAATTTTTTTTTGTAACCATCCTGTAACGGCCTCAGGTCAACAGTATGAATAAAAAAAACAATTCGAAAATAAATAAGCAGATTTTCCACTAAATCTGCATCTCTAGACTAATCGTTCTTTTCTTCGGAGCACATCATGAAAAGAGGGTATTGACTGAAAGAGAGAAGGCACAACTACTATCTCGCGATAGTCAGAAAACAATAATTGTGAAGGAAAATCTTCACAGCTGCTTAAGACAGCGCGCTCTTAAAGCTGGCTTTGAATGAACGAAGCCCTAAGGATTCAACTCTGAGAAGCATGAACGCAAGAGCACAACACTGGCTCCACGGTGGGTGTTGTCTGCGAATTGTTAGCAATATGCATAGTTAACACCATCGGTGCACTTGTTAACACATCTAAAAAAATTCTTGATAATTTATGCATCTTGCAGTCTTGTAGTTCAGCGAAGCGAAGAGATTTTTTTACACCCGTGAGGCGTGATTTAAGCCACTGGTAGGCAGCTCATATTCTCCCGGTCCACAAAGCTCGTCGTCTTTGTCATGATCGTCGTTTTGCTCAACTTCGCGGCTACAACATGGACGTTAATGTGAGCGATCTCACGTCGCCGGTGCTGGAGTTAGCGAAGGGGGGGGGGGGGGGGGGGCTGCACCTGGCCCTACGAGGCTGGGACTGGTAGGTCACCGCCTGCTTTCGGAGTTGTATCTGTTGCAGGCTGTCATTGCACCCCCCACCGCTTCGGTGGCGGACGACGGCTATTGCGGCACGTGTCTTTCTTCCCTCTTCTTATTCTTTCTTTCTTCTCTATTTTCTTTTCTGTCCACACGAGGCAGTCGAGGTGACTCAACTACATAGCCAGCAGCAGGCCCGTGCATTTTCTTTTCCTTCTTCCTACAGTCGCTACACAGAAGCTAGCTGGGGGCGTCTAACGGTTCAGCAAGGCAATTTACAGAGTGCCAAACACACGCACACACACACACACACACACACACACACACACACACACACACACACACACACACACACACACACACACACACACACACACACACACACACACACACACACACACACACACACACACACACACACACACACACACACACACGCTTGCACGTCCGCAAAGTATCACAGTCAGTATCGCTCGATAGCGTGTGTGTACATTTCTAGCGATATCATTTGTGTGTGTATGCGTGTGTGTGTGTGTGTGTGTGTGTGTGTGTGTGTGTGTGTGTGTGTGTGTGTGTGTGTGTGTGTGTGTGTGTGTGTGTGTGTGTGTGTGTTTTGGATAACGGTGCTTGTTTCTGTATATTAGACAAAATTCGTTAAAACGAGCCCTTTCCTGCTCTTTTTAATTTATTTGCGCAATAGCATGAGCTGTGTTTTAGAAGTTCCCGCTCGCTTGTTAAACCCTAATTCATCTTTACTACTGTTACTGAATGTTTTATTAACGGGAAGACGAGGGCCCTTCCTGAAATAGATTGGAAGCTTTCACGTGCGCCTGCATGGCAGAAACCGATGCTTCCAAGGGCAACCCATACGATATAGAGCATTTCGTCATGATATTTGATGCTCAGAATAACACACGCTTTGTAGCCAACTTATAAATGCAGCAAATCCCTGCTGCTTGGAAGGCGGAGAATACATAAAGTTAGTTAGAGTCAGCATACATCCATGACACTGTTGAAGCAACTTTTTCCGAGATATCTGCAATGTGTCGCACGACATACGCCCTGGCGCGCCGCATAGTACCCTCTAGCTGGCCTTCCACGAAGTATCGATTTCTACATTGATTAAGGTTGCCAAAGTGGCGTGCGCTGGAAAAGCATGAAAACACCTTTTTTATAGACTGGGGCAGAAATCTACGCACAAATCTCTTCAACTGTCACATAACGTATGTAGAGATGGAACACCTGAGTTTTATGCGCGGGAGCTGTCATATATATTGCTTGCGCGCCAAAGCCAGGAAAAAGGTCCTGTTAACGTTTCTGCGCCTGCAGTGTATAAGCGACGCTTGCAGCCTGCGCTGTTGAGGCATGCGTAGGTGCACTTTGTGCACGCAAGGATAACAGAACGAACGGTCGATTTTTGTTTCTTACGTACAAAAAAAAAAAAATCGGATTCATATTTGCACATGGAAGCGGTTGGTGCCGATGGTATCGTGGACTTTTCCTGCAGGTGCCTTTATAACAAATAGACGTTTGCCCAAAATTTAGGTTACTTGCTTGCATTTAGGCGCTCTTATACCAGAATTCATTTCTTTCTCCGGTGGTAGCATCGCAGTTCTAGTCCGAGCAAGCAGAGGCTGTAGGCAACGGGAAAGAAAAAGTAATACCGGTAAGGGCATACAGACTGTGGAGAAATGCGCAAACGGACAATTGTTGCTACGGGAACCATGTAAGGAACTATTTTCGTATGAGGAGACGGAAACCGTTACAATGCGGAGTGAAGAGTATGACAAGAGAGGAGAAATGCGTACGCATAGCGACGCTGCCACTCGAATAACGTTAAAATGCCCCGGAAATGGTGCTTCAATCAATCTTCTAATACAAGAGATCGATACAGATTTTCTTTTTGAGTACTTGAGTGAAATTTAAAAGCATGGCGTTTAGCCTATAATTTGCAAACAATTTTTATGAAGGGCTTCTGGCAACCGCTCGTAGCCGATTTGGGCGACACATTCCCGCGCGCAAACCACCGCGATGACGTCACCAGGGCTGGATGGGTGCGCTCTTTCACTGGACGTGTCCAAATGCCGTGCGCAGGTGTGGGCGTGATGGGGCGACATCGCGACTGGCTTCTTTGATTTTTTCTTGCGCGCCGGCGTGCGCTCCCTTTAGAGGAGAGAGGAAAAGCAGCTTCTTTGATGGTCAATATGATCAACGCTAAGAAGCTCGACTGAAGAGCTTTGCTTTGCTAAGAGGACTGATGGGATACGTATTGCCTTGCGCGTTTTCAAGGTCAAGTGAATAACTTTTCGTGGCCTCTTTAATGGCGGCTACCCAGCAAACAAGTACGGGAGTTATCTTGGAAACAGAAGCTTGTGGGGCGAGGACGGAAGGCTCAAGCTGAGGATACTTGCACACAAAAATCACAAGCAGTGTTCTGACCGAATATGGAGGATATGACAGGTGCTGAGGGTGCCAAGTAACCGCGTGGCTGCCACAAGTACATGATTGGGCGAGTTGGTGCAGAGCCATGATTACAATAACACAGTGCACTGCAAAAGACGAAGACTAAACACGTAATGAACAGGACAAGCGCTGACTAACAACTAAGTTTATCTGAAGAAACGAAAGAAATATATAAAAACCAGTAAATCGCAGACACACCTACGCGAGATGCAAGGAAAAAATATCAGCTAGCATACATTTCATGTTTTATCGAGATATAAAAATTCACGGTCTGCAAGGGAGACGGAAGGCTGGCTGATGCACCTATTACTTTTTTTTTTTTTTATCAAGCAGACTTCCTTAACCTCTCGTGTTAACCAATCTCGATTTCGGTAAAGAATGTTTTGTTTGCGAATACAGCGGGTAGCAGCCTCATTCACCTTTCTTTTACCTCGCTTATTTTTTTGTTTCTTTGAATTTCCTGCAATGTACAGCCACGTGCGAGTAAGGGTCGGATGACAAGGCCCCCAAATGTTCCTTCAGACGTACATTTATACATCGGCCCGTCTGGCCAACATACACCTCACCGCATGATAAAGGGAACTCATACACTAGCGCACACACGCAAGGGGAATGCCGTGTTCTGTGATTAATAATACACACGAAGGGGCTAATATTATGAGACAAATTAATTGTACTTTGTACGCGGGGACAAAATCTGGCCACTTTTAAGGGCTCAGAAAAAACTGTAATCCAATAAAGATGGGCCACGTTCTTTATGTTACGAGACAGTTGGTGCTGATAAAGGATGACAGAAACCTACTCCACATCACGTGGGTCGCTACGCTGAGCGGCTTTGCCCTGCGCTTGAGCTTAAGCTTGAGCTGCGCTTGCCCTGCTCATTACCTGTTTAGTATATGTCTTTTGTAGCGCAGTGCGTTATTTCAATCATGTCTCTGTACCAACTTGCCCAACCTTCTACCTTACCGTCACAGGTACCAAATGAACCATAGTTCTCGTTGATTAATTCAAGAAGGAAAAGGCGCGGTAACTGTCTCATTTGTTTTCTGTGGACACCTCAACCGCACCGTAAGGAAAGGGAGGAGGGCGGAATTGAAAGTGGAAAGAGAGAAAGAGGACCCGTAGTGGAGGGCTACGGAGTAATTTCGACCACCTGGGGATCTTTAACGTGCGCTGACATCGCACAGCACACGGACGCCTCTTCGTTTCGCCTCCATCGAAACGCAGCCGCTGAGGTCGGGTTCGAACCCAGGTACTCCGGCACAGTAGTCGGGCGTCTTACCACTGCCCCACCCCGGTGGGGCATAGTTCTAGTTGAAGGAAGCAGCGAATGGTTACCGTGAAAGGGAAAGTGTAAGGTGAGATCAAAGGGGCGAAGGGCAACAAGAGAGACGCTGCTGCACGAATACTCTGAAGGTCCGTACCCATTCAAGGATGACGAGACAAAAGGGAAATGGTTACCGCTAAAACAGAAGAGCATGGGGAGATTGGGCTGAAGAATGCTCCGGTGGGCGTTGACTGCGCTAGGCTCTCTAACCACGGCGGTGAACACAATGGAAAAATGAGGATGAGGATATCTGCCGCGGAAGAAGGAGGGTATGACGAAAGCGGCGGAATGCTTTACCGTAGAGTGGTTGACCTAGAATTCAGTTATCTTGTGGTCCTAACGAAAAAGCCTAAAGTTGGCTTACAGTAGAAAGAAGAGGGCCACATTGACTAGAGTGAAGGAGTTTGTCAGGTTCGTTCTGCCGCTCTGCTATGGAAGGTGCTGACGGGGATGAGGTTAAGCTGCGCTTAACCGCGTACCTGGGCAACGCATCAAAGAGGAGCGCTATCGAAGATGACTATGTTCATCAGCTAAAAGGACTGCGCTGCGAACATTCGTAAAGCATGGTGCCTCATATTCAAGTCAATTTCTCGATAATTGAGAACACTTCACCCACTGTCACGATATCTCGCTATACACAGATGCAACCATCCCGTAGAATTTTCTCTAGCATCATCTTTCAAAGTCTTCTTACAGAAGGTGCGCCTGATTCTCTGGCCTCCCTTTCTCACTACCAGCAGGACACTAAACGAGCCGCAAATAACCCCAGGAGCAAATATTCCTACGCACGCCTCCTACGCATGGCTTCTTTCTCTGGTGTTTTATATCCTGGAACACACTAAAATTTCAAGTAGCAAGCTTTGTTCGAGCGCTTTAACATAATAATGTTGCTTCCGTTGCGTGCCGCATTTCTGCAAGATATTTGTATTTTATTACCGCAGAATTTTTAAACTTCTGCATCCTGGAGCGGTTTTTGAAGCCATCGCAACTAGTTGGAGTGAGCATACACATGGACCATTAGATAGGCAAGAACCTTTCTGCATGTAGAGAATGTAGGATTCTCCTCCGCACATGTCTGCACAACATTGCCGTCTATTGGAGTAGGTTTGTGAGAACAGCAAAAAAAAAAACAATATCCCGTTTGATTTAAACGGCGTTTGTGTCAAGCGTTCGACAGATGACGTCAGAGCAGAGTCTTGTGTAGCTTCCACTGCAGGGGCCATAACACAAGGCTTTTCGAGATCGCTCTCTGCAACATATCTGGAAGCTACCTCAACTAGATAAGCTAGTTCTGACGCATCTATTCAACGTATCTCACATGATGAAACATCTCTAATCGCATTATAGTTATTAGTTCAATTCGTAGAACATGTTGTTTATGAACGTTAATGAAAAAGTAGGAGCAGTTTATTCGCTACCGATCAGATACTTGTGATTAGTGATTGCGGTATTGACGCAAGAACATTTTTTCCCTTTTTGTTTTCAGATCTCATCGTTGTTGTCGCTTCTGTTGTGGTCCTTGTTGCTGGCTCGAACGGCCAAGTGTTTGCTACCTCAGCCATAAGGTAAAGACATTTATTGCATATTTCGCACACTTATCGTGTTGGGCACTCTTCACATGAATATAAAGCCGCGAAAGAGCGAAATACTAAAAGCACCTTAAAATTTTGCTATGTTTTTATACAGTAGTGCGCAGCACCGTATTCGCTCTGCACTAGCAATTATTCAGACACTTCTGTCAGGGCTTCCTAGCTATGGTTTAAGTATTGGATCGCATATGAAGTGCTATTACATGCAAAACGCGAGAGCTCTTACCGCTTATTACTGTGCCTAATTAATGCCATTGTTTTTTTTTTCTTTTTACGCAGCTTAGATTTTTATGATAATCTATCGTTTCTTGTTATGGACCGATAAACTTTACAATAGATGGCTGAGGCGAGAATCTGGCTAACCTTAGAGCATGAGAACCCGTTGTTGTACTGTCTGTGTGCTCCCGATAGGTGCTTCACATTTATTTTCATAGAAATATATATACTCTAAAACGTATTTGGCGCTCCAGGGCGAATATTAGAGGCCTTTAATCTAGAGGGTGCACAAAGTGTAAATGCACTATCCGCATAAAGCCAAATAAGTCATGCAAAAGGAGTTGCTTTTTTATCCAGATACCAATCATACTGTATTAGAGAGAAATTTTGGGCGTCGATATGGTGCCGCCTATGCTTACCGCAACACAATAACGTGTCTGTCATGGTTATATGCCAGATTGCAAAAACAAAACGCATATCCATTCCGTAGTCTCTTTGTCTTTAGTAGTACTGGGCCTTATGTATGCAAACTGTACGCCACAAAATTATACACACCGCCATCTAATTGGCTATTTTCCCTTATCCGCTGTACTATTTCTCTCACAAAGTAATTCCAGCTATACAAGGACAAATGCGTATTTTGGGGCAACATTGAACTACAGTTATCGAGACGAAGACGAAGAAATAATGTTGCTGGGGGAAAATAGTTCCGACTTACAACAAGATCACTATTCTTAGAAGAGGACTGCATCGATTTCTTTCCTCAAAGCTTTCAAAATTTAAGTGAGCCAACAATGTCCAGCTGCAGATTTTGGCTTTGCAAGAATATACAAAAAATGATCGCTATCGTCTTCAGACAACGTACGTTAAAGAAGCTGTCCATTCGTTACTCTTGTGTGGTGAGCCATTTTTCGAAGATGTATCACGGCCGGTTTGTTTAGGCTGCGGAGATGTTGTCATGTCAACTAAAAAGACAAAGATTTGCCTGTCAGATAAGCAAACGCTCCTCTTTTTTTTTTTCTATCTCACTGTGTGATTTTGTTTTTCCTTGCATTCGCAGGGGAATCCGTTTCCTTCAAATCTTACGCATGCTTCATGTGGACCGACAAGGCGGCACCTGGAGGCTGCTGGGATCCGTAGTGTTTGTACATAGACAGGTTGGTGACTGTGACAGCACACGGCACATTTAATACGCCTGCCTTTAACCTCACGACAACCAGTAGGAAAACAACGCACATGAAGATAGAAATATATTAAGCCGGTAGTGTTGAATACCCCGCTTCTCAAAAAAAGCGACGTCGTTGTTCTCACATACAAATCACGAGATAGGCAGTAGTTGGCCGGTCATTTGGCCGCAATTTAATCGGTTATGTGTGACGTTATAACATCAGCCATTCCACACGTGCTGTCCTCTGAGACTTTAAGCACCTTTGAGAAGGGATGGTAAGATGAGAATGCAGCCCTCCAGGACCTCTCGGTGACGATTTTGAAACGTTGCTCCAAGGCCATGCTTCACGGCTTGACAAAACAAAGCATTATATCAACTATGGGTGGTCTTTCAAATGATCTTGTATCTTATGACCATATGCTAAATTTATTCGCATGAGAGGAATAATAAAAACAGAGAAAAAGATTATCGAAGTACGAGTAGAAGATTGCAAGTATGTACATGAACGAGGATTCGCAAGGGAGCCTGCATACAGGAGTCGTTAAAGCTGTTACGTCATACTATGAAAGGCAGAGCTTAAGTGTGCCGCCAGTATTTTCAGCACATTACGTGGTGGTACAAACTCCTAAATTTGTTTTCTATACATATACAGCTGTGCGCGCAATATAAGAGCTGCGCTCGAACCCAATAGTTGGAATTCACACAAGCTCCAGTACATTTAGTGGCAACCCGATTAACATTCAGGCGATTCGGCACAGCGCCGCTTCTCTGCTTCCCTGCCCTATACTAACTCATTTTTTCACAGTGCATTTTAAGTCCAAAACATCTACGCTACGGGGTCAACTAGGAACAAATTAGTTATGCCTGAAGCACCGACAATTGAGGGTATCTCTGGCAGGCGCCATGACCGGGACGCATTTGTCGGCAGGTTTTGTGACGTCACCTGTCTTAAAGTTTCTTTTCTTTGTATTTTCTTACATTAAATATGTGTGCGGAGCCAGTAGTGATGTATGTCACGTGATTTAGCCCTATCAACTAATAGGATGAGCCAGGTGAACTTAGTCTGCTTTAGAATGAATAGTAAGCCTGCTCCTTCGCGCCAGTAGGCGATGGTCAAGATACGAGCCATACGATGTGAATAGCTAAAAGACAGCGACAACGTCGTATACATCGATCATTTACCAAGACATATAAACTACGCCAAAGTGATGATTTTGGAAGTTATATTAGGTTAAGTCATGTTAAACATCAGCAATATTTTTTTTGGCCGCTCAGAGCCGCAACGTGGCCTGTCGTGTCCCTTCTTACTCGTCCTTGCCTCGTTGTGCGCATTACCACCTTAATAATCATGTGTGACCGACTCGCACAGCAACGAATTCTTTGCTTTAATTATCATAACGAAGCTTTATCCCTTTATGAGTTAAGATCCGAACAGCTATATTTCGAATAACTGCAGTCATGCGCAACTCCATTTACGTGGTTTGAGATTGTTCTTATTGCTTGCGCGGCTTATCTCAAAAGTTCATTGTGAGTGTACTCAAGCGGAGCGTAGAGCAGCGCTGATTCGTCTATTCCGATCGCTCTCGTTGCTATCGCCTCTGTTGAGGTTTTGCCTTTTTTGTGGGCGAAGCACAGCTATAAAAAAAAATGTATTTCACTCCAGTGGCACGCCAATCTGTTCACCTTGTGTGTGCGGCTTTATGCCCATTACTTGGGAATATTATTTCCTTAATATATTGTCTTCCCGAATCTATCCAACCTTGTCCCTCTCTGATGCACCCCTACATTTTTGTGTCCAAGGGGACCCTTCCAAGTTGTTTAAGCTCAGAAAACGCACGCTGCGATGCTATTGATGACAATAGTAGAAAATTTCATTAGCAAGTGAATGTGGCATTTGTGTTACACCAGCGTGACCTGCGTACATGTTTTTCCCGCCTGCGCAGGAGCTCATCACCACGCTGTACATTGGCTTCCTGGGCCTGATCTTCTCATCCTACTTCATGTATTTGGCTGAGAAAGATGCAATGGGCATCGAGGGGAAGTCCGACTTCACGAGCTACGCCGACGCCCTCTGGTGGGGAGTGGTGAGTGCCCCAGGCACGCATGTGGCTCAGGCGAGATCGCATCCGGTACCTGACTGACTGTGTTCTGGGGGTCCAAAAGTTATATATCCATCAATGGGTTCTCAGATTACTCGTTCGGCTCTTGGCAATTAGGGCTTATTTCAATCAGCGTTCATATGTGTCTCGTTTTAATCCTTTAATCTCCTTTGTGGTTTTTGTTCTTTCGGAAAATTAGACCACTGCAAGGCTGCAGTGCTGCGTGTCTTCCCTAGAAGCATACAAAAAAAGGTAGCGTGATTATTGCCTAAAAAGGGTCGAATAAGTGTTTTTGTTTCATTCTTCTTAGCGAACTATAGCACTAGTTTCGTGAGCCTAGAGTGAGGTTCTGAGGTAGAATGAGAGAGATAAAATGGCTACGCAGTATGAAAGAGCACTGAACAAGGGTAAAGGGGTAGCCTCAGTTCGCAAGCCAAGCCAAAGCCAAGCCAAACTCCGCAATCATCACTGGCGGGAGTTTAAATACGCTCTTGCTTCCGGAGAAGAAAACCTAGAAAGGGTGGGAGAAAGGAAGCTAGAGGGGGGGGGGGGGGGGTGAGAGGAGGAAAAGAAGTGGGCCAAGAAATACAAACATGCTCATTCGGTAGAGAGTAGACATACCGTTTCTGCAAGTAGAATGCAGCCTAACCAGCACGAGGCGCGGGTTTTTGCGCGAGAATAGCACTTACCGCGGGAACTCAAGCTTATGATCCGAACTTCAACTTACTGTCTGGCCTTCCGTACTTGTTATGTGTGCTCCAAGAAGTGTTGATCTCAACGTGGCCATGCCAATTTCATGGTGCCAAATGTTCTGTTACTGGCGTCAGTCCCGACATCCGCAAAACATATTCAATACTGCCAAGCATCGTTCTAATGTTGCCTTTTACATATGTCAAAGGATCAGGCTTACTGCAAATAATGTTTTTCACACGCAAGTACTTCTGTGGTGCTCAAAATTGTCGTAAGTGAAGTAGTAATCTTGCATTGAATGTTTGTCGCCCATTGTAAATTTAAAGTGCACCAAACCGCCAAACCGACAGCGAACCTTCTTTTTCCGTCCACTTACTAATTTCTTGTGGAACTAGATCATTCTCCAAAGAGACGAGTTTAGTTCTACTCACACTTGCCCTTATGTCCCAAGCCCGTTATACTTTGTGGCACGGGCAGAGGTTCTTTATTTTTCTTTCCTTTTGCATGCCTAAGCATAATATATGTCCTTATGTCCCGACGTTGTCTGGATTGACTGCATGTCCATGGCCCCTGGGATAATAGTGTTGTTGCGAAAATAAGCGCTGTTTGCGCGCTGATATTCTTGCGCAGAAATAAAGCATCGCATCGAGGTATTCACATGAATTTTTCCACGATCGAACACAAACATCTATGCCTCCTCAATTCTTGAAGAAGTGGAAGCCTAAAAAAATAAGAGCAGTGATGAAAGCCTATGTAATATTACTACATGTTTGCTGTTACTTGCGCAAGTACCAGTGATCTATCCCGAAAACAATCTATCGGTCAATATTTCTCAAGATGAAAGGATGCGTATGGATGTGTGCTGCTGCAGTTCAGCATGTCGGCTTGTTCTTGAACACGGCATAATCATTACGGTGTAAAGAGAAAAAACAAGATCGCACCGCTGGGATATGAACAATTACGGCTGAAACAATCAATTATGTGGAAAAAAAAAACGAAATAGTTGGGTCTAATTTATGTAAAACGTAAAGACGTTAAGGTATCCTTAGATCTGCGTTGCATGGGTATTACGCATTCTTGCCAAGGAGTTGTAGTAATGTCTAGAGCGAACTAATACTATTGCCGTTTTTGTTTTACCCTACACCAGCTACACCGGTGTAGCAGATCTCCAATACTTCCAGTGGTGTTTTGCTACTCTAGAATAGCAGGTGTAGATTAAAAAATAATGGCCTTAGTGTTGCGCAGTAGCGTTTTCTACTAGAGCTGCTGAGTGTCCCCCTTCATGGATCACTGCCTTGTCGTGGCGGAGGGGCTTGCGAAACTCGATGAAGTCGTGAGCTCTGCTGTGTAGGGCCACCCAAGATAGACAGGTCACGGCAGATAATTCTGACAAAATGTGATTCACTGGAGAAGGTAATGGCAACCCACTCCAGTATTTCCTGCCAAGAAAACCCTATGGCCAGTCACAATACCATTATCGATATGGCGCCGGAAGATCAGCCCCCCAGGTTGGAAGGCGTCCCACATGTTACTGGGGATGAACAAAGGGCGATTCCTAGTAGCTCCAGGACGAATGAAGCGGCTGGGCTAAAGCCAAAAGGACGCTCAGTTGTGGATGTGTCGGGAAGCGACCGGAAAGTCCGATGTTGCAAGGAGATATATCACATAGCAACATGGAATGTAAGATCTATGACGCAAGGTAAACTGGATATCGTCAAGCGAGAAATGGACAGATTGAACATTGATATCTTGGGTATCAGCGAGCTCAAGTGGACCGGAATGGGAGAATTTAACTCCGGCGACCATTATGTCTTTTATTGTGGGCACGAATCCAAGAGAAGGAATGGGGTCGCTCTCATAGTAAACAGAAGAATGGGCAAAGCAGTGCTAGGGTACAACCCCAAAAACGACCGAATGATTTCACTTCGGATCCAAGGTCACCCTTTCAACATAACAGTTATCCAAGTCTATGCACCGACCACTGCTGCTGAAGAAGCTGACGTTGAGAGATTTTATGCGGACCTACAATGCCTTTTAGACCGCACCCCATCATCAGACGTCGTTTTTCTCATAGGAGACTGGAATGCTAAGGTCGGGAGTGAAGAAATATCCGGAATTACAGGCAAGTTCGGTCTTGGTGAGCCAAATGAAGCTGGGCAGAGGCTAGTAGAGTTCTGTCAAGAAAACAACCTGACCATAGCGATTACTCATTTTCAACAGCACAAGAGGCGCCTGTACACATGGATTTCACCGGACGGTCTGTACAGGAATCAGATCGATTATATTATTTGCCGGCAGAGATGGAGAAGCGCTATACAAGCAGTAAAAACAAGGCCTGGGGCCGATTGTGGCACCGATCTTCAGCTTCTTGTTGCCAAAATTAAGCTTCGATTGAGGAAAACGCAGAAAACTAGAAGGCCTTTCAGGTATGATCTGGATCAGATTCCATTAGAATATGCTGTGGAAGTGAGGAATCGATTTCAAGAATTAGATCTCGAAGACAAAGAGTCCGAAGAGATGTGGACTGATGTTCGTGATATAATACAAGAAGTTGCTACTAAGGTAGTTCCAAAGCAAAAGAAATGCAAAAAAGCAAACTGGTTATCTGAAGAGGCTTTGCAAATAGCTGAGGAAAGGAGGATGGCAAAAGGTATGGGGGAAAGAGAAAGATACAAGGTTCTCAATGCGGATTTTCAGAAAATAGCAAGGAGAGATAAGAATGCCTTCCTGAACATACAGTGTCAAGCAGTTGAGGACAACAGCCAATTAAGGAACACAAGAGCTCTGTATAAGACAATCAAAGATATCAAAGGAAGCTTCTGTGCTAAGCTGGGCGTGATAAAGGACAAACGAGGCAAGGACCTCACTGAAGCCTCAGACATAAAGAAGAGGTGGCAGGAATACACAGAAGAACTGTACAAGAAGGACCCGGATGTGCAAACCCAACATAGGACGGTTGTGATTACTGATCTCGAGCCGGGCATCCTGAAGAGTGAAGTTGAATGGGCCTTAGCCAGCCTTGCTAAGAACAAAGCTAGCGGAATTGATGGTATTCCAGCTGAGTTGCTTCAAAACCTCAACCACGACGCTGTTAACACACTGCATACATTATGTCAAAAGATTTGGACAACCCTGCAGTGGCCACAGGATTGGAGGAGGTCAGTTTACATCCCCATTCCAAAGAAAGGCAGTGCCAAAGATTGTTCCAACTACCCCACGATCGCGCTTATTTCGCATGCTAGCAAGGTGATGTTAAAAATCCTGCAAGGTAGGCTGCAGCAGTATGTGGATCGGGAGCTTCCGGACGTGCAAGCTGGGTTTCGCAAGGGCAGAGGAACTAGAGACCAAATTGCCAACCTTCGCTGGATCATGGAAAAAGCAAGAGAGTTCCAGAAACCCATTTACTTCTGCTTTATTGATTATGCGAAAGCGTTTGACTGCGTAGATAACAGCAGATTGTGGCAAGCTCTCCAAGAGATGGGAGTTCCAATTCACCTCATCTGTCTCCTCAGGAACCTTTATGAAGGGCAAGAGGCCACAGTCAGAACTGGGCATGGCCTTACTGATTGGTTTCCGATTGAGAAAGGAGTGAGGCAAGGCTGCATACTGTCGCCCTGCCTATTTAACCTATATGCAGAGTGCATCATGAGGAAGGCCGGTCTGGACGAGTCTTCAGCTGGAGTGAAGATTGCTGGAAAACGTATCAACAACCTTAGATATGCGGATGATACCACTTTAATGGCAGAAAGTGAAGTGGAACTCAAGAGACTTGTGATGCGCGTACAAGAAGAGAGTGAGAAGTTTGGGCTTAAACTGAACATTAAAAAGACGAAAATCATGGCGTCTTGCCCTATCAAGTCCTGGAGCATCAATGGACAAGAAGTGGAAGCTGTGACAGATTTTCTGTTCTTGGGCGCCAAGATTACCTCGGAAGGAGACTGCAGCCATGAAATTAGGAGACGCCTGCTTCTGGGAAAGAGAGCAATGGTTAGCCTTGACCGCCTAGTAAAGAGCAGATACATTAGTCTACCAACCAAGATCCGTATAACCCGTGCTATGGTCTTTCCAGTTGTGATGTATGGATGCGAGAGTTGGACTGTGAAAAAGGCTGACCGCCGAAGAATTAACGCGTTTGAATTGTGGTGCTGGCGAAGACTCTTAAGAGTTCCTTGGACTGCCAGAAGATCAAATCAGTCGATATTGTCGACCATAAACCCTGACTGCTCATTGGAGGGTCAAATTCTAAAGTTAAAGCTCAGCTACTTTGGTCATTTGATGAGAAGAGAGGAGTCGCTGGAGAAAGATTTGATGTTGGGAAAGGTTGAGGGTCGCCGGAGAAGGGGTAGGCAGCGAACGCGATGGTTAGATGGCATTCTCGAGGCATTGCAGATGAAGCTATGTGATGTTAAGAAGATAGTGAGAGACCGGAAAGCGTGGCGTGACATGGTCCATAGGGTCACGAAGAGTCGGACACGACTGAACGCCTGAACTGAACTGAACTGCTGAGTGTCAGGAAGGACTATAGGCATGACGTATTGCTGCTATTGTTTTGATGCCTTCATGGCGCGTCGAATAATTGTACGGTTGCTCCGTGCGTGAGAACCAGAAGTCCTAAACTTAACTAAGCCTTGTTATATCCTAGTGATTGATTGCTGTCCACTCGAATGTACGAGGTGGTTACATGGGATCTCGCACTAAACTATTTCTGCTCCGTGGTGCTAGAGGAAGCGCAATAGGCTCAATTACAGATCGAGCACTGTGGCTTTTCTGCAAGGCTACTTTTCGTACTTAGGAAGCCTATCGCAGGGCTGGTTGAATGACGCCTCACCGATGTCATTGACCTCATATTCACCAATTGGGGAGTATCAAGGTGACTTCCTGGCTTTCGGTTAACGGGCTCTGTAAGGCTGTCGGTTAATATACGCTGCGTTAGCTTTTAAAGTAGAAACCCCTATGTTGTGTTATGTCAACGATAGTGGCACAGATACCAAAGAACACTAGTTTTATATCTGGTGACAATTTATATGAAGCTTTTATCTTCCGTTTTATAGTGAAAGATGACTTATTTTAGCTGAAAAAAAACCCGCTCTCCCGTCAGAAAGCACCAAATGCATCGCACTACCGGTGCAGTAGAATCCAGAGGCCGAACACCGTTTCAAGTGTAGGCTTGGCTACAGATCACTTCCGCCCCCAGCGTCGTTCGGGGAGGCAGAAAGCAGCCGTCTAGGACTTCCACTGTAGGCCTCCCTCACTTTGTACAACTTGTTTCACGCAACGCCAAAAGATGGCGTCAGAGTTTCGAACGTGCCCAGTGTTCCGCAAACGCATGGATTTGGAAACACGCGCGGCGCCCTCACTCACTCTTCACAAGGACTGCGCTTGCGCCGCTCAGACTGCAGAACAGAGCCTAGACTCTTGCGCGCTTCGCGCTTGCTCCCCCCTCGCAGGAGCACGCTTCATCCTATAAGTAGGTTGCAGCACTGTGCACTCTATGTCAGTTTGAGCCAATGAGACCAGTTTAAAATCCATGGCGAAAACAGTGCAAGCCGCATAAATTTAGTCATCCGGGCACGCCATCTCGCGCTGTGTAGCTGCACTATTGTGAAGGAAAGAGAGCCAGTGTACGAGTGCTACACTCTGGAGACTAAGCCTATTGTGAGAATTTATTTTTTTCCAAGTAGCGGCATATCAATCCTCTGCAAGCCTCACCAAACCTGTGGTACTTTCCAATAAAAACAGCCAGAGTCTGAAATTTAGTTTCACCACTGCCCGAGTACTCGGTGGCTACTTTGAGAGGTCCTGCTGCTCGCGTTGACGCAACAGTTGTAGGTTCCATATTTGTTGAACACTACCTACGGGACGGAATTATTAAGACGCTTTTGTTGACACTTGCGCTGCTGCGGCGGAAGCGCCGCTGGTAGGCTCCAGGGAGCAAATAGAAATTTCACCAAATTCCATTAGGTTCTCCTTTCTGTACCACGCCATGTCCTTCCATCGTTCAGAAACGAGGGCAGCTCAAGAAGTGCAGCGTCGTGCACTCTTAGAGTGAACACGCGAGAAGGTGGCTGCTCTCTTCAGTATGTCCCTGCGTTTCGCTACAGCAACACATCAACGCAAATTGGCGAATGCACAGAGGGACCAGGAAGGGCTCCTTCGCATGGCATGCATATTTGCATCGTTGCATTGTCATGTCAGACGCAGTGGAGGATATCGTGCTTCCGTGTTCATCCTAAACATTGACGACCCTGTACCTACAATGGGAGCCAAACGTATATAATCCCTAATAAATATTGTATAAATGCCGCGAAATGGGCTGCGCGAAGCGGACACGTGGTCTGGAGAATAAGCGCGACCTTGTTGGTGCGTTACATGTGGCCTTAGAGCCCGCATGCGCTTGGTAAGAACGACTCTGTTCAAACGGTGGGATGACGCACAGTTTAGAACACTGTTATTGAAGGAAAAAGGAAAGCCGGAGCCAAACGTATATAATCCCTAATAAATATTGTATAAATGCCGCGAAAGTTTCTCGTTTTGATATTTCGAGCTTCTATTAGAACTGCATCCATACCTGAAGACTGGAAGACTGCGCGTGTGGTGCCCGTCCTGAAGAAGGGGGACCCACTTTTATTATCTAACTACCGACCCATATCTATATTATGCTCTTCTTGTAAATTCATGGAGCATATCGTAGCCGACCTCATTTCTAAATTTCTCCAAGATAATAACATTTTGTCGGAACACCAGCATGGCTTCAGGAAAGGGTTTTCTACGGTCACACAGTTAGTCACTTTATTTCACTTTCTTGCTTCCGTCGTGGATAGGACCGGCCAGGTAGACTTAATTTTTTTGGATTACAGCAAGGCGTTCGACCTAGTACCGCATAACAAACTAATAGAGAAACTTCAAATGATAGGATTGCCCGATTTCCTAGTTGCCTGGGTTTCTATGTATTTATTGCAACGCAAACAGTATGTTACAATTAACGGAGAAAGTTCTTGTGCTCTTCCGGTTACATCTGGTATCCCTCAGGGCAGTGTTCTTGGGCCGCTGCTGTTTTTGATATATTGCAATGATATTGTCAATATAGTTAATGAGCCTGTGCAGATCCGCATGTATGCTGATGACTGCATTATTTTTAATGAGATCCGGTCAGTTGACGACCAGGTAGCACTAAACATGACCCTTAACAACATATTCACATGGTGTTGTAAATGGGGAATGAAACTAAACTCGGAAAAGACGGTGTTACTACGTGTTACAAGAAAACATAATCCGTTAAAATACTCTTTTTCTTTGGATTCAGGTCTAATAGCTGAAGTTAACGAATTTAAATATCTTGGTGTGACATTAACAAGCAACTTAAACTGGAACACTCATATCTCTAACACTTGCTCGTCTGCATTTCGAAAACTTTGCTTGTTGCGCCATAAGCTAAAGGATGCCCCTCTCAAAGTTAAAAGATTAGCATACGAAACTTTTATAAGGACTAAATTAGAGTATGCCTGTATTGTATGGGACCCGTATACTGTCACCAACATAAACGCTCTAGAGCGGATCCAAAGGAAAGCCGTCCGTTTCATGTTTTCGCAGTACTGTCGAACAATCTCTGTCTCTACACTGATGCAATCGAATTCAATACCTACCCTTCAATCCCGGCGAAAATTCCTTCGACTGAAATTTTTATACTTATTGTTTAACCATAAACTTGGAATAGATTCTTCACCGTACCTACTAGTATCGAACACCAGACAAACCCGACACTCTCACCCCCTTTCTCTTACCCCGTACTTTGCTAAGACTAGGTTATTTCAACACTCTTTCTTTCCGCAGACCATCAGTGATTGGAATAACTTGCCAGCTACCTGCCTACAGTCTCTTGACCTGATTTATGACCATGTTTAGCTTTGGTTATGCTGTGCCATTATCTTTTTCATTTACCGCTGTTTGTGCTTTGTTTTGTTCGCATCTTGGTATTATTGCTCACTCGTAATAACTTGTTTGTAATCCACTCCTGCTTGGGCCTCACGGCCTGCAGTATGTACTAAATAAAATAAATAAAATAAAAATGGGCTGCGCGAAGCGGACACGTGGTCTGGAGAATAAGCGCGACCTTGTTGGTGCGTTACATGTGGCCTTAGAGCCCGCATGCGCTTGGTAAGAACGACTCTGTTCAAACGGTGGGATGACGCACAGTTTAGAACACTGTTATTGAAGGAAAAAGGAAAGCCGGTGAAAATCGGGTTCTGTTCAGAGCGATTGGGAATAGAAATGAATAATACCAGACCAACTCTGACAGTTCCTGAGAGCATTGAAGGAAGTTTTCCTTATGTTTCAGACTTTCTACCAATGTTTCTGGATATAGAAAAAGAAGATATCAACAAAATTTCTTTGAATGCTGTAATATTCAGTCATTGTTCATGAAGAAAACAAGGTTATTTTTCAGAACTATCCAAAGAGCTGCTTCACTCTCAACGATCCAGTACTTTGGTGCTTGCATGCCGACACGTTTCGTTGTGAGAGCCTAGCAGACTGATTTCGAAACCCCCTCTGTCACGCCACTGTGTTTCGCAGTTCATTAACTTGGGTCTCGAGAGCCCATACCTGAAGCCACAAGGCACACAAAGCAGGGATTCATTCCGGAATACTGGGGAAGAAAACATGCAAAGAAAAAAAGCATAATATAGAAACGTTTATTCGAGCCCACAGCTCTGATGGTGGCGTTCCGCCTGACATCACTCTCGACAAGCTGCAGAGCTATATATTGACACGAGCTTCATATAGCCGCTCGCAAACCACGCGAGAGACACTTATCCCCGCTCAGGCGAATGTACCGATCGATACTGCCTTGAAAGCAAAGCGCTGTCTGAAATATCTCTTCTGAGTACGCTGTGTATTGAGGCTGTGAAGCTGAATATCGGAGTAAAGTGCACTTAGGGACACCCTACGCGCATCCATTGTTGGGGCATTCATGATATTCAGGTGCAGCCGAGTATCCAGTAAGGTTGTGGAACATTTCAGCTTCGAACACGTGAGTTTTCTTTCCGTTTCTGAGCCAAAAATGTTTTTCTGTCAACCAACATGAGTTTCGGCACGCAGGATCATTAATTCATAAGGCCAACCATTATGCTTTTACTTTTGGGTCGGAAATAGCTAACGTCGAATTCTAGATTCACCGGAAGCCTTTGATCTCGTTTCGCACCGTATGCGCATGGTATAACTCACTCGTACTGCAACATCACCGTCTTGACCAATGCTTTCATTCCTACCTTTCTGAACGACACGTGTATGTATCTCCAGGGTCTCTGTTCCTAAGCTCAACGCCAGCTGCAATTAATTACTGAAGTTTTCCTGTGCTCCTTGCTCAGTCCATCGCTGCTGCTTATTTGTTAACTGCAGTAAGTAGACATATTCGTCTACCATTACCAGTGCTTTGCAACTTATAAACTGCGGTTCCTTCCAGAGGCTGTTAAACATTACCTTAGACTTCTGCTGATTACTTTTTAGGCCTACCTTTCTGCTTTTTCTGTCTAGGGTATCAATGATTCTTTGCCATTGATTTTCTAAGTTACTTAGCAATTTAATGTCTTCAGCGAATTGCAGATAACAGGTATTCTGGAGCAATCCTAATCACTAACTGACCCCATTGCAAGTCTCTGAATACTTAGCAAGCTTTGAATAGCACTAGAGAGATCGTGTCTTGCCTCTATTCATGGGGATTTTATTACCTTGTACTTAGCTGTAGGGGCCGTAAATCAGGACCACGAAATGGAAATAATGAAGAGAGTACGATGAGGATGGAGCTGCGAAATACTCGCAGGTTATAACAGCTTACCGCTGTCACTCAAGAGGAAAGTACACAACAGCTGCATCTTACCTGTACTCACCTGTTAGGCTGAAGCGTGCAGGTTAACGGAAAGGGTTTTACTTAAGTTGAAGACAACGCAGAGAGTTATGGAAAGGAAAATGGCATGTGTAAAGTTAAAAAATAAGAAGCATGTGGAGTGGGTCAGAGAAATACCTCAAGTTAATGACATTCTGCTGGAAATCAATAAAAAGTGGACATCGTCAGGGCATGCAGTACGAAGGGAGATAAGTAATGGTCGCCTACGGCAACAAATTTCATTTCAAGAAAAGGAATACGTATTAGGGGGCGGCAGAAAGTTAGTTGGGTGCATAAGGCTAAGAAGTTCGCAAACATCAAGTGGATGCATTTTGCACAGTACCGGAAAAATTGGTCAACTAGAAAATATGGAAGGGGCCTCAGCCCTGCAGTGAGCATAGTCCGGTTGATGATGATGATGATGGTGGTGGTTTGTTTACCTGAGTATGTATGTATGTATAACTTTATTAGGGAGCCGGCAAATGACGGGTTAAAGCGTCGTGACGCTGGCCAAGCGTCTACCCGGGGTTAAGCCCTACTCTGCACTACCTCATTTGGCCCGTTTGTGGTGGGTTGTGAGGCTTGTGCTTTTCGAGCGCACCCCGGGCCTGCTAGACGGCCCATAGGTGCATGTCCTTGTCTGTATTCTGCACAGCCCTTTGAAGTTCCGGCGGGTATGTCCTGGATGAAGCTTCGGTCGGGAACCTGGCACAGTCCCACATTATGTGCCATTGGTCCACCGGACCCACTTGGCATACACTGCACATATCACTCGTGTAGATGTCTGGGTGGAGGACATATAGCATTGCCGGGGCTAAGAGTGACCCGGTTTGCATTTGCCTTAGGATGACCGCCTCCTCCCGACTAGTGCCGGGTGAGGCGGCGGCATTGTCCGTCGAGCTAGGCGGTAAAATTTTGTCACTTCCTCGTAACTGGTCATTCGGTCTTTTGTTTCGAACCACCATTCAGAACGGTCCCTCTCGGGGGCGCGGAAGGTAAGCGCTCGCGCCGCCGAATGGGCCGTCTCGTTGTGATTCGGTGAGGATGCACAATCTCCCGCGTGCGCCGGGAACCACTTGATGCGGATAGTGTTGCCGCGGTCTTGAAGCTGGAGCTTACTGATGTGGAATTTTGATTTAACAGCGCGCCGCTGTTCTTGTTCAGAAGACGGCGTTACATGTCTACCAATTAAACAGCCGCCGACCATTTCATTTAGATGTATAATCTATTGGAGAATTTAAGTGGTGTCAGCCGGGACAGCTTCTTAAAATAGCTCTACGCGTTCGAAATAACGACAACGCGCAAGAAGGTTATTTTATATATACACACAAAGCTGTCGGTTCAGCCGTTATTCCCGTAGACGAGTACAAATACCTGGGAACAGTTTTCAACAGTAACTTATGTTATAGCTTGCCTGTAGGGCGTGACGTTTTTGCTAACCATCTACCGCTTACTAAATACCTCTGATTATTTTAACACTAATTTATATATACTTAACAAGGCACCAATAATTTACCTTGCCATTAACTAGGTTATAGTGATTATTGTATCACAAATGAACTAATCTGTAATTATTTACCTCTAACTACCTATGAGTAATCATCTATCACTTATAAATTGATCCTCAATTGTTGGAACTAGTAACTAATACCTATTTTATCGTTGTGTTTTCATTATTGATCACTACTATTATATACTGCCACCTGGTGTCCCCATATTCTAGCTGCGCCTGGAAGAAGAGGACACTGAAGTTGACTCTCGTGCTGTGCGCCGAACATTTTGCCTGCTGGTACAGCTTCGTCCCGTCCTTTTAGTCAAGTCTAGCCCTGTTGTCCGTGACATATTTTGGTGGAGGTGCGGGATATCGATCCCAGTATATGTCCCGAACTCCTCCGCATACCCAGGATTCAGGTCCTGTGCCAATCGACACTCCTGTTCACCGCGCTAGCCGGAGGAACCTAGGCCTACCACCTGAGCACGGGCCGTTGGAATTCACCACCGCAGCCGCCCCTCGACCTGTCATGCAAACTCCAACGTATTACACTCTACAGAACCCGCGACTGCCTAAGGCTTTCCACGGCTGTCAGACAGAAGACGTCGAAGACTGGCTCGCCCAGTTTGAACGGGTGGCCGCATTTAATCAGTGGGACGACGCCGCAAAGCTCAGGAACGTCTTCTTTAGCCTGGAAGATGGCGCTCGTACTTGGTACGAGAATCGCGAAGGCGCCCTAACATCATGGCGCGAGTTCTGCCGCTGCATCCTGGACACCTACACCAGCCCGGATCGCCGAGAACGAGCGGAAAGAGCTTTACGCTCTCGCATACAGATGCCGAACGAGACCATAACCATGTACGTGGAGGACATGACTAGGCTGTTCCGACGATCTGACCCGGCCATGCCCGAAGAGAAAAAGGTACGCCATCTCATGCACGGCGTTAAGGAACAACTGTTGGCTGGGCTCGTGCGCAATCCGCCGAGCACAGTTGCCGAGTTTCTTTCGGAAGCAATCACGATGGAAAGGATGCTCCAGCAGCGGTCTACGACCTACGACAGGCCAGTAATCGCCGCTTCGCTCACGGAGCCGCATTCGGCCTTCGGGGCTAGTCCGGATCACCTTCGCGACATAATCCGCTCCATATTGCGGGAAGAGCTCCAGAAGCTTTTCGGTGCTCCCCAGCCGACGGTCGCCTCTGTCGCTAGTATTGTACGAGAAGAACTCCAGCAGGTACTTCGGCCTTCGGTACCATCTGGTAACCTGCCATCCTTTTCCAGCGAGTCCTCTCGACCAACGTATGCGGACATCTTGCGACGTCCCCAAACTGATTCCACACAATTACTGCCACCCGACCAAGGCTCACTGTATTCAGCCCACCCCGAGCCGCACATCGACAACCGCCGACCACCCCAGCGAAAGGCAGACCTGTGGCGTGCTCCAAATCGGCAGCGCCTGTGCTTCCACTGCGGAGAACCTGGTCACCTGTATCGACAGTGCCCATATCGTCAACTGGGACTGAAGGGTTTCCCCATCGACATGCGTAGCCCTCCTTTAGGCCAACGACCCCGGGATATTGAGGAATACGTAGCCCAACAGCGCATGGCGCCAACTTTTCGACGACCGTCACGATCTCCGTCTCCACGCCGATCATCCTCGCAGCCCAGCTCCTCCGGGATGGCGCAGCGACGGTCGTCTAGTCCGAGCCGGGAAAACTAAAGACAGCGACCTCAGGGGGCGAGGCCGCTTCAAATCGACGCGACGAAGACCCCCCGACAACGCGACCTGTGAGCGACCGCGACTTGACGGCACCGATGACAGTTCGTACACGTGAAGATAGACTCTCGCTGGATATACCCGTGCTCCTCGACGGCTATAAGGTTAGCGATTGGTAGACACTGGTGCTGATTTTTCGATTTTAAGCGGGAAGCTAGCGGCGATTCTAAAAAAAGTGATGACGCCATGGTCTGGCACGCAGATTCGAACCGCTGGCGGACATGTCGTAACTCCGAGCGGTCAGTGCACGGCGAGAGTCCAAATTCGCAACTCCACGTTTGTTGTCAGCTGCCTTGTGATACCTGACTGCTCCCGCGACTGTATCCTTGGTGTCGATTTTCTCCGAGAGTGTGGGGCCATTATCGATCTCCGGAAGCGTACCGTGACCTTTTCGACCGAGAAAGGTGATGATACTGACACCACAGACCGCCAAAGCCGTGCCCCTCTTCGAATTTCTGCAAAGAGCGTTTATATTCCGCCACGTTCCAGTGTTTTTGTGACTGTTAACTGCGATGAACTACGTGACGGAACGGCGGTCGCTGAGGGCAACCAGTCTCTTTTGCTCACCCACGGCATCACCTCGGCGCGGAGTCTCATCCATCTGAATAACGGCCGATCTGAGCTCCTGGTGACTAACTTCACGAACGAACCCCGCCATCTTTTCCGCGCTACCGCAATCGCATTCGCCGACGCCTTAGCGGATGTTTCTGAATGTTTTACGTTTGGAGAAGTTGAAAATGTGCGCCCATCCCTTGATCGTCTGGATATTAGTACAGATCTCTCGGAAACACAGCAGCACGACCTGCGTTCTCTCCTTCTAAAATACAGTGCTCGTTTCGCGACGTCATCGAAAATTCGGCAAACGCCTCTTGTGAAGCACCGTATAATTACTCCCGACGATGCCCGCCCTATACGCCAGCAGCCGTACCGCATCTCAACGACGGAACGTGAAGCAATTGAGACACAGGTTCAGGAGATGCTTCGTGATGGTGTCATCCAACCCTCCAACAGTCCGTGGTCTTCCCCTGTCGTGCTGGTGAAAAAAAAGGATGGCACCCTTCGCTTCTGTGTTGATTATCGAAAGTTGAACGACATCACTAAAAAAGACGTCTACCCGCTGCCCCGTATCGACGATTCGCTCGACAAGCTTCGTCGCGCCCAGTACTTCTCCTCCATTGATTTGAAGAGCGGGTACTGGCAGATTGAGGTCGATGAGCGGGACCACGAAAAAACAGCTTTTGTCACCCCAGATGGACTGTATGAGTTTAAAGTGCTGCCATTCGGCCTATGTTCAGCGCCGGCTACTTTTCAGCGCATGATGGACACCGTTCTCGCCGCCCTCAAATGGCAAATCTGTTTAGTTTATCTCGACGACGTTGTCGTGTTCTCTGAAATCTTTGGAGAACACCTCGAACGCCTTCGCGCAGTATTAGATGCCCTCCGGTCAACTGACTTGACGCTCAAGCCCGAGAAGTGCCACTTTGGCTACAAAGAGTTGAAGTTTCTCGGTCATCTTGTAAGTGCCGCAGGCGTTAGGCCAGACCCCGACAAAACTGCCGCTGTCGCCAAATTTCCCGTTCCTGCCACGAAGAGGAGTTTAAAACGTTTCCTCGGTTTGTGTGCGTACTACCGCCGCTTCATCGCCGACTTTTCCAAGATAGCGGCACCCCTGACCCGCCTCACGCGGGATGATACACAGTTCGTGTGGGCCGCCGAGCAACAGGAGGCTTTTGCGGAGCTGCGCAGACGACTGCAAACTACCCCTGTTCTTGCGCACTTTGATGAAGACGCTGCCACCGAAGTCCACACCGACGCCAGCAACATCGGCCTTGGCGCTGTACTCGTTCAACACCAAGCTGGCGTGGAAAGGGTCATTGCGTATGCCAGCCGCACGCTCTCCCGCGCTGAAACAAATTATTCCACTACGGAAAAGGAATGCCTCGCGGTTGTGTGGGCAACTATGAAATTTAGGCCTTACCTCTATGGCCATGCGTTTAAAGTCGTTACTGACCACCATTCTTTGTGCTGGCTGGCCAATCTCCGTGACCCATCGGGGCGCCTAGCACGATGGAGCCTTCGCCTCCAAGAATTTCATTACTCCATTGTGTACAAATCTGATCAGAAGCACGAAGATGCTGACGCGCTCTCCCGGGCACCCGTCGGATTTGTCGATAACGTCACGGATGACAGGTTTTCTTGGACTAGTGAATGCCTCAGACATAATGACCCGACAGCGAGCTGACCCAGACCTTCGACCTGTCATTGACCACCTGGAGGGTCGCGCTGCTGACGTCCCCCGCCAGTTTGGAAGGCACCTGTCTGCATTGTGTCTTCGGAATGGCGTTTTATTCAAGAAAAACTCCAGCACTGTTGATCGAGCGCACCTCCTTGTCGTGCCGGCCGACCTTCGCGACAATATCCTTTTTGCTTACCACGATGAGCCCACCTCCGGCCACTTGGGCTTTGCACGCACACTCGCTCGAGTTCGTCAAGGCTATTATTGGCCTAAACTTTCTGACGCCGTCCATCGCTACGTCAGAGGCTGCCGCGAGTGTCAACGTCGAAAGGTGCCTCCTCTCAAGCCCGCGGGTTTGCTCCAACCTATTATTCCACGTCGGACGCCGTTTGACCAAGTCGGCATCGACCTACTGGGCCCATTTCCGCTGTCATTGATGGGTAACAAATGGATTATAATCGCGACCGACTATCTCACACGTTATGCGGAAACCAAGGTAGTGCAGCGGGGCACATCAATTGAGATCGCTCAATTCTTTATGCAGCAAATCGTGTTGCGTCATGGCGCGCCGTCCCTAGTCGTAACCGATCGAGGCACCGCGTTTACGGCACAGCTCATGCACGACGTGCTCAAGCTTAGTCATACCAGCCACCGAAAAACTACTGCATATCACCCGCAGACGAATGGCCTCACGGAGAGACTCAACAAAACCATCGCCGACATGATCGCAATGTACATAGACTCGCAGCACAAAAACTGGGATGAAACTCTCCCCTACATCACTTATGCCTACAACACGGCCACCCAAGAGACGACGCGTTTTACACCATTTCGCCTAGTCTACGGACGTGACGTTCAGACGATGTTGGATGCCATGCTTCCGAGCTGCCCAGATGATCATCCACTCACGCCAGACGCCGAGCAGTTCGCTCAGCGCGCTGAGGAAGCACGTCATCTTGCCCGCATTCACATTCAACAACAGCAGGGCACGGATGCACGCCGCTACAACCTCCGTCATCGACACGTCGCATACCATCCTGGAGAGAAAGTTTGGGTGTGGACCCCGGTCCGTCGGTCCGGCTTGTGTGATAAACTGATTTCCCGTTACTTCGGACCTTACGAAGTTATGCGCCGAGTCACCGAAGTAACATACGAAGTTCTTCCAGTGGGTACTGTGCAGCCCTCGCGTCGGCAACCACGCTCCGAGGTCGTGCACGTTGTCCGCATGAAGCCCTATTTCACGCAGTAGTGCGCTATGCGCTTGTTTCGTTGTCGCGTAGGACACCTTACCCCGCCTCCGTTATCTATGCTATCCATGTGCTGATCTTTCTTTTCGCTTACATTGGCCGTCGCTCGCGCTCCGTCCCTTATTTCTTTTTTTTAAGAGGGGGAGTAATGCCACCTGGTGTCCCCATGTTCTAGCTGCGCCTGGAAGAAGAGGACACTGAAGTTGACTCTCGTGCTGTGCGCCGAACATTTTGCCTGCTGGTACAGCTTCGTCCCGTCCTTTTAGTCAAGTCTAGCCCTGTTGTCCGTGACAATACGAATCACTCCACATGATATCACCAGGTGAGGACGTCATATCAGGCGACACATTTTTCTGACAGGTTTTGCGGTCACAACGTGGCTATCGCCTTAATAATACATTTATGAAAGGGCCCGATGTAAAAGCGAGCACTCTGTGTATACTTAATGTAGGAGACCACTTTGATGAAGTGTTATTCTTAGGAAAACCAATTTTCTAAATAATATTATAAAAAAGCACGCAATCATTTCTGAATGATTAGCGAGAAATTACGCTTCAAACTAAATCCGTTCCAGAGATACAACTAACTTTGTAACTCCCTATAAATTTTGCAAAACCGAAATTAACAGTTGTGGTTCCCACACATTGGAGTATGTTGCATGTTTTCATGGTCTTGCATTTTGCCTTCCAGATATTTCAATTTAAAACCATAATATTTATTTATAAGCACGTATGCCCATGTTTGCCTGATTTCAACAACAAAAATTACGAGTGATTGATTTATAGGAAGGGAAAAGCGCGGTAACTGTCTCACTTGTTTTTTGTGGACACCTCAACCGCGCCGTAAGGGAAAGAAGGAAGGTGGGAGTGAAAGTGGAAAGAGAGAAAGAGGAGGGGACTTTAGCGACTAAAGTATTGAGCCTGAGAAGCCTCATCTTGTCAAGCGTCCCTGCTATCTGCAATCCCACACTTGAAGGCTCCAACGAACGCCACGCGACAGGAGCGATGGGGCACCACCCGAATGCACACTTGTCGGAGAAATTTTGACAGGTACTGCGCCTTTCCTGCAGAAGTCTCATCTTATCTATCGCTGTTGTTGTGGTTGTAGGAAGAAGGAAAAGAAAATGCACAGGCCTGCTACTGGCTCTGTAGCTGAGCCACCTCCGCTGCCTCGTGCGGACAGAAGAAAAAATAGAGAAGAAAGTAAAAAGTTGGCTGAAGGCTTAGCTTGGTTGATTGAATGTCCTTTATTGAATGGGAAGGCTCATGGCCATGGATGGGGATAAAGGGGAGTAGACAGAATCTTCATTGTTTAGGTCGTCACTCAAATCACATTACTCTAATCAGGCCACTAAGCGAGCCATACTTGGCAAATATCATCTGTGTGTTAGCATCAGTTTCTAGAAGGGAACGGTAGTTCAGGCGGTAGGGTTTGATCTCGGAGCGTCCAGTAGAAAAAGCAGGGCAATCCCAGAGTAGATGAGATATGCCGCCGCGAGTTAGAGTTGTACAGTGGGGGCACGTAATCATTTTCTCTGTATACGGACGCCAGCGGGCCATAATACGTGGCGCGTAAGCCGCATGGGCAATGAGCTTGTTCAAAAAGACTTCTTGACTTCGCATGAGGTGGGTTTTTCTCATAAAAGGTGGGTCTGGTGTGGCCACCTGCATGCGATGCTGACTTAGGCTACGAAGTGTGGTCCGACTATAGTGCATAAGGGCAAGAGAAGGGGTGGGTTGCCCGCCCAAGGTAGAGTAAGGATTAATCAATGGGGGTAGGGAAGTAAATGTGGACATCCCACCTGCCAAGGCAGCCGCGGCGTGTGCCGCCGCATTGCCCCCTGATTTGTCCGAGTGACCTGGGGTCCAGTGAATAGCGACAGTTCTGGTCGCGAGTTCGTGGCGTTTAAGGAGTGTATGGCCGTAGCTGTTGCATCTTGTGAACCCGGAGTAGCGATTTCCTTGCAAGCTTCATAGGAATCAGTAAGAATACATATTGAACCAGTTCCGGTGCAAGGCACTCCTGACAAGGCTCCCCAAATCGCGAGTTCAGCATGAAGAGGGCTACCTTGAGGTAGATGGCATACATAAGCGCCTGAAAGGGAAGGGTTGTCATCGCATATCCAGCCTATAGATACAAATTCGCTTGTAATCGATGCGTCGGTGTATATGTCAGTCGAATCAGGGGTTCGCTCTTGTCGGTGATGGGCAGCGAGGAGCTCTCGGGGAATGACAAAATCGCGGTTTATAGGTTGGCGATGGAGGCGTGTGACTACTGGCATCTCCCAAGGGGGAAGAGATGCATATAGGGGATTGGTTAAGCCTGGAAGATTGCGAAAGCAATACCCTTGGCTGCGCCTTGTTCGGCGGCTGCGCCCCGACTACTGCGTAGTTGTTGTTGTGGCTGTAGTAAGAAGGAAAAGAAAACTTTGGAGGATGCTTAAGCTTCGCCTTCAAGAGTGGAACGCGATAGCGTTATTGCACCTCGTCGAGAAAACTTACTAAACGCAAGGGTATTGGGTCATCCTCGCACCGGTACCCGCGCGGCCCGAAGGGGAAAAGCGGATGAGCGAAGATAGTGATCTAAAGAAAGGAAAGACGCTTGATTCTACAACCTGTGAGGGTGCACGGCGAAACGTCAGGGGCGAGTGGCGCGCCACGTGTCGGGGCAGCGCCGCACATTGCGAGGAGGGGTTCTTCTGTGTTTGCCGCAAGATGGCTCTGCATGTGCGCAGAGCGCAGAAGAAATGTAGCGGAAACGTACTTCGCTACTCGTGTAACTGCGACTTCTGTAAGTAACATGCTCATAATTATCGATATACACTGCAGTATAACGTTCTACGGCATGTTTCTAAGGCAACACCGCATTCACTAGAAGCGCTTTTGTACCGCTTTCAAGCATCGAACTCGTGGCTGAGTGGGACTCCACTTCCGGCCGCCGTAGCGAACGGACGTGTTATGTTGGGCTCCGTTGGAGCGGGTACAGCGGTCATGTCTGGCAGCGGAAACAGGCTTTTTGTTTCGGACAGTGATTATCAGGTTGTACTGCCAAGTTTGCCTACAGGGCGATTTGTTGAAAATACTGTGTTTTTGCACGGTGACATCAGGGCCCGCTCATACCGGTTGGAAGACTTTCGTGATGCGCTTGCTCCGCTTTCGCTCATGCCGGATGTTATCGCCCTGGGGGCGTACCGCATGAACCACGTCTGGGCCGTGACCTTCCAGGACGCTGACTCGATGAAGAGGATACTTCGCTTTGCAGACCTGCAGGTTAAAGGTGCTCGGTGTCTCGTCATCGATCCTGCTAACCGAGACGTCCGAATGAAGGTACACTGGTTGCTGCACAGTGTACCAGACGAAGACGTGCGGCTCGCCTTTGCTGCTTTCGGGAAGGTGACAGATGTTGCAAAGGAGAAGTGGAGAGCACAGAGCGTGTCGGATAAGGGTTCAACAACAAGACTTGTGACACTCAAGTTGAATCCAGGTGTCAAGCTCGACGACCTTCCGCATCAGGTGACCGTCAGTGGCGAATTGGCTCTAGTGGTAGTGCCTGGCAGGGCCCCGCTTTGCCTGTGCTGCCAAGGTACAGGTCACATACGGCGTGAGTGCCGCATTCCGCGATGCAGCTCTTGCCGTCGGTTCGGACACGAAGAGAGTCAGTGTACTCGCACATACGCAAGCGTCACCGGTCCCGGCAAAAGCGATGAAGCGTTCGAGCTGTACATGGATGAGGCGGACGCTGAGGAGACTTCGAAAGCAGGAAAAGGACCAGCGGTCAAGGAAGTATTGCAGCCTAATCTTCAAGTCCTTGTGCCGCAGAAGCCTAGTGTTCACGCTAGCCCACCGAGCAAACCAATAGTTACCGACCAAGAGGAATCTGCGTTGGATAACGCGACGAACGACGACGAATCGAACATCGAGGGCGCCGAAGCAGCCGCAATGGACGTTAATCAGGGAGCAGCTGGCGTTGGTGCTGGTATACTTCCCGGAAAGCGGCCGCGTGACCAGAAAGATACCGAGAGTGAGCAACTGGATGGCAGTGGCAGCGGGGAGCCGCCACCAAAAACAACCGGGAGGAGACGGCCGGCCGTCAAACCGCGGCCGAACCCGAACGTCCCGTCCGAGGCCAAGGCATGCGGTGAAACCGCCTCCATAATCCTTTGGCCTGTGTGGCCAGGTGGACTCAGTAAAGACGGTGCTGGCTGTGATCTGTACGGCGCCTGCGAAAGACTGGATTGGGGAACGCTGCATGGAGGCTTTATGCACTGTGAGTTTAGTGTTTTGTTACCCGCCATGAACTCTTATTAGCGGGGCTTTTGTTACTAAACATGGCGGTTAATCTCGATGTAACACTTCGTCTAGCATCTTTAGATGTCCGGGGTTTGGGAGCAAGAAGACGACAAAGCCAGCTGCGACGCCTAATTCTTGAAAATGACCTTGACCTAATCGCTATCCAAGAAACTAAGATTGAAAGCGAAGAGCTAACTGATCATATGGCGTCGTCCTTTTCTGCTTTGTATGACGTATGCGTTTGCCATTCCGTCGGCGCGTCGGGTGGCTGCGTTTTGTTTATTCGTAAAAGTTTAGGCATCAACGTTGCTTCCGTTGTGGCTTCCCAATGCGGTCGCCTTCTTGTTGTTGACTTTTCGTTTTCGAATTATAGTTATCGTGTTGTCTGTGTTTATGCTCCGAACGCGGTGAGCGAGCGCAGAACATTTTTCGAAAGTCTCGAAATGCATCTTAGGTGCGACAAGGTAGTAATATTGATAGGAGACTTCAACTGTGTTTGTTTCGCTCAGGACCGCGCAAAAAATTTGCCAGTGAGGGATAAGAGTGCTCAGCTGCTGCACTCTTTAATTAATGACTTTAATCTCGAAGACGTTGGCTATTTGTTCTCTTACGACGCACACCCTAAATACACGCATTTTCAAAGGGATAGACACGCCAGATTAGATCGAATTTATGTCTCTGTTGAACTGGCTTCATTGTGCACAGAGTATGACGTTAAGCCCGTAAGCTTTAGTGACCATTGCATAGTAATTGGAACATTTGGCAGGAAACAGCGGAGGTCACGATTTAACTGGCACCTGTGGAAATTTAACGTGAAGCTTTTAGAGGACGACAGTTTTGTAAGATACACAACGAAAGAACTCGATAAATTACTTTCGACGCAGGCCGAAAGCTATATAGTTGAGTGGGAGGAGCTAATGCAGAGAGTAAAGCTTTTAGCTATCAAAACTGCAAGCGCAATTCGATATGACGAAAAAAGAAAAGAGAAAGAAATGCACGAGGAGCTCGAGTTTTTGCTTAGCATGGATAGCATCCAGCTGGGAAGATATGCACAAGAAATAAAAGCCTTGAAACGACAACTTGAAAACATTGACACTGAAAAGTATAAGGCAGCAGTGATAAGAGCAAGGTCTGAAAAATTTTGGGCGGGGGAGACGCCAACTAAGCGAGCGCTGTCAGATGAGAAACGGCACGCGTATCAAAAGGAAATACGGCAAATTGACAACCGAGGTGCTGTAACTAGTGACCCTGCTACTATCAAAAATATCTTTATAGAACACTACAATGAATTGCTTGGCCGTAAACGCGAAGTAAAAAATGGCTTTCAGGCAGAATTTTTGCGCCAAATGCCAAAGCTCGATGAGGATGTTAAAACGCGTCTAGAACGACCCATAAGTTTGACAGAAATAGAAAGTGCGATAGACGGGCTTCCAATGGGAAAGTCGCCAGGACCTGACGGGCTTGGCGCTGCTTTCTACAAAGCATTTAAAGATTACACAGCCCAGATTTTGCTTAAAGTGCTAGACGAGTCATACGAACGTAAGCAGGTCCCACCTTCGTTTTCTACCTCGCACATTGTTTTGATTCCGAAGTATGATGAGCCAGGAAAACGCCTGTTGGTGGGTTCTTATCGGCCGATAAGCCTCACCAACGTGGATTACAAAATATACATGAAAGTGCTGGCGAAAAGGCTTCAAAGTGTAATACCGAGTCTGGTTGGGCCACACCAAACGTGCGGCATTAAAGGTCGAAGCATCGCAACTAATGTGCACGTGGTACAAACTGTTTTCAAGTGTTGTGACGCGATTGGATCTCGAGTGGCAATGATACAGCTGGATCTCGCCAAAGCATTCGATCGCGTTTCGCACGATGCCTTGTTCGAAGTATTGACACACTCAAACATAGGGCGAGTGATTGAGGAAGGTGTTCGAATGGTGTATGCGAACTGCACGACACGGTTAATTGTGAATGGAGAGCTCACTGACAGCATTCGTGTGCTGTCGTCAGTGAGGCAAGGCTGCCCCCTGTCACCCCTACTGTTTGCGGCCTACCTCGAGCCTCTCTGCCGGTCTATCATAAACAATGAACGTATAACTGGTCTTATGCTGCAGTCAGCACAGGTCAAAATGCTGGCATATGCAGATGACATCGCTGTATTCTGTTCAAGCAGAGAAAGCATTCAAGAAGTTACTGCCCTTGTTGAAAAATTCTGCCGACAGACAGGCTGTGAAGTAAATTGGAAAAAAGTGCCGGTTTCTGGCATGGAGACTGGGATGTTACGCCTGAATACTTTTCTCGTTTGCAATGGTCAAAATTGCCGACCCAGTATTTAGGCGTGCCGCTTGAATCGTACCAAGATCCCACCCCTTTCTGGGCTGGCCAAGCAGAGAGAGCGAGAGAGAAAGCTGATTCATGGCAGGGCAAGCCGTTGTCAATGTTCTCACGCGCTTATGTGTGCAATGTTTTCCTTGTGCCAAAGATATGGTACGTAATGAATGTGCTTTCGGCGACGCGTGTTAGCATTCAAAAAATTCATCGTGTCTTTGCCGTTTTCATGTGGGCATCAACATGGGAAAAGTGCAGTAGAACCAACCTCTTTCTTCCTATTAAGGCGGGAGGCTTGGGCCTTGTGCATCTCTTTTTGCGACAGGTTGTCTCGCGTTTTTTTTCCTTCGTGATCAAAACGACAAATTCTTGAGGACGGTCATGCAAGTACGACTGTGTAAAATGCTTCCAGAATACGTTGTCTGTTCTGGTGAGAATATGAGTGGCGCTTTAAAAGGGTACATGCGCGAAGTTGTCTTGTCTTTCAGAATGTTGCATGCGCGTTTTTCAATGGAATACTTGAGCAAAGTGTGTAAGAAGAAGCTGTACAAAGATCTTCTGGATGTGACGATACCGTTGCCGATTTACCGTGCACCACACCGTGGAGGCCCCGGACAGGATGTCTTAAAGCGTGTGAAAAAGATGCCAGTTAGGCCTTCAGTTAAAACGTTCTTCTTTAGGCTACATTCCAACACATTACCTGTTAAAACCTGGTTACATGAAAGAGGCTTATTCGTTCCCTGGACAACAGACTGTCTCCTTTGCAAAAAACCAGAGACAATCGAGCACGTCTTTCTGGATTGCTGGGACCCAGTCTTTCACTGGGATGTTCTCCAGAGAACACTAAAGAAAGACCTTCCGTTAGATCCGTATGGCATACGGTTCCTTCCAGTCGAGAATGAGGATATTCCTTTGGATTTAGTCATGGTCTTGGGCCTCCACAGCCTGTGGAAAACAAGGATGCAAGTGCAACATGCAGATGTCAACACGCGTTCTGTACGCGAGAACTTTATCGAGAGTGTGCTGCTCCTTAGAGAAACGTATCGGGTGCTTTCTGATCCACCTGACTGGATCAGTGTGCTCGATGAACTGGCTGTCCTCAAAAAAATTTTAAACCTTTCGTGACAGCCGAAGTCTGGTTGTTGCGAGTTTTACCATTATTGTGGATCTTTTCTGAATTGATGTGAACTCAAAACAGGCAATAAAAAAAAAAAAAAACTCGTGGCTGAGTGGTAGCGTCTCAGTCTCACACTCCGGAGACCCTGGTTCGATTCCGACCCAGCCCACCTTGGAACTTGCTTTTTATTTATGAAGTGCATGTTTATTTATGAAGTGCATGCCGGGATTTATCGCTCACTGGACGCCGACGACACCGGCTTTTCTGCGACACGAGCTCCTTAACGCTACCGCGTTAAAATGCACGGGCCTGCTACTGGCTCTGCAGCTAAGCCACCACCGCTGCCTCGTGCGGACAGAAGAGAAAATAGAGAATAAAGAAAAGAAGAGGGAGAGAAAGACGCGCGCCGCAACAACAGCCGTCGTCCACCACCTAAGCGGTAGCGGATGCAATGACGGCCTGCAACAGATAAAAATTCGGTGGCTGGCTAGCCCCTGCCGCAAGCGGCGGCGTTGACCTACCGTCCCAGCCCCGTAGGGCCAGGAACTGCCACCCCCGACTACTACGTAGAGCTATAAGTGGAGCCGAGCCATAGCCCCATTTATCCTCCATACACGGCCCTGTGTCGCAACCGATAGAGGTTTGTTGTTGTTGAAAACCTTTATTTCCACCGAGAAGAAGCTCCGTTTTGGACTCCCCGGCACGCAGGCCAGATGGAGCCTTACTCAGGAGCCTCGCGAACTAAGGTCTGGTGAATATGCATTGTTGCTTCACGGCCTCAGCCGCCAGGCGGATGGCTTGCTGCTGCTGAGCGGGGTCCTCGCTTCGCAGCAGGGTCTCCCAGGCGTCTCTATATTTTCTTTAGCTCCTGGGCTGTTGTTACATTCCCAAATAATATGATCTAGAGTGCCCCATCTCCCTCATGTTATGCAATGTAGATCCTTTTCATCTTTTGAAATTGTTGCATACACTCAAAAGGGACCAATATGATTGCCCCCTTGTAGTCTCCTCCATGCAATTGCCTCCCCGTTTCCGAGGGAACGCTCTGGTGGCGGATAGACCCTTCTGCTTAGTTTATAGTGCTCTGTAACCTCTTTATACGAGATTAGGCTATCTCTTATATCCATGCAAGAGGGCTGCTCGGCAGCCGCCCGGTGATAAAGAGCTCGGGCAAACTCGTGAGCAGCCTCATTCCCTGCGATGGATTCATGTGCTGGTATCCATATAATTTCCACGTTGCGCTCAAGCGGCCTCGATTCGAGGACTCGTTTAGCTTCTTCTGATATTCTTCCCTTCCCAAAATTTCTGACCGCATTTTTGCTATCGCATAGTATGAATTTAGCCTTGGTACCGACACAAGCGAGCGCTACTGCCAATTCCTCCGCCGCGTTGGCATCTCTCGTGCGGCTTGAAGCCGATACTACAGGTGCTCCTGTTCTGTCGACTACTGCGGATACGGCTGCTCCTTGCCGTCCACATGAAGCATCTACGTAGGCCACTTGTTCTGCTGGTTGTTCTCCCATCCTTTTCTCGTAGGCTCTGGCTCTATGCCCGCGCCTCTCTTTGTTACATTCGGGGTGCATATTTTTTGGCATAGACGGGACGCGTATCCTGGCTCTTATCTCTTCCGGGATATCCACTGTCTTATGAGCAGTGTATCCCGGTTGGATGTCTATCCATTAAAGTATTTTGCTTCCTGTTTCAGATTGGCTAAGTCGCTCCAGCTGAGCTATTCTAACTCCCTCAGCTAGATCGGCCCATCTGTTGTGGATACCCATTTTCTCAAGACGTTCCGTTGATGTGGATATGGGAAGTCCCAGAGCCCTCTTGGCACATTTCCTCAGTATCCTGTCTAGCTTATCTATGTTCTCTTTGTTCATATTTAAGTACGGCGTTGCATAGCAGATTCTGCTTGTTATGTACGCCTGTGATATTCTTAGGAGGCTTCTCTCTTTTAGGCCTCTCCCTTTTACTGTTATCCTTCTGAATATGCCTTGCACTTGATCCGCATATGTTGCTAATTTCTTTATGGTATTGGTATTGTTGCCTTTATGATTGATAACCATACCCAGGACCCTCATCTCCTCGACCTTCGGCACCTCTAGGTCCTCTACTACCACTTTGATGTTTATTCGCTTTTTGTCTCTGCTGTTGGTGTTGTACCTAAAGAGCTCCGACTTCTGCGGTGAGCATGCTAGTCCTCTGTCGGCTGCATACTTCACCACGGCGTCTGCAGCTCTCTGCAGGCTCCACTCAATTTCTGCATCACTTCCATTGTTCATCCAGATGTTAATATCGTCAGCATACATGCTGAACTTTATTCCAGAGATCTCATTCAGCTTAGCTGGGAGGCCTCTCATTGCTATGTTGAACAGAAATGGAGATAACACGGCACCTTGAGGGGTTCCTTTGCTTCCTAGCCTTATGCTGGGAGACTCTGCATCCTGAAATTTAATCACCGCCCTTCTGCCCTGAAAAAAGTTCCTAATGTAATTGTATGTTCTCTTGCCTACGTTTACTTCCTCAAGACCTTTTAGTACCGCGTCATGTCTGATATTATCGAAGGCCTTCGTGTGGTCTAGGCCTGGGATCACCTTAGTGTCTAGCCCTTTCTTGTCTATGATATCATGTCTTAGTCTGAGCATTATGTCCTGCGTGCTGAGCTTAGGTCTGAAGCCTACCATCTCATGCGGCCATAGGTTTTCATCCTCCATGTATTTTGTTAATCTCGCTTGCACTACGTGTTCCATGAGCTTCCCCACACACGTTGTCAGAGAGATTGGTCTTAGGTTTTCTAACTTTGGTTCTTTCCCCGGCTTAGGAATGAGAATCACTTCTGCCTTTTTTCATTCGTCCGGTAATTTACTTTCTTTCCATACTTTGTTTATGTATCGTGTGATTGCTTCCACCGAGCCTTCATCTAGATTTCTAAGCATGAAATTTGATATCTTATCTGGTCCAGTGGCCGAGCGAGTTCTTAACCCCGCAATAGCTGTTCTGACTTCTGCTACCGTGATATCTGCATCTAGTTTGCAATTCTCTAGACCCCCATATTCCGCTTGTTTAATTTCTGTTGTTTCTCTTATGTATATTTCTTTGAGTCTCTCCATTAGTTGCTTATCCGTCCCATGGAAAGCGCGCCTTCACTTGGTTGACGCTAGCTGTCTGTTTTGAGTTGTTCGGGTCTAGGAGGTGCCTCAGTAGGTTCCACGTTTTGGCTAAGCTCATATTCCTATCCATTTCGTCACACGTGCTGCACCAGTTTTGCTCGTTTAGTTTTATCGCGTAGGTTTCAATGTCTTTCATATTCCTGGCTGCACTCGCTGTTTGTGAGGTCACGCTAGGAGGATAAATGGGGCTGCGACTACTGCGAGGAGCCGAGCTGCAGCCCCATTTATCCTCTTAGCGTGACGTCCCGAACAGCGAGCGCCCTCTCTCGGCTGCGACACAGGGCCGTGTATGGACTTGCCGCCACCATCCGATGGGGCCCCATCTCTCGGTCTGGCGTAAGGTCACACGGTCACGTGAAAATGGCGTGACGTCACCGCTGCGGCTCCTGTAAGGACTCACCGCCACCATCCGATGGCGCGAGCTGGGGCCCCGTCTCTTGGTCTTACGTGACATCACACGGTCACGTGAAAGGTCATGTATGAAGGCACCACGACACGCCATATGCTCGAAGTGCTAGCAGTATTGATAAAAGAAGAGGGAGAGAAAGACGCGAGCCGCAACAACTGCCGTCGTCCATCACCACCGAAGCGGTGGCGGGTGCAATGACTGCCTACAACAGACAAAAATTGGTGGCTGGCTAGCCCCCGCCACAAGCGGCGTTGACCTACCGTCCCAGCTAGAGAGCCCACATGTCCGTCTTTTAAAAGACGGATATGTACCCTATCTAGTCCCAGCCCCGTAGGATCAGGAACGGCCACTCTTCACCACCTCATCCCCAAACCTGTCTAGCGATCCTGCCATGTGCAATCCCACACTTGAACGCGTGCCAAGGAATGCCACGTGACAGCCGCCGCAAAAACGGGTCGAGCGCTCCTGCATCTGCAATCCCGCACTTGAACACGTGCCTAGGAATTCCACGCGACAGCCACCGCAAAAGCGGGACACATTTTGTCCACGACAGTATGAGCCAATAAAGGCTTTCGCCTTAAAATTAAAGGGTGTCTGAAAGCGTCCCCTTCCTATCCTAAAATTTGCCTCCCATCGTTAGCCTCTTGTCGGCATTCGTTGCAGTGCTACATATAATTATAATTGGTTTACAGGAAAGGAAAGGCGCAGTATCTATCACACGCTCTCCGGCAAACGATTGGGACGGTACACTATCGCTCCTGTCGCGTGGCGTTCCTTGGCGCGCGTTCAAGTGTGGCATTGCAGATGGCAGGGACATATCCCACCTCGGCCAATCAGAACGCTTTAAAAGCAGGACACACTTTGTCCACGACAGCATGAGCCATTTTTCGCCTAAAAATGCTCACAAGAGGGACGCATCACATTTTGAACACGTAGGTTGCAAGCCGATAAACCGGCGGACTGTTTGAAAATTTTATTCCATCAATTTACATATCCCATTTTTAAATCATCGGCAAAGGATTATACATTGGAATAAAACCATTCCGAAGATAGTCAAGTTTGCAAACCTCTATGCGTTTTGGTATACCGAAACTGTCGTTTTCATTTCCTGCGTATCAAAAAAAATCTTTTCTTGTTTTAGTGATCTTGTTTTTGTTTTTTTTTAAATTTTTTATTTATAATCACACCTGTTTTCATGCAAAGATGTCAGTTTTGGTTTTGCATTTAGGAGTGAGTGAGTGAGTGAAAACTTTATTGAATATTTTAAGGGTTTCGCGGTTGTGAAGTCTCCGTCGTCTTCTCTGGCGCTGGCGACTTGAGACTTCTCGTCAGCAAGGGTGGGCCCCTATTCCAAGGCTCCACTGAGTCGTGCTGCATCAGTCGCGTGCTGCACTAAGGCCCTTTGGGTCGCGAGCTCGCCGCTGGTGAGCCGACTCTCCCATTGCTCCGCACGTTCACAAGAGGGATGCACGCCATTTAGAACACGTTTTTGGTGTGCACTGGACCGTTCCCGCTCCAATTGAACCTGCAGACTACCGCTAAGAGCGTCGTTTACTTCTAGGTCTACACCTCGTTGTTTAAGAACTCTAAATACATGGGAAAGGTGGAAGCTTGCCTCACAAGCGACCAACAAAAGCGCATCAAGAAATCTTGCCGTCATTCTATCAATGCCGCAAGAAACTCGAGGAAAAAACGCGAATACACAGGCAAAAAGAAGTAAAGTGAAGTCTAAGGAGAACCTTGGCTATACATTTAGCCGAAGTTAGTCCTTGTGGTCTATTCTATATGACATGTAGCTATAGCAACATTTTAAATTCTTTTTTTCTCGAAACTCAGTTGTCTGGCATGCCAGCTGACGCGAACATTCGTAGCGTTTTTCCCCAACAAGATAATTGAATGCAACTTTGAGCGCTTATTCTTCACATATTTGGCTGTGCAATGAACGATGGAAAATAAAATTGTGCGGTAACATTTAATATGGTTGCATTTGTTTTAAATACATTCCTTATTAAAAGTGTAATATAATTGGTTCACAGGAAAGGAAAGCCGCAGTATCTGTCACACTTCTTTTGTGGACACCTGAACTGTGCCCTAAGGGGAGAGAGAAAGGTGAGAGTGAAAAAAGAAATAAAGATATGAGTGCCCCAGTGGAGGGCTCCGGAGTAATTTCGACCACCTAATGATGCTGCGTTTCGATGGAGGCGACAGGTGACGAAGAGTAGCTGTTCCTGGCTCTGCGGAGCTGGGACGGGTACGTCAACGCCGCTTGCGGCGGGGGCCATTCTGCCACTGAATTGTAGACCGTCATTGCAGTCGCCACCACTTCGATGGTGGACGACAGCTGTTGCGGCGAGCGTCTTTCTCCCCCTCTTCTCTACTCTTCTCTATTTTCTCGTCTTGGTCGAAATTACTCCGTTGCCCTCCACTACGGCTCCTCTTTCTCTCTTTCCCCTTTCACTCCCTTCCCTTACATCGTGGTGGCGGTTTCCACAGAAAACAAGTGAGACAGTTACCACGCTTTTCCCTTCCTATAAAATAAACCTCGTCTGTCCGCACGAGGCAGCGTAAGTGGCTCAGCTACAGAGCCAGTAGCATGCCGGTGCATTTTAACGCGGTAGCGTTATGGAGCTCGTGTCGCAGAAAAGCCGGTGTCGTCGGCGTCGGCGGCGTTGGCCGTGAGCCATAAATCCCAGCATGCACTTCATAAATAAAAAGCAACTTCCAAGATGGTCTGGGTGGGAATCGAACCAGGGTCTCCGGAGTGTGAGACGCAGACGCTACCACTCTGCCACGAGTACGATGCTTGAAAGCGGTACAAAAGCGCTTCTAGTTAATGCGGTGTTGCTTTAGAAACGTGCCGTAGAACGTTATACTGCGGTGTAAATCGGTAATTATGAGCATGTTACTTACAGAAGTCGCAGTTACACGAGTAGCGAAGTACGTTTCCGATAATTTCTTCTGCGCCCTGCGCACATGCAGAGCCATCTTGCGGCAAACACAGAAGAACCCCTCCTCGCAATGTGCGGCGCTGCACCGACACGTGGCGCGCCACTCGCCCCTGACGTTTCGCCGTGCACCCTCACGGGTTGTAGAATCAAGCGTCTTTCCTTTCTTTAGATCACTATCTTCGCTCACCAGCTTCTCCCCTTCGGGCCGCGCGGGTACCGGTGCGAGGATGCCCCAATACCCTTGCGTTTAATAAGTTTTCTCGCTCTCTCCCCTTCCAACATCCAGCGTGCGTCACTCAAACAGTGGTGTTTAGGCGACGCGGCTCCTCTTTCCGCTCACAGCGCGATTGCTAGGTGCAGCGTCTGATGCCGGACGCCTCTGACGTGAGCGCTGCGCCGTAGAGCTTCTGCTGGGAAAGCGTCCCCTGCGATGCGTGCCGAGCTGCTTCCGAGGAATCCTGCTTCTGCGTGGTGCTCCCAAGCGATTTGAAGGAGTCCAAAATGACTTACACTACGATGATTGAAAATGCCAGTTTGGTGTGTGTGTATGTGTGTGCTGACTGACCGACATACTCAGTGCGTGTGAACGCTAAAGGAACACGGGAGCAAGAACGTTGTAGTGTGCACAACACAGTGCGATAATGTAGATTGTGAGAAGCACTTGTTTGAACAAATAATTTGAAAAAAGTTATAAGTGCACTTAGAAGTGTTGAGTATGACAACTTTGTCTTTGTGTGACTCAAGAGCATACCGAGCGAATGAGTGGGCGGTGCGAACGAGGTGCAATAACGATATCGCGTTCCACTCTTGAAGGCGAAGCTTAAGCGTCCTCCAAATTTTTTCTTCTCATTATTCCTACAGTCGCAACATCATCATCAACAATGGAGGCGAAATGAAATGGCGTCCGTGTGCTGTGCAATATCAGTGCACGTTAAAAATTCCCTGGTGATCGAAATTACTCCGCGGCCACCCATTGATTATGGTACTTAAGTCATTAAATATGAAAATTGATGTGTCGTTGCTATTGCGAAAACATTACTGGGGGACTATGTTCGCATATTTCTGTCCGCAAAATCGTGTCCGCAGCAGTTGTAATTGAGAAGTGGTAGATGGTAATGAGTGGTGTCAATCAATTTAGGGTCACGTAATGTTGTATTCAAAAAATAATTAGGCCAAAAAGGTTATTAGGTAAATATTTAGAATAGCTGGTTCACAGGAAAGTAAAGGTACATTATCTGTCATACTTGTTTTGTAAGGAGGAGGAGGAACATTTATTTCCGCCGATTATGGCGTGGCAGCCACCTACGGGTCCGCACACAGGCGTCCGGGGAGGCAGTCTGTCGCACCGCGGCCAGAGGACACCCGGCCCCGTCTAGGAGAAGAGGTCTTCAGCCTCGGCCGCCAGGCGGACGGCGAATCGCTGCGTTTTTTCGTCGGAGCTTCTTAGCGTAGTCTCCCATTCATCGCTAGTTTTAATCGCGTTGCGCCCTGGGGCACGAACGCATCTCAATATTATATGATCTAATGTTGCCACGTGGCCGCAAAATTTACAAATTTCGGTTTCTCAGCCGCCGAGGCCGGGATTCGATCCCGGGAACTCCGGCACAGTAGACGCCCGACTACTGTGCCGGAGTTCCCGGGATCGAATCCCGGCCTCGGCGGCTGCGTTTCGATGGAGGCGAAACGAAGTGGCGTCCGTGTGCTGTGCGATGTCAGCGCACGTTAAAGATCCCCAGGTGGTCGAAATTACTCCGTAGCCCTCCACTACGGCCCCCCTTTCTCTCTATCCACTTTCACTCCCTCTTTCATCCCCTCCCTTAGGCGCGGTTCAGGTGTTCACAGAGCAAGTGTGACAGATACTGCGCCTTTCCCTTCCCATGAACCAACCAACCAACCAACCGTCCCTCTTCCGCCCTGTGGCACCTGTCCAACTCCTCCACAGAGGCGAAAAAAAATTTCGAGCTTGGAGTCTTCTTCAGTCGTACGATTCATGTTTACTCAGGGATCTAACCGGTGGCGGATATATCCTCCGGTCTTTCTTCAGGTTGTCAGTTACATCCCACAGGTACCAATACATTCTTTGGTTTTAGATGTTGTGGAGGCGTCCGCAGCACCCCGAGGTAGCGAGGAGCGGGCGAGCATGTGGGCAGCCTCGTTGCCGGCGAGACCGGCGGGTGCTGGGGTCCAGATTATGGTCACGCTTTCGGCGAGAGACGACTCATTCAGAATTTTTGCAGCACGATTGCTGACTCTACCCTTGCTAAAATGTCTAACCGCCGCTTTGCTATCGCTGACGACGTGTTTCATGCCTGGTTGTGCAATGGCAATGGCTATTGCAATCTCCTCCGCCTCTACCGGCTGTAGATCTCGGTTTCTTTTTATTCCTATGGCGATCCCAGTGTCTAATAGGGCGACCGAGGTTACGTCGCCTTCTTTCCCCATCGCTGCATCGGTGTAGGCGACCGATCCCGGCGGGAGTTTGTCCAATTTGTTAGCGAGGTGCTTAGCTCTACTTTTCCTCCTCCCCTCGTCGTGTACGGGGTGCATGTTCTTCGGTATGGGCGAGACGTATAGATGCTTTCTGATTTCTCGATCTATGCTTTCTCTGACACTTTCGCCTTCCCCGGGCGTTAGTAGGTTTACCCAGTCGAGGATTTGCCTACCCGCCGCCGTTCCTGCGAGTCGCTCTCTTTGGGACAGCCTGACCGCCGCAGCTAGCTCTTTCCACTCATTATGCAACCCCATTTTCTCTAAAATTTCGTTAGAAGTAGTTATGGGGAGTCCTAGAGCGCACTTCGTGCATCTCTTAATTATGGTGTTTAATTTTTGTGTTCTTCGGTCTTGTTGATATTTAGGAATGGAGTCGCGTAGCACATTCTGCTCGTGACAAAAGCTTGTACGAGTGTGAGTCTACTAGCCTCCGTGAGACCACTCCTTCTGTTGGAAGTCTTCTTATACACTCTGACTACGAGCTCCGCCTGACCTTTTAATTTCTTAATCAGGCTTTTGTTACTACCCCTGTGGTTGATAATCATACCTAATATTCTAATTTCATCTACTTTCGGGACTTTGTTTCCGTTGACTTTAATTTTGATATCTGGAGTTATCTTCCCACTATACTGCTGGTCATTACCAGGGGTTCCGATTTTTCTGGCGAACAGCATAGACCTACGTCCTCTTCGTGTTTACTGATTATATCTGCTGCCTCTTGGAGCCTGGATGTGATGTATGAGTCGTTCCCTTCGCACATCCAGACGGTCACATCGTCCGCGTAGATGCTTAGTTTTAAGTCATCGAGATGGCCAAGCTTACAGGGGAGCTTCCTCATTACGATGTTAAAAAGGAAAGGTGAGAGCACAGCCCCCTGCGGAGTGCCTCTGTTACCCAGCGGGAACTCCTCCGAACATAAGCCCTGAAAGCTGATGATCGCCGTCCTGTCTCGCAGGAATGATCTAATGTAGTAGGTTCTTTCGCCTAATCTTAGCTCAGCGAGCCCGTCGAGAATGGCGTCGTGGCTGACGTTGTCAAAAGCTTTCTTAAGATCTAAGCCTAGAATAGCTTTCGTATTTTTTTTCCTGAAGTCTCTGACAACATCGTTATGTAGTCTGAGCATGGTATCTTGTGTACAGAGGCCGGGCCTGAATCCGACCAATTCAGCTGGCCACGCATCATTCTCTGCGGTGTATTTGGTTAGCCTCCTCTGAATGACTGTAAAAAAAAGTGACATCTGAACCGCGCTGTAAGGAAAGGGAGGAAGGTGAGAGTGAAAGCGGAAAGAGAAAAAGGGGTGCCATAGTTAATGTGACGTATCGGATATGACGTCAAGCAACCGGAAGCAGAGCCTCAAAAGGGCATGGGAAGGAATTGGCGCGCAATTGGAAAGTACTAAAGACTAAAATGTGTAGGTGGTGGTGGTGGTAACAACTTTTATTGCCACAAAATGAAAGGAATTATTTCGGGCTGGGGCGAGTCTAGGATGGCCTCCAGTCGGGAGCGACCTCTTGAGCTCGCGTGACGAGGCCTAGTTGAGTAGTTTTTATGCGAGGCATATTAACGTAGGTTTCGGGCCTTCGCGCGACGCCCCAGCGGTGGCCACCATTGACCCAGAAGTGGGGTCACGTGACATGACGTCACGTGATGACGTCACACCGGCTGCAGATGGGGCCTCATATCGCGCCGTCGGTCGCCTCCCGGCGGTGGCCACCGTTGACATTGAAGTGAGATCACATGATGTGACGTCACGTGATGACGTCACACCGGCTGCAGATGGGGCCTCATATCGCCCTGTCGGACGTCGCCCGGCGGAGGCCTCCACGCTTAGGTTCGCGCCGTCGCGCGCGATGCGCGGCGGCGCCACCATCGCTGCATCACGTGATATGTGACGTCACGTCAGGGATGAAGCGGTGAGCGCCCGCCGTCGAGTCAGTCTCTGTGCCCGCAACCGCGCCTGCGTCTTTGCGCCGGGCGTGTATGCGGTCAAGATGCCTCCAAACGCTAAGGACGTTAATAATAGGAATGTAAAACGAAGTGACGTGCAAACCAAGTCATGCATTTACGGACCATAAGAGTGTGTTTGTCGGGCTGCAAAGAATAAAGTACGACGATTAACCTAAAACTACGTCTCCGTTACTTAGCCCCATCCACACTGAGGCAGCTGCTTAACATGCTTCGCATCCACTGGGCTTAACCTTGATAAGCCTCCAATTTTTGGGGGGCTGACCAACAGCTTGTCCCATTCCTCCGCTGAGGGAGCTGGCAGGAGTGTCTTTGGAGGGGGATTGCTGGCGCACTCCCACAGTATATGGTCTTGAGTGGCCTGCGTCCCGTCAGCGCAGTGCCGGCATGCAGGGTTGAATTCTCCGTTGGTAATTAACGATAATCGGTAGGGGCTAAGAATGGCCTTTGTTTGTAGGCGTCTGAGTGTCGTGGCTTGCGCCCGGTCGAGGTCGGGGTGAGGGGCGGAGTACGTGCATCGGTCGCTATAAAAGTTTGTTATCTCCGCGAACGTGCGCGGCGCCTCGACAGGCGCGTCCGTTCCCGATAGATCTCCCGTCTCCCGGTTGGTTAAGCCTCGGGCTAGACAGTCAACCCCTTCGTTTCCGGAGTTACCCGCGTGAGCCGGAACCCATACGAGATTGATGTTGTGATTAAGAGATCGGTTGCGCAGATTTCGCGCCGCGAGTGCGCTTCCAGAATTTTTGGCGAAATTTTGAACGGTGCTTTTTGAGTCGCTTAGAATAGTTTTGGTGCGGGGATCCGCGATGGCCAGTGCGATAGCTACTTCCTCTGCCTCGCATATGGAGCTAGCATGAAATGTTATGGCGTTAATGAAGGTTGACTTTGGAGTAGCCATACATTCCATGTATGCTCTGTTTTTGATGTGTTGAGCTGCATCCACGTACACTACTTGTGGATCGTCCTCGTACTGTTTCTCAAGGGTCTGTGCCCTTGTTTTCCTGCGGGCATCATGTCTGCCTGGTAGCATGTTTTTGGCTATCGGTTTAACAACTAGTTTACTAGTTATGTCAGCTGATAATTGGGATCTTGCGCACACCTCCTCAGTGGGGTGCATGGGGAGCTTGTCGAGAATTACGCGTCCCGCAAGGCTGCGTGACAAGCGGGTCACTTGTGCTGTCTTATGGGCTTCAATTAGTTCAAATAGCGTGTTAAAAATTCCCAACTGCGGTAGTCGATCTGAGTTAGCGTATACTGGCAAGCCAAGGGCCGCTTTGTATGCTGTTCTAATTATGCTATTAAGTGCATCTTCGTCCCTACGACGCAGATGACAGTACGGGCAAGCGTACAGCCGCCCTGATTTTTAACAATATAGCGCGAGCGTCGACCAAACTGCTGCTCAGCGCCTTGTAACGGAGGTAAGCGTGCAACACGGCGAGAGTTCGCGCACGCGCACGAAGAGAGAGCGTCTTCTGCTACGCTGTTCGGATCACAAAGAGACATGCTTTGTCACAATATCTGTTTGCGACGTTCCACATTCTTGCGCATGCACGAACTCTCGCCGTGTTGCACGCTTATAGCCGTTATAAGGCGCTGACCAGCAGTTTGGTCGATGCTCGCGCTATATTGTTAAAAATCAGGGCGGCTGTACATGATTCTGCTTATCATAAAGACTTGAATGATCCTGCACAGGTCGGCTTCTCTCATACCCCTGCGACGTGTGGCAATGCGTCTCACCAGCCAACCTATCTGGTGCGCCGTGACGAGTAGCCGGCGTATAGCTTCTGTATTCTGCGTATTATTCTGAATCAACATTCCGAGAACTGATCGTGGCTATCGGGGGTATCGGATGGTTGTCAATGTGTAACTCGATAGGTTCTCGAGAATCTGGTTCTGCCTGTGAAGCTTGTTTGTTCCTTATAACTAATGGTTCTGATTTAGCTGGTGAACAGGTAAGGCCGTTTTCCTGCACATAAGGCTGTACCGTGTCGATAGTTCGTTGTAATGACTGTAATATCTCCATCGGAGCCAGAATTGGTCCATATGGGGATGTCGTCGGCGTATATGGAATGATGTATGTGTGGGATATCATCTAACAGACGCGGGAGGCCGCTCATAGCGATGTTGAAGAGAAAAGGTGAAAGTACGGCGCCTTGCGGTGTTCCTCTCGTCCCTGGTGTAATTTTGTCGCTAGCTTTGTCAACGAAATGGAGCGTAGCCGTACGTGCATTCAGAAAGGCAGCGATGTAGTCGTATGTCCGTTTGCCTACGGTCAACTGTGAGAGGTGAGTGAGGATGGAAGCGTGTGACTCATTGTCGAAGGCCTTACTCACATCGAGTCCCAGGATGGTTCGCGTGGCTCTTATGCGATTTGTATCTAGAATGTCTTGTTGAATTTGCCACATGATGTCCTGAGTAGAAAGACCTGCTCGAAACCTAATCATGGACGGGGAAAACGTGCCTTCTGCATCGGTGTGCATAAGGAGCCTGTTTAAGACAACGTATTCCATTACCTTCCCGAGACATGACGTTAGCGAGATTGGGCGGAGGTTCCCCATCTCGAGTCTTTTGCCCGGTTTAGGTATGAAAATAATTTTAGCTTGCTTCCATTCCTCAGGGACGCTGCCCTCTGTCCGGTACTTGTTGAAGAGGTGCGTAAGAGCCTCTACCGATTGGTCTTCTAAATTGCGCAACATTTTATTGGTGATGCAATCTTCCCCCGGTGCCCAGGTGGTGTTAATTTGGTAAAGAGCAGCTCTGATCCCTGCTACGGTAAAGACGCTATCCATGCAAGGATTATCCAATCCTGAGTACCCATCTAGCGTGGGTATATTCTGGGAGGTGTTAATGTATTTATCTTTTAATGTGGTCATGAGCTCTTCGTCGGTGCCTTGGAAAGATTACGAGATCCTATGTAGGTTCTTGTGAGATTCGGCCTTAGTTCTCGTAGGATCCAGTAAATGTCTAAGTAAAACCCACGTGTTCTTGTTGCCCAGTTGCCCATCAAGGCGGTTGCAAGTCTAATGCCACTGCTCTCGGCTAAGTTCCCATGAGTAAGCCTCCATTTCCTTTTCAAGCCGGGTTAGCCGAGTTTTTAAACGTCGGTTGTGCTTATTTTTACGCCATCGAGCATGGATACTTCCTTGTGCCTAAATCATGTGCACTAGCTTAGCGTGCGGGCTGGGACTGCTGTCCTCCAGGGTAACAGTTTTTGAAGTGTTTGCGGCGTCTTGCAACAGACGCTCCGTCCATTGTCTTAAATCTACTATACCTTCCGCTGGCCTTTGCGATCGGACATATCTAAAGGCGTCCCAGTTTGTGTGCTTCACTTCCTGGCGACGCATTTTGCAATGTGTGGCTTGGAAAGTGGTACATAGTACATAGTGGTTGCTTCCTATGTTTGCATTTAGGTTTTCCCATCTCGCATCGGGGATATTTTTGGCAAAGGTAAGGTCAGGGCACGTATCCCTGGTTACGCTGTTACCAATGCGCGTAGGTTTATCAGGGTCGAAGAGTAAGGTATGCCTTAGCGCCTGGACTGTCTATCATAATTTAGTTCCTTTTCTACTGTTAACTTAGTAGCCCCATTCTGCATGGGGTGCGTTAAAGTCTCCAACAGTCAGCAACATTCCATTATGAGCGGCTACATGCGCCTTACGGAAGAGTGTGGCTATTTTAGTGCTGTTGTCTTTAGGTGGACTATATACGTTTAGAATGTAAAGGGGAGATTGTGTTCGTTTGTTCGGCAGGATTTGTATAAATGTATGAGAGACCTCCGGTGTTTCCAAATCTAGTTGGTTTGCAGTTAGATTACGGTGTACAAGTGTAGCTGTGATCGGCCGGCGCTCAGCCGACACTTTCTCATTGTATGCTGTATACCCTGCAAGCTTTTGTTTGTTTGGGCCAAAACTGCATATTCCAGAGCCTTGCGCTTGGCTCGGAATCCCCTGAAGTTCCATTGCCACACTATAACAGGTGTACTAGCCATCGCGTATCGGGTAAGGTTCCACTTGCGCGGGTTGCAATACGCTGGGTCGCAGAATGCTGCTGGGGGACGGACGCGCCGAACCACCGTCGGCTGGGCGTGAGAATGCAGTGTGGGCGGGAAGCAAAGAGCCCGCATTCAGTGTTGGAGATATCAGGTTGCTAAGGGACGCTAGTGCGTTAACCCTGGTTGTAAGCGTGTCGAGTAGCTAGGACAGTTTCGAAAGTAGTTGGAAACTTTTCCATTGTGTCAGTTACTTTGTTAAGCTGTGGTATTAATTTCTGGATAGTTTTCTCCACCTTGGCGATCTTCGGTCTATTTCTGCAAATCTCTCTCCATAATTACTCTCTAAGTCATCTGTATCTGGCGGAGGTACCAAAGGTGCCTTTCGTTTGTTACGGCGGTTTCGATCTACTTCCATGTCCTCATTGCGGCTGACTTCAACGCGAGCGCAAGCAACAGACGACTTTTCATATTTTGATTGCGCATTTGCAGTTTCTAGCTGTTTGATTTTTGCGTTAGACTGAGCTAACTGTTGTTGCAGTTGTCGGGCGAACTCTGCCAGCTCCCTTACCTGTGGGTCGGGTGCTCAGCGTTGCTTGTCGTCTGTAAGTGGCGTCTTCCATGCCAAATGTTTGGCAGGTCTTCCTTCCTCTCTGGAGTTGGAGTTCGTCCGCGAGCTGCGTCTCAGTGACTACGACCTGCTCCTATCTCTGCTCCCACTGCGTCCATGTAGAGGGGGAAAAGAGTCATCTTTTGGTTCCTGCGGCTGAAGTGGTTGGCTTGTGGCGGGGACAGTTGGGGGACTGCTGCTTTGCAGTGGCGGGAAGGATTCATCCCTGGGGGGTGGTTGTTGGTGGCCGCGTTCTCGGGGACGGGACTGGCGGCCTCTTGGCGAACTGCCTGGGTCAGTGGCAGTGTCTGTGGGGGATTGTGAGAATTTGGGCTTGTGGCTAGACACGAAGCGGTATTTACAGCTTCTGCTGCCTGTTGGATGTGAGCCTTTGCATACGATGCACATAGCTTGACAGGTAGGTGGTTGGCCGGCTGGTGGGGAGTCGTGGGTGTCGCCGCAGCGGTGGCAAGTAGGTATTCGTGGTTGGGGGCACACGCCCGCTCGGTAACCCAGCTTGCGACAGTTGAAGCACGTTTCCGGGCGAGACTTCAAAGGGAAGACTTGGACAGTAAATCCCAAGTACCGCACGTATCGGGGCATCTCGGTGTTGGCGAACGTGACGACGAAGTGCTGCGTCTCGCCCATACGACGCGCAGCAACGATGGGGAGATCGGGATTACGAGCGCGGAGCTCAGCCAGGATCTCGGCATCGTTTTCGTAACTGTAGGCTCGGTACAAATACCCCATACGGAATTGTCCGTGGCTGGGGCGTAGGCGGCAACCGGGACTACTGTTTTGTCGATGGTGATGGTGCCGATCTTGGCGTAAGACACGGCACGGACATTGTCGGGCGCGCTCACTGTGATGGTGTTGTTAGTAAGGTGGATACGGACTTGGTCGGCAGTAACCGCCAGGCGGTGGTCGACGTTGGCAGCTGCGTAGATAGCAAGTGCAAGTCGTGCGGGGCCTACGGTGTGGCGGTTCAGCGTGCCCTATTTACTGAGGACGATCTTGAGGTGTTCCGAGGGCAGGTGGGGCAGAGGACGCTTTTTGGTCAAAGGTGGCGGGCGTCCGCGTGGCCGCGGATTCGGTGGATTCGATGTCGTGGCTGGCGTCTGGGCCTCGGCAGGTTGTTTCTGGGGCAGAGATGGTCTTCGGTATCGGCGTTGCATCTCGAACGCCGTCCATGAGCCATCGGATAACTCCGCGGCATTAATGTCGGTGCCTTCCGCAGTGTAAGGCATAGTCAAGGAGGTGTTGGCCTTGGCGGGACCGGACGTCGCCCGCCGCTGCGCGCGAACGCGCCGATGTCGTGAGGCAGCTGATAGGCTTAGCTGTCGCAGCTGTTGCAGCCAAAAACGTTTGGTCGAAAAATCATCAAGCTTTGCTTGCCTTGGTCTGGAAATCACCACACCGGGTCTGAAGCGATAGATGAACGTCCAGGGCAAAGTTGGTGAACGCAAGTGGCAAAAAACACGGAATTTTGCTGGGAAATCACGGAGCTCATGTGAGATGCGTCCACTCGCTCCACGATTCCGAGTCACTCCATCCCTAAATTGTGTAAACAAGAAGGGAATTATGCAACTAGAAGGAACCGAAAGCAACCAACAGCAGTATCCATACTTTTGCATTACTCCAATGTGCATTCTGCAGTGCTCTTTAATTTTTATTTTAGTTTATTGGACAGCTGCTACCTTTATGCAAATAACTGCAAAAGGAATTTTTGTTTCTGGACGCATATTGGGGACAAATATTTAGTACATTTTTAACAATAAAACTAAGAAAAAAATTACCGACGATTACGTTACTTCCTAATGCGAAATTTGAGCGCAGCAAATAAGCTGTTTCACCTTTTCGACAGATTGAGGCAAAGAAATCGAGCAACACATGTATGCGCTATCACAGAATTTTTTTTTATTTTTCACACGTATTCCTTTAACAAAGACTCCACTAACAGTTCTGGACAGTCATGAAGGAAGTTTTGTGGTCGGAGAAAGAGACTGATATATGTTCGACTTGGTACACCAATGCTTGATTCTCAAAGACGAGATCTATACAAGTGCCTCGCGAGGTTGTCACAGCCGTGGGACGCGTTACGAGCGAGAGGAACGGGATGTTCTCCCGCATAAGTGTGAAGAAATTCCTGTTTGTCTTTAAGTCAACATTCGTCTCGCTCATGGCTCAGAAAGAACTGGCAGATAATTTCGCAGTGGCGAACGGCAGCGGCAATTTCGGCTCGGGCGGTGCACATATACAGATCCGCCGCCACCGATCTGGCTTTCTGATTGCCACCGCACAGGGGTTGCATTGGAGGAGGAGCGAAGAAAGGAATTAAGTTCGAGCCGGCGCTTTGACAACCGGAGACTCGCAGGAAGAGGGGGAAGGGGGCGGCGTGTACACCCAGCGGCAAACGATGGGGGCAGAAGCGCGCGCAGCAAGCGGACAACGCGATAAAGGGAGGAGGCAAGAGATAGCAGCGACTGACTGATGCTGCTGACGCCGATAGTGAGTCAACCCCAGCTGCGGAGTTGGTTTCAGGGACAACGCCGCCGATGCCGACGCAAACAATATCATACCCTCGCTTCCGCAGCGCCAAGAACAAGGTCTAGCCGTGGGAAGGTGGTCACGTATTCGTCGACGTGCCGGGGCCTACGTGAAATAACCGGCGCGTCGGCAACTGAAGAGCACCCTATCCGCCACACAGGAACAGGGGGGGGGGACCCTCCCCTCCTCTTTCTGCATGGCGGCGACGGTGTTCTATGCAGTCACGTTATCTTGACTCTCTAGCGGCGTCAGCGGCATCCAGCGGTATCAGTCGGTCGCTGCTAGCGCTGGGGGGATGAAAGGGGGGCAGAGCTGGTTACGAGGCCGACGACGCCGACGCCGACGCGAAACCCAGGAACGGACGCCAAAGAGCTGCGCTCTAAAAAGTTCTTTGTATATTTCAACTTTTTGATTCGAATGCAAAAAGAGTATCTTTAATATAGCCCGCTAAATCTTTTTTCGGGATTGCAATTACAATTTTTGTTTTCTGAAAAGGTGCCTCTTACCCTTAACAGTACGATTTAACGATGTAACTTTATTGTCCTGAAGAGGTGACACCGGAGTTCCGGTACCGCTCGCAGGCGTCCAGGGAGCCTGATGCCACCATAAGGGGCAGGGGTTAGCAGACGAAGCGGTTCGCCACTTCGGTTGTCAGACGGACAATTTAGAACTTTACATCTACTGCTAGCACACTTCAAAAGTGTGGAGGAGGAGGAAAAAAATTTATTAAATGAGCGAGTTTGGACCCTTCAAGGGCCCAGGGCCACCGCACGGCCCTCACATTACGCGCATGTGTCCAGGTCACGTGGGTTCATGGCACTGGCACCCCGGTCCACACAGCGAAGTTGTATGTCCAGGTCCTGCGACGTAAGAAGGGCCTCCCATTCATCCCATGATCCGATGGCGGGCTGTCCTTGCGGGGGAGAATCGGCAGGGCAGCCGAAAAGAATGTGGTCCAAGGTGGCGTGCAACTCTCCACAGAGAGTGCACACAGGGGAAACGGGTCGGTAGTAGGATAGGCGTTGAGGGGTGAGAAGCGTTCGGGTTTGTAGACGCCTCCAGAGGATTTGTTGGGAGTGAGACAGCTGGGAGTGGGGAGGGGGGTAGAGTCGACGGGTATACATTTTCTGAGCTCGCACTGCAAGCCCGTCGATTCAAAGGTGTGTTATTCTGAAATTCGACCTTGAACAATTGATCGCATAGTAACACGGCAACAGCGTGTATTACATGAAGGAAAGGCGCATTATGTGTCACATGCCTAGGTGGATTAACAATTAACAATTGGTTCACAGGAAGGGAAATGCGCTGTATCTGTCACACTTGCTCATGCTTTAACCGCGCCCTAAGGAAAGAGAGAAAGGCAGGAGAGTAAGAAGAGAAGAAGGTGCTGTAATGGAGGTGTATGGAGTAATACCCACATCTTGGTGATATTTATTACATGCACCGACATCTCATAGCACTAAGACGCCTTACTGTTTTTATAGTGAACACTCATTCTAGTTCACTATACCGTTTCTTGATCGAAACACGACCGCAGCAGTCCGGTTCAAACGCGGCTGCTCATGATTGACGTCAGCGCAGGAAATCCTCGGGTGATCGAAATCATTCCAGAGCCCTGCACTTAGGCACCTCTCTCTCTCTCTCTCTCTCTCGCTCGCTCTCTATCTGTCTTCTTACACTCGCCCCTTCTTTTCTTTCCTTAAGGCGCTGTCAGATGTCCACCCAGAAGGGTTGCACGTAGACTGCCTTTCCTTTTCTGTACAAGAATTTACAATCCTAACATAGAAAGCGCGGCAGCTGCACATGACAAGGCGGCTTTCATAATCGTTACAGCATGAAAGAAATCAGTGAACTAAGCGTCGAAACCACCTTTAAGTCTTATATAAAAAAGCTATTTTTGAACACTGGGCTCAGAGAGAGGAGGAGGTGAAGGGCGGCTGATCCTGGCCCTGATGGGGCTGGGACAGGTAGGTCACCACCGCTGGGGTGACGCTCGAGATCGTATGGTCACATACCACGAGATCACTGTGCACTACCGCGAACAACGTCTTGCTTATCCACCTCCACACAAGTCTCTCACTAAATTGCAGCAGGTGACGTGGCGCTAGCTACAATCCCGCACTTTCCCCTGCCTACCTCGCCCTTGTTCACCCGGGACTGTTCACGCCAGAATGCACCCTCTGTGGTGCTCCAAAAGCGGATTTTGCTCACATTCTTTATTCTTGCCCTGAGCATCTTCCACCTGCCGAATGGCAGCTCACAAACCTCGAGCGATGGGAGGCTGCGGTGTCCAGTTCTGAGCCGGTTGCCCAACGGCAGCTGGTGGACTGGGCTTTGGAAGTCGCCGGGAAACGTCACCTTCCGGCCACGACACGCACCCAAGAGCCATTCCATCCCTAGGATGTCACAGCTAAGGCTCATCTTAATAAAGTTTTTCACCACCACCACCACCACCGCTTGTGGCGGGGGCTAGCCTGCCACAGAATTTTTATCTATTTTAGGTCGTCATTGCACCCGCTACCGCTTCGGTGGTGGTGGACGATGGCTGTTGTTGCGGCGCGCGTCTTCCTCTCCCTCTTCTTTCTTGTCTATTTTCTCTTATGTCCACACGAGGGCCCCGCCGGGGTGGTGCAGTTAAAGGTGCAGTGGTAAGACGCCCGACTACTGTGCCGGAGTACCCGGGTTAGAACCCGACCTCGGCGGCTAAGTTTCGATGGAGGCGAAACGAAGAGGCGTCGTGTGCTGTGCGATGTCAGCGCACGTTAAAGATCCCCAGGTGGTCGAAATTACTCCGTAGCCCTCCACTACGGCTCCTCTTTCTCTCTTTCCACTTTCACTACGGCTCCTCTTTCTCTCTTTCCACTTTCACTCCGATCTTCCTCCCTTCCCTTACGGCGCGGTTGCGGTGTCCACAGAACACAAGTGAGACAGTTACCGTGCCTTTCCCTTCCTATAAAATAAATCAGTTATGAATCTGTCCACATGAGGCAGCGGAGGTGGCTCAGCTACAGAGCCTGTAGCAAGCCCGTGCATTTTCTCTTCTTTCTTCCTACAGCCACAACAACACCGACTGGACTCAGTGGTGCTGAACTCCTCCAGGTTTTTATCTTTTAATTTCAATTTTTATTCACTATAGCGGCCATTTTTGTTCGAACACCATACAAAAATATTTCCCACGATTACGTTACTGCCTAATGCGAAATTTGAGCGCAGCTCATCATGTTTCACCTTTTTGATAGATTGAGGCAAATATTTCGAGCAAGACACGTATGTACAATTACAGACATTTTTGTTTCAATTTTCACACGTATTCCTTCAAGAAACACTGCACTAAGTTGCGGAAGGTAGCGCGTGGGTCCATAAGAACGTTGCGCGACGAACAGATAGCAGCGACTGACTGACGCCACTGACACCGCTGACACCGCTAGCGAGCAAAGCGAGTGAGAACGGGATGCACGCACCGTGATCCGTTGATAGCAAGCCGCGGCGTTTCGGCAACCGCAGAGCACCCTCGTTGCCACGCATGAAGAGGGGGAACCCCTCCTCCTTTTTCGGCACGACGGCGACGGTGTTCTACGCAGCACGTTGCCCCCGCCGGGGTGGTGCAGTGGTAAGACGCCCGACTACTGTGCCGGAGCACCCGGGTTCGAACCCGACCTTGGCGGCTGCGTTTCGATGGAGGCGAAACGAAGAGGCGTCCGTGTGCTGTGCGATGTTAGCGCACGTTAAAGAACCCCAGGTGGTCGATATTACTCCGTAGCCCTCCACTATGGCTCCTCTTTCTCTCTTTCCACTTTCACTCCCGCCTTCCTCCCTTCCGACGGCGCGGTTGCGTTGTCCACAAAAAACAAGTGAGACAGTTACCGCGCCTTTCCCTTCCTATAAATAAATAAATCAGTTTTTACGCAGCACGTTGTCTTGACTCGCTAGCGGCGTCAGCGGAATCAGGTCGCTGCAAGCACTGCCTCCGGCGACCCCGCCCTGCCCTCTTTCCTTTCCTTGTGTTCTCCGGTTGCTGCACGCGCTCGTTCCCCCATTGTTCGCCGCTGAATGTACCCTACCCCCCTCTTCTTGCGAGGCTCCGGTTGCCGAAGCGCATGCTCGAACAGGGGGGCTGAAATGGGGGTGAACTGGTTACGAGGCCGACGCCGACGCTGCCGCGAAACCCAGGAACGGGCGCCAGAGAGCTGCGCTCTAAAACGTATTTTGCGCACCAGTAGTTACGGCTCCTATATTTTTAGCACCCTAGAAAGGTCGAATATATCGTTTGTATTTTGCAAGTAACGTCCGCACGCATGGCCGCCACCACAGCGGAGAAATATACTATATTAAGGCGAAAGCTTTTGTAAGCTCATGAGTATCCGTCCGCGAGCAGTGTCACACAACTTCGCGATATTCCGCGGGATAATGCGAGATTGTGATGGCATATTATCTGGTCACGTCATCGGCTATGACTATACGTGGCGTCATCATGACGTCATTTCCGGTCACGACAGACCACTTCACCAGGTGGTTCACGCGGTTCACGCGGGCATCCGATCTGGGCGTCGGGAGACATCACGAGACCCGGAGCTGAACGAACGTGCTTTGCATGGGCTCCAGGACTTTGACTTGTTCTACCGGTTCTACCGGTTACAGGAACCTAGAAGAAAAACTCAATGCAAAATTTCAAGAAATGCAGGCGCGCTTCGAGGCAAAATTTAGCTCCATCATAAATCAGCTCACCCACCGATTTGAACAGCAGATGGAACAATTATTCACCCGATTGCTCCAGACACTGGAAATGAGCTTAGTACCTCCCCAACCCCCAATCCTCAAACCCCCCACGCTCCAATATGGCGGGGCAGACCTTTAATTCCAACATATTACCTCTCCTGCAATGGAACTGTCGCAACTTCCGGGGCAAGCGCGCATCCCTTCAAGTTCTCCTCCCCCCCTTCACCCCCACACCCCAAATCCTCCTCCTACAGGACACCAATACTCCCGCCACGCTCCCTAGTCATGTTTCAGTTCACTCCGACACCACCCTTACCCCTCGAGCATCTACCCTCTTACACCGCTCGCTCACATTTCAAACCCATGACATAACATCGGACGTTCATTGCGTCCTCACCGAGATTATACACCACACACACACTATGCCATCTATTTTTATAGCCAACATATACCATCCCCCCTCCCGCCCAATGTCCTCACTGGAAACGCTCCTGCAAGATCTCCAACGACTCGCAGGGAAGCATTCATTCATCATTGGGGGGGGGGACTTCAATTGTGCACACACAGATTGGGGCTATCGGGCCAACTCGAGCCGAGGTCAACGCCTCTGGTCCTTGGTACGTGGGCTCCGTCTCACTGTGCACAATAATTTTCACACTCCCACGCGAATCGGCAATAGCATCTGCATGGACACCAGTCCAGATCTGACACTCAGCCGCCACCTCGTGGACATCACCTGGAACAGGACACACCATACACTAGGCAGCGACCACTACATTATCTTTCTCGCGGTACCATTTACACAGCCTCGTAAGAAATTCCTTGCACACAAGCTAACAAACTGGGATGCCATTCGCAAAATGCGAATGGACTACCTAGATTCAACCATCACAACCATCGACCAATGGGTGAGCTCACTCATGACCGATGTCTCCACACACACCCAACACATCGAAACAACACAGGACACTCCTACATTAGACTCTAGCCTCGCCTACCTCTTGGAGGCTTATCACAGCCTCCTAGAGCGCTGGAAAAAGAACAAACTTATCCGCAAGCTGAAAAAGAGGCTGGCCGCACTGCAGTCACAGATCACCCAACATGCAGAGGAGCTCTGACGGTCCAACTGGGGACAGGTTTGTGACAGCATGGCCGGCAATCTGTCCACCAAGCGAGCCTGGCAACTCCTTCGACATCTCATCGACTCTACACAGTCCAAAACAACTGCGCAACATCACGTCACTCGGCTCATACACAACACGGACTTAACCCCGGACGTCCTTTTGGACAACCTAAAACAAACACATGCATCACCCGGCACATCCGACCCCCTTCCTCCCTTTACAGGCCAACCACAATGTTGAGATTATGGAAGCCGAGGTTCGAGCGGCCCTCCTGACTCTCCGCACCTCTTGCGCTCCTGGTGTTGACAGAATCTCCAACTCCATGCTTCGCAACCTGGATGATCAATCGATCACCCAGATTGCGGACTACTTTAACAAATACTGGGCGGAAGGTACCCTCCCCCAGTCTTGGCGTCATGCCAAAGTTATATTTATTCCTAGACCAAATAAACCACTCACACTAGCAAACTTCCGACCCATCTCCCTCACTTCGTGCCTGGGAAAACTTTTCGAACGCACTGTGCTGGCGAGACTCACTCAGCACATGACGGACAATGACCTCTACCCCCCCGGCATTGTCGGCTTTCGCCCCCGTTTTTCCGCGCAGGATGCCATGCTGCAGCTCACCACCGACATTTTTGACCCGGCTATCCCAGGCCATACAAAGGCCGTCCTGGCTTTGGATTTATCTAAAGCATTGATCGAGTTGATCACACCGCGATCATGACAGCCCTCTCCTGTCTTGATGTGGGTGTGCGTACGCACACCTATATCGGAGCTTTCCTTAACAACCGCACGGCTGTGGTCCACTTTGGCCCAAACACATCACCTCCTTACTCCCTTAAAGGGGTCGGTACTCCCCAGGGCTCTGTCCTCTCCCCTTTCCTGTTCAACGCGACAATGATCTCACTCGCCCGCAAACTTACCACGATACCACACCTCCGGCACACCCTCTATGCCGACGACATAACGTTGTGAACCACCCACGGCAGTGATGGCGACATAGAAGCCACACTACAAAGCGCCGCCACATTAACACAAGAACACGCACGAAGCAAAGGACTCTCATGCTCCCCAGATAAGTCCGAGCTCCTCATCCTTCTCCCCACCACCCGTAACCCTCCCAGCGCCCCCCATAACCGTTGCTTTGGATGATCGCCCCATTACGGAGGTGGACTCTCCGGGTCCTGGGGCTTCATATTCAAAGCAACGGTAGAAACAGCCTCACAATAAAGGAACTCAAGCGGGTAACAGGTGCGATCTCGCACCTCATCCGCAGAGTTTCGGGCCAACATAGGGGCATGAGGAAGCACGATCTATGTCGTCTCATTCATGCCTTTATCCTCAGCCGATTCTTATACACGCTTCCTTACCTCAGACTTAGAGGTGAACAGATCTCCACCTTGGACGCGATGCTTCGTACCGCGTTCAAAACCGCCCTCCACCTACCCCTCAACCCTTCAACAGAGAAATTACTTCAGCTGGGTCTCCACAATACTGTTGGCGAGCTTGTGGAGGCCCACAGACAGACCCAGTACATCCGATTGACACAGACTGGCACCGGACGTCACATACTCAGAACTCCTGATGTTCACATCCCAGCTAACGACCCCACACTCCTCTCCATCCCACGCCTTATCCACTCTAACCTTATTGTCAAACGCCTTCCCCGAAACTCCCATCCACAACACCACGAGCCCCGCGGCCGAGGCCGGGCAAAGGCGCTCCACAAATATTACGGCTCCGAGACGGATGCCGTATGGGTGGACGCCGCATGCTCGGGCGATGAGGCGACGGCAGTCGCGGTGAACAATACCCTTCAGTCCATTGCAACTCTCCCCCCCCTCTGTTACCTCCTCAGAAGTGGCCGAGGAGGCAGCGATCGCCCTTGCAATAGAGGGTTTACAAAAGTACGTCTGGCAACCGTGAGCGGCACGCTGATCCCGCGCTGGCCGCCATATTTTGCTCGCTCCATCCGTTCGCTTCGTGTCCGTCCGTCAGCGCTCGCCGTTCTGTTCGCGCTTTTCACGTTTTAACCTAGTGTGCTGTGCTTGGACCTCTCTTCGGTCCCTGGCGGTTTCTGTTAGCGACGCCTAGAAGCGTATTTTGACAGCCGAGACCAGGCGGGGCCCACCAGCCGCGCTGCCGAGCGCAGTTACAAATTGCTCTACGAGTCGTGCATGGGCCCCTCAGCAATCCGCAGTGTCATCCCTATCGAGGTACAGTATCTAGAGTTCTGTAATATGGATTTTTTTTTGTCTGTGCGCCTTTGCTGTTTACTTAAACGCCTATGAGAGATCATCGCGAGTTTGTTTGCTTGGTTTGCGCAATCACCGTCGCTCATCCCACTGGAAGATACTTGGTTGCTGAAATGAGCGAGGATGCATTTTATTTTATGATAAAAGCATCGCGTAATTTGACGTAAGTTGGACTAGCGCTTAGCACTTTCCTTCCCATGCCGTCGACGCAGTAGTTGGCATTAGTCTCGGAAATAATCGGGGGCTGCGTAAAAAAAAAAAAGTGTCATGGTAATTTGTGCTTCCAGTGATTGAATATTGATTGGTGTGCGATAGACAATGATGACATAATTTTTGTAATTAATTGATCAATTGATGAAATAAAGAAACGAAAAAAAAGAAAAAATTGGAAAGTAAGGGTTTAAAGGTGTCAGGTGATGCTAAGGAAGAAAATTTAGAATGTGTAATTGATTAATTGAAATAATTGGAGAATGTGTTCAAAACCCGATTGTTGCTGACGCATGCGTATTGGTGTATAAAAATATAAAACGTCAAAAAAAAAGAAATGATAGAAATATAACATAACATACGTAAGAGAAATATAGCATACATAACAACATATAACATACTACACTTGTGTGTAGTATGTTACTTTTGATGAATTCATATTTCACTGCATTGTATTATTTTCGCCCCTCCTGCTAGGGCCAGTTAGGGCTTGCAGTAATTGGTGAAATAAAATAAATAAATAAAAGAGCTAAAATATAAAACGTGAAGAAAGAAAACATCGTGCGTGTGTGTGTATGAGAGAGATACACTATCGCGTTATACCTTTAACGGCGGAGCTTAAGTGACCCCCTAATTTTTCTATAACGATATGACATAAAATAAATCTGATTTTATGACACAGCCAGTTGCACAAAGCACAAACACTTCGCTGTGATGTGAGTTGACTTTTCAAATTTCTTTTCGTTTCAGCCGAGTTCCTCCTCCTCCGAGTTCCTCGAAGCTTCCAATGTCAGCGCTTTCATATGAAATTACGCTTCAAATGTTTACTTTCTGACAAAGGGAATAAACAAGAAATCGACATAATTAAAAATTCCAGTGAATTTCAGGTAGCTCTGAATTAGCGAACCATCGGGTGACTCGAAAAAACACACAAAAGTGAAGCGCACGCTTGTTATTTTATCAGCCGCGCTGGCAGGTATAAAACCTGAGCTGCGCGCTCTGGACGTGGACCGGTCGAAACGGGCTGCACGTGAGCATGTTACAACACACTAGTGGGATGTCATCTTTTCCTGCTTTTCTAGACGCTGCGGGTTTGGCAGCCGCTTGCTTTTGCAGCGTGAAACACGCACCTCGGGCGCACTAGACAACCGTATTGCTCTCTGCACCAAGCACTACCATTTCGTACGACTGTGAAAAGTATTTTCGGTAATCATGCCCGTGTCTTAAATCCAATGCAAAATGGTAAATGCAACCTACGTACAAAATCTTTCAAAGAACGTATTGGCACAATAGCGTTCGTTATACATCCATTGCTCCTTCTCCCGTGTCCTCCATCGCAGCATAAGCTTATCCTTCATGTTCACAAGGCTCCATAGCGCGCAAAACAACCTTGCTGTTTTAGGTGATAGCACTATCTCTGAGCTATCTCCCAGTCAGAGGGACGTGCAGTAATGCTTTACATGATGCAAGTGACCCTTGTAAAGCCGATTAGGACTGCAAACGAACGGTCGCATACACGCGTATGCCTTGATTCCGTGCGCGTCTACGACGGTACGCTGGCTGCAGAAGGGCACGCAACAATATGCTGGCATCATTCCGAATAGAGCTTGCAGCTAACAGCAACTGCTGTGATGTTAAAAGATGAAACAATCGCTTGTGAGCATTCCAATGCACCTTTCTGTGCATGCACGGGTTCTACGAAGGCGCACGTTGACGGCGTACTCGATGGGAGGCGCAGGCGGACTGAGCAAAACATGGCCGCCGCGCACAGTTTCTTTCACTAGATGGCGCTAACTTTTGTAAAGCCTCTATTGCCCACACGGAAGCTAAATATATACTCACAGACTCAAAAACTGCACTACTAAATTTCGCACGTGGGCGAGTTCATGTTTCTGCTTTTTGCATACTGACCTCGCCCACTGCCAACCCGCCCCGCCACGTGGAGCTTATCTGGGTGCCTGCGCACTCGGGGAACCCTGGCAACGAGGCCGCCAACAGCTTAGCCCGAGGTCTAAATACGCCGGGCACGGGCGGTCCCCACGTCGGAGTACTCCCGGGAGCGCATGCACACGTTTAAAGAGATGACTCAGGCCTACCGGGTCGAGAGACAGATCTACCCCCCACCTCACTCCTCCCTCAGCAATTACCACCAAACACTATGGCGCCGCCTCCAGACGCGAACCCTCCCATTCCACTACCTGTGGGAATGTCCTTCCCCCCAGGCAGTGCCCCCTATCCCTCATCCCACCTTTTCTTTCTGGGAGGCTGCTTTGCGGACAGCTGAACCCGCCGGTCAGAAATGGCTGGTAGATCGGGCTCTATGTGAAGCAAAAGCCCGTGGACTCCTGGACTAGTAGGGGACCACCCTAGAAGACTTTTTTTTTAAATAAAGTTGTTTCCATCCATCCATCCCCTTACATTAGGTCCCGTTACCACCCCACTCTTACCGACCCCTCCTGCACCCTTTGCAACCACCCCACTGCCACCCTCGCCCACATTCTATTCTAATGCTCGGCGGATCCTCCCCCGCGGGGTCTGGAGCACTTCACCACCTGGGAGGAATGGGAGACCCTGCTACGCTCTAAGGACCCGGTCCGGCAAAAGACCGCCACAGACCGAGCTGCCGACGTCACGAACCGTAGGAACATTAACGTTTGAGTGTAGTGGGGCCGCGCGGGGGCCCAGGGGCCTGCGCGCCCCGAACTCTGTTAAAATAAATGTTTTTTACTACTACTACTATCCGGGCGTCCGTGCTGCGCCTCTCATTTGGCGCTTCGTCAACGACGCGTCACACGGTATGTAGAAGCAGACGCAGTAAAGCAGAAATCAGCGGGGTTTGAAAAAAAAATGTTTTCGCCTCATCGCAATTTAGTGTTCCTAAGTCCCCGTAGAAGGATTTTGTTGTCGCTGGATATTGTTCCTAAAAAGAGAGATACGAATGAAGTTATCCGCCCCGCAGGGGTGGTGCAGTGGTAAGACGCCCGACTACTGTGCTGGAGTACTCGGGCTCGAACCCGATCTCGGCGGCTGCGTTTCAATGGAGGCGAAACGAAGAGGCGTCCGCGTGCTGTGCGATGTCAGCGCACGTTAAAGATCCCCAGGTGGTCGAAATTACTCCGTAGCCCTACGGCTCCTCTTTCTCTCTTTCCACTTTCTCTCCCACCTTCCTCTCTTCCCTTACGGCGCGGTTGAGGTGTCCACAGAAAACAAGCGAGACAGTTACCGCGCCTTTCCGTTCCGATAAAATCAATCATTGAAGTTATCCAGCTTCAACCACTTCTACATGGATAAGAATTGCAAGGACCTGTGTCAAAAAAGTAGGCACTGCGTTCGACTCAACGTATTTGAAGCCTAGTTTAGTCTTAAAATACGCGTCTGTCATAGCCTGAGTCGCTTTGGGACGTTAAACCCCACAAAACAAACCAAAGCAAACCAGTCTTAAAATACGTCATCATCATAAAATGGCTTTTTGGGCATCTCCGGCGCATAATGCCAAAAAAGAATCTCGTCCTGAAGCCGCCCCAGATCAAGCTTTTTGACTAATGCATAGCCTCACGGAACTAAAAGGGCTCTTATCAGCCGCCAGGATGACAGCCGGTTACTCACTGAGACCCGTATTTACGACTATAGGTTTGGCACGGCTCACCGATGTCTGTCGTAAATCCGAGCAGTGCGGCTTTATTAGCCATTTTACGCCTATTAAAGCCTGGCAGAGAGATCGGTTCAGTTCCGAAGCAGAGAATGTAATTTGAACTACGAATTTACGCGCCAACCATAATTAGGTAGGCACCCAGTCAGGTCCTAAGATAACATCTTGACCAAAGGCGCAGCAGTGACTTACCTTTATTTACCAAACCTCTTGAGTATCACAGCAATTTAACATGACACGTTTATTAAGCACTGAATGCGAAATATATATTGAAAACAGAAGACCCAGTGTGAGGTTCTTTTCTTTAAATCTTCTGGCCACCTTATTCTGTGGCTTATTCAGAAGCAGCAATCTAAATATACGACCAGACTGACCAAGCTAACAACGAATACTTTTATGTACAGACATGGACGGGACGAGAGCAGAACGAGCAGGTGGGACGATGGCAAAACATAAATTGTCAAAAAGTCACCAAGTTGTTGGATGGAGAAGCCGGTGCAGACGCTCCGGGTAGTCAGAGTTTTGAAGGGTCGGTGCAGTAGGGCCTCAGTAAGCCCAGCGGAAGGCTAGGCCACCGGACGGGGCCCAGTAGAGGCAAGAGGCCTCGAGTTGCCTTTCCACGGCCGATGCGTCAGGCCTCCCCGACGTGCCTGGGCTCAGCACGGCGCCGAACGCTCGTGCCAGTGAAGAGCTGGCGCTGTGGCACTCCCGGGCCCGACCACCGTTCCGAGTTTCGTGGACGACAGGAGAACAGGACAGGATACGGCCGGTAGGCCCCAGGTCTGGATCCCCGGGTCAGGCTTGGCAGAAGACGCACCGCTCCGAGCTCCTTGGACAGCCGATCGGCTCCGCTGCTCGCCTGTTCTCCCCTGCTCGTGCCTCGCGCTCCTCGAGCCAACCTCCACGTTTTTCTCTTCTTTCTCCAAACGTCGTTTTCTATCTTCGTCTTGTATCAAATTATCATATGTTCTTCACACCCAGTTAGATCACGCTCAATATTTCACCTTCTATAAAACACACTTACCAAAAGGAAGATACGAAGAGGCTCATTGCTTCATAAATGCACGAGGAGTGAGCATAATGGAGACTGTGTTGGATTTCATTGCCTTTCCAACATTTATTGCGTGCAGAGTATCAGCTTGCAAGTGAGCAGACAAAAATGGGAGCAGCCCAAGAAGCAGGGAAAGATTGCTGAGGGTCCCAAAGAGGCCTCTTGAAAGCAATGCAACTGAAGACAAAAGAACGTGCTGTGCTGGGTGAAATCAATGATCCCAGCATATATGGCTTCAAATCGTGTAACAGTGAAGACTTAGACGCTGTACGTTAAGGAGCCGTGCTCGGCACCTGAATTGCAAAATGACTACATTTGTAGCCTTAGAAAAATGTTTATATTTCACTGGTATAGTGCGCACCGCGGCGGCTGCATTTCGATTGAGGCGAAACAAAGAGGCGCTCATGTGCTGTGCGATGTCAGCGCACGTCAAAGATCCCCAGGTGGTTACAATTACTCCATAGCTTTCCACTACGGCTCCTATTTCTCTCTCTTTCCACTTTCACCGCTACTTTCCATCCTTCCCTTACGGCGCGGTACAGGTGTCTACGTAGACAAGTGTGACAAATACTGCGCCTTTCCCTTCCTGTGAACCAATTATTAATATTATTATTTCACTGGTAGTGCACATAACTAAAATCTGATGAAATACTAATGATTGTGATTAGGCGTTTACCAATGTTTCGCATATACCGAGAAAGTAGAAAAGTGTTTTCGTAAGATTTTGCGCATCTAGCCGCTTCTGAGTGGCGATGTTTTGCGGACGTAATGAAAACAGGCCTAAATAACGTTTATTTGTGTATTTATTTTCTTTTTCTCGCGTTCCAATAAGTCACCTAACCACAAGTTCTGCAATTATTAGTTGTTCCATTGGGCAGAAGGTTTTTGTAGCCTGAAGAGGATAATGAAGCTGAAGAACCGATTCGGTGCAGAGAGCCAACCGTTTTTAAAGCGAAGTCGACTGTGGTGCATCTTTTCTTGTTTTCGTTTGATTCCTCCACAAATTTCAGAAACTGCGTCCGCGCCGACCAGAAGGACGCTAGTGCAGTTTCACGGTGGGCTTCGCTCCGGTACCAAGCTAATGAACGATTCAGTAGGATGACTTGAGAGTGCGCTCTTTTATTCAGTTCGCGCGGACGTAGCGGCACTTCTTTCCTATTAGTGAATCGAGTTGGCTCGCACAGTATTGCGCGCTGTCCCTCAGATCTCATTCGGCATTCCAGCTTGAGTGCCGGATCGACCAATGTGAGCTGGGAAGAGCCGGGAGGAACAGCTGCACGCAACAAAAAGAAAAAAAAATTGATGCACGAGGGCAGTAACTGAAGTGACGATGCACTCCCCATAGCGAGAGACCACTGTCACTTCACCGTAAAACTTCGGTTTTATGTGACATTGCCGCCACTCCCTACGCCTCGTGAACAATTAAAGTGCGCGACTTGAGCGACAGAGTGCACGCCAAACGGTATATTGCATTGCAGGATATGGTAAATGAGAAAGGCGACATTTCGACGAACCATGCATTAAAAATAAAGTAGCGGACATTTTGCAATGCTCAGAAAAAAAAAACGAATTCTGAAGAAACATTTTGAAACGACGGCCGAAAAACTACTCGCGACCGATCAATCAGAACATTGCCCATTACAAATTGCTTGAGTGTGTCGGTGCGTCCTGGAGGATTCGTATTGAAACTTATAAATTCATATGTTCTTCAAGTGTTTAATATTCAATCTTTGGTTAGGTTTCGTTTCTTTAAACCGTTTTTCTTTGTATAATACTAACTGGAAATAAAATGAGGGGGTGTAAAAAATGAGTTAGGATGTCCAGAAAGCTGCACTTCGTGTGAATACCTCAATGAACCGGGTTAATTGGATAAATATGGGAGAGGCCTTCGCCCTGCAGTCGGTAAAGTCAGGCTGCTGCTGATGATGATGATGATGACCTCAATAATTAATTGTAGTTTGAGCTTCGTGTTCTCTAATTTTTTGTAGCCCTATATTGTTTATGCACTAATGTGTCTCTTATTGCTCGGTCTTTGAACTGCGGAACATTATCCATGGCTCATGTGTGCGATATTTGAGCAACAGTCCATTAGGAGTGCTTCATTATGCAAACATGCCTTCTCAAAAATAATCTCCAAGATGCACACAACGATATTTATGAGATAAGAACGCAGATAGGGGGTTCTCAAAACAGGGAAATGAAGCAATCAAATTGATTGATTTATGATTGATTTATTGATTGTTGTCGTCGTGTACTTTTTGCGCTATTTTTCATCATGAACTTTCATCAACTCGCCCACCTTTCGGCACTGCCTAAATAATGTAGACTGTTTATTTTGTTCCTGAGAATAGCTGGCCGAACAGTACTGATGCTGAGGGAAATTTTGCTAATTTGGCCGCTTTCGCTCTGATAAAAACTAAATAATATCAAGAAGAAGAGAATCTTGCCCTTTGCTGTAAACATTAGAGGGTCTCTTAGATGTCTCGTAAGAGACAAATGGCGAAAATCTACCCTTCCTCCCCTATCATTTGCCGCTCATCGTTTGCCTCTCATCGGCGTTCGATGCAGTGCTACATATAATTATAATTGTCTTACAGCAAAGGAAAGTATCTGTCACACGTTCTCCCGCAAGGGTGTTTGAACGCTAACTTCATCGCTCCTGTTGCATGGCGTTCCTTGCGCGCGTTCATGTGTGGGATGGCAGATGGCAGGAAGGCTTGACAAGGAGATTACGTCTCGTGGAATCTCGTCCTCATGCACTCAATAAAGGTTGCAATCAATCTATCGCGCACAGATACAGTGCCTCCTAACTGGAGACGACGACAGATCTCGTGCACTGATCTCGCGCACATATCTCGCGCACAACACTCGCACACGAGATTTCGTTCCATGAGCTGTTGCACCAAGTTGTGTGTCGTTTAATTCACGTAAACAGAACGCGCAAGGTAACTTTAGCGGCCCAAGACATGAGGCACGATCTGAATGTTCTAATCGGTATCATGTTCGGGCGCGCACTGCTTCGAAAATACGTGAGAGCAAAGACACAAAGGTTTGGTGGCCACCATCGTACATTCTTTCGTGTTTACGCTCCGAGACAGTGCTACTCAGATTTTGCGTTCGATAGCCTCTTCCGTATCTACTTACTGGCAAATAGCTCGTCGGCCCCACATTTTGCATTCCGGCATCCGCCCACGCATGCATTTTCGCTAACGCGTTGATTATGTGGGTGTAGACCATGACTGTATAAAAGAAGGTCGATTGGTAGGAGGAGGAGGAATCAACATTTATTAAGCCCGAAATAATTCGGTGGTGCATGCTTGCACCAGACGGGGTGGTTCCCTAGTTGCGGGACCCATATGTTTCCAGCAGCTCCTGGCCCCTGTCTGTCAGTGCGAGCTGGATCGATAGGGCGGGGCTGGACAACAAGGTCTCCCATCGCTCAAGGGGTTGGGGATTGGGGGTGTTGGCGGGAAGGGGAGGAGGGGGGGTTTTGAGTTGTTTGCATTCTGCCAAAACGTGCGGCAGGGTGCCCTTTTCTTTTTTACAAAAAGGACAGAGCATGTCGTGTTCCGCAGGGTACATGCGGCTCATCAATACGGGATGCGCAAGCGATCCCGCCTGCGCTCGGCGCAGGATCGTCTGTTGTTGCCTGGTGAGCTTGGGGTGCGGTTCTGGCAGTCTGCACCTTTCCTCTCGGTACATGCTTGTAATTTCCCGAAAGCTGGTAACCGGATGCGGTAGCTCTTCCGGCTCGTTCTCGCCCCGGATTGACATTTCTCGGGCATGGTAGTCTGCGATGATGTTGCCTGCTACCTGCGAGTGAGCCGGGACCCACACGAGCTCTATAGCTCTTCCCGGAGGCTTGCACTTGGATAGAATGGCTCGGGCCGCGGAGGATATTACCCCTCTGCGGAAGCTTCTGTAGGCTGTCTTTGAGTCAGTGACCACGGTGTCCACGCTCGGCTGTGCGAGTGCGAGGGCCATGGCCGCTTCTTCTGCAACTGCGGCGTCTGTTGTCTTTATGGACGCGCTGACGATCAGCCTGTCTTTTGACGTAACCACCACTGCTGCACGGTCACTGTGTTTTCGGAGCGAGGCGTCCGCGTAGAGGACCCTGGGGTTCTCTTCCAGCTTTCGGGCTATGGCTTTGGCCCGCGCGGTGCGCCTCTCGTCGTCCTTGCCCGGCGTCATGTTCCGGGGAAGGGGTTTGGTCTGAATGGCCGTCTTCCAGTCTTCCGGAAGGGCTTCCTTGAGGGGTACTGGCTCAATCTGCCATCCTATCTTGCGTAAGACGGCTCGTCCGTGTTTCGTATGACTGAGCCGGATTCTCTGATTAGAGAGGTGGGCTTCAATGAGCTCCTCCACCGTGTTGTGGGCGCCCATGTCCAGCAGTCTTTGTGTGGACGAGTATATGGGAATGCCCAGTGCTTGCTTCGTTGCCTTACGAAGCATCGTGTTTAGGGTGTCCTTATTCGCCTTCGTGAGCTGGAGATAGGGGGCGGAGTAGGTAACCCGTGACACGACGAATGCGCGTATCAGGCGCATAACATCGTCCTCTTTGAGGCCTCGGTTTCTATTAGATACCCTTCTGATCATACTGAGTATCTGTTCGGTTGTAGTTTTGATCTTTGTGACTGCGGCGTGTGCCTTCCCGTCGGCCTGAAGTAGTAGGCCGAGGATCCTAATCTGCTGTGTTGGCTTGATAGCCGTTCCGTCGATGGTGACGATCACGTTCGGCGGCAGCTCTTTCTTGGATTTTCCCGGTTGGATAATAAGCAACTCTGATTTCTGGGGAGCGCAGCTCAGTCCGCATGACTTTGCGTACTCGTGCACGGTTGTTGCCGCCTTCTGCAAGGCTTCCTCCATCCAGGCATCAGAACCGGCTCGAGCTGTCCACACCGTAATATCGTCGGCGTAGAACGCATGGTCCACGCCTTCGATTTGCTTGAGTAGACCGGGCAGGGGCAGGAGGGCCAGATTGAAGAGCAGGGGCGACAAGACCGATCCCTGTGGGGTGCCCCTATCACCCAGCTCGACAGGGTCTGACTTCTCCTCCCCTATTCTGATGGTCGCTGTTCGGTTTGTCAGAAATTCTTTGATGTAGTCGAATGTCTTTCGGCCACACCTGGTCATATTCAGATTCCGCAACACGCTCGCGTGGGACACGTTATCAAACGCTCCCTTCAGGTCGAGGGCGAGTATCCCGCGCGGCGTGTGCCTCGTTGCCGGCTTGACGACCAGTTCGTGAAGTTGGATCATCACGTCTTGGGTGCTGAGATGTTGCCTGAAGCCGTACATCGTCTCCGGCATCTGATCTGTTTCTTCGAGGTGCTTCTGCAGCCGGCGAAGGACCATACGCTCCATCACCTTCCCCGCGCAGGACGTGAGGGAGATGGGCCGCATGTTGTCTATCGTGAGGGCTTTGCCGGGCTTTGGAATGAAGCAGACCTCGGCGTCCTTCCATTCCTTCGGCAACCGCGAGCTCTCCCAGGCTTCGTTGATGTGCCCTAGGAGGCCGCTTTACTGCTCATGTTACTGAGTAGTTTGTATGTTATGGCATCCCTGCCGGGTGCACTTTTCTTGTTACTTTGATCTATCGCTGTCCACAATTCCGTCATGGAAAACGGCCGGTCCAGGTCTTCGTTGTCGGGTCCTTCGTATCTCTCTGGCTCCGGGTACTGTCCCTTCTCTGTCTTTAGGTACTTCGCCTTCAGGTCTTCCAGGAGCCTGCGGCCGTCTCCCTTGTACATGTTCAATACTTTGGTAAGGTTGCGATTGGTCGCAGTTTTGCTACTCAGCGGGTCGATCAGATGCCTCAAGAGGCACCACGTCTTCCACGTCGAGAGCTTGCCCTGCAGGCCGTCGCAGGTCTTCAGCCAATTCTCCCTGCATAGTTTGGCCGCGTGCTCGACGATCTGCTTGTTCAAGGCTGCTATGCGCTTGGCCAGTTTTCTGTTGTGCCGCTGACGTTTCCATCGCCGCGTTAACGAGTGCCGGGCCGCCCACATGTGGGTCAGTCTGGCGTCCACGTACGGTGTCTGCGAAGTCGTTGCGATTTCTTGGGTAAATTTTTGGAGGGTCTTCTTCTGGTCCCTCGACCATTCGGTGTAGGTCTGTTGTGTTTCAGCTCGTCCCGATTCTTCCTCAGACGCCTCTTCTTGTTCCTGGGTGAACTTTCTCATCTTGTCCCAATCCGTGATCCGCGCTGTCCCCAACACAGCCCGATATCGGGAACCTCGGATCGTGATGCCGATCACGCTGTGGTCAGAACCCAGGTCCACTTCTTCGCTTCTCCAGGAGACGTCTAGCGTTCCCGATAACCACGAAAGGTCTGGCGTAGTGTCCCTCGCGGCACTGTTGCCTCTTCTGGTAGTTACGTCAGGCTCGTTCAGGAGGGCAATCTCGTGATCCTCCATTGCTTTGGCCAATGCTTTTCCTCTTTTTGACTGGAACTTATAGCCCCATGTTGTGTGAGGGGCGTTAAAGTCGCCGAGGATCAGGAGCGGCCTGGTCGCCGCCAACCCTTTCGCCTGACTCACGATGCGGTCAAATTCGTACTGCCGTTGTGACGGCCGACAGTACGCGCTCATTACAAATAAATTGCCCGCGCTGCCAATTTCTCTTGCATGAATTTCGACCAGCGTGTGCTCGCACCCGCCCTGCGCCGTAACATGTTGAGTTGCCGCCACGTTGCTGCGAACGAGCACCGCCGTTCCGTTCTCCGTGGGGTCCGTGTAAGTGACGTACCCCGGAAGTCTTGGTTTCCCGTTCGTCTCCTGTAGAGCAATTACATCAGGCTTGTTGTCTTGCCCGTCAATGTATAACATTAGTTCCGCTTCTTTGTTGCGAATCCCACGGCAGTTCCATTGGTAAATCACGGTGGTTTCCCCCCCGGTCTTCTTGTGCTTCTTACTTGGCTTCTGCATCATCCTTTCCGGCTGTCTCGAGTCGATTGCGCCTTTTCGCGATCGCGTTTTTTATTTTTTCGGCCCGCTCCTTTTTCAGGGACGCGAAGTGGTTCCTCACCGATGTTGAGGCTACTTTTAGCGCTTGACGTTTGTGCTTCGCCGATGGCGTCTGAGGCTGACTCTCGACAGCTTTAAGTCGGTCGTCTATTTTGCTGAGCCTTTCGTTAATTTGGGAAATTGCGGCCAAAATGGCCATAAGCTCTCCTTCTCGCGGGATCTGTGTCGTTACCGTGGTCGCGGTCTCTGCGTTCGCAGTTTCCTCTCCGCTCGCGGGGCTCTCTTCGGCGTCCATCGCCTCTAGGTTATTTGCTGCACGTTGCATGGCCTCAGCCTCTCCAGCTGTCCGCCCTTGGCGGGGCGAGGGGGGGGCCCTCCGCGGCACCTTGCGCAAGCCTGCGGCGTTGCTTGTCGCCGTGTTGTCTTGGGGTCCTGAATTTGCCAAGCTGCCGTTACTCGCTAGCGTTTCGATCTTATTCATAAGCGCCTGTATTTGGGCGTTCTGTTCCTGGATCTGAGCGTTTTGGCGCTCTATGATCCTCTTAAGCTCTATCACTTCGCTACTGTCCTTTTGCGGATTCGCTTGTGAGTTAAGGGGTTGGGAGGGGGTGAGGGGTGGGAATTCGGTGTCGCTGGTTAGAGCGACGGGAGACCTGTTGGTCCGGCCCACCTTTTTCTCGGCGATCCCTCGGTGTCCGGTTGACTCTGGCGACTGTTGTTGACAGCCACTGTTGTTGCTGTTGCGGCCCGGCGTGTGTGACCGGCCCCGTTGTTTGGAGGCGCTGCGGTGGGGTCCGCCTGCAGGACCTCTCTTGTCTTGGTTCCTTCTCTCGATGTCTTCTTCCTCTGCTCGGCGCCGTTCCCAGCGCCGCCGGCGGACGACGTAGGGTGTCTTGAAGCGGGCTTTGCAGGCCTTGTCCGCTGTCAGGTGTTTGCCTCCGCACAGGCCACAGTTCGGGACACATTCGTGATCTTCGGCGGGATTGGAGATTCCGCACCCTCGACAGATCGTGTTCGAAGGATCCGGGCACACGTCCATTCTGTGGCCCACTCTTCCGCACGCATAGCATACGTCGATTTGTTTTCTATGTAACGTGCACTCCATGAGCAGGTTGCCGTATCTCACGTATTTGGGTACTTTATGCCCTTCGAAAGCAATGACGACTGATCGGGTCTTACCGATCCGGTTTGCTTGTAGCGCCGTTGGGTTATGCTTGTGCACAACATTGTCCTGAATATCCTGGGCCGTATCCTCGAGCGGGATGCCCCTTATGACGCCCTTCACCGTGCCGTGGGGGGCCGTTTCGTAGGTACTTACTTCGTGTGCCGTGCCGCGTATGTCGATCCTTCCGACTGCAGTGTATAGGTCGGCGTTCTCTCTCTTGGAGGTGCTCACCACAACGATATTCTGCTGGAGGTTGGGGCACACGACATCTTCACTTGCTTCATTGCCGGGGATCTGTGCCGCCGCCACAATTGCACGACTTAGTTCAACGCGGGTCACGTCGCTCACGTGGAGCCCGCCTCGTGGTCGTAATACGATCTTTATGTCGCCGCGCGGCAAGTCTGGCATGCGCGCGCCCTTCAACAATTTGCCCTTGTTTATACGTTTCGCCCTTGAGTGACGTGTATCGCTGCCAGTGGCAGCCATGGCCTTGGCGCCATCTTGGTTCGTTTGAAGTACGGCATTTAGGCCTAACTTGCCCATGCCTTTGTGCCTGACCCTCTCGCCGGCAGTTTTCCAGCCTTGCGATCTTGTGCACTGGTCCGGCGGAATTTCGACGCCGTCCACCTCTACTCGCATAGCTGTAGTTATCTTAGGTCAATGCTCACTTGCGTAATCACCGATGAATCGATGTTCCGCTGGCGGCCTCACCGAGGCTCGGGCTGTGCCTACCGCTCCTCCGGCCAAGGCCGGAGTCGGCGTTAGGCCCAGCTGCGGGCGCTCCTCTCGGCACACAAAAGTCCTTTAAATTTGGCAAAAGCGGTCCCCTACCTCGGAATTCGAGTTCCCGGTGGTCCACACAACTTCATGCATCCGGTCGACGCACTTTCATTAAGGTGCGACTCAAAAAATCTGGCAGTTCAATGAAAAAAAACACGGAGCCCAGGTGATTGGTAGCACTAGGTTGTTCAGGGGGCAAGCGTGCTGCAACCGCCATAACGTGTTTGCGCGTCGATTGTAAAAGTCAAAAGACAGCTTTTGGAAGTGTTTAGATTAAACCTCTTTTTTTTTTTTGTTATTCTCGTTTATGCATCCCTATTGGCTTTCAGAATCAGTCATTTCGAACTCTAACAGTTTCAACTAACTTTCGTTAATAAGTATTGAATTTACCAGTGAAAAGGAAGTATTGGCTTATCAAAATTGTAATTAGGAGATTTATTGAAGTTATTGAATGTATATTTGGCTTACCTACAGATTCGTCTAGCCTAAATATCAGGTTTGCAGCAGTATTGGTCAGAAGACCGGATCCAATGCATGAAGTGTAGTAGTAACATACTTATAAGGGGCATAAAAATCAACGGACTCAGTTATCGCTAATACTCATATATATATATATTTGTTCTATTTCGATGCCAACTGAGACTCATAATTCGCCATATGAATATTAGAGTCATACTTTTAGCTGAAGGTGTCCCTGTCTATTCCTTGTTTTACTCTTCATGAGTTTGTGGGGCCCTTAACTGTCGTCTGCGTAGAAGTGCCAAGCTTTGTTTCAGCAGTGAAAACCAAAACCTATATATATCAGAATACCTTGCAAAAGAAATCCAGGTGATTTGCTACTTCAGAATATGAACAATTGCTGACCCTTAAAGAAGTTGTGAGCTAACTCCAATTTCACGTCACGATTATGTTTGTATGTAGTGAGTAGATACGGCGAGACTGTACGTAAAGTGTTTCGCCTTCAATGCAGGAATTGGTTTAAGAGGCCGATTCGCAGCATTTTGCTGGCAGTCCTAAAATGTGTGTTTCGTTTGAAAATCGCGGAAGAAAACAAGAGTGTCTGTAGCAAGAAATGCAGTTTACGTCGATAACTTCTCTTTCATACAATTTTTACTGATGTTTTAAAATAATAATTTCTTCCTTCCACCGATTGTATGAAATTATCCAGTAGTATCTTGTCGAAGCTGATAAACATAATTTAGTGCAGTCAGTGCAGTTTTACTGCACATAAGGGCTGAGATTATTCATAAGCCAACATCACATCAACATTTTTGATTAATGTAGACAGCTCATAAAATGTGAGACAACCCTGGTTTTCAGAACAAAAAATCAGAATCAGCATCTTTGGTTGCGGTATGAGAATAGTTTCGAAAGCTGGTCACAAATTCTTTTCCGATATCACGCGTTAAATAAATGGCATCACTTCGATAAAATGTAGTTGCCCTTTAAGGTCCCTTATGAGGCAAAACACATTTCCTTTATGAGGCAAAACACATTTGCACGGCCACCGTAACACTACTAACACCCCAGGAACGCAATTTTAGGAAACCATTTAGCGGCGTAATCAAGGTAGCGTGCTATAGAAAAGTATTTCCTAATCTGAAAGATTGGTCCAGCTCGTGTTACATTTTTCTCGGTACACCGTTAACTAGACAGAAAGAAAGGACGTAAACAGTGGCCTACGTGTACGTCTTTTCTTCCGTCTGTATCTAGGTAGGGCTGCGTCAATGATGCATTTTTGACGCTCATGTCGGGCCGTGATGTTGATGATGAGATTTTATCAACCTATTTCGCGTTACATGTGGCAGGCTTTCAGTTTCGCATTGTAATCTTGGCCCTCAAAACAAAAACCTAAAAGTTGATGGCATCTTTCCTAATTGCCTGTTTTTATGGCATTTCAAGAGTAAACGTTGTCAGTCTCGTCGTATCGTCCAACTATCAGAGGGAATCGGTGTATCGTTCAGTGAGATTGAAATAAAAATCCAATTTGAATAATTTAATATAAACTCTGCAGTGAAAATCCATGAGGCCAAGGCTTTCTACTGAACAGTGAACCGACTCTGAAGCAAAGTGTCTCGCCTAAAGTTCAGAACTTTTTTAAAGGACGGAAGCGCATCGTATCTGCAAAAAAATATATATATATAGTTGGGCTTTTAGAGCGCAGCTCTTTGGCGTCCGTTCCTGGGTTTCGCGTCGGCGTCGTCGTTGGCCTCGTAACCAGCTCCGCCCCCCTTTCATCCCCCCAGCGCTAGCAGCGACCGACTGATACCGCTGGATGCCGCTGACGCCGCTAGAGAGTCAAGATAACGTGACTGCATAGAACACCGTCGCCGCAATGCAGAAAGAGGAGGGGAGGGTCCCCCCCCCCCCCCCCCCGGTTCCTGTGTGGCGGATAGGGTGCTCTTCAGTTGCCGACGCGCCGGTTATTTCACGTAGGCCCCGGCACGTCGACGAATACGTGACCACCTTCCCACGGCTAGACCTGGTTCTTGGCGCTGCGGAAGCGAGGGTATCATATTGTTTGCGTCGGCATCGGTGGCGTTGTCCCTGAAACCAACTCCGCAGCTGGGGTTGACTCACTATCGGCGTCAGCAGCATCAGTCAGTCGCTGCTATCTATTCCCTCCTCCCTTTATCGCGTTGTCCGCTTGCTGCGCGCGCTTCTGCCCCCATCGTTTGCCGCTGGGTGTACACGCCGCCCAACTCCACCCTCTTCCTGCGAGTCTCCGGTTGTCAAAGCGCTGGCTAGAACTTAATTCCTTTCTTCGCTCCTCCTCCAATGCAACCCCTGTGCGGTGGCAATCAGAGAGCCAGATCGGTGGCGGCGGATCTGTATATGTGCACCGCCCGAGCCGACACCGATGTTAGTAGTGGGGGACTTTAATGTTAACATAAAGACAAACAGGAATTTCTTCACACTTATGCGGGAGAACATCCCGTTCCTCTCGCTCGTAACGCGTCCCACGGCTGTGACAACCTCGCGAGGCACTTGTATAGATCTCGTCTTTGAGAATTAAGCATTGGTGTACCAAGTCGAACATATATCAGTCTATTTCTCCGACCACAAAGCTTCCTTCATGACTGTCAAGAACTGTTAGTGGAGTCTTTGTTAAAGGAATACGTGTAAAAAATAAAAAAAAATTCTGTGATAGCGCATACATGTGTTGCTCGATTTTTTTGCCTCAATCTATCGAAAAGGTGAAACAGCCTATTTGCTGCGCTCAAATTGCGCATTAGGAAGTAACGTAATCGTCGGTAATTTTTTTGTCATGATAATACCTAACTACAATAAACTGTATTGAGCTTATAACAAAGCGGAACTTAGCTGAAATTTTCTACTTAAATGCTACTTTATTGGTAGTCAGCTGTCGACGTAACAAAATATTCCACCACAACAGAAATAATTACATTATGAGACATTCATTCGCCCGTTTGAGAAGAATGCTGCAACATTGTACATAAGATGAAAAGCCGAAAAGATAAACGCCGAGTTTGTTTTCAAAAGACAAATTTAAATTCAGTTCCTTTTAAATGTAAAGCTGCGATGAAATTTATATACCTCACTTTTTTACCTTAACTTAAAATAGAGAGCCCATCTCTTCCTTCTGAATTGTCAGTAGACAAAGTAGCAATGCGCAGCACATGTTATATCGTGTGTGCATGTGAAATAATTAGCACAGTTATTTCATGAATAATTAGCTTTTTTGTATAATTTTGTTTTCTGAAAACTGTCCGATCAAGCATTAAGCGCCCAATAATTTTGGAGCAACTATACGATAGTAGCGCTCACCGCCGACAAATTGAAATGCCAGCTTTTGACGACATTGCTACGGGGAAGTTAGCTTGGTGAAAACATACACTTCAATCTGATTTTTTTATGCTCCTTTACAGCATTCACAAATATTTACTAAGAATTACTGCAATTACTATTTAATATATTAGGTCAGTTCGCAGACAAAATAAAATGGAATTTTAAGTATGGTTTTCATCTAAGAACCAGCCGTGTTTTTTTTTTTTTAAAGAACAGTTCCAGTTTTATACTAGACATGTCGTACAAAAGCCCCTCGACTACTGATTGTAACAAGGTATTATTGGCTCTATATCTTCAAACATGCAGGCACCTCAGTTCAGACTCTTCGCAGAAAACTCTATGTTTCTTTCAGGAGACTTATGAATGCTAGCAGATAACATTACCTGTATTCCGTGTCTGCGTCGTTTTTAAAAGTATCATTTTGGTGTCACCTGACTAGAGCAAATGCCGGAAGGAGATAGATAGAGATAGATGGATCAAGATATTTATTTCCTTGAACATGGGGGAGACTAGCTAAAAAGCCGCTTTTCGCCGCTTAACTGGACCTCGTCCCCTACAAACTTATCAACTTGGTTGCGACTACTAGAAGCGGCCGGGCGTAGGTGTGTTTCATTTGTAGTAGCGAAACTTCTAGCAGCACCAAACTGCACCAGGGCAATTTTTTTACTTGCACTAGCTACGCCAATGTGGCAAAGCTCTAATACCTACAATGGGGTTTTGCTACACTGCTGTGGCCAGTGTGGGTTATGAAATGACACTTATATTGCTTCTACAGGTATTTCTCTTTGACTAAACGTACGGCTCTGCAGTGAAAGATTCTGGTCGCTGCTGCCGCCAGGGGTAAACAATATAAAGCAATATAAAGCTAGCTTGTTCACACAAGACTGAACAGAAACAATTTGTCGCGTGCACTCACTCGCAACAAGAGAACGCCCGTTGCTGCACTAAACGAACAAGTTGCCATGACAACTTGCCATCTGACACGTATGTTGCTGCTAGGTCAGACGGTAATTTAAGTTTTCCATTCCGTTTAGGCAGCCGCTCCAAGAACGACGAGAGATTGCTGCCATGCTCTTATTTTAAATGCAATAAAGAAATTCATGAAGAAGCTGAAATTTTTTTTATGCACACCTGAAAAATTTCGCAGACAAACGATTCAGAGGATCGCGTGGTGCCAAGTGCGCGCTTGATCGCAGAGTGGAAGGGAACGACAAAAATTACGAGGGACTTTAGCGATTAAAGTAGTGAAAGGCGAAAGCCGGAGTGCCGCATTCTGCTACACAACTGGTACTAATTAGTAATTAATAAATAATTAGTCATTAGCTATAGAATTAGTTATTGAGTATTTAAATAATTGTTTATTCAATAATGGGTGTAATGATGAATTCCTTAATTAGGTAATAATTAGACATTATTGTGTTAATTATTCAATTATTGATATTTATTCATTGATTGGCATATGGCCATATAAGGCACGCATTCGGGCATACTGTGGTGATGCGCGGTGATTGGTCGAGACCTCTGTGACGTCATCCAGCCTCGGCCAATAAGAGCCGCCGCAAAAGCGGCACACATTTTGTCCACGACAGCAAGAGCCATTAAAGGCTTTCGCCTTAAAAACGTCGCTTACAGACAGGACAGCATAGAAGGACCAAGTACATGCGCTCCTGTCCCTGCTGTCACCTCTGCAAACGCTATTTTCTTCAGTTCCTTCCAACGTGAACCTATCAGCCTGACCTTATCCTCTTCTGGGATTTATGACCACAGACGCTTAAAAGGGTAACTTTCCAGCTAACACGTGAGCTCCACTCTCAGGCATTGCAGCACGACTATAGAAAACCGTAAGTGATGCCGGAAAAGCAACTCTGGCACGCCCTAGACACCGGCTGAAGGACACCTCGCTGGCGAATGATCGTCCACTTGATGAGCGCGTTCATGCTGCCAGATGCAGCACACAGTGATGGCGTGGGACTTTAAGAAGGCTAATGGTGTGTTCTAGAATATCAAATGCACGTTCAAAAATTGGCGTTTTGTGTCACATTACCCTGCATGTCGCTTAGTTCAACATTCGCAGACTCCTACGCAATAATCGCTACACTGATCACTCTCTCTGGTTATCTAAAAGCGAACCATTTATGCAACAAACTCGTGCTTCACTTTCATACCTGGTGGTAGCGGATAGACAGAGAGGATAATGTGATCTGCTCACCGCCCGACAAGCAGGTCAAGGGACTGGTGCCGCCGCCTCAGATGTAGGCTGGGAGGTCTTGGGTTCCAGCAGCCAAACTTCTCGCGAAATGAAAAAAGACCAAGCTTCTCGCCTATGTAATCTGTCGTAAATAAGGTAAACTGAAGCGAGAGTTTTGTATCCAATTTGTGGTCTGCTAACGAGTCAAAGACTCGGTAACATTGTCGAGTTAACGCCGAATCAAAAGGCTCTGCCTAACAGCACACATTTTTATCTAATCAGTTTGGAAACACTGGATCAGAAAGTGACTCATTAAGGTATGCATTGATCAGGTGGTTACGGATTGCTGCGACATCCAAAAGCGGCCAATAAAACCTATATCTCCTTATCGCCATTACCTTCTGAAAATCGCATCTTTTCTTTTTTCTTTTCCAGTTAATTATTTTCAAGGCCGTTTCATCTAATATTGCTTGCTGGTGCACCTAAAAATTTAAATTATTTCTCAGGTGGTTATGTATTTATCACCAATCTCAGAGCCTGTCACTTCGGGTGCGGCCAGTATCCGTAAACACCAGAATTTCGACCAATGAAAAACCACCGTTTTTGGATACATGGATTGGCCTATGGGAGTTTTGACACTGATAATATTGATGTGCTTTGCTTCAGAGCGCGTCGTCATGTTAGCCACTTTAACTCGCTAACGCTCTTGGGCATCTGCGATCGGGGTTAATCCCCTTACTCTATGTGAATGATGCTATTTTCTGATTTAATCAACGCTTTCCGCTGCTTTTGAGGCGCCACATCCGGTGACACGTTTCCACTAAGCAGAGGAGGACGCCTGCGACACTTTTTAAAATAGATAAACTCAGTATACGGGTCCTGGATAGGCAGTTAGGTCACCGCTACCTCTACAAAACCGAGGAACGAAGGTGCTCTTTGTTTTGTTTTTCTGAACGATTGCTGTTCAACCCACGTATCCATTTCATAAAGCGTTGTCAAACAAGAAGGGATCATAACGTGCACCAATGCTTAAGAAGTAATGTATTCGTTACCTCCAAATATTGGTTGCCTAGTTTGACCCTGCGTTACATTTCTTTTCGTTTTATTCTGATGCAACCAATTTTCTCCTTTTGGCATAAAATAACATCGAGTATCCTTAGGTCCTTGGCGCTGAATATATCAGCTATTTAAAAACATTACGAGGGACTTTAGCCACTTAAGTAGTGAAAGGCGAAAGCCTGAGTGCCGCATTCTGCTACGCAACTGGTACTGATTAGCAATTAATTAACTAGTCATTAAATAGCTAAATAATTCTAACCTTATTGATAATTCATTATTTGGATAATTATTTAATCAATCAATATTATTTAAATAATGAATTACTCAGGTAGTCATCAATTATAAATAATTCATTTATTATTAGGGCATTATTTAGTATTGATCATTGATTGACATATGGCCATATAGAGGCACACATTGGCGCATACTGTGGTGGTGCTCTGTGATTGGTCGAGACCTCTATGACGTCATCCCGCCTCGGCCAATGCAGAGGCGCCACAAAAGCGGAATACATTTTGTCCACGACAACATGAGCCATTAAACACCTGGATAAGAATGTATTGAAAAAGAAACTAACTAAGAAGGTTCGGGTAGAAAAGTCAAAAACATACGTTTTACAGACAATGCACTAAAGGGTAGCAGAAATGAAATTTGGTTTTCGGGTATGTAAGCGCTTCGTCTCTGCAATTCTTACATTCGATGGCCCAGTTTTATGCTCTGGTATTTGACTGCGGGTTGGTTTCTCTGAACGTTGTGCTATTTTACACTACAGAAATGTATTTCAATGTTGCAACCTTGGCCACAGCAGAATGCTGGTATGCGTCCCTGAGCAGAAACAACAACATGGAATATGCTTAATTATGTGAATGTAGAGGACACAAATTTTATATTCCAGATGGCATATATAAACACTATTGTACCTGTTATTTTATATATATATGTCTGAGGTGCCTGTTTGAATACGGTGTAAAATATTGTCATGCATTTGAGGAAAGAAAGAAAGGATACGAGAAAGCACCTATCAGTCTAAAAACAAGTAGCATAAAAAAGGCATCAAATATACCCGTCAAGCTTCGCAGCTGTAGGCTTATGGAACAGCAATTTGCCATGTTACATACGGCTTTGTTAATGCTGCTCGAGCGGTTTCTCCTCGCGAACCTCCATTCGCTTTTTCAAATGCAGCGGTGGGTGTTCGATTTGTTGTGTAAAAGCGGGAGTGACGCATGCGGTGCTTTCACTCAGTTTCTTCTCTTCCTTTCTGAGGGATTCCAGCGAAGCCAGGTTTCACAACAGACTTGGCATCGATAAGAACTGCTTTCCCTTCCTTTTGAGTTTTATCTGTGGCTGTTTTTCTGCCCACTATACACGCTGCAGGACTTCTAATAACAGCATTTTCGTGTTGAACGTAGCTTAAGTGGAGCGAGATAGTGTAATGTTTCAGACTAGTATCGATCGGTGTATACTTAATTACTTTCGTTTGCAATATTGATGCATTCTACAACACTGGAGCGCTAAAACCCGCCTGGACACACTGCTGCGGGGCTTAAACAGTTACCTCAGCGTTATCGTATATGCACTTTTTTTTAATAACAAATGGGATTTGCCAGAGGGCGAGTCACTTCATTGTAAATTCATGAAAGGAGGGCGCTTGCTTTGCATACAGGAAACAACTCCTTGTAGTCGGCCTCTCAGCGAAAAACATTTCGAAATCCAATTTCTGCTCTGTGACATTGAAATGACGAAACGATCGAATTTGAATTGCAACACGCTGTCTACTACGCTTGTGGCTTTGCGTAAGAGTGCCGGAAATTGTTCGCCTGTGCAGTGGGACAGAAAACGAGGCTTCGGTGATAAAATCTACCGGGGGGGGGGGGGGGGGGGAGGGGAGTATTGTGTGGCACTAGCTGTTGTCTACACGCCTATTTCGGGCTGTAACGTTCACAGGCGAGGCAGTGTGTCGACATTGCATTTCGAATGAAAGTGGGCTGCTGTTCACACTCGACACGCGTAGCTACTCTGAATAAGATATTTTGCTGTCGGGGGGACAGAAATGGCGGTGTTTGAAAGCCACAGGCTTAGAACAGCGCGGAGTCCGGGCATTGGGGTTGTGCAAAAAAAAGTTAACATAAAAGCACAGAATAACCAGAACCTTTGACGACATGTGCGAGTTTTTAAAAGGAGTTTCACTCGAAAGCACTATGTACCTTATTACGAGGAATAATACAGAACAAGATAAAATCGAGTAAACTGAGTCCAAATCACTCGCCATGGATTAGGCTTTTAGATTTGAATACTTGCGATATGCCATTCTACGTAAACCGATGCTCGTGGTCTACCTAGTACGTGGTTTTGCTGGCGCTGCGCGTTGTGAGCGTCGAAAAACAATGAAATGACAAAGATTTCACAGAGAAAAAGAGGCTCATAATCGTGATCGGTATGTGGCAGCTTGTTATGAGAGTCAGAAGCTTGCCACTATTTGTTGCTTACTCGTCGTTCCTAAAAAAAGCAGAATTGTTTTCTGAATGTTTTTTAAAGAATTTCTTTATCGACAAGTTGTATAAACTCGCGTAAGGGGCGATGATGATGGCAGACACCAGCCCAGTCTGCCGAGAGCACTGTTTCGCTCAACTAAAGCATTTGCGATTTTAAACACAATGCAGCTGAGAAAAGGCTTTTATACAGCTGAAATGTTGCAAACTGATTATTGTCGAACATGGAGGCGTAAACGTGTTTGCAAAATAAACGTCACGGTCAACGCCGTCATCAACAACGTTTCTTCAGAACTATTGGCGCATATTTGCTTACATACGCAGATTTCCTTTTAGCGGTGCCATTAAATATTGAGCGGTTGGCTACCCCAAAAGGTGAATTTACTTCTACGTCAGTCCATCTTGGAAGTGATCGACTTTACTAATCATAGCCTGAGTTGCTTTGGGACTTTAAACCCAACAAACCGAAGCGAACCGTCAATCAATGAATGCAAATAGGGTCGAAAGTAGAAGGTTGATTAAACCTGTTCTTTATTAAACCATCGAATCAGTGCGAGTTGGACCGTGTGCAATAGCCGTGAATGTTTGATATTTGTGAACTCTGATCCATGTGGACTGTATTCATGCTGAATACAAAAAAGGATCTCTATGATGGAGGGGATAAAAATATACTGTGTAGATTTTGCCTTCTATACCTGAATAGGATGGCCAATGATTTCGATTAAGAATGCAGCAGGCGTTATTGGAAAAGCTGCAGTACGTTAAGGACATGTGACATAACAGGGTAGCTTGAATCATTCCGTACAACAATCAATAATACAAAAAGCCAGTATAATAACCATACTTTGAACAGCAGCAGTGCGTTTGTCAGCAGACACAAATACCAAAAGTCAACTTGTAGTTTATGCAAACGCTGGGCAGTTGCTTTCAAAGCTTTCGTGTAAAGCGGATCCCTCCGAGCTAACGATCAACGCAGAATAAGATAACACACCCTGGGGATGCAATGCTTTTGTACGCTCGGAGTTAAAAGGCGGCCTCTGCAGATTCTATACTGAATAAAAGCTGGCATGCTTGCTTGAGTCGTGAAAACGAACAAATGGGACACCGCTTACTTCTGCCATCCTTTCTTTGTAAGTATCTTCGTTCCAAAACAAAGACAGAAGGCAATTAAACATGCCGTGCTATGTCGCTTTGTTCCCACTCTTCGCTTAATCCCCCTTCTCTTAATTGCCGTCCTATCAGGAACGAACATTACCATAAAATTAGCGCATTGCCTAGGTGACGAGAGATATCAGAGCCATGGCACAGACAAAAAAAAAAGAAGTAAAAAATGCACTGTACTGAAAAACTTGCGCTTGGGGACATAAGAACATGGAAGTAAACGAACTCATCTGCGTTTTGAATGAAAGAAGCCACAATGTAAAAAGTGAAATGAACGAAAAGAAGACGAAATCTTTTAAGGCGAAAACCTTTAATGGCTCTTATTGTCGTCGACAGCTGCTGTCCGCGCGAGCGGCGCACTTGATTGGTCGACAGAGAAGTGACGCCACCAGCCGCCAAATTTGAAGTAACCAACCAGAAGTCTCGTCTTGCTCCGGCCATCTGCAATCGCACATTTGAACTCGCGTCAAGGAACGCACGCGACAGGAGCGATGGTGTACCGTCCAAACGCACACTTGTAGGAGAAAGTGTGGCAGATACTGCGCCTTTCCTTTTCTGTAAACCAATTATAATCATATGTATTACTTCGACGAACGCCGATAAAAGGCAAACAATGAGAGGAAACGATAGGAGAGGAAGGGTAGGCTTTCGTTATTCTCCTCTTAAGAGACATCTAAGAGACCCTAATTTTTCACTTCAGCTGCCTGCTCAAACAATGGCCTGAAAGGCGCTGAGGTTGGTTGGTTGGTTGGTTCACAGGAAGGGAAAGGCGCAGAGTCTGTCACACCTGCTCTGTAGATACCTGAGCCGCGCCATAAGAGAAGGGAGGAATGGGGAGTGAAAGTGGAAAGAGAGAAAGGGGAGCCGTAGTGGAGGGCTACGGAGTAATATCGACCACCTGGGGATCTTTAACGTGCGCTGACATCGCACAGCACAGGGACGCCACTTCGTTTCGCCTCCATCGAAACGCAGCCGCCGAGGTCGGGTTCGAAACCGGGAACTCCGGCACAGTAGTCGGGCGTCCTACCACTGCGCCACCCCGGCGGGGCGCGCTGAGGCTCACGTAAAACTTTTAATCATGCTGGACACTACTACATACACTAGTAGGTTGCCTGCCTTATATCTTGCAATATACAAACTAATTTCTGTACATTTGATTTACCTCTTCTCTGCATACAGGTAGTAACCATACAAGTGTAAGATGTTTCCTTGATAGCCGCAGCCTTACAATCCCCAGGGGCCGTGATTCGTGTGCGTAAGAATCATCATCATCATCATCAGCCTCACTATACCCACTGCAGGGCGAAGGCCTCTCCCATATACTTCCACTTAACCCGGTTCTGTGCTAGCTGCATCCACTTGACCCCCGCGAACGTCTTTACCTCATCCGCCCACCTAACTTTCTGCCGCCCCCTGCTACGCTTTCCTTTTCTTGGAATCCAGTTTGTTACCCTAAGCGACCCTCGGTTCTCCTCTCTTCACACTAGATGTCCTGCCCATGCCCAATTCTTCTTAATTTCCACTAGAATGTCGATAACTTGAGTTATTTCTCTGACCCACCCTGCACGCTTCCTATATCCTAATGTTACCCCTACCATTTTTCGTTCCATAGCCCTCTGGGTTGTCCTCAACTTAAGTAGAGCTCTCTTGGTTAGCCTCCACGTTTCAGCCCCATAGGTGAGTACAGGTAAGATGCAACTGTTGTATACTTTCCTCTTGAGCGATACCGGTAAGCTGCTAATCATAATCTGCGAGTTCTTGCCAAATGCGCTTCATCCCAATCTTATTCTTGTTATTTCTTTTTCATAGTCCGTATCTGCGGTTACTACCTGTCCTAAGTAGACATAATCGCCTACTACTTCCAGTACTTCGCTACCTAATGTAAACTGCTGTTCTTTCCCGAGGCTGTTGAACATTACATTAGTCTTCTGCATATTGATTTTCAAGCCTACCTTTCTACTTTTGCTGTCTAGGTCATCAATCATTATTTGCAGTTCGTCCCCCGAGTTGCTTAGCAAGGCACTGTCATCAGCAAATCGCAGATTACTGAGGTATTCTCCATCTATCCTTATCCCTAACTGCTCCCATTCCAAGTCTCTGAATACTTCCTCTAAACAAGCTGTGAATAGTACTGGGGAGATCGAGTCTCCTTGCCTAACACCTTTATTTATGGGAATTTTGTTACTTTCTTTATGCAGAACTATGGTTGCTGTGCAGCTACTATATATATCTTCCAGCACTTTCACGTACGGCTAGTTTACCCCCTGATTTCGTAATGCCTGCATCACCGCCGATGTTTCAACTGAGTCAAATTCGTTTTCGTAATGAATGAATGCCATGTATAAGAGCTGGTTATATTCCGAGCATTTTTCTATCACCTGATTGATGGTATGGATATGATCGATAGTAGAGTACCGTTTCCGAAAACCTGCTTGATCCTTAGCTTGATTGCAGTCTAAGGTTCTCCTGATTCTATTAGTGATTACCTTTGTAAGTACCTTATACGTAACAGACACTAAGCTGATTGGTCTATAATGTTTAAGGTCCTTACAGTCCCCTTTGTTATGAATGAGGATAATGTTTGCTTTGAATGAGGATAATGTTTGCTTTGTTCCATGGTTCCGGTACCATCGACGACACCAGGCACTGCGTATACAGGGTGGCCAGTTTTTCTAGCATGATATCCCTCCCATCGTTTAGCAAATCTGTAGTTATCTGATCCTCTCTAGCTGATTTCCCCCTTTTCATAGTTCCTAATGCTTTCTTGACCTCGTCCTTCGTCACTGCTGGATCGTCTGACTGTTTTTTCCCTGCCGCCAATCTCGTTACGGTCCTTTTCTTTCTTTCTTTCTTTCTTTCTTTCTTTCTTTCTTTCTTTCTTTCTTTCTTTCTTTCTTTCTTTCTTTCTTTCTTTCTTTCTTTCTTTCTTTCTTTCTTTCTTTCTTTCTTTCTTTATTTGTTCCTTTCTATTACAGAAAGCCGGAGCGAAAGCTAAAGGCTACAGAGCCTGACAAAGGCTTCCGCTCCGGATGACGTTCAGCGTGCAGTTTGAAAAACGTATACAAAACATACAAAAGAGCACTTCGAATCATAAACACAAAGCGCAAATACAGAAATTTGATTGCATGAAACTGAGTCACTCCAAATAACTATGGATAGGAAAAAAAGAAATACAAAAGATTGGCATTTTATTGCGGATTGCTATGTAATAAACCAACTGCAATTAATGAAACAGATGAAACATACCGCTGTAGACGATATCAATAAAACCGTTTGTTGAACTTAGTGATACAGTATAGAACACTTGCGAAATAATAAAGAAAAGCACATGTAACCTCTGATACAAAAAAACACAAAACAAAAAATTAAACTATGCAATTGCGATGTCATGCTTGAGTAATAGGGCTTTAAGAAACTTTTTGGTGACAGGTTTGTTAAAGTTTACGAGCGTATCTACACGATTCAACAGAAACGGTATCTGGTAGTCTGTATGTTGCCGGCCGTAGTTTGTTCTTGTGACAGGTGTCCTTCTGAGTACTCGGCGAAAAGAATACTGTGAACTTGGGTTTGAATCAGAAGCTTTATATAACTTATTATTGCTAATGTACTGTATGAGCTTGTAGTAGTAGACCTGGTTTGCTTTGATTACCAGGTCCTGACTACTTTGGCTGCTGTAGAGGTCTGTATAGAACTCCTCGGCTACTTTGACTATCTTGTCCATATTCGTGATGACGTTGCCCGCCTTGTCCCTTATCGCATACATCTGGTTTTTGCCTATGACCAATTTCTTGTTTACCGCTTTAAAGCTTCCCCCGTTCTTTACAGCATGCTCAATTTTCTCCATGTTATACTTCCTTATATCAGCCACCTTGCGCTTATTGATTACTTTTGATATATCGGCCAATTCGATCTGGTCTTTTCGATTGGAAGCTTTCATACTCTGGCGTTTCGTAATCAAATCGTTCGCCTCCTTAGACAGCTTACCGGTATCATCTCTAACTATCCTACCGCCTACTTCTACCGCACACTCAGTAATGACATCTCTGAAATTATTGTTCATTGCTTCTAGGGTATTGTCGTCATCCTCGGTTAGAGCTGAATATCTATTTTGCACCGGGATCCTGAATTCTTCTGCCCTCCCCCTCACCGTTAATTCATTGATAGGTTTCTTTCTAACTAATCTGTTGCGTTCCTTCTTCAGATTTAGGCTAATTCGGGACCTCACCATCCTCTGGCCACTGCATCGCACTTTCCCGATTACCTCTACATCTTGCACAATGGCGGGGGTTAAACACATTATGAAGTCAATTTCATTTTTAGTCTCCCCGTTAGGACTTTTCCATGTCCATTTCCGGTTCTTCCGTTTGCTGAAGAAGGTATTCATGATTCTTAAGTTATTGCGCTCTGCAAAGTCAAGTAGTAACTCCCCCCTGCTATTCCTAGAACCAATGCCATAGTCACCCACTGCCTGGTCTCCTGCCTGCGTTTTTCCTACCTTTGGCATTGAAGTCACCCATTAGTACAGTATACTGCGTCTTTACTTTTCGCATTGCCGATTCTACATCTTCATAGAAGCTTTCAACTGCCTGGTCATCATAACTACATGTAGGTGCATAGGCCTGTACAACCTTCAGTTTATACCGCTTATTAAGCCTAATTACGATGCCTGCAACCCTCTCATTAATACTATAGAATTCATCTATATTACCCGCTATATACTTATTGACAAGGAAACCTACTCCTAGTTGTCGCCTCTCTGGTAAGCCTCGATAACACAGTACATGCCCATCTTTCACTATAGTATATGCCTCATTCGGCCTCCTAGCTCCACTAAGCCCTATGACATCCGATTTCATACCTTGTAGTTCGTTAACCAGCACTGCTAAACTAGCTAGGGTTCTAACGTTAAACCTTGCCAGGGTCAGTTTCCAATGGCAGCCTGTCCAGCGGAGCCAGACTTTCTTAACACCCCCTGCTGCGTCACAGGTCTGACCGCCGCCGTGGTCAGTTGTTCCGCAGCCGCTTGTGACTGAGGGCCGGGGTTTTATGGAGCTTATCATGAGAGGTTGTGGCCAATTACTGCACCAGGGTGGCCAACTCCTGTTTTGGTGAGGGAGTGCGTTTCCGGAGGTGTTCACCGGCACCAGGTCGCACCCCAAACCTGTTTATGCAATTCCATCGACACGCGGTTTTTTTTTTTTATTATTTTTTTCTAATCCGGTGGAGAATTGCGCGGCACCGGGATTTGAACCCCGGTCCTCCTGCATGCGAGGCGGATGTTCTACCGCTACGCCACCATTGCACCGCTTGGGTAAGAATAAGCGCAGATAAAGTTTGTACAGCGCAATTTTTCGTCTTTGACCGCAATGCTAAACAAAATGTGCCACTGTTAAAACTTCAGGAATTCCGAGGAGCCTCTCCTACTTAGCATGTTTGCCAAAATGTGCAGGAATGACATTGATGTTGCTTTCGTAGCTTGACCGCTTACAAACTACGGACAAATAGAGTTTTGGGAATGCTTTAGGGCCCTACCGGCATTGAAGGATAAAGATGCCATTATCAGCTAGAATGATGTTCTACGCGAAGTCAAATCTTGTGCTAGCATGTGTTATGAAACTGCATAAAGAGAAGTTATTTTTGAGTCGTTTTTGTATGCAAAAAGTTACTGCTCTCTGAAGCTACAGAGGCAATATTTGACTTCACTCTACATATATTTGCAGGAACACTCAGTGATCGTACTCTCAAGGAAATTATAAGTTAGATCTGCTGACATAGCTCTCAAAGCTGCACCGTGCATTATGAGTTTTAGTTTGCTTGTTGGACACTTGTTTTAATCGATCATTTTTAAAAGCTGTAGTGTGGTAATCTTCATTGATATAACCACTGACATGCGTCGCGTGCTGCCGCTCTCAAGGACGAAGAAGTTGTTCGCTGCCTTGCTCTTTCGCCACGCCTGACGCTTCGCTGCGAGTCTCCCCTGAGAGGCTGGAATCATCTGGGTTCACCGAATAAACACACCCCTACAGTTGGTGCAGGTGCTGCTGGGTACGTTCCCGTCCACCCTGGAACTAAGAAGCCGCACGTTACCCTCTGCTTCCAGCATGCCGGACGACACTGCCACGACATCGTCGCCCCTCCCAACCACCGTGCTGTGTTCTGGAGCTCTACGGCAGCGTGATCCGTGCTTCTTCAGTGGCACAGCCGACCAGGACGTCGACGATTGGTTGGCGGCATATGAGCGCGTCAGTAGCTACAACAGATGGGACGACGCTATCAAGCTAAGCAATGTAATCTTTTATCTGACTGACGTGGCGAACCTCTGGTTTCGCAACCATGAGGCAGACCTGCCATCTTGGTCTGCATTTAAAAAGAATTTTTCAGAAGTGTTCGGCCGCCCTGCAGTTCGCAAGCTCCGGGCAGAACAACGCTTGCGTGAGCGCACTCAGCAAGTCGATGAGTCGTTCACTAGTTATATAGAGGACATCGTGGACCTATGCAAGCGTGTCGATCCGCTAATGACTGAAGCGGATAAGATCGAGAACATCATGAAAGGCATCTCTGACGACGCGTGCCAAATGCTCTGGGTAAAAAATCCTGCCACGGTGAGTGACGTGATCAAGCTTTGCCAGAGCTACGACGTGCTTCGTAAGAAGCGCGCTTCTACCCGGCGGTCCGGTGTTAGAGACGACGCCATTTCTACACTTGCGCTGGGCGGTTCTACCCCATCAGAGGACAGCCCTTTACTTCAGCAAATCAAAGCCTTCGTTCGAGAAGAGGTCGCCCGCCAGCTATCGCTGGTCCCTCAGTTACAGGATAGTGGCCGCCTTGTTCCTGACATGGCTCCGTCTTTGGCCCCTACCATACGGCGTGCCGTTCAAGATCACATCGCTGACGTCCTTCCTCCCAGCTCCATGCTCCCGCCCAGCCCTGTGCTGCCGCCCAGCCCCGTGCCAGCGCAAGTAACGGCACCACTGACTTACGCCCAAGTTGCGGCCAGGCCGCTCATGCCATCAGCATCTCTTTCCTACCAGGCCGCTCCTTCCAACCTTCCTTCGCCTTTGCCTGGGTCTGCATTCCATGTCCCTATTCCAAGGGTACGCCAACGCCCTACGAACCCTTGGCGTACCGCGGACAACCGACCAATCTGCTACTCTTGCGGGCTGCCGGGCCATGTCGCACGCCTTTGCCGCCAACGCCTTCCACCTTCTCGACCTGAACTATGGAACTACTCCTACAATACAGACCAGCCCTCGCCGAGAAATCCGCCCAGTTCCGAATTTGTATCTCGTGACAATCAAACGTACACAACTCGCCGATCACCTTCCCCTCGTCGCCGTTCCCCGTCCCCACTCCGACGTTCTACCGGCACCGTTGAGGGAAACTAACAGTCGCAGTTCCCGGGGCAAGAACTGCGCTTGGTTCGAACTCTTCAAGTCCTCGGTGTTCTCCCACTAACGTAATTCAAGTGTTTGTCGACGGCGTCGCAGTACTCGCTCTAGTCGACACGGGCGCTGCCGTATCAGTCATCAGTGAAGCTTTTTGCCTTCGTCTTCGTAAGGTGACCACCGCACTTTCCGACTTTTCGCTTCGCACCGCCTCATCACAGCGCATTCATCCCTCAGCGGCGTGCACGGCCCGTGTTCTCATCGAAGACGTCTTATACACCATCGAGTTTATTGTACTGTCTCGCTGCTCACACGACATCATCCTGGGCTACGATTTCCTTTCCACTCATCATGCCGTTATTGACTGCGCCCGCGCGGAAGTTTCCTTTTTACCTCTTTGTGATACCGTCTTGTGTGACGTCCCTACCCGGCCTGCAAAACTCCTCGTCGCCAGTGACACAGACATTCCTCCATTTTCTGCTGCCCTCGTTCCACTCTCCTGTGAAAGCGTTATTAGTTCGACTGTCTTCTTCACACCTTCCGACGCCGCTTCACGCCATCCCTGCCTCCTGCTTCCATTTGCGGTCCTCAAGTTCGAAGATGGCCTTAGTGCAATGTACGTCTCAAATCCATTTTCGTGCCCGTCCGTCCTGCTACGCGGCGAGTGTCTCGGTCGTATTGAAGAACTTGATCCCGCTCTTGTAAATACTCTTCCTGCAACGCCTACTTCATTAGACGTTAATGTGCTCAGCTCTTGCGATACAGCGACCGCTTCGACACCACCCGATGTTCTTCAACAAGCTATTGACGCAGATCTCCCACCCGCACAACGCGATCAACTCACTGCTCTTCTACAGAACTTCACTTCTGCCTTCGACCTTCCTCACACTGCTCTGGGTCGCACGTCTGTCGTTACGCACGCAATCGACACTGGTACAAACGCACCTTTACGACAGCGTCCTTATCGCGTGTCGGCCTCTGAGCGCCAAGTCATTGCTGACAACGTGGACGACATGCTTCGCCGGGGCGTCATACAGCCATCTAACAGTCCATGGGCTTCTCCGGTTGTTTTGGTCACCAAGAAAGATGGTTCCATCCGGTTTTGCGTCGATTACCGTAGGCTTAACAAAATCACGCGCAAAGATGTCTATCCTTTGCCGCGAATCGACGACGCCTTGGACTGTTTACAGGGAGCCGAGTATTTCTCCTCTTTGGATTTGCGCTCCGGCTACTGGCAGGTACCGATGGCTGATAATGACCGCTCGAAAACTGCCTTTATAACACCGGATGGATTATACGAGTTCAACGTTATGCCCTTTGGCCTCTGCAATGCCCCGGCTACTTTCGAGCGCCTAATGGACACTGTTCTTCGTGGACTCAAGTGGCAGACCTGTCTTTGTTATCTGGACGACATCGTAGTTTTTTCTGCCGACTTTTCTTCTCACCTTCTCCGCCTAAAGGATGTCCTCACGTGTCTCGCCGGCGCTGGGCTTCAGTTGAATTTGAAGAAGTGCCACTTTGCCGCTCGAAAACTCACAATTTTAGGCCACGTAGTTTCTAAGGACGGCATTCTTCCCGACCCCACCAAACTTCGCGCAGTTGCAGAGTTCCCGAAGCCAACCTCCCTGAAGCAGCTTCGGAGCTTTATCGGCCTCTGCTCCTACTTTCGACGTTTCATCTTGAACTTCGCCTCTATCATCGCTCCTCTGACCCAGCTCCTTGCCGGCAGCTCCGACCTTTCCGCCTGGACTCCAGCCTGCGATAAAGCCTTCGACACTTTACGCCGCCTTTTGGTTTCGCCGCCCATTCTACGCCACTTTGATCCGGCTGCGCCTACGGAGATCCACACTGATGCCAGCGGTATTGGGCTTGGTGCCGTCCTTACCCAACGTAAGCCTGGCTACAGCGAGTATGTTGTGGCATACGCCAGCCGAACATTGACAAAGGCAGAATCTAATTATTCAGTCACAGAAAGGGAATGTTTGGCCATTATTTGGGCTATCGGAAAATTTCGTCCTTATGTGTATGGTCGACCGTTTTACGTTGTGACCGATCACCACGCTTTGTGCTGGCTTGCCTCTCTGAAAGACCCATCCGGTCGCCTTGCTCGCTGGGCTCTTCGTCTCCAGGAGTTTGACATTCATGTCATATATCGATCAGGCCTGAAGCATACGGACGCGGATGCTCTTTCCCGCTCGCCATTGCCTAGAGATAATTCGTCTGACCACGTCTGTGCCTACGATTTGTCGACTCTTACAACTATCGACATGGCTACCGAGCAGCGGAATGACCCCTGGATCAATGCACTTTTGAATTTTCTCTCAAGTCCTACTCCCGGTCATTCATCCAAAGCGCTCGTCCGCCAAGCACACCACTTCTCCATTCGTGACGGTCTTCTCTATCGCCGCAATTATTTGCTTGATGGACGGAAGTGGCTTCTAGTCATCCCGCGTCATCTCCGCGCCGACATTTGTGCTGCGTACCATGGTGACCCACAATGTGCTCACGGTGGCGTATTGAAAACCTACACACGCCTACGTCTGCGATTTTACTGGCGTGGAATGTACCGCTTCGTAAGACATTTCGTGCGCGCTTGCGAATCTTGTCAACGCCGAAAAACTCCTCAGAAGTCCTCTGTTTCGTTGCAGCCGTTACCCTGCCCTGCTCGTCCGTTTGACCGCGTTGGCATAGATCTCTATGGCCCTCTTCCGACTACTCCTGCTGGAAACCGGTGGATTATTGTGGCAGTAGACCATCTGACTCGCTACACTGAAACATCACCGTTACCCTCTGCCTCTGCAAGAGACGTTGCTTTGTTCATTCTCAACAACTTGATTCTTCGCCACGGGACTCCGAAGGAACTGCTCAGTGACCGCGGACGCGTTTTCTTGTGCGACGCTCTCGAGGCCCTACTGAAAGAATGTCGCATCATTCATCGCACCGCTACTTCTTACCACCCTCAGACGAATGGCCTGACAGAACGCTTCAACCGTACTCTGAGTGACATGCTGGCCATGTACGTCAACGACGCTCATTCCAACTGGGACCACGTTCTTCCCTTCGTAACCTACGCGTACAACACTGCGATACAGACCACCACTGGATTCTCTCCCTTTTTTCTTCTTTACGGGCGCGAGCCAACCTGCACAATGGACGCGCTTTTTCCCTACCGCCCTGATGTTTCTGAATCGACGCCACTCTCGGACGCCGCCCAGTATGCAGAAGAATGCCGTCAGCTCGCTCGTTCGCTCACAAAGGAAAATCAGTGGCAACAAAAACACCATCGTGACACTGGTGAGGCGCCTTCATATGCGCCCAACTCCCTGGTGTGGCTTTGGGTTCCTGCCACAACCGCCGGCCTGTCAAAGAAGCTTCTTGCTCGGTATCACGGTCCATACCGAGTCCTTCAAAAAACATCTCCTGTGAACTACGTAGTTGAGCCCGTTACGCCATCTGCGGACTTGCGTCGCCGTGGACGCGAAATAGTTCATGTGGACCGAATCAAGCCCTACTACGATCCGTCTGTCCTTTCGGCACCATGAGTCGCCAGGATGGCTCCTTCTCTGCCCGGGGGGAAACTGTAGTGTGGTAATCTTCATTGATATAACCACTGACATGCGTCGCGTGCTGCCGCTCTCAAGGACGAAGAAGTTGTTCGCTGCCTTGCTCTTTCGCCACGCCTGACGCTTCGCTGCGAGTCTCCCCTGAGAGGCTGGAATCATCTGGGTTCACCGAATAAACACACCCCTACAAAGCTTATGTTAATTACGTTGTTACAGCTATATCATAAATTGGTAGATACTTGACTATGTATATATTACCATTCTTGTTTAAAATCTTTTTCGTTGAAATTCATCCCTCTCAACCAATAAGTGTGAGTAGAAAGAAAATTTGCTAATATTTTCTGCTTGCCACCAGAATAGTTCTTTCACGCTTCTCTCTTTCGGGGCTTTCCAGTGAGATTTATTCAGAACGTTTGGCCCATTTTTCTTAAATAACTTAGAATATCGCACAGCAACTGGAGAAAGGGTTCCTAATTTTAGCATCAGCATTTGCGCTCTCCTTCTCTTTTCAACCCTATGCGACATTCAGAGTTTCCCAGTCTTCTTCGCTGGATTCGTAGAGTGGGGGCATGGTTTCGGTGGAGTCTCCAGCAATGCGAGTCTCCTTAATATGCCAACATTCTGCCTTAGTCCTTCTTAGCGCGTGGACCGCAAGGACATAGCTGAACATGTTCTCCTTCATAACCCAGCGAAGCCTCCTCTACACTGGGCAGTGGGCTCAAGGCGTAACTAATCTAGTGTTTTGAAATTTGGATTAGCGTCGTTCTAAAGTTAATCCGCGCTTCTGCGAACGGCGCAGTTAGTGCACTTTATTTCAGGCCGGCCGAAACACGCGGCTTGTTTTTGTTCACTTGCTTTAATGCCTTACGCAGGTCCGTTCCTGTTACCCCATTTTACCTGCCAAACTGAAAACAGCTAATCAAAATCGGTGTTGCAAGCAGACAACTTTGTTTCTGGTACCCTGGGGCGATATTACGCCTGCACTGCGAGCTCAGGATTAGAGGAGAGCGGCTTCGTGGGAATTTGTACTCTATGTTAATTTCCTTCCCGTTATCGAAGACGAAAAGAAGGTTGCACTTTCTCGCTGGACCTTTAATCGCTGTTAAGACCCAGAGCTCTTTATGTGGGTCTTACGCCGCTAAGTTTAGTGGTTCCTTCCCGGAGACTAGGGATTCTGCGCAGCAAACTAAGACTCACTGAATACTGTGGGCACAGTACGTTGATATTTAGATACGTCGGTTTCTTACTACCTTCTGTGGCGTAACAGTGCGTCCATTCTTGCATTGCGAAATCTGAGATTGAGACACAAAGCTCTCGTTTCGGTATTTTACAGAGTTGCACAGCAGCCTCGTCTGATGAGGTTTTGCAGCTTGAAAATGTAAAATGTAATGGTGGTGATGTTCTCGCACAAACGTAGTTGGACAGAAGCCTGCTATAAAAGCTACTGAATGCCATGGTGAATACATAGAGTTATGGCAGTGCCTTTTATTTTATTTGTCTGTTCTTCTTTCTCGGGGGTCTTCTATTTGAAATCGTTTCCCAGCGTGATAACTCGGAACGTCTAACAAATTACTCATTTTTCAGCTAACCGGAGCTTTTGTTACAAGATGCATCAGGCATGAAAGAGCAGTGTTTAAGAGGAGAAAAACGATAATTAGCCGGAGAATTATAACAATTACTCGTCATTTCATGTAGGAACTTGAGGGTTGTTTATATTTTTGACGTCAAAATGCAGTAGAAGAAATGCTTGAAATCTATAACAAATTCTCACTGTGCACCAAACAAGCAAGTGCAAATAAGCCCGCAGTTTTGTAACATGTCGTTTCGTAATCGAAACTAACCACAAGTATTAGTAATACTAACTTTTTTTTTTCATGAAATGAATGGAGGAGGCCGTGGCTAAAAGCTGTAAGACGGCTTGAAGAGGCAGGATCATACTCAAGAACTATTTATCTACTTTTTTTGCTTGAGAACGAAGCGTTGCCCGACACAAAGGGGGAGGTATGTTTGGCAGGGCATATTTTTACATCACAAAAATACGACAAGGCTGCTTTGTTTACAGGGTATTCATCGTGCTTACACAGAGCTGAGGCACTTTCACAGTCCAAATAAAGCAGGTTTACATTACAAGACAGTGCATGTTCCGCATTTTAATGCGCTAGATAAGACTGTTCTTAAGGATTAAACACCTGAAAAAAGTCTTCTCTAGTCCATTTGCTGTAATATTTATCAGGCTGACACCATTTGAGCGAATGAGTAATACACAACATTATCTTATATTGCAATCAAACGTAGGACTTGCGGGTTGCGCGTCAGTACCGTGCTGAGTGGTGAAGTAGCGAAGAACGGTTATATATGTGTTTTGAAATGTAGCGGTCTTCATCCCTGAATAATTCGTTCGCCTTCTCTTTGCACAGTCCTGTATGCAACTTTCAATAGAAAATATTTAATTTTTCGCAGTTCTTGCGGGCAAGAAAAAAATGTTGAAGCTGAATCTTAATGATAAGTGTGTAGCTTTACCAGTTGAGCTTGTGAGGAAAAGAATGCATGTTTTATTTAATGTACCCTATTGGTGAAAGCGCACCACAGCAGGTTCGATTATTTGAAACCGGTGTTTTATCGTATTTATACTTCGACTTACAAGTGCAGTTTGATCGGACGGGAAGACACTGCCATACTAAAACCCTCGTAAATACCTAGCGGACCTCTGCTGCATATCCTGCGATCTTTACTATGATGTAATTGAAATCGATTGAGGGAGCCGAAAAATGGTTGAGATATTTCTAAAACCGTGTCAGCAGTATCTAAGGGCAGCAAACGCGTATTTGAATACAAATATGGTGTTTCCTTTATCAGACAAGGAAAGTGACTGACAATGATGGAAATGGCTTTAATGAGCGAGCGAATTGAAGCAGCAGAAACAAAGCTTCGTATGCATTGCCATTTGCTCAAAACAACACTGGCAACGTTATAATGTAGCCATCCTAGCCGAGGTTCACTTGAACCTTCCTGTATTAAGCTGTGTCCTTCCGGCTTCGTGCATTATACAGACTAGGTGAATTAGAATTTAAGTCTTTTGGTGCTCAAAAGGAAGCAAGTAATGGTTTCATGTGTTTCAAATGAAAGACACGTTTCATTACAAGAGATAGGTTGGGGAAGAAACCTGTAGATACAATTAAAAAATTCGAACTAAAATTGCCTCTTAGCTCCTGATTTTTCCCGATGGTTTCCGCTCATTCTACGTTATGAGCACTTGCGTAACCGCTACGAAGCACTGACAACTGTAAGCTCGAAAAATGAGGATGTTTTGAGTCGCCAGTGTTACAACTGTTACCTGACCGAGGTTTATAGTCATCCACAAAATGTACAAAGTTGTCGGAAAACGTTTTTTTTTTTTTGTCTTTTGTCGAGCAGCACGCTCGAAGAACAAGCGCGTTCTTTTCAGTGAGATAATAATTCCTGGCTTCATTAGGTTTTGATCTTTATAAAGGTTATTATTTTATACTCTGATCCATGAAATCGCAAGCGCCTTAGTGCCATATCTCGTACTTTGCAATCTCTATTTTTTTCAATCGCTTTACAGATTTCAGCGACTCCATTGTCGCCAATACCCAGTCGAAAAATCTTCAGAACGTTGTCAAAAATACGACAAGATATCCTGTAGTTCTGTCGTAACCATCAGATTTTTCTGTAGTTCTGCTGTACTTCTCTGTAGTTCTGTAGCTTTTCTGTGGTATATTTCTGTTGTCTGTAGTTCTGTAGCCCTTTTCTGTTGTAACTACAGAAGTTTCTGATGTTACTACAGAATGTTCTGTTGTCACAACAGGTTTCCCGTCAAAAACCGCACAGAAATTCTGTCGTAACATCAGAAAAATATTCCGTAGTCTTTTCCGACTGGGTATATTGTGCCTCTGCAACCTTAATGTCTTTTTTTTTCTCTCTTCTGCAGATAACGGTAACAACCATCGGCTACGGAGACACTGTTCCTAGAACATGGATGGGGAAAATTGTGGCCTCTTGCTTTTCCGTTTTCGCTATCTCATTCTTCGCGCTACCCGCGGTGAGTTTTCTTCCTTTTAATCATTTCACTCTAGCTTATCATTGCTGTCCTTCTACCCTGTGTAATGTGTGACTGCTTCATGAATATTCAGTTTAAACGAGCCAAACAATGTTTTTGGCAATCAGTGCTTGACTGTGACGACTTTGTTTAAAAGTTCTTGCCCTTTCTAAGGCCCAAGTTCGTTTACCGACAAAGTTTGTTAAACGAAACAATAATCTTAAATTGCTTCTCCTATGCAGTTCTCATCTTTTTAAAGCAAAATATGCACAGTTGTGTACAAAGTGAACTCGCTGACGGTTCTAAGAGTGCGTTCTTGCTGGCGCTTTTTATTCTTCTCGGGATAATAAACATCTTTCGTGCAGCTATTCATATGCCTGCTAGTGAACGCTGCAAGATATATTTTGCAAAATAATTAGCATGAAAGTATGTCCTTCTCATTTTTTTTTTGCTAGCAGCTTTTATAGCCATAAAACATTCTTATTCATTCTGGTATTTCTTGTGTAATGTGTATATTTATAACGCAAAAAATCTTCAGGGTGAGCTGGAGAGCCGAAAACCCCTAGTTTGCTCCGCACTCGGGAGGGATAACTAACAAACAGTCCACAAACACAAACAGCAACCGCGAACAACCTAGACAGGAGGACGCGGAGAAAACAGCGCTGAGACGCGAATTAGAACTATCGCGCGCTAGGCAGAGCGAGCTAGAGCGCCAAATAGCAGAGCTCACGTAGGCAGTACGAGACCTTATGTCGAACAACCCTCCGCAGCCACAAACATTACAAACCCAAGCTCCGTCGCAAACAGGCAACGAGGATCTCACTAAATTTAAGGCAGAAATGCAGCAAATGATGCAGCAAATGATGCAGCAAATGATGCAGCAGATGATGCAGCAACAGCAACTACAAGTCACAGAACTACGGAGTAGCATCCGCAAGCAGAAATTCACCGAGAACAATACAGAAAAGGCCCGTCCTGCGCTGGCAGCCCTCGGTAACCCGCCCACAGACAACACTGCAGCTTAAATATGGCCAACAAAACCTTAGGCAAGCAAGAAACCTTAGACATATGGCAATGGAACTGCAGAGGCTACCGCAAGAAGCAAGGCCTACTCCAACGACACATCCATGCACAACAAACACCACCCGACATCACAGCGCTTCAAGAGACGGGTACTACGCCAACACTCACAACAGGATATATGAGTTACGGGACTAAAGAGAAAGGAAGAACGGCAACCCTAGTCAGTAAGGCGCTCATCGCCATAAATTACGCAAGGATAACCGACACCGACGTAGAACACGTGATAGTAGAAATTGTACCAAAGAAGAAAAGGAAGAGGGGCAGCATCTTCATTGTGAATGCACGCAGCCCTCCAAAACAGAGGAAAGCAAAATTCCACGAACATTTTCATGGCGCACGCAAACTCCCAAAAAACAACAGGCTAATCATACTAGGAGACTTCAATGCCATGGACAAAAGCTGGGGATACCAAACAGCTAACCCAAAAGGTAAAGCACTAGCAGAGGCAGCAGAAAACACTGACTGCAACCTCCTCACATACTCAGACACTCCAACCAGAATCGGAAACAGCGTCAGTACCGACACCTGCCCCGACCTCACATTCATACGGGGAGCGGAACAGGCAGTGTGGGAGAACCTGTTAGAGAATCTGGGCAGTGACCACTACATACTCAAAACGCAAGTAACCTCAGACAGACTAAAGCGCCAGCTGGGATCGGCAAAACTCACGGATTGGAGCGCTTTTCGAGAGGCATGCGACGGGAATCTCGCCGAGAACGGGATCCAATCGATAGAAGACAACGGGAAACATGCTCAAGGAAAAACAGCGCAAGTACACCAAAGAAATCGCATGAACGACGCAGACACCCGAGGTAGACGCCAGGCTGCTCAAGCTGTGGGAAGCTAGACGCGGGCTCACTAAGAAATGGAAGAAACAAAAGTACAGCAGAAAACTAAAACTTAAGATCGCAGAGGTCACAGCGAAGGCAGAGCTAGAGTACGCGGCGCAATTGGCAAGGCAAAATTGGCAACAATTCAGCGACTCTCTCAACGGAACTTTGAGCACAGCGAGGGCGTGGCATATCCTCAAGTCTCTCATAGATCCAACCAAGACCAAGGCAGAAAACAACAAGGCCATCTACCGGTTAATCCACCAGTTTGAGGGACCAGACTCAGAACTCCTGGAGAAAGTACGCGTTAAGTGCTTCGGGGACACAAACCCAGCAGATTACGCAGAGCACTACCGGGGAAGATAAAACAATACCCTGGACAGGCCCATCACGCGAGAAGAGGTCTAGGCAGCGATTCGAAACACAACCAGAAACACGGCCGTGGGTGCGGACAAGATCAATAACGCACTCATCCGCAACCTCAGTGATGACCTAGTCGCTGAATTAATCGACTTTCTCAACAAACACTGGGAAGCGGAGACCGTTCCCGAGGAGTGGAAGCATGCGGAAGTAGTCATGATTCCTAAACCGGGCAAGAAACTACAAATTGAGAACCTCAGACCGATCTCGCTCACATCGTGCTTTGGGAAACTGTACGAACGAGTAGTGACGCTGACACTGCAACAGTACATGGAGGACAACGAACTGTATTCCCACAGCATGTTCGGTTTCGGAGCAAAACTATCGACACAGGATGTACTACTTCAAATCAAAGAAGAAGTACTCGGGAACGTTCCCAAGAGCGGAGAAACCATAATAATGGCATTGGACATCAAGGGGCTTTTGACAATGTCAGTCACGAGGCTATCCTACGGGCATGAACGACCTGAACTGCGGGAGGAGAGTCTACGGCTACGTCAAAGCCTCCCTGTCAAACAGAACGGCAACAATTGGCCTGGAGGACCTCAGATCAGACAAATTCCTTACGCCAAACAAAGGAACACCTCAAGGATCGGTCATCTCTCCTACGCTCTTCAACATAGCTATGATTGGCTTGGCAAAACAGTTGAAAGAAATCGACGGCATACACCATGCCATGTATGCCGACGACATCACCATCTGGGTCAACACAGACTCGCTCGGAGAGAGAAAAGAGAAATTACAAAAGGCAGCCACCTGCGTAGAGAACTACGTCAGAGCAAGAGGGCTAGCATGCTCCACCGAGAAATCTGAGCTCTTAAGAGTTTGGAGCGGAAGACACAACCGCACAGTCCCCACTAGCGATGACTTAAAGCTAAACGTCTACTTCTAGGGGAAGTCGATACCAGACAAAACACTCATCAGAATTTTCTGGATGTGGATACAGTCAAACCAACGCTGTACCCACACCCTCGCCCTACGGGCATCTCACGCAGACGTCATGGCATGCGAGAGGAGGACATACTCAAGCTGGTTAGAAGCCTGGTAGTCAGACGAGTGACATACAGCCTCCCCTACTACAACCCCATCAAGAGTGAGGTACAACAGGCGGACGTGATTCTACGCAAAGCCTACAAAACCGCACTCCACCTTCCTCACAGCACTTCAACCGAAAAGCTCCTAGCCCTAGGACTACACAACACTTTCGATGAATTGAGAGAGGCACAACTAGTCTCCCAAGTGCGCAGACTAGAGCAGACCCCACCTGGCAGGGAGCTGCTTAAGAAACTGGGCCGCGCCGATTAAATTCAAGAGATACAGAGGACACAAACAATCCCGGACGAATATCGCCACACACTAAAAATAACGCCCATACCCAGGAACATGGATCCCAACCTACGCAAAGCACGCAGAGAGGCAAGGGCTGAATACCTACAAAAGACATTAGCACCCCGAGAAACGACGGTATACGTGGACGCAGCCACATACACCAGAACAGCGGGGCAGCAAAACAGCAATGTGGTAACAACGGTGATTGACTCGACGCTACGCGAGATCACCAGCGCATCACTACAAGGGTGTACGATAGTCGAGGCTGAGGAAGCGGCCGTCACTCTAGCGGCAGCGGAGGGCTATCGAATAAACGGTCTGTAACAATCCTTACAGACTCACAAACAGCATGCCGCAACTATCTTCATGGCAGAATCGGGCACAGAGCGCTCCGCATACTCTGCTCTGGGGGCCGCATAACACAACGACAACCAAACGAAGAACCAATCAAGCATACGATAGTATGGACGCCGGCACACGCGGGAGAAACAGGGAACCAAGAGGCGGACAGGATAGCTCGAGGGTACGCTTATTAAAAAGCATCCAACGTAGGCGACCTCGAGGGGAACGAACCTGTATCCCAAGATTATTCGGTGATACTAAACCATTACAAGGGCTGCAGAAAGCGGTACCCACCACCACAGAACTCCCTCAGCAGAGAGGACTCAGTCGCGTGGAGGCAACTGCAAACGGGCTCGTACCCGAACCTACACGTACTCAACAAAATGTATCCCACACAATACACTGACAAATGCCCTTGGTGCCAAGAACCACCCACGCTGTACCACATACCGTGGGCATGCCAGACAATAAGCGTGGTACCCGTTATAACAAACCCGAGTGCGGAGCAATGGGAGGGAGTGCTCTCCAGCGATCGCCGAGTCGACCAAGAAGGTCTGATTCTGCGAGCACAACTGGCAGCAACATCCAGCGGAGCCCTGAACTAAGGGCAACCGACCTTTGTCTTAGAAGATGGACGAAGCCATCTGAAAACCGCAGAAGACAAGCCAATCTAGAGCTTAATAAAATTTTTCACTCACTCACTCACGCTCTATACCATTCATATTCGGACGCCAATGTTTTAGTATTACAGACTGCTACTTTCTCGAGACTTTGTGCTCAGAGGTGTATGGGATTGTAAAGAATATCGTTTAGTATTTTTGTTTTAGAAAGCCAACTATTGAAGTTTGAACGCTATTGGGCTACAATTTATGTTTTTTTTCTATGTAAATGGTATATGGTGCCTAAACGGGCTATCGCGTCGCAAACTGTGCTACCACACAAATGATCAATTTTGCCGCCATATGATAATCTGGCAAGAAGTACTTTACTCTATATGATATTGTCGCCAGAAAAACTGCACCTTTAAAAAACAGCAGAAATAAAGGGTTAAATATAAATGCGACTAAGAGAGAAGCAAAAATGTTAAATGTAGATTAAAACCCAGACTTACACCCCTTTACTCGCACAAGGGCCTGACGCGGCACCGCTATGTTTGGAATTTAGTGTTGTGGCTCTATTTTGTGTTCTTGATTGGCAGTCCCAGTAAAGTCGTCGCGGAAAGACACTTTAAAAATCCTAGCTAAGTGCCATCGGCTAGCTTAAGGTCCGTGTGCTGAGTCTTATTATAGACGTAGGGCCATCGCGTTGGTAAATAGGTTTTTGCACTGTCTATAGGAACGCTGAAAATGTTGTTAGGTGTAGTGACACGCGTAAAAGCAATACCATGCATAAACGGCAGGGAAGGGTTACACGCTGTGACATTGGCGACGAACAAGCTATGATTATATTGTTTATGCCAGCTCTCAGTCTATATAGGTAGAGCATCGCCTTGCGTTTTTCTACTACTGCGCGCTCATTTAATGCCGACATTCAGATCAATTACGAATGTGCAGCCATCAGAATTTTTACCAAATATATTGCAAGAGCGCCACCTGACCGCGGTTTTCGCGCGAGAAAACGAAAGCAACACGAAAGAATTGCAAAAGAATTGTAGATTGTGCCTTAAATTCTTTCAACTGAAGATAACATCATTCCGCAGCGGCTTCGATTAGGTAGAAGCAACACCTGCCAAGAATTACATTGTATGCATTGCTGCTCGAGGATGCTGAAATTGTCGCGTTTAGTCTCTGCATATAATGCAGTTAAGGCCAACAAATGCACATATTTCCAATATACAGCCTAGCATACACAAGAAATCACTCGCAATCGCTGCCGACGCAAGCTTTATTGAAGGCAAACCTCGGTATTGGCTCCTTAATTAAGTTTTAAGGAAATGACTGATCAATAGCGTTCACCCAAGCCCAGCCATAACACTATAAAACAGATATCTGACTCTCAAAGACACTTAAAATTCAACAAAAAGATTTCTGAGGCGCGGTTGTAACCTGGGATTCACGCCTAGCAAAGTAGTCACTCTACCTTCTGAGGGTACCCAGTAAGCGAAAAGACCTTATGATATTGCAAGCACGTACTTAGTAAAAACTCATAAAACACTCATAAGATGCAAAAAAAAAAGAAAAAAAGGCAACGCTGTTAGAACTCTTCGATAACCGATGCTTTATAGGCATCGCTTCGCACGATGGAGAACTGGTAATAGCACCACGCTATCTCCAGTCGCATGACCGATGCGTATGCTCTCTCCCTCTTCCGATTACTGCTCCACTTCACAGTTATTAAAAGTGAAGGCTCTGCAACGGGTAACTATTAGCCTTAAGAAGATGTTTTTCATGCTAACTATTGTTGGAGGATAAATAAGGATAAATTATTCGAGATTATTAACGAGACGGAGTGCTATCGCTTATATATATTTCATGATAATAACGAAAATTCCTATGCGGAAAATATAAGATCGCCGTTTAAAACACGAAGTTGCTTTTTGATATAAGCGGGAGAAGGTACGACACATTTTTAGCAAATAAACATCAAACAGATATATGCTACAAATTTTTTGCGAGCTCCTATGAAATGAGTGCATTGTCAAAATACTGAAACATGAAACAAATAATTATGTGCCAACTGCTTTCTCTTACCTACAAACTGTAAAGTATGCTTGGGGCTTCTTGCTAGAAAAATGGTTTTGAAGAAAACACGTTTATGTCCAATTGGTACCGATGCGCAAATCGCCTTCATATGCCTATCGCAGAAAAGTGAACCTGAAATAGGTCGATGGCTTGATCATAATTTATTCTTGCTTGCAAGATATGTGCGCAGCGTGCATAAGAAAAATGAGGCATATTCTTTTATGCTTTGCGGCTCTGGTTGAGGAAGATGTCAAAACCTCTATGAAACATTGTTCCGAGAAAGCAATTGTCTTGTTTATGATTATCGGTGCCCAGAAGGAGCCGCCGCCATAAGAACTACGCCAGAGTACTAAAATAATTCCTACCATTTATGGAAGGTTGTGTTCATGCGGTGTGTCAGGAAGCGCAATAATGAGAAAAATAATGACTATAGGAGGCATTCAAATGACATCATGGGCGCCATTTGTTTGGTGTAGAGCACAGCTTTAGCAGTGCAGGCCGGAAGAGATGAGGATAAGCTGATTAGATGTGCCTGAAGCCCTTCGCCGTACTTCATGCGCCACAAAACGGCCGCCACTGTGACGTAGGTGCATACACGATATAGCATTCAAATCGACGACTTTTAACAAATAACTCATCATCATCATCATCAGCCTGATTATACTCACTGCAGGGAGAAGGCCTCTCCCATATTTCTCCACTTAACCCGGTTCTGTGCTAGCTGCATCCACTTGACCCCTGCAAACTTCTTAATCTCATCCGCCCACCTAACTTTCTGCCGCCCCCTGCTACGCTTTCCTTCCCTTGGAATCCAGTTTGTTACCCTCAGCGACCATCGGTTATCCTCTCTTCGCACTACATGTCCTGCCCATGTCCATTTCCTCTTCTTAATTTCCACTAGAATGTCGGTAACTTGAGTTATTTCTCTGACCCACTCTGCACGCTTTCTATCTCTTAATGTTACCCCTACCATTTTCCGCTCTGGGTTGTCCTCAACTTAAGTAGAACTCTCTTGGTTAGCCTCCACGTTTAAGCCACATAGGTGAGTACAGGCAAGATGCAACTGTTGTATACTTTCCTCTTGAGCGATACCGGTAAGCTGCTAGTCATAATCTGCGAGTGCTTGCCAAATGCGCTCCATCCCAATCTTATTCTTCTTGTTATTTCCTTTTCGTGGTCCGGATCTGCGGTTACTACCTGTCCTAAGTAGACATATTCGCCTACTACTTCCAGTATTTCGCTACCTAATGTAAACTGCTGTTCCTTCCCGAGGCTGTTGAACATTACCTTAGTCTTGTGCATATTGATTTTCAAGCCTACCTTTCTACTTTTCCTGTCTAGGCCATCAATCATTATTTGCAGTGCATCCCCCGAGTTGCTTAGCAAGGCAATGTCATCAGCAAATCACAGATTAAAGAGGTATTCTATATCTAACCTTATCCCTAACTGCTCCCATTCCAAGTCTCTGAATACTTCCTCTAAACAAGCTGTGAATAGTACTGGGGAGATTGTGTCTCCTTGCCTAACACCTTTCTTTATGGGAATTTTGTTACTTTCTTTATGCAGAACTATGGTTGCTGTGCAGCCACTATATATATCTTCCAGCACTTTCACTAAATGTGGTCAATTGTCAGTGCTAATGTGGGATCGCTGTGAATTAATAACCTTTCTCAAATGTGCATTGCGCATTGTGCAGGGTATTCTAGGATCGGGGTTCGCATTGAAGGTCCAACAAAAGCAGCGGCAGAAGCACTTCAATCGCCAGATTCCAGCGGCAGCCACTTTAATACAGGTATTGGTAACCAATGACATGAGGCATGGCTTTGTGTTGATATTTTCTGTTTTCTGTCGCTTTGGTGTCTTTGGTGTCTTCGGTGGACCCCAGCATCTCTTTACTCTGAGTTGAATACAAACATTGAACAGCGAAGGAACTGTCAGAAGTGGCCGTCGAGTGGCCGAAGGAGAGCGCGGGAGATCAGCTACGTGCAAACGTAGACGGGTTCAAGCGTTTCGAACTTGCACCCGCATTCGGAGTTCGATCTACTCTACTCTCTGCAAACAACATCTGCACTGACTAAACCAGCAGCACTCACGCTATACCTGAACGAATAATGCAACCACACCATTTTCCGAAAAATGCGTTCGTTATAAGAAATCTCTGTGCCACCATAATCCTCTTTCAAGAATATAAGCACATCACTTTGAACACGAGAAAACATTTACTTTAATAAAATGAGGCCCCACCTGCACCCAATTTTTCGTGCAGGCTTTGTAAGAAGTAAACACCCCAGTAGCTCTCGCTCGGGAGCATTTTTGCGTGTCTTGGTTTGGACTACCGCTGGTCGGGCTAGCTTTGAAAGTAATGACATGTCTAGCAAGCATCTCTTTGAAAATTAGGACTTCGCTCCGGTACACGAGGTCCACTGTACGGATTATTAGGAAATCCCTTGGGATTTTCGGTTTCCAACGGTACATTACTGTTTCAGATAAGTAAAACATTTTCAAACTACTCAGATTTACTTGAAACTGTTTTTCACAACGCTAGTAGAAACAAAGTAACAGTGGTTGAGTGCTACTGAATCTAAATATTGTTCGTTAGCTCTAAACTACTTGGTAATGCGGGAAGGCGGAGTGGGTTGCATAGTTGCGAAAATTGTTTATTAACGACTATTTTTGTACACGCTGCAGTTCAATTTGATTCAAAATTGTTCTGTGTCAAACTTGGGAGTCAAGTTTGGAAGTCACCACCACGTTCACCATAGTGAAATTACACTTGACATCGATTTCGGTCCGAATTGGCTGAGATAAAATTTTGGCGGTCACCCAAGCCAAGTTTGAATGTCATTATCGTGTTTATCATAGCAGAATTTGGTTGGACATCTGTTTTGGTCCAACTCGACCTAGGTAAATTTTGGGGGGCAACCCGTACCAACTTTGGGAATGGCCCAAGGCAAAGTTGGAGGTCACCATCGTGTTCGTCAAAGTCTAATTAGGCAGGACATCTTTTATGTTTTATATTGGCAAAGATCAATTTTTGGGGGTGGCCTAGACCAAATAGGTGGTCACCATTGTGTTCACCATAGTCGGATTAGGCTGGACGTCGATATTTTGTACAGATGGCGATGCGGCCGGGAAAGCACCCTTGCTACGGCGATGGAACACGTGACTAAAGAATGTACTCCTTTGTTAGAGGTCAAATCTCGGCATCATTTGAACTTCAGGAATGGTAGCAGTATATAGCTAACGCTTCAAAAAACACATTCCTTGCTAGTGCTGTGGACTGTACCAGTCTACCAAAGGATATTGTGATGTCTAACATGAGTGTGCTTATTATTTCAAAATATTATAAATATAACTGAGATCCCGTCGAACCTGCAGCCTTTCGCAGTCAAGGAAACACAATATATGGCAGAATCATGCGGAAAACTTCCATATACAGGAACGCTTATGCAGCGCGTCCTCATCAACGCTACTGGCTTGCGTCAGAAGACTACAGTGACCAGATTTGCGCTGTACTCCCCTCGTTGCGCACATAGCAAGTAAGATAATAAAGATGTGTACAAACATTATCTGTGTTTTCCGCGTCATTTTGTCTCGCTCATTTATTTGGGACGTCGTGAGCCTTGTGACAAATTTTTGGTTTGCCAAATGTATTTAAAAAACTAAGTCTTTTTGCTTGTTAATTAAATTTGTTAGAAGGTTTAGGTCAATCTAGAACCCTGTAAAAAATTTATAAACGCACTAATATAAAATATATTCGTGTGGGAAGCATGGAGTCAAGATAATGCTCCTCATTGCGGTTTAGAGCTATCGTCTGAATGAAAGCTTTCAGAACAATTTAGGTACTGCTCCAGAGAACGTGACCACCACAAAGCCAATGTCGTTTGGCCCTTGCCAGGAAGAGTCTCTCATTGCATTTCAGTGCCTGTGGCGGTGCTATGCGGCAGAGAAGACTTCCCGGTGCGAAGCCACTTGGAGGATTCACGTTAAGGAATCCAACCACGGTGGCCTCAATTCGGGAACGCCACTCAGTAGGGTATGCTTTCTTCTTTCATGGCTCGCTGAGATTTCTTTTGCGGTTTTACGGAAAAAAAAAATACAGTTGTCGACTCCTTCTTATCTCGAAATATGTGCAAATATATATATATATATATATATATATATATATATATATATATATATATATATATATATATATATATATATATATATATATATATATATATATATATATATATATTACTGAAAGGGAGTACTGGATCTCAGCAAAATGGTCTCAGTAATGAAATCTGACCTCTGAATACCTTTCATATTCAGCTAAGGCTTGTGGCATTGACTTCTTGCTTTCATTGGCGCTTACAGGTGGCTAAGCGGGCGAGTGTTCTGCGGCGGCGGAAGTCCAAGCAGAAGATCGACGTACCAAACTATTCGGCCAACATGGCCGCCAACGAGACCGAGGGGGACTCGCAGGCTGAGGATGGCGGCAAGCTAGGTCAGTTTGAGATTATGAGTCCATTTGGCCAGGATGATATTATATATAATGCATCACTTGGCGTTGCTGTCCACTAATACAGTGGGGAATCTCTCAAGGACGCAGCACTGGCAAGTGACCTGCTGACGAGGTAGTTGGAACTCACTTTTATTTTCCGCTACAGACCACAGAAGTTCCGCATATATTCGTAAGGAAGTATAACCAGTTACGGTTCGTCTTCCCTCTACATTGAATAACCGCCATTTTTCTCTGACAGGACACTAAAGTGGAAACTACTAGCCTTAGCCCTAATGAGAAAGTTTTAGTGGCCTGAAATGTTTCTTTTTAATTTGTAAATAAAATCACAATAATGGGTGATTTCGTACGTGAATACGAGCGACTGCTTAAGACTGCGTGAGATTAGTGACACGTATGTACATGATCAATTTTTTTGTACAGCACAGAGCGCCCTAAAAGATGTCGGATGTTTCGAGAAAATAAATTATAGCCGCTTTTGAGGTCAATTTTTTAGTAGGGTGAAAATTTTGTGGTCCTTAAAAAAGCTTCTCCTGAATCTGCATCTATTCATATAAAAATAAAAACTTCAAATCATTGATCACTCATTAAAAGGTTATTAGTCATTAGTTAGTCAGGTGTCGTCCGGTTGTTGCCACAAAGCTTTCAAAGGGTGCACGGAGTCTTCGATAATTTAGCCTAACATCAGTGGCCTTTCTCATTTACGGAAGCGCAGTGCTTACAATGTCCTCGTATTGGTCGCATTGCGAGCGATTCCGTGAAATACAACCGCTGCAGCCAGCTTATAAGGGAGGAGAAATGGATTTGTTTTTGGCGCTGCGATTTGCATGTGGTGGCAACTACCATAGATGGCAGAACATATGTATGTTGTAGCACTTACTCCAATATACCAGAGGTACCATATTATATGTTCGGTGTGCAATATTCTGTTTACCATCAACGTCCTCTTTAGGTACTTGACAAATTTATTGAATGCTTTTTTTATTTGTCTTCTTCACAACGTAAAATTGCTCGAATTACAGTAGAGCACAAGCATGGGCAGCATAATGTGAATAGATGAATGTGCATTATGATAGCTATATTTCTGAAAAACGAAACTATGCCACAGTGGTAAATACAGCGTATGAAGGTTTATTGATTTGCACTGAGCACTACTAAGAATAGGTGCGGGTTTAAACAAGAGAAACTGGAAAGGGGCTAACTGTATATGTTTTGCAAAATTGGCATGGCTTTTTAAGAGCAGATGTTCTAATAGCGGGTAAGTATTACGGACGGTCAAGATTCCACGGAAAGTGAGAGATGTTATTCCTCGTACTGGGTTGCCTTCTCTGTGAAACTAAGCAAGTCTGCCACTAATAGTCTTTCATCGCCCTTCAATCTTTCCATCTTGAATGCAGGACAGCGAAGGAAAACGATATCAACGCCAAATGCAAACTGTCACGACGCGAACAACGAATTCGTCGAAATTGACATGGATGAAGCGCCGCAAGTGACCAGGTAGTGGTAGTAACTTGGACTGCGTCTTGTGTTACTCTTGTACAGCCGCTAGCTACTTTCCCGAGCCCGTAGCCGTACCCGGGTAATACTCTGAGCCCGCAGGAGAAGCATGAAGTGTAGAACAACAGGTTGTCTGAAGTAAATATGACGAAATCGCTGTGATTTATACCATTTTCTGATGGCGTTCTATAAATGGTCGAATCATAAGGAGCTGCATTATCTTTTCATAAGATCAGCGGCAGCATTCAGAAAGCACAAACTATATTCAAAATGAGCTTGGTTGGAAGAAAATTGACCGTTGCATTGTGATCTCAACAAAAGAAAGTCGACCACGTGTGCTTCGTGGTGGTAATGGAGAGGCGTGAACCGCTAACAATAAAGCAGATTCGCGCGCTCAGTACGGGTTACCGCGCGAGGAAAAGCTAAGAAAACAGCTTTAAAGGAGATTGAACCCTGGTGATAGGCCTCATGACCGCAGGTTTTTTTTATTATTTTTTATTCCGTGTGTAGAAAACCTGCTGAATTAATCTAGAACTCACCACTAGAATGTGTTGTTTTGGTACATCATGAGGTCTTTTTCACATTCAGGAGAAGTAAATATTCTGCAAAAAACCAACCTACTTACGCTTGCGGCGTCTCTAGCTCAAAATGTTACGGGTATAAAACTAGTAGTTAAACCAAGCTCATGCTTTAAGCCTAGAGGACGCCAGTAGATGCACTGTGCGCCTCCCTTGCATCCGCGTCTTTTTTATCTGGTTTATCAGTATTTTGATCTGAATTTAAACTAAAACCATGTGTGATTTGCTGCCATGAGTGCCAATCAAACTCGATTTCAGTTTATGTACTCGCATAATACGAGTCTTTCACTTCATTTATTAATACTGTCAGCCACCATAAGGGGCTGTAACAGGAATGGAAAATACAAAACGAAAAAATTAGCAATATAGAACAAGATGAAAATCAATGGTCAATCAAAAATTGTCTCTGAATGCACACATAAACAAAACAAAAATGAATTACACAGAAATCGGAACAGCAGCCATCCTACACAACAGCAATAGAACCTCATCACCCTGTGGTAGTGCCATAGATGAAATTTTCTAAATGGCGTACAAATTCAGATAATGATGATGATCGAACAGCAGAATCTGGAAGAGAGTTCCAGTCCTTACAAGTTCGCGGAAAATAACTAAACTTGAAGCAATTATTTTTTATAGCCGGCAATGGATTGAACCTACTACGACGATGCCTTGATGTCTCATTAGTTTTGATCTCAAAGTAGTCTGATTTATTAATTTTTAGATAATTATTGATAATGAGGTAAAGAGTTTTTAGTCTTTCATACCTGGTTCTGCTTTCTAACATTGGTAGTTGGGCTTGTTGGCAGAGGTCTGTTGAAGAATGGTTACGGCGGTATTTATTATATATAAACCTTGCAGCGAGCCGCTGAATCCTATCTAGCTTGTGAATGTTAGTTGCTGTGTGAGGATCCCATACTACTTTGACATATTCGATAATTGGTCTGACTAGGGTTTTGTAAGCCAGGCACTTTACATCCGGGGTAGCACTGTGCATTGTGCGCCGCAGGTACCATAGTGTTTTAAAAGCTTTGGAGATGACATTTTCAATGTGGGTATTCCATCGTGGGTCTGATGTAAAAGTTAGGCCTAGGTATTTATACTGATCAACTCTTTCGAGCATGTAACCATTTATTTGATAATTGAAATTAAGAACATTCTTTTTCCTAGTTACTGACATGAACACAGACTTTTTTAAGTTTAACTCCATCTGCCAGTCGTTACACCAATTGACTATTCTTTGTACTATTTTTTTATACAAGCTAGAAGCTATAAACATAGATGATTACGTCGGGCATTGTATGAATTGTAAGGCTCAGACAAGCACTCAGTCGTGCTGATGTTATGCGTTAAAAACATACGGCAGATATAATAACTGGTTCTTTTTAGAGCTACAGAAACAATAGTGTGCCTACAAGCGCGTACTTAGCGAAGTGTAGCAAACTATCTCCATTTTCGCGAGCTGCCTACCTAAAATTACCAGCTATAGAATGTGAAGGCTTGTAGAAGACACCGATGTGTATTCTTATAAGCAAATAATCTTCTTTTTTTTTCTTTCATTTCTAGCAAGGAAAGCGAGATTGCATTTAGTTGCCTCAGCGCTTCTGTCTATACGTCAACCACGCTACCAATTCTTCGCTTGTTTCGTATAAATACGAAGAACGTGAAGGCATCTGAAATATATTGTTTACAGAGCTTCCTGTCTTTTATTTCTCTTTGAAGCCTGACCGAAGCCCACAAGAACGCAATACGCGCTATTCGCAAGATCAAGTACTTTGTGGCACGCCGGAAATTTCAGGTGGGTGTTGGCGAAACTATGTTGCGCCTTGTTGCTCACCCTCCTTATCCTTGGACCTTAGTGTCTGGCATGGAGAATGCAGTCTTGAAGCATTTGCTCTTCCTTACTCCCGCCCGTAATTGCAGTGTGCATCGGAAGTTGAAACATCCAAAGATTACGGCATGAGGACGTTAAATTTGTGCAAACGCTGTTACAAAAAAAAAATGAAACAAATTTTTGAATGTCACATAAGTATCGTTTTTAAGTTTATAACACGACAACGTAGGAGGCTTCCGTTTGACAACTCTCCTTGCGGATTCTTGTTCACGTGCATAAACTTCGCAACTCTTCTAATTGGTAACACTTTAATTTGGTCCTCTATTAGCTCGCACGTACTCTTCAGATATATTCATGTGTTAAAGGTCATCCGATACATGTCGATAGAGAGCTGCACTTAACCGAGCTCTGTGAACGTGTTTACGCAATCTAGAGGTGGCGGAATTTTAATCAGAGTGCAAGAACCCTAGAAGGCTGATTCTGGTCTCGCATTGCCATGTGAGAAGAGGAGCTTGATTTTTGAGCTATATCCTTAAGTTTTCGGTCACAATGCCTACGTCGGCAATGCCTACATCAAATGTTTTGTTCAACGGGGAAATAACGCTACACGTCAATATTGCACGTCCAGAAATTGTGCCAGTGAATTACAAAGGTGTATTGTATTGTACCTGTCGTCTCAGTCTGTACGGTACCTTACCCGCATACCTGATTTGTGCCTACTATGACCCAATGTAATGTTGGGCGACTGGGAGCAGATGAGGTGGTGGATCCGGATGCCGTACAGTGAAGAAGGCCTGAATTGTTTAACATCCTTCCACCGCAGGGATAGAGAGAAGTGTTTCTGATATTATTCGCAAATATTTATGAAAGTATGTAATGCGAATTGAATGTTGTTGGAACAATTAGATCGTTAATTGATACTGATATTTTCTCCGCATGGCACGTTCATCCTGCAGGAGTTACTTTTGCGTTTAGGTAAACATATTACACTTCAGGGTATTCGGTGAGCACTAGTATCAGACACTTCTCACCTTAACCCTTTTACCCGTGAATATTTATTAAGACCGTACAATTCTGAGCCGGTGGATATGTCATCACATGAACATGATTAGATGAATTCTAAATAAGTATTTCACAGTTTTGCTTCTGGGATGCTTTTGGCATCGCTTTGATAGCAACACCACCATAGCAACAGTCGAAGCGGACGTGCGCAGTAGCATGGTGTTATTTAAGCAGAGTTATTTGAAAGGTGTCCAGGGCGTTGTCATGTTCGTGGATGTAGCCAGATTGGAAACGGCGGTGTAACGGCGGTCTGTCTATTATTAGGAAAAACTAATTTCACAATAGCTTTCACGGTCGAGACTGCAGCATAACTGAAGCAGGTATTCCAGATGTAGGCGATGCTCCTCTGATAAAATGGCTTGGCTTCACATGCTGGATTATTTGTGGCTGGAATTAAGGTATATGCATGCAACGCGGTCCAGATTCACGGATGGATATCACCATCGAATTGACGAATCCTGCACATCAAACACAGTTCAGTCGCAGCAGCAGGTGTTAAAACAATGACTGTTAACGTTAGCATGTGTTGCAGGAGTGTTTTTCTGAATATAGTTTAAGAACATTTTTGCACGAGTTAATTGTTTATTAAAGCAGCAATCGATTGCGGTTTTTACCTACAGGTGAGGGCGGTTTTTCGTTTATTCAATAATGGAATAAACGTTTAAGATTATCGCTTTGAAGGCCTAATTAGCTTAACCTAAATTTGCCAGCGATGTATTGTTACGGGATGTCAGCTGAACTTTACTGCACGTTGTGTCGACTTTGTGGCAACATAAAAGTAAGAGCAGACCGAAGATTTTTTTTTCAGTCACATGTTAAGAATACTGAAAGTAATTTTGAAATACTGTGAGTAGAAGATTCTTCATCTAAATTATGATGTTTTAAAAATTATTGTTAGTGTTTTGATAAGCTACAAAGTCAGATTAGTTTAAAATGAACGAGGGAAAAAGACTAATATGGGTCATTTAGCTCTGTGAAGTGTAGACAAGCTATAGTGCATTAAATGTGCCCATAAGCACAGGGAAACCCCATGGCAACTAGAGGAACAGGAAGATGCAGACTTGCAACAAAAATGCATTTCATCCCGCTCGTTGTAAATACAAATTTCGACATTTTTTCTTACATGCCAACCAACCTGTCGAGTAGGAAAATGATTTTTGGCTGCGAAAATGGGGCATTCATTTCAAGAAGTGTCATTTATATATTAAAAACTGCAGCTTAACTAGATTGCGATATATAAATCGGTTTGTCTCCTCGGCGGCAATTTTTGTAATACATCATAAAGAACAAGACAGTGCCTGACCTATGTGACTGATTGAAACCTTAATATTATGTTTTACACATTGTTCCGATGTTTATACCGTTCATCTGTGCGGCATCAGGTCTTTCAGTATTTTTTTCATACGCCATCATAGCTGAAACATTGTTCTCAAATTTGCGGCCTGACGTTGAATTCTTTTCAGCAACAAGGTATCTAAATAGCGTTATCTCTTTGGTCGCTCTTTCCAGCAAGCACGGAAGCCTTACGACGTTCGCGACGTCATCGAGCAGTATTCCCAAGGTCATGTGAATATGATGGTGAGGATAAAAGAATTGCAGCGAAGGTAAGTGGTGTTCAGTAGCGCTACCTGGAATCAGATGCTTGCTCGGAACGGAAAATAAATATTTTGGTTGGTGGCCACTGTAATACACTCCTCACATCCGCACTCCAGCAATAACTGTACAGCCGGAGTTGGTGCATTGAAAACTCTTTAATGCGCTTAGGATACGCTTCGCAATATTTTGGCTGGATAGCCTCCAGAGAATATGCAGTTCAAGCCAGCAAGAACACGTACAATAAGAGAACAAATCTTCAGTCCACTGAGCAGCTAATCATGAAGGCAATGTGTCCATCTGAATCCGGCCTATGTGAAACTCGAACCGTTAGTTAGCATATAAATACCAACTTGCACAGCAAGGTAATATAAAACACCAGAAGTCAGGCTGGGACAAGTGTGAATGTTTACATTGCTATATTGTAAAGAAGGCGGTGGAAAAAAAAATAGCGTCCATGCGTTCGACAGGACTGGGACATGCTATAGAGCTTGTTTGTTATCTTAATAAAAAAATTGAGTTCCATGACAAAATTAGCTAGTTTACATTCAAACTGTGCCTGTTGACTTCCAAGGCTTGCGAAGAATCGCATAAAGCCTGTAAATTTTATCAAGAAAGCATTGGTGCACATCTATTACGTCATACAGTTCTATGCCATAGCAGAGCTTATATATCATGTATACATGTTATCAAATACCGTTAGACCTTTGCCAGTCTATCAGGTGCTTATTTAATCCATATGCTGAAAGTCTGGTTGCATATATCATTCTGTTTTACAGGCTGGATCAAACGCTTGGAAAACCGGGCTCCTACTTGAATGAGAAGGGTATGAAGCCAATGACCGTAGGAGCCCGCTTACATCGCATGGAGATGCAGGTACAAAATATTCATATATTGCAAGCAGATCTTGCCGTGTTCCAGCCCGACGATAAGCAAATGACTCAGTGTTAAAACTCCGGCTTTAATCTCTTACCAGTCTATCGTGCTGGGTAGCAGGTTAAAAAATGATGATTAAATTTAAGGAATGAAGGTGTATAGAACGATTTATTAGAACTGCGAGTGGAGGAAGTTTGAAACTAACCTTTCGGACGTAAAAAAGCGTGTACAATCCAGAAAGCTGAAGAGATGGCCACTAAATTCTATCTTACGAACCTCTTGTTCGCTGTCACACATGTGTCTAGCGGAATGCGATGCAAGCTTCATCACGTGATTGCACACACGGCATTCATTGGTGCGTCTGCGCAATCTGTTTATTGTTTTTTCAGCTGATGAGCCTGGAGCGAAAGGTGGACAGAGTTCTCTCCATGCTCGAGCTCATCACGAGCGACCACAAGGGAGACCATGGACAGGAGTACGACATATAAGGGGCGTCAGTATGAGGTAGAATAACGAGAGTGCAACCGCTTACGTAATGCAGCCCGTGCTTTTGCTCCGGTTTCATTCATCGGTCGATGAGCACGGGCGAGGAACATTTTTTAGCCTCCTCTTTGATGCCATTTGGGTCGCTGAAGCGCCGAGGCTGGAACTCTATGGATAGTAGAAAATGAATCGTAGCAACTTGTGTTTCTTTTTGGGGCCATCACCGGCGGCGGTTTACAATAGAAGACGTGGCTCAAGAAAGATGCCGAAGGGGCAACAAACCTTGCTTGCATATTTTACCCCGCCAAGTCTTACAAGTAACTATGGTATACCGAACTCAAAAGAGACTGAAAGCCAGCTCCATGTTTTTATTTTCTCCACGAGACGTCACATCTTTATCAGAAACCCTACACGATCTCCTAATCACCTGTGATTGTATAATAATGCTCTGGCGACAAATGTCTGGTCAGCGACGTACAGGAATAATCAACACACTGAAAATATAATCCTCTGCACTGTGGTTGTTCCCGCCTGACACACCTGACTATTGCTCGACTGAGATTGTAATGTTAACTGAAATCAATATAGTGAAACTTGGGTGATGCTACTTTATACACATACATTGGAAAACAGCTCAGTGTAATGTTCTAGGTACCACCTAATTGTTTTCTAACAGGAACAATCATAACGCTGCTTTCTATGTTATTGCAAATTACCTTGTCCTACAGAGATCTAAGCGGCTGTCTAGCCACGAAGTTTTCAAAATGTGCAGGTCATGAAACTTATTGTTTGACTGCACAGCTGAGGTCCCTTAGACTAGAGAAATTTTTAGTGTTACCTTCCTTCGAATTTTCGGCGCTGCATATTTAGATGTTTGCTAGTATTATACGTCAACAGAAGTTTATGCAGAAAAAGTCCTATAGCACACCTTCAAAATATCATGCATGAAAAGCACTGCATATCTCCATGTTGAGCTATGGTGAATTTGAGGCTTTTATGTTGAGTAGCTGTTGTAAATCCTCCAAAATTATCTTGTCACATTCATCGAACCGGTATGCAGTAGAGGTGAACAGGCTGAGCGGAGGCTGTAAAAGACTTTGGACGTTGCTGCGATCAAGCCTTTGGGTTGTCCTTTTCTAAGGCAGGTGTGTATTTAGTCTCCATTTCCCGGAAGGCAAAGTCTACTGTGCTTTTCAAACGAAGTAAATGTTTCATAAAATGAAAGGACCAATTTTCATATGCCGATCTTAGCGCGTGCTCTCTTGATAACATACGCTGCATACGCACCGTAAAAATCAATTTCTCATAAATAATGACCACAGTTACAAAGGAACCATTATAGCAAGCAGTCGGCCATCTGCTGTAAAACGCTCCAAGGCATTTTAAACTTTCGATTGCTGTTAAAGACTTAAGAGCTGACATCAATATTTGTCTGGCCACATTTCAAGAAAAAACTTCGAATAACTGCGTGCCTGTAGCCATCTGTGGGTTAATTTAGACATCGATCACAGGAAGGAGCTGTGAAGAACACTGAAACATTCATACGTCTAACCGGGCATGGTTACCCATATAAAGTCCCGTGCACTATACAAAATCGTCGCTTTCACTATCAAATAAATATAAAATTATAAACAACGGAAACTGGAGATGCTTTGAATGCGAAACAGGTGAGGTATTGAAATCAATGAGCATTACCTTTAGAGATCATTTAATAGACAATAGGCTCTTCACTAGTTGTTTGCACGAAACTTATTTTTAAAGAAGGCAGTCTGGTTTATATGAGTACATTTACATTAGACGAATATGCAATCAAACATGCAGCCCTGTTTAAAGGCCTTCATTTTCTAAGCATGCCAGTTATGCTCGAAATAAACAGCTTAGGCAGCGTTCGCATTTGATTTTGTAGACGATAAAAGCAGGCGGAATAACTACAGGCGGAATAACTACAGGCGAATACGAAATATTGATTTGGCTACGTGTATTATTTTCGAATTTGTTTCTCTCAGCTACAGAGAGTCCAAGCTCCTGTGCCCTAATGAATGAACGCTAAAACTTTATAAGAAGGCTCCGAAGATGATCGTGCTTTGAATACCTAAAAAAAAAACGTCATTTTTGTTTTGTTGAATAAACAGTAAAAGATTATATCTCCATGAAAACACTAGTGGTTACTTTATATCGTTATAAGAGAAATAGCTTTCCTTAACCCGGTTCATATCAGAACTTCTAGAAACGCTGGTGCTCAGATTAACGTTCCATCCGCTGTGACGCTCTGAGACATCTTCAGAATATAGTGAAGCGAATCTATTATGTGGGACGCCTGAGAGCTGAGGTCAAGAGCTACGTTCTGCTTAAGCCAGCTACCACGAGTTGCTTGTGATGTCAGATACAAACACGCCGAGGAAGTTATGCTCTGTGGCAGCTACCATAAGATAGCAACTGACAATACAATTCTAGTTTTTACGGTAATTCGTTAAGTCGCATTTAGCTATAACCGTGTTCATCCATGTCGCCAATATACCCTTTTAATATCTAGAAAAGCGTTTTCTTTACAGTACCACCTACTGAAAATTCTTTCAGGGTACAGAATGCTTCTTCTTTATTTTCACATATTTACGTAAAGTAACTATATAATTTGTCGTTATCTATAACATTTCAAGTAATCAAATATGACTATCTCTTGCTCCGTATAATGCATACATCTCTAGCCAGCGCCAGGCTGTGCTCAAACCAGTGATGAATCTCCGACAAAACACGTCCCTCGTCCTGAAAACTACCGTGACTAATCTTGAAAGACTACGCATATTTTATACAAACCACTTTCTATCCAGACTTTACAAGAGCGCGTGTCATATCAGTTCTTTTAAATGCTTAGCACTTTTAGCGGAAACTCTTTCAGCTGACATGACGGACGCACTCCATTTTGTATATAGTCTGGAATGCGCCCAAGTTAGCCATGACACGATAAGGTTCCCTCTTATGTCTCCGTTTCCCAAATTACTGGCTTCTTTTTCCACGGCTCACTAATAGGCATTTAGTCGATGTGCGGGCCTATGAGTTTTTATGTCATGCCTACAGTTAATGTCACATTTTAAGCAGTAGGAAGTGTTACAAGTCCAGATCAAGAGATTTCTTTAGCTGGTAAGCGGAGCAGGAACAAATTGCATGAGGTTTTATTGCCATGTGAACAGTAATTTATCTTATTCTGTACAATTATAGGTCTGCAGGGATGCTTGGGCTTCCGCCAATCCCTAGCATATCTCTATTACCCATTCAATTCGTTTTGAATTTCTATTATATAGAAGATTCTTGAAGCCATATACCTGGTAATCTTTAGATAAAACATGAACAAATGAAACAAAAACAGGCCACCACCTTTTTCATAAGCTTGAACGCGCCGGTATTACTTGTAAACGTGTTCTATAGCACGAACAAATGTTTCATATAGCCAGCGCAGAGCTGCGCAGTATTTCTTGAGCACGATGACCGTCACATCCTTGCACATACCTGAAATCCGTGATATATAAATGTGAACTGGGAGTTTAGCCTAGTGAAGGGCAGAAGATATCTCCTTATAAAGCATTTTCACCCGAAATATCTTCTTTACAACGCCTTGAAAAGAGAGACACATGTTATGAAAGCATGCATTTTGAAGCAGTCTTCGGGAACAAATGTACTGTACGCGGTAGATACGACAAGAGGATGCAGCCGAGATGATGCAGTTGCTGCGTGAGACCAACGATGATGGACCAATAAAGAATGTTCGCCGAGGACTGGTCATTTGTTTCTATCGATGCATAGTTTGAACATCCTAAGTTGAGCAATATATTTAAAAATGTGTCTCTGCTGATGTTCCAACTAACAGTTTTTCTCAGAAAATCGCTATTTTGGTCTGCGACAACAACTGGGAGGCATATGTATTAACAACTATCTTTAGGATAGTTGCAACAGGGATAGCAGCGAGATGCACCAAGGAACCAGAGTTCCTCGCCGTCGTCTACATCTACTTCCTGCGCGGGGACAGGCAATGAACGCTTCTTCTTAGTATTCTCGTAACAAGACCCACTACGCCATGTTTCGCCAAGGTAACTCGGCATGATATTTTTGAACTTCATCCGGAGGAGCACCGAGAGTGTGTCCTGACGTCATACTACGTAAAGTGGCACAGATGCTACCGCTGCGCCACCTCGTCGCTGCACCTCGCACCAAGGCCTGCTCTGCCAGCTGCGGCCGTGAGACGAACCGTGTGACTCGCCGCTCAATTAGGAGAGAGCCTGTCATTGGGTGTGCGTCTCGCCATAGAGGAGAGCCTCAAAGTACCGTTTTCAGTAGCCCCGACACCACTTTGTCGCGCAGGAGGCAGGCTGCTTCAGATCACCCGGCAGACGTGGCGCGTCTAGCTGCTTCGCCAGAAAAAATGAAAAAAAAAACGCTGAGGTTTCCATCTTCTAAACCAAGTAAGACAGAGCAAAATTTTCATTACACTCGGCTGCACATTCCTAAACCTAACCGAACGTAGTCAAGTGTAACGAAGCTTTCGTTCTGTCTTGCTTGGTTTAAATGAGTTAGATAACACCGTTTCCTCTGCGCTGGCATGAGTCGTAAGTGGCCATGAGGTACCGGATTGTGCAGTGTAGCTGAGGCGGAAAGAAACAGCACCTTTTGCGATCGTAAGCGTGAAACAAACCAAAGACGGTCAGCTGTCAGCAGGTTATACAGGTCCTCACTGACATGACAGTAGAGAAACTTGTCCATGAGAGCAAAGTGGTGCAGGGACAAATCCGAGCTTCCAGATGTCAGAACATCAAAGATGGGCAGAAAAAAATGGGTCTTTGCGCTGTTCGTTGGTTATGATGACCAGATTGAAAATAACTCAAAGGCAGGAAACGGCATCCGTGTCTCTGCGATCAGGCGACTCTAGAGGATAGACAGACTCCAGACTCTTGATGAAGACGCCCATACTTGTAAAACGCGATGTATGAGTATTCCTGTAGGCGCAGTACCCAGCGACCAAGGCGACTGGAGGAATCCTTCAGCGAAGACAATCAGCAAAGGGCGTGGTGGTCAGTTACAACGGTGCAAGGATGGACGAACAGGTAAGGTCGTATTTTACCTGTTGTTCATAGAATGCTGAGACACTAGCTCTCATTAACTGAATAATTACCTTCGGCGTTTGAGAGAATCCGGCTAGCGTATGCAGCGCTCTTCATCAGGCTGACGTTGAACGAGTGTTGCACCGATCCCATATAGGCAAGCGTCTGCTCGACATTACAGTTTAACTCGAAGAACCGAAATGGCACAAATGTGCGGAGACGTGGGGAAGCCTACAAGCGCTAAAAACTCATCCTGAAGCGTTATTGTTCTCTTGAAAAGGCATCTGAGAGAACGAGGTATACAGGCGAAATCTTTGATATAACGGCTGAAGGACTGGGGCTAAAAACACTGCGCATGTTTTTCAATTACTCGGGCCGTGAAAAGTCTTCGACGGCTTGAATTTGAGCAGTATCCGATCACACACCTGAGCGGTCAGCCATGTGTCCCAGTTTGACGAGTTTAAGTTGGTGGCAACAAACTGGCCTTTAGACGAATTTACCTGGAGCCCGGCTGTACAGAACATAGTAAGGATATTTGTGAAGCTATTGCCGCGAAACCTTCAAAACTGTACTTGTTTTTTTAACAGCCGGCGGCATACAGGCTTATCACTCTGATTCTGGACCGCGTAATTGTTCCGTAATCTTTGTTTGTTAATGCTCGATGTCTCGAGTCACACCTTTATCAGTTTTGTTGTAGCGCAAGATGCACCGAGATCTATCTCGAAGGTTCCGGCCACTCGGGTGTCTTTCCACAATGTTCCAGCCCGTGCTGGTAGCTGTTTGCGACGTTATCTAGATTGTTCTGTGCAGCCTTTAAATTGAGCGTTGACGAGTGTGACGAGTATTCTCTGTTCGACGATCAACCAACACGTTTGCTGCTATCGCCGCCGCCGAGTTGCTTAGTTCTTTTGCGGGCGCAAGTCAGCCCAATAAAGAGTTAACTTCCGTACCATCAAGTCTGTGTCTTCATTTGTGTCAACGACCCCGGTCACCACCACGTCACACTATAAAGGTAGGAAAAAATTGCAAAACACCCTAATTAGTATTCACGTAGGTAGAGGCAATCCAGGGCGTCATCAATTTTGGCGAGAGATAACACATTTTTTTCCCTGATGCTGTAGATAGACGATAACCTACGCGGAAGTGCCAGCTGCCCTCTTTATTTTTAACCGGCACGACTGACAATGGATACAGAGTGGACGAGGGATAAACAATATCCTGGCGAAGCATTTTTGTCAATCACTTTTAGAATGGCTTGCCTTTCTACACTGGACAATTCATAAGATCAGCAACGAATAGAGCCTGTATGGTCGGTGTTTGTGCGATGCTGCTAAAGAGCTGTGCGAGCCAAAGGGCGCTCATTAAAATCCAGAATGCTTCAGAGGCGAGAAGACGTCAAACGGTGTGAGCTTTTGGAGAAGAACCTTTCTTACCCAGCCTTATCACTGAGATCGATTACCCTTTTCGTAGCCGGAGCAATAGTTGTCTAAATTTCAAAGCGTGAAAGAAATATTGCGCGCTCATGCGAAACAGACGCGAAGGGCGCTGTCAGCTATAATTGCAGACATAACACACGAACTAGACAGCATGTTTCCAAGTTTATGACTCCAGCTTCATAGCTTGGTCTTCCACTGGCTAGAATAGGCTCCTCAATCCCATGTATTTGCCACAGGCGGCTCTCTCACTTCTGGTTGTCTGTACACCTGCTGTATATGCAGAACATGCGCGAAACCCGGCCAATGAAGGGGTGTACATGGCAAGGTAGCACAAGGTATTGACTTCTTGAAATCGGCTGTTAAGATGTTGCAGTTAAGGAAGCGTCAGCGTCTCACTTCCCGTAAAATTCAATTGAATTGCAGCAAGAGTTCGCATTATGTTTTTATTTTTTATAACGTTGATATCACACGAATCACAACTGGGCCTGTGCAAAGAGTTTTAGTATTGTTTTGTATAACGATTCGTGATATTCGATGGTCTTTAATAATGTTTTCTTTTTTTCTTACTCCCTCTTCTGAACTCAAGCCATGTACTACAGGCAACGCAAGTACGGTCATTTTATTTTTATTAATTTCAGTCTACTCACGTTAGGCCGTAGAAAGTTCTTGCCATTATGGGTAAACTGGAACACGTGTGCTTCTGGGCTGAAGCTCCCTTTCAGTACAGATAAGTAGTGGTAGAGAGCTACTTCGATTAAGAGGTATAGCGTACGTCCCCGGCTGATATAATTTGAGCTTTGCTCTGGTGGCTGGACGCAAGCTCGAACATGACCACAATACCTTCAGCAGTGCAAAGCAGAGGAACTGTGCAGTGATAATGACCGAATGATTTTTGCAGAAATTAGAGGGAGACTTTCTTAATAACATGGTTTAAAAACTACCAATAGCACTTGCGTACTTCAGCGTTGTGATCCCATTCACTGTTATCATCCGTGAGATCAAAGCCCATTGGCTGGATTAAAATAACCATTTGGAAAGTGGAAATTATGGGAAGTTTACACCATTCCCTTCACCTCAACTAATCTCAGGAATTCACATATCCCCGCTGAAAATTTCCATATGATATGTTCATATGCAGTTATGAAAATAAGGAGTCCAAATGATATGGAAATATTTACGAACTTCCATGTGCTTTCATGTATTCTCCATGAAGTTTTCATATCATTTCCATATTGGGTGGTGGTTGTGGTGGTGAAAACGTTTATTGCATATTTGGAGGTTTGACGCGGAGCCTTAAGGGCTTCGGCCTTACAATATTGGGTGGAGACCATAGTCAGGGACCCCATTGGCGGTTGCCGCCGCTCGCGCACGCCGCTTTAAGGCCCTTTGGGCCTGTAGGTCGCAGCAGCCGAGCAGGGTCGCCTCCCAGTCCTCCAGGGAAGGGTTCGAGATGGGGTGAAGGGATGGCTTTTGTTGGCAGGCCCATACCATGTGGTAGGCGTCAGCCACCTCCCCACAGTACTGGCACTGGCCAGTGAATTGGGAGTCAAAATGTTTACGTACTGCCGGGCACAGCATCGTGTTAGTGAAAAGGTGCAGGAGCAGCCTCTCGTTCGCTTTTCCTAACCCTTTGCAGGGGTTAGGGTATTTGCTATGCGAATTTTAAAATATCTTTGAATGTGTAGGCCGGATTGGAATCGATGTCCTCAGCCGATTTGACTCCCTAGGAAAATGTCCGGAGAAAAAGTGCGCGGGCGGCTGCGCCAGCTGCCTCGTTCCCTGCAAGACCCTGGTGGCTAGGAGCCCAGACGAGATATCGGCACGCGGGGTCCGTGTCCCGACAGCAATTTTGAAATATTCTATAGGCTAAGGGGGTGGTCCACCCTTGGGCGACATTCCGACAAGCCTCTCGTGAGTCGGTGATGATATATTTAGAAGTGTGGTCTGAGGCGGCGAGTGCAATGACTACCTCTTCAGCGTGTGTTATAGATTTGGCCTTGAATGTAAGGCCATCGACTGTGTTCCCGTTGTGAATGACTGCGGCCGCATACCAGCCCCCCGGATGGGGGCCCGAGGCATTCACGTAGAACACACCTGATTTGTTGCCATAATGGCGGGCCAAGGCTTCCGCCCGCGCCAGGCGTCGCCCATTATGGTCTTCTCGTGACATGTTGGCAGGGAGAGGCTGCACTCTGAGGGCGCGTCTCCACTGTTCTGGGATGCAGAGCCTTTCCTCTGTGAACTGCTTATGTTGAATGTTCCATCGGGCAAGAAGGCGGCGACCCGACACTGTCTGTGTGAGGCGGGTATATTGGTTGATCAGATGTGCTTCCCGAAGCTCCCTGAAAGTGTTCGCCATCCTAGGGCCATGAGCCGACTGTTAGAAGTGGAGATTGGAGGTCGAGGGCACGTTTCATGATTTTTTCGGAGGATCACCTCGAGGGTATCCTTCTCGTGCTTCCGCAAGTGGAGGTAAGGAGTCGAATACAGGATTCGACTGGTTACGAAGGCGTTTGCCAGCAACAAGGCATCCTACTTCGCAACCCCCCGCGTTTGTTAGACACCCGGCGGACCATACGGCTCACCTGGTCCCCTACATGGCGGAGCTTGGCTAGTGTTGTGTCAGGGTGTCTTTGGTGGTGGATGAAGAGACCGAGTACTCTGATCTCTTTTGATTCATCAATCGGACCGCTCGCAAGCGAGAGCGAGATTTGTGTACTGCATCTGAGATAAGAGCGGAGATGCACAAACTGTGACTTCTGGGGGGAACATTGAAGATCACAGCGCCGGGCATAGGGGTCCACTATGCTCGCCGCTGTTTGCAGGCAGGTTTCAATGTCGCCCACACTGCACTGCATTGCCCATAGGGTGATGTCGTCGGCGTAGAGCGCGTGCTGCACGCCTTTGACCTCAGCCAGCTGGGCCGGTAGACGCACCATGGCAATGTTAAAAAGCAGTGGGGAGAGAACTGCACCCTGAGATGTGCCCCGCGCGCCCAGTATGAATGGCCCGTGCTCCTTGTCTTGTATTTTGATGTAGGATTGTCGGTCTGAGGGGAATTGTCATATAATGGAACGTATTGCTGCCACAGTATGTTTCACTTAGATGGGTCAGTACGACTTCGTGTGTGACGTTATCGAAAGCGCCTTTTAAGCCTAGGGCGAGTACAACCCGGTCATTGTGGGGGCGTTCGAATGGGTTGAGAATTTCTCTGTTAAGTCGGAGAAGGACATCCTGTGCGGATCTGTGTGGGCGAAATCCGAACATGGTGTCCGCGAACGTGTGCCTGTGTTCGAGATACTCTGATAGCCGATCGCGCACCATAGTCTCCATTAGTTTGCCCACACAGGAGGTAAGAGAGATGGAGCGGAGGTTATCCGTGTCTATTGGTTTGCTAGCTTTCGGGATGAAAGTCATAAGTGCCGTTGTTCAATCGATGGGTAAGGGGATTTCCCCTGTCCAGATTGCGTTATTGTATTCGAGTAGACACTGGTACGTCGAGTCAGGCAGGTTCACCAAAAGCTTGACGGTGACCTGATCCCGACCAGGCGCGGTGCCTCTCTTCATTTTGACTAGACTGGTCCGAAGATTGTGAAGCTGGAAAGGTTTGTCCAGCTCCGAGTTCTCCTTGTCTGCCTAGGAGTAGACCGATCCTCTAGGGTCTTTATCTGTGCACAAGTAGCGCTTCCGGAGCGATTGTGCCAGCTGCATAGTGTTGCCTTTAAAGGAGTGGATTGCTCGGTCTAAATGTTTTTGGGTTTCGGTGTGGGTCTGCGTTGGATTGATGAGAGCTCGGAAGAGCCTCCATATATTACGGCTAGATATTTGTCAGGCCTCTGTATAGCAACGATCCACCCAGTTCGAGTCATCGAGCTGGGCCGCGTACTCGGCGGCTCGGTGGGTGATACCGGCAATACGTTCTTTAAGTTTACGGTTGTGTTTTTTGGCAACGCCAGCGGCGTGTAAGGGTGCGGCGAGCTTCCCAGAGGTGAATGAGGTGGTTATCCACGTCCGTTATTGCCTCTGTGAGCTGTATCTGCGTTTCATGTGTGCGAAGGTGACTGGGACCAGTTGGTGTACCCTTGCTCTGCTATGGCAGTGTTGGTAGTGGCGGGAAAATTTTGTCGGAAGGTAGTCCAATTAGGGATGTGGGCTTGTGTGGTAGGACGCTTGAGGGGGCGTGCGGAAATCGTGGTATTAAGAAGGAAGTGGTCGCTGCCGAGGGTTTCCTCGGTGTTAGCCCATCGTATGTTGCGAGTGAAGGTAAGATCCGGACACGTGTCCCGCGTCACGGAGTTACCTACGCGTGTTGTGAAACAGGGTCGGTGTGCAGGGTGAGGCCCAGTGTGGACACAAGCTCCGCCAGTTTGCGTCCTCGCACCTTCTCTTTACGGTACCCCCCCAGCTGACTGGGGGCATTGAAGTTACCCAATACCAGGAGGGGGTCTCGACCCGCTGTCTTCAGCGCACGGCTGAAGATGTCTGCGAACGTCACTCGCTTTACTTTGGGGAGCAGTATATGTTCAATATGTGCATGGGAGTATCTGAGCGGCGGAGGGGTAAGATTGTCACCATGACATACGAATAGGGAAGTGTTAGGTCTAGATTCTCTTCTGTGGCCGTGTATGATTTGTGTACGAACAGAGAGGACGAGGGGTCTCGCTGGAACGTCGTGTAGTTTGTTAATCTGGCCGCCTCTCCTGGCTCCTGGAGGGAGATACAATTTCAACATGGTCATACGGAGTCTGGATATTTCCATATTTCTAGTCCATTTAGTCGACATGGACTCGATACGATACATTTATTATGCTGTCCGTGTAATCCATATTGAAAACATATGAAATGATGAGACACATTATAAAGTGTCAGTAGGAATGCGGTTCAAAACATCGCCTTGTGCTGCTACCTGTTTGTTGCGTTGCACAGTCGAATAGCGAAAATTTACAGAGACTGAAATGAAGGAGCTGCGACGAGTAATTCACTGCTCAGGAGCGGTGTAATGGCCACAGCTTCGTTAGCATCTTTTTGAGACTTGCCAGGAAGGGTACGTAGCGGTAGATATTATCTGGCGAACTCTTTCGCCGCATTTATTTCTTAAGTCTATCGAGCAGTATCAGCACTGCTTTATTTTATTTCAAACGCACAGGAATGTTTTTTGCGAGAATCTGAGAAATAGAAACGCCTTGGCATATGTGAGCGTAGCTAAAAGAAATAACGTCTGCAACCTGTCATACGAAGTTGAATATGGAAGAAGGAGGCATAAAACGCTCAGTATTTAGGCGCAAGTAGAGAGGCTATGCTCACGCTGCTTCTTCTCCGCTGTCTATAAAAGAGGCATCTGCACAGGTGTGAGGTCATTAGGAGGGTGCGCTCACATGAATGAGAGTGATTTTTACAATAAGCCCGTTAAAATATATATCCGAGAAAGAAACTTTAACATGGCATTATTTTGCTGAGAGATAATACAGTGAATTTTATTTGTAAATAGTGTAGAAAAAACCATCGACTGGAGTGTAATATAATTTAGAGGTTTCTAAAAAGAGCAGTTCGGGTTTCTTTTTTTTCAGTATATAAAAGTTCCCGGTAAAATGCAAAAAATATGATGCTCCCAGTCAACTTACCGTGTAAAACGCCCCTTCAATGAAAGGCGTAATTCCCCTCGATCATTTAAGAAAGTTGCGCCAGACACTATCCTTCAATTCTTCGCTAAACGTTGAAATCTTAAGTCTGCGGCATACACAACTGCTTGCTTTAATGATGGAGGCGGTTTGTCCCAACTCGCATAAATACTTACTCGGCCATTTATAGTACCATCCGTTTCTTAGAGTGCGTATGTTGAATACGGAAAACTATTTGTCACGTACCAGTTCGCGCAAGAAAGCTCAGCAATCTGCGCCGCATTCCCCAAGGCGTGGTAGATCCCTAACGAGCCACTTGGGAGCCATAGCGTGCTTGACGGCTGAATCAATGACTATTCAAGCATTGCTGCTATTTGCTTTCATCGTGCAAGGTTCGACGTTTCAATACCCGAGATATGCATTGCTCGATCATGTGATTTCCTTGGCGCAACAAAATAAGCATGACAGTCGTTCTGCAATGTGTCACTTTATAATTACGCTGTTTTTAAAAGGCAATTGTTGGAGCAGTAGGATGGACAGTTAGGCGAGTTGGTACAATTGCATAGTGGGTGGAACAGCGCGAAAGTGCGAAACACAAGAAGAGACGCACAACCGACGAGCGCCGATACGCACACCGCATAGAGCGTTGCGATGCACGCTGGATTAGTGACGTTGAAGTTTAACCAGTTTGGAGCAGTCACTCGCAATTTTGGCTATACAAATAGTAAACACCTAAACAATTTTTGTTTCTCGGCTATCATGTCTTATTCTTAAAGGTTTAGGTGTAGCAACAAGTTTGGTCGCATAAACGGTTGCGTTTCTTTATCTGGCGTCAGAACAAAAAGAAATGCAACACCTGGGTCTTTAGAAGAATGAGTTGGAGCACTAGATAAGGTATCCCGCTCCTATGCTGTGTTAAGTTCTTTTGCGTGTTCCCTTTAAGACTCAGTTGTTCTACTCCTAATCTGTTATACAAAATGCCTTCTTAACGCGCGCTTTTAATTGAGCACCACTAATAACAAGCTGCAATCTAGTTTGTTTTCATATAGGAAATCTAGGAAAAACAAAACAGTAGATCTTTTTGCTTATTATTTATGACAATAGAACTCTTCTAAACTTCATAAGGGCGAGCAACCGATTAAGTCGTTTTCTAAGCCCTTCTATACGAATTCAGCCTTAAATATAGCTAGAAAGAAAACGAAGGAAAACGTGCAGGCTTTAAGCGTACTTAAACCGAGTAGGACGCGTTAAACCCTTAGCACAGACATGCAAGTTCTTGAAGACAACTACCTCCTATGCACAGTGCAAGAAAAAAAAAAAAAAGCTACGACATTCTGTATTCACTCCACAGGACAAATGCCTCGGTTTGAATCTCCTCCTCTCGAACGGCTTTTTTTTTTCCTTGTGAGCTCAGCACATGTACGCCAAAACATTTTTGGTTCGCTTTGACTGTGTGAGGTAGTGCAACCGCGCTATATTTATCTGGGGATAACCTGTCTGGGCGGATTACATGTGCGAAAGCCTTGTTTTAATTGCCCGAGCCTAGCCATGTAGACTGCGACGTCACGATCGGGATCTTGGCGGGCTGATTAGGAGGCAGGAACAAGCGAGATGATTGCTCGCCTATTATGATTGGGGTGCTTTCACGCTAAATTATTCGCAATACGACTCCTTTTGAACAGCATCGCTTTTGAGCGCGATCGGTGCATAAATTTGCTATACATTTAACTGTCGAGACCAGCTGCCTACGCGCGCACAATAAACAACGTAGGATAAAAGATTTGTGTACAGGATGCCGATCGATAGATGGCGTAAGTTGGCTAAGCACTCGGCTTGAATGTTCTGTGAGAGGTGTGATATGATGTGTTTTTAAAACAGGGAGTTGCACAACATCGACGATAGCAATATATCATCTAGCGGCATTCCCCCGCCCCTTCTGCAAATGAAAACAAAAAGGAATGGGAACTTTCTATAGCTGGTCTGAAGCATTATCATCCAGTACGTAAATAACAACCTGGAAAAGTGCGTAAGAAGTCAGACTTGAACACGTGTCTCAGGTTTGTTGCGCTAGCGGAACCCAAATATATTATCTTCCGCGGAGAAATGGTTAGCGTCACCACGGGTGTGATTACGTCGAGAGAAGCGACTAATATATCTAACAGAGTGAAAAGCTTGATACTTTAGAGACCGATAAATACATTCAAGAGACGTTTTCAATGTCAACGTGAATCTCTTTACTCCACATAATAATTCATATTGTAACGTTCTTGACGTCACATTGTAACATACGGTTACAATGGCTCGAGCACAGAGGCCAGGTAGCACCTCAACACACACGTTTTCTTCCTCGTCCTCCCACACTGTATCCTCATCTTCATCTACTTGTATTAACAATATTGTACCCAACATATCAGTCAAATTGAGCTGTTCTACGGACAGAAGTGGACCTCCCGCCTCGACGCTACATTTTTTGTAAATGTGCGGCGGTTAGTCTGCACACCTGGCCGCCTTCGAGCACGTATCACGGTACTTGCCTTACACACGTTCTGCTCGGAGGCAACATGCAGATCGGAGCTTTCAGCTTCTCATATCAGTCAGGAAAGGTTCTTACGCTTAGGCATTTTAGTTCGGGGGTTAGTTACAGACTCGTAGGCGAGCTGTCTAAATGGAGCGTCGACCTGGAAGTAAACCTGTCGCGACTGTCGGGAGAACATGCCAGTACGTATCCCCTAACAGAAAGATAGACTGGCATACAGATTACAGATAGTGTGGCCTCTACCACGAGGGCTTCAAAGAAGCAATCTTAGACTACCTGAGCTAATCGCGCTAAATATCGCGAGGCTCCGAGAGGAGTATCACCTTAACGTATAGGTCACGTCCAGTCTCCTCACTTGACGCCGCGGTAGTAGTGCCTCGATACAGGTCTGGGCGAACACCGAAGGCAGACTGCGAGAACGTTTTGTTAGTTTGCTTGGGGATTTACGAACGAAAGTCCAAACGCAAATAAACTATGCCCCACGAAGTGTGACTCTCGAACTTCCTCCGTAGTTAGCCTGTTTAGCACTTATCTAGATTAACTACGTATGCTTATTCTCCAAAACGCGTACTTTCCATGTGTATTGGCACGACGGTTAGGAGCATTCACATTCACTGCCTCGATGCTGAATCAATCTAGCAGACTAAGTGCCACATTCTGAGATACGCAGTTTAGACGTTGCTCTGCAGCTTTGGGAGTGACAGGTCTTCAGACCGTATCCAAATAAATAAATGTCAGGTACGTATGCTCCCTTAAATCATGCTTTCTTCCAAGGGTAAGTGAAGAACACCTCTTCAGCGGCAGCGGTCAAAGCGCTTGGCAACATCTTTCAGGCACCACTTTAGCTGATGCATAAAACATTACACACGACAACAGAATTGCCTGGCGTAAGAGATACCACCGGCTACATTTGACAGCAGACCGCAAATCAATGGACAATTCTCTGGAACTCAAGCAATGAATGCAGATAATAAAAACATACTTTAAACTAAGCACACGCGAGCAGGTAAACAAAAACAAAAAGAATTTTACTTTCGTTAGCTGAGGCGCACAAACGCCCCGGCACCATTAGCACCTGCTAACTTCGTTTTGCGCTGCTTGATGGGAATATTTTAAATGCTAGATGCATCTCATATGCCACTGATAGAGAACTATAGTCAAGCCAGTTAAGTACCCTCTTCAAAGCAAGCTATGAATTCATTTCAGCACGCAATGTACCGATATATGCCAGATAGCAATAGATCCGAACAAACATATTATTACAAATACGCTATGTGAGATTCCTAAAAACGTAGTTTAACCTTAATAAGCAGTCGAAACTGAGACCTATCCTACGTCTCTCAAAAGACCGCTGCTCAGTTAGATGTTAAATCTTTTCTCTAGAAATTTGTACACATATTTATCGTCCAAGCCTTTTACGCTCTCCTTTGAGCCGGAAAGATATGTAAAGGCAAGCCTGGATAGTTTGGAATACACCCACTAATATTGAGTACACTCTCCTTCCAGGAGCGCGATCTTCAGAAAGGAATGTAAAAATATCCAATACCGAGCCGTCTTTTGCCCGGAGAAGTGGAGTGCCTCTGTGCAGTACTTACCGAAGTTGGCCAAGACAGCGCATCGCTTTAAGTTTCCTTTTTCGGGGCGCATTTGCTCTCGAGTCATTAAGGAAAGCGGTGCTCATTAGGTGACCCGCCAAGCGCGAAATTTCCGCGGGCAAGTGTAGCGGTCTAAGCACTGCCTTCGGGCAAAAAGTTGACGTTGGAAGATTAACCACTGCGGCAAGTAGTTTTAATCCGCGCACTGCCATCTGAAGGGCCCGACTTTTTATGCACTTCCACTAAACATCGGCTTCTTTCATACTCGAGAGGGTCCGCAAAGCACGTGGACCTTTATTGCAGTAGTTTTTATTTTACCTAAGTTATTTTCTCTTTGGAAAAGTGTTGCTCCCATCAACATCTCAACATACTCATCGGTCTTGCAAATACGCTTCTCGACGCGGTCGAATATGTTCCGAGAGCAAAGCTAAATTTTTTAGCTGTTACTTAAGGCAGAGCGGCGACTCAGGCATGATGTTTACTCAATCCTCGTTACTTCCTTCATACATGTTGCCGTTTATTTCAGAGGAGAGTCGTCGGTGGCAGATATCGGGTTAAGAAAGTTGGGGGATGCAAAAAAAAAAAAAAAATTCGTCATAAGGCGCCAGTGCTGATTCCTATCCCCTCACCGCTATTTGTGGGGGTGTTGCCGTGGTAACGAGAGAAGTTTCTCTACTACGACGGGGGTTGCAATAATTTCTTCCTGAGAAAGCAGTATTGCATGTTTTGATAAAGCACTTCTGGTCTGTTATAGTTGTTTAAGGAGGCAAAGGCTTTGTTCCGCGCAAATAGAAAATTTTCAAACATCAAATCGTTGTATTTTTTGTATTTCTAGAACTTTTGCATTCGCTTTTTCCAACTAAACCTTGTTGTGGTGTTTAGTTGCGTCCTGGAAATTAAAATTAAAAGAATTGTGTTGCAGCGCCTCGGTTGAAGCATTGGAAACTGCTGTATACACTTAGCTATACACCGGAGGCACCGAACTACCTGATATGTAGGACTGTATACCTGAACCGCTTCACACTAGATTGAGGTGATCAAATATTATCTGGCATTCTATTCAAAGCATCTATGAGAAGCGAGACAGTTCGTTCCTCACATAGTTTCAAGAAATCAGATGTTCCTTAGTGCGCTTTACCAGGCTAATTACCTTTTTTTGTTCTTACAAGTACATGAGCAACTATAGTAGTATATAACGAAGCATCGGTGTCACTATTTGAAAGTTTAGGTGGCGCTTTTATTTTATTTTTGAAAGAAAAGAAAGCGCTAAAGATCCAAGGCCTCTAATAAAAAACAAATTTCCGGATGTTTTGTTCTAAATATGAACACAATTCATCATTACAATAGTCGTAATCACAATTACAACAAACTCGTTTAGAAGTCATTGTTTTGGCTCCTTTGGGAAACATGGTTCCCTCTGTGAACACTCTACCGCTAACGTATTTACATTTTGCCGGTGGTAGCGAAGACGGTGTTTTCCTAGGATGCATTTTTTGTGGATCCAACGATGTGGTCCGAGGGCTCCTTTACCATCACAGAATAATACCGGCAAAAAGTTGCCACGTTCAGAAGCATGTACAGCCTGCGAATATAAGACATTGAATTATTCCTTTATTTACACTGAGTTATAAGCCCGCTCTTCACTCATGCCGCTACGCCAAAGCGCCATTGAAGTACTGCTGACAAAGAGATAATTATAGAGACAAAGTTCTGCTTACTTTACCAAGCGAGGCTGAGTGAAGATGTCAAATGTCATGTGACAGCTAGAAAAAAGTCTTCGTGCATCTGAGGAGATAACAAGTATCCATGTAAACGGGAACTCATGAGTTTACGTAGTAAAGTAATCATAAAAACGTAAAACGTTATTGTTCCTTCGTCTCTGTTAGTAGTCACGGGTTGAGCTAAGCGAAGCTGGACTGTGCTCCTCCCGCGGCTGCTTCGTTTCGACGCAGGTGGCAGTCTAGCGCGTACATGTTATTTCTAGTGTAACTGCCTTCTAAGAGGCAGTCTCACTCATAAACTTTATGCGGTTCCGTGTCTCTTAATCCCACGCATCATTAGCGGGAATTGGGGACTTCACGGGAAGCGTTTGAAGCAGTTTACACACCAGTAAGAGATGTATTGTGCACTTTTGTTATCCCTAAGTATTAGCAGGCTACAGGCACCTCCTTCTATCTGTATGTTAATGCAAACCGAGGCAAAGCACAGCCACTTACTCTGAAGCATGTGCAGCAGGGATATGGTTCGTTTCTTTGGAATTCGTGCAGCGACGACGAGCAGTGCTCATGGATTACCACTAGTCCAACCTATAGATCACCTGAGAATTTAGAAACAAATAACACACAATAACAAGCACCGGAAGAGGCATCACTATTTCCTGGATATTGCGTTGGCAAGTATGCGTCATTAGTGAAAACCTTTCAGAAATATTTCTTTTCCATAAAAAAATATCCGCACATCGTTTTCTTCTTCGCCCCGCCACGGCAGGGGCCAAAGATGACCGACTACTGTGCCTGAGTACCCGGGATCGATTCAGACCGGCGCCGGCTGCGTTTCGATGGAAACGCATTGCGCTCAATCACGGCCTTACCAAAACTTACCCCTATCCCTATTCTTCAAGAATTTGCACAGCTGAATACGTTGACAGAATTAATTGAACAACGAGACGCAACAAGGAATATGAAGCGATAGTACGTTATGGTTATAGCATCCTTGTATGACCAAGTGACAGTGCAAACACCAACAATGGCTGACCCCCCTCCGCGGGAATTCACGACTATTATGACAAACAAGACTACTCGGCTTCGTCGTAAAGAAAAGCTGGCATCTCGACATTTGGTTGATGTACTTGCAGGTACCTGCATTGCATATACGGATGCATCGATTATATAAAATGGCGGTAGAAATGCAGCTACTCGCCCACCACACAGGGAATTAAAGTACACAGTGAATATATAAGAGAATACCCGGACTCACTTGTGATGGAGCTTTATGCAATCCGCGATGGCATGGAGGCTTTAAATAAAATAGATTCCATAACATGAGCCCACATCTATACAGACTCAGTAGCCGCCATAAACAACTGCAGAAAGTGACAGACACTATGTGTAACATAGGAAATTCATACACTCAATAAAAACGGATCAATGCAAACGGATCTGGCAGGCTGATTCTGATATCACTCTCCCACACGAAAGCAGCGACCCGAGTTTGCAGCTCCTGCCCGTGGCATAGGGGTAACGTGAATTGAAAGGTCATGGCAGGCTGATTTGTTTTTATGAGGAGACCGTAGCTACACCTCTTCAAGACGTTTGCTGCGGCCACCTGAGGTCTTGAAGGGGGAGGTGCGGAGGGTGGCTGATCCTGGCCCTGATGGGGCTGGGACAGGTAGGTCACCGCCGCTTGCGGCGGGGACTAGCCTGCAACCGAATTTTTATCTGTTGTAGGCCGTCGTTGCACCCGCCACCCCTTCGGTGGTGGACGACGGTTTTTGCGGCGCGCGTCGTTCTCTCCCTCTTATTTTTCTTGCTTCTCTATTATTTCTTCTGTCCGCACGAGGCAGCGGAGGTGGCTCAGCTACAGAGCCATAGCAGGCCCGTGCATTTCCTTTTCCTTCTTCCTACAGCCACAACAACAACAACGAGGTCTTGTTGTTTTTGCTGGATTTTCTAGTGATGATGTTAACACTGAGTGCTTTTAGTACTCAGTGTTAACAATAAGCGTGTAAAAAATATTGGACTCGGCACGCAGCGTTCGCCTCGTAGGGGACAAAATAACGTGCCGGACAAAATAAGCATATCTTTAAGTTGAGGAAAAGAACGCGTTCCTGACAAACACCAAATTGACGGCTTCTGTTTTAGTTTCGAGGCTTTTCCTATAGGTTCGCTAATGAACGTCTCTGAGATATCATTTGATCCTGTGGTTTCGTCTTGCTTCCTCATAACAAGATTGATTGATTGGTTGGTTTGCCGACCACGTTTCAAGTAGAGAACGCATTCCACAGCATAGCACAGGAAGACAACTTGGCCTCCATGCAAAGTGGTTGTATACTGCTACGACCCGAGCGCAAAGTGGTTATGGTTACGACCAGCTGAATGCCACTTCTCTCCTTCCAGCAACAAGTTAACTAGTATATGAATAACATTCTTAGCAGAAGGATATTCGTATTATTCACTGATATACTTATTTATTTATTTATTGATACCTCAAAGGCCCCATTTAAGGGATATTACATGAGGGAGTGGTTGACGAGTACATGAATCATTCGATGGATGATCTGAAAGTTCCTGGGTCGGAATGAAGTACGACGGTATTTGCCAAGTCATTCCAGTCCCGTGGGGTGCGAACAAAAAAAGATGACAGATGCGCAGATGTCCGGGCAGGTGGAGGGTAAACGGCCTTTTCATGGTGCGTGCGGCTGGATGTATGGTGGGCGGGGCTGATGACTGACTTGAGCAGGGGGTGATGGTAAAACTTGTGAAAAAGGCAGTCTAGCAATTTTGCGTCTGTGCGCTAAGTTAGTAAGGTGAGCATTTTGTTTTAGTTCAGTGACACTTACATGATAGGAATAAGCCGAGTATATGAATCTTGCCGCGCGATTTTGTGTTGCTTCTAGTATGCTGGCCCATCCTGAGACCCATAAAAATGGAGCCAGATGTCCAATGTAAAAAAAGGCCAACCTTCACTCAAATAGGACAGCACAACAAAATATCTTTTTTTTTTTTAATCAAGAATAGCGAATTAGCGGCCGAAATGCGGTACTGTCCCACACTCCTCAGTATTTTCGGTTGAGCAGCATTACCTAGCAACCTGTTGGAGAAATGTTGTCAGGAAGAAATGTAGCGCGATTCCGATAATTTCTGGCTAAGCTGCGACACCAAGCGGCACAAAAGAGAATTTTTATAGAACCGAACGATTGCGCAAATAAACTTCACGGTGATCCTACGGCGCAATGTATAAGCGCTGCAGTTTTGAGCCTATAAAGGGGTAGCTCGAATACACTTGTTCCAAATTTTTATTTCTGGATTTTATGCGTTACTCTACCCCATATTTTCATCAACGTGGAGAACAATATTGGAAAGGGGGGGCAGGAGGGGGGGGCATTTAAGCTGTCTTTTTAAGTACAGGACGCGATAGTTTTGAGGGGTCCCTCTGGTTTTCTACGCCTCCATTCACCTGAGTCTCCGAGACGTTAACGTTCATTTCGTCTTGAAGGTTGGTCTTTGCCAGTTTTAGTGAGGTGGTCACCCAGGGTACCCTAGCCCAGGTAAACTTCAGCTTCACCTTTAGGTGCACAATGCGAAAATGTTTAAAAGGTCCCCCCCCCCCCAGGATGCCAACATTGCGGTTCACTCGATTGTTCAGAACGCCTGTGTTAGGAATGACCATGGTGGGTTGGCTAGTGTTTTTTTTTTTCGTCTCTATAATGAGTCATTTTGTCTCGGGGCATGCCTGGCCTAAAAACTACTTTTGCCGCCCGACATTTGTACCATAGGTTTCTTTTTCTTCTTATTGGCTCTCCTTAAATTTGGTCTTGAGAGTTTCCCATTTTCTTTTTTTTTTTTTTTGTCATCTTGACAGTTTAAAATAAAGGGTTACAGGAGGCTTACCAGATGAGCCCAATGTAGGCAGTTATACGGTGTCCCTCTAGGCCACCCAAAAGCTGGCCACACGTTGAAACTGGCATCGAAAAAAGGCGAAAGGAAGCTGCGGCCGTCGAAGATCTGCGCTGTCAAAAAGAAACAAGCTTACGCTCACTTCAGCATAAGCGCGGATCAAATTCCCGTGGACAATGTCCTCGAAAGAGGGAAACTCCATAAACACTCACTTTTGCGGCAACTTGGGAGGACGACTACTAAAGGACCTCGTCAATATATCAAATGGCGCGCCCCATTACCCACGGACTACTTCGCGTTACGTCAAGAGGGCGGAACGGAAAACGGCATCATTCCGGCTGCCTGTCTGCATTCAGTCACTACGTTCCTCCCCAATTCCAAGACCCTGGGGGAACAATACTGAGTTCGAGAACTCCGCAAAAAAGCACAGTAATACGGGAGACCATTCTGAAGTTCACAATAACCGACGTTTGGCGGGGAAAACTGTGTGATCGAGGGAGAAAAGAATAAGCGGGAAGCACGCGTAAGGCACCATGCATCAAAGACTTTCGAGTCGCTGCACTCTCGCTACCGTTCATTAGATGGAGGTTCCTAACCCGTGATGGCCGCACATCTCGGGGATTATTTGTGCGCTTCAGTCTGCCCTCTGAGCCCTTTGTGCCTCGCCGCCTTACACTTTGTTCTCACTGACTCAGATAATATGCCGAGCTTCCTGAGAAAATGCGACTGCGCGGAATTGAGAATAGAAGTCTTTATACTCTGCTCAATATCAGATCCTGGCATTGATCCCACCGTGACTGGACCCTTTATTCCTTGCCTCGGAAGGCACCATGGTCCCTGTGACGGAAGGCGGGATTCAATACATCCAGAAACAAAGAATGAAAGCAAGAGGTGCTGAAAAGAGAGAAAAACCTCTGGCAATGGCACAGCGAAAAAGTGTGCTGCGCTGTATAAGAAGCAAATGTGCAGGATGGTACGGGCGAATTGAAAAGCAAAATTACAACAGGCAACAAGAATCATTTCGTTATACCAAAGCTTTACTCATAGCTTGACATCACACGTCTAAGTGGCTAAAATGTTAAAAAATACGCTTAACTTATACATTACAAAGCGGCAAGCGTCATGGTTTTTCTTATGGTCATGAAATGATATTCGACCGAGACAAATACATTATCGCCAGCTGGCTATATTATTTTACACAATACAAGCGCTTTATTATTGATATTTTGCCATTATTCGTCATATAGTTATTCGCGAGGGTGAGATTGCATGAATTATGTTTCTAGGACTTGAAACAAATTCTGCTTTGCTTCTTACTTACGCTTGGTGGGATAAACTGTGACTTGACAATGTTGTTGGCGAAGCATCAGGTGTGTCTGAACGATGAATGGCGCCACCGCTAGAGGTGAAATATTTAACGAATTACCCAAAAAGGTCGCCATTTTACGAGAGGTATTAGTTTGAAGTTAACACCATGCCTTGTCCTCGTGTTTGGAGAGCATTTTGACTGGCGAGGAGTCTAAGTCTTTGAAGCTTGTATGGCTGCAGGATTTCTCTATAAGAAAACAATCTGTCGTAGCCGGAATATATAGCGGGAGGCTGCATGACCCAGCTAGGCGGGACAGTTCTCGAGCTAGGTTATGAGCCACCTCATTACCAGCACAGGATGCATGAGCTTGCGTCCACATTAAGCGAATGCGCCGAGGGGGATGATAATTTTGCTGAATACGCGTTGCTTGTGGGGAGATTCACACAGCGACTGAGAGAGCCTTAGGTCGATTGGGTCTTCATAACAACCTAAGTGAGGTTATTGAAGCGGTCACCATCTCGCCATACGAACGGCTATCGGGCACACCAACTGGCAGACACGTTCTGCCCCCACTTGGTATAAATTACAAACGACAATGCGGATAGATAAGTTAACTTCCCAAACACATACGCAAGCTTTTGTTCATGCCACCGATGTCCTGAAACATGCGCCCAGATTTCCACGCTGAACACCGTGCAGAGAAAGCCAAATCATTGGCCAAACGTTTTCTTAATGATACGTCTGTTAGTGTACGTTGCTGCAGCTGCATCTGCAGCTGAAAAGGTGGTACCGAGCTGGGGTCACTAAAGAATATGATACAGTCATAACTGGGGGCCCTATACGTACTCAGCGCACACATTTTGGAGAAGAAATAGTCATCGCGGAATCCTCAGTGCAATCGTTTCATGCTTTGCCGTAGGTCCTCTCTCTTTTTCTTTCCCCCTCTCTGATGTAGCGTTCTGCGTGTCATGGTTGCCAGTAAAGCTGCAATGACGTCACATGAATAAGCTCTTTTGAAGCCGGGCAGTGCGAGCAGATCATCTTCGCTCGAAAATGCATCAGTCCACTGCGCCATCGCCACATATCTAGCGGTAATTCTATTCCTTGCAAGAGTGGAACACCGGCGGAGTGTTCGCATCCGACTTCAGCCTGACCTCAATGTCACTCGTTCGAATCAATCCATAGGAATACGAGGGTTGTATCGTTGAGTAACTTATGTCGAGAATATTCGAGCTTTCTAATTACGCGTCAAACTAATTAAAGTTAACTAGGTGAGTGTTATGAAATTGAATTCTGCGCTACAACACCGTAATTATCGTGGATAACTTTTTTGAGTACAATAGCACTACGCTAAGTGAAGGGTTTTTTCAACTACTGCTAAGTATCATGGCTATAGATTGAACTTGACGGTGTGCTCTAAAGTCTTATATAGTTGAAAATGTCTCGGTCAGTGGAATTTAAAAACAAAACCTAAGGAGCTCAAACCAATCAAAACGGAGCTATTGCTTTTCTGGGTTCTACCGTGCTGAAGCCGGTACCGTAACAATTTTTATTCATTATTGCAGGTAACTGCCGCAGTCTTGTCTAGCTCTAAGAGCTTCAGTATTGCCTGAGGTGCGCACATATATTGAAGAAAGGAAGTCAGACAGGCGGTCGGTTTTGCGCATCATATGTCGCCAGCACCAAAGCGCACTGCTCTCTCGACAAAAGCTTCTATGAAGCTTTTGTCGAGATGGTTCTTTTCCCTTTCTTAGTTTAGACTTCGATCAAAATGCCACCGTGGCGCCGACATTTACTATTAGCAATATCTCTGTTTCTTACTCTGAGAACTCTGCATCAGGGAGCCGTGCTAAGATTGGGTAAAACTAATCTGAATTTTGGTGGTTTTGTCACTTGAGATGCTTACAATTTTTAGCCTGCTTCTGAGAAAAGTATTTACCGTCGTTTCCGAACAGTCATCTTTGATCGACCAGAAGAAGATTTGAGAAGAATAAATTCTCTTTTAATGCGAACGCCTACGTTCAATTCTGAGAAAGACACACCCTACGCTCAACCGCCAGAGCAATACGCCGGTTCGGTCTGACGGTAAAATCCTTGCGTTATATGGGCTTCAATTGCAAAACACAATGTGTTCTGAATGTGAAGATTGCTCGTTCTCTAATTTTTTTTATAAATCAAACTTCGGCACATAGTGAAATAAGGATTCACTCTCGACTATACTGCAGAGATAAAGTTAAAACGCAAAGAATATACAACGTATATTGATTGAATTTGTCATTCTGTTCTGGCGCCCTTACATTGGGCTGGGATCCTTTATTTTTACCTTGGCCTACAGCCTGCGATTCTTCAGGCATTCGCAAAATAAGACGGCCTGTCTCTCTAGGTACCTAGAATTCAAGAGGCAATGTTTTTCATGTGGCACTATTCGCTTGAAAAAAACAGCGGCCAACCCTATCAGATAGCGCAGGAGAAATTGCATAACCCAGCGCGCGTTCCACAACAGTAAGATAGATTTAAACTCTCAGGACCAATAAAATCACGTTTTAGTACACAAAATATTGTGCACATAAAATCAGTGCGCAAAATTTAAAGGTAAAAAAGTCTGAAGCTGATAATGAAACAGGATTGCTATGGCTAATTTCCAAGGCGGTGCTTTCAAAAAACGGAAGTATTTCGTAAAGCAGCCAAGCTTTTATTGCAGTGGAGGCGCAGATCAGTCTCTGGTCAAAAACCGGGGCACGCGTTTTGTTATTTTACCCTCACTATGCTTTCTTATTTAGTTTGAGTATTCTTATTTCTTTTCAAGTCCCCGTTCCTTTAATTCTGATTTCCAACTGCAAAGTTGCATTCAGGCAAATCCAGATAGCTGTCATTTTTATGGAGCTAAGTGCACCAAGAAAGGTAAAGATCATGTTCATTTCGTGCTGTTATCTTTACCTTTTCATTATGTCTACAACGACATGGAGGAGAAAACTGGCATTCGCGAGCAGTATGACATCCATAGAGTTGCAAGCTACGGTTCTAAGAAAGGTCACTTGGTATCTCAATGGCATCGTATTAGGCTTCCAATAAATTAAGCTAATATATGTGCACGCACGTGGCACCTGCTTTTAAATCGGTGAGATATGCACTGAGGAATAGAAAGCGCCAGTTGTGCACTTTTGCCTTGTTGGCCACAGAATAATGTGTTATTTAAGAACAATATTGAGTTTGTCGACAAGTAAATTCAGACAATTTGCACCTTTTTTTTTCTACGGGCACCGTTGGATAACTTGTACTTTAAAGTCTTTCTTTCAATTCAGTCGAATCTCAGACTCATCCTCTCTACGGCCCAACGTGTCCAGTCAAAAAGTGAGAAAAAGCAACACACATCTCATACTCGCGATGACCATATCTGCCTAATCGAACACAGAAAATGGAAAACGGATGCACAGCGTCTGATGGTTCCCAGGTAGATTATTTTCCCTAGGTGTATATCCAAAGAAGGAAGACTCACCTATCAATCGGTAGCAGTGGCGTAGCCAGAAATTTTGTTCAGGGGGGGGCTCACGTTGCAGCGCGTCCTCCTCCATATAGAATTTGTCGATGGATCAAACATGATTATTTCTAGCCAATAGCCAATAGCCATTGTGTATTAGGTGCTGCAAACGAATTCTTGAATGCCACGCAGTACGCACTGCCAAGACAAATGTAAAATGTTAACTTTATTATAAAAGAACATATATGTATGCGACAAACATTGTGGCAGAGATAACTGACATCAGTGCTTCCCTGATTCTGTCTGTTGAATAAGTACAGAAAATATCAAACGAAATCTAGAACTATATCAGTTCGAAACCAGCAAAGCAGAGCATTCCGCTGATATGAAAACGTAAAGGCCAAGAAATGAACACTTTGACGAGAAATGCTTTATTGAATCAGTCATCCAAGACGCTTGTTTACATTTTTGTACACGTCCAACGGCCAATGACGCTCTCCTTTTTTCCATTTATTGCACAGGAACACCTGTCACCGGTCGTATACTGTGGGTAATTTAAGTGAAATTATAGTCGCAACAGAGAGCGCACAGAAAAAGCAGGAGAGTTCCGAAACATATGTACATACAAATGCGAAAATATAATGGAATATTATAAATGAGATGATACAACTTGATAAGGGCAAAAAATTACCACTGGAAACAAACTTCACTATATGTATTCCCTAGCTGGGGAAACAAAGTTTAATCTGTACAGTCCAATCAGCGGGGCACTAGCATGGACTTGAGATGCCGCCCACTGCTGAGGGTGGTGCTTGAGCCTCCTCTCACATCTTTCAGTGGCGAGGGCTAGCTTCTCCGATGTCGATGACAATTTTGAGCATGCTGGCGGTGGAAACCCTTCACTAAGGTAAAGTAGCCGGAGAGGTCGTCCGTTGGCTGAGGTCATTTCCCTGGCGTTACTTCTCAGAAGTTCACCCGCCTGCTTCGAGAAGTCGGCAAGCAGGGTCAATGCTGATCGGCGACGCGCCTCCGAACCTATAAACAAAAGATCAGGTTCCCGTGGTCGTCGCCGCGGGTGCCAATAGGATTAAGGTCTGAAAGAGCAGCTCCTCTCCATCTCCATCGCAAAAGGAGAGGGGGGGGGGGGGTCTTGGGCGCCGCAGCAGGAGACAAAGGATCAGTCCGCCGCTGTCGGCGCCGCTTCGGTGCCTTTGGTCACGGTCGCTCACCGGCGCCCGCAAGGTCAGTTTCTGTTTTAAGGGGGATTAGGGCCTGAAAGGGCAGCTCGTCTCCGTCTCCATCCCGAAAAAGGGGGTGGCGGGGAGGGGGCTTGGGCGCCTCATCAGGAGACAAACGGTCACTCCGCCGCCATCGGCGCCGCTTCGATGCCTTTTGGTCGCGGTCGCTCACCGGCGTCCGCAAGATGCGTAGGGCGGCGTAGAGCGGTGTAAGAAAAAAAACGAGGTGAAATAAAAAAACCAAAACGCTCCTGGGCCAATGTTCAGCTCCTTCTCTTCGGCGCGTAGGAAGAAGCGTGAAAAGGAAAAAGCAACAACCACAAACAAAAAGCGCAAGCACGGAGAGAGCATAGTGTACGGGGAGAAGGGCGAGGGAGTACCACTAAGAGCTGCTACAGCACGGTGAGGATTCGCAGAAGGCACGAGAAAAAAGAAATCCCCAAAAGAGAGACACAGGGATTTTGAGGAAGCGGGGAGTCGAAGGCGAGGGAAATACCGCCTTTGAAACACTGAGCGGGAATGGAAACCTGTCTTGTTTCTTCGTCCACCCCCACCTCCGCGGCCGGCGCGAGTTGACGCGACGAGCCCGCTCGCTATCTAAACGCCCTTGAAACTTAGTGCTCGGAAATGGTTCCTGGCTTTACGTGACTCCGTCTGCATGGGCGTTGCTACGAAATGTAGCCCCCAAGTTCGTAATGTTCGTGCCGAAATGTATTTTCGAACGAACCGGAAAAATAGATTGCAGACAAAACCCAGAATGCTTTCGAGCGCCGGTGGTTGTTTTGGTCGGCGGTGCATGACAGCACGAAAACATTTCGGGGGGGGGCTGAAGCCCCATAAGCCCCCCCCCCCCCTGGCTACGCGCCTGATCGGTAGCTGTGTAACCACGAGCGAGCAGCTTTATTTGCGTTTAACACGGGGAAGACACAGTAGCTCACTGGCAATGCGCTTTCGAAAGAACGACAAAAGTATTTAGGACCGCAGGAGACCAGTCAAGCGTTATGGGCTTGAAATAAGTGCTCCAAGCAAAACAACCGCTTCACTATAGAAGTTCAAGATCCTGAGCTTTCGTCTTTCACTGGAATATGTCCGGACTGCGCTATCATAGTCAAGTAGCCATCGGGGTTGGAAAAAGATACAATTAAGATATGAAAAACCCAGGCGAAAAATATACAGAACCCTGTCAAAAATACGACAAAATATCCTATAGTTCTGTCGTAAACGTCAGATTTTTCTGTAGTTCTGTAGTGCTTTGTTCCAGTTTTGTGTTGTTTATAGTTCTGTGGTACTTTTTTTGTAACTACAGATTATTCTGATGTTACTAAAAAAAGTTCTGTTTTCACAATAGGTTTTCTGTCAGATACTACACAAACACTTTGTAGTAACAGAAAACTTTTTGTAGTTTTCTCCGACTGGGAGACCACTATAATTTCATTAAAATGAGCGACAACTGAGCAGATAAATGGTAGTGGTATGCCTAAAGCATGTGGATAAAACGTGCTAAAGTCACACTTGCCCCCTAAATCTCTCTGATCATGTACTGTGGAGCACAGTTCTTAATCGATCAGTCAGATCAGAAGCCCTTGTTAAGCAATTCAGCTAGCAAGTGCAGGGATTGAATTTGTTTGCATCTAGTCCACCGCGGAAGTTTGCTTCATTTGGCTTGCAAATTTATAATCGGCCTCATGAAGAGGCATTTCGAAAAGTATATCAAACTGGCTAGAGAGCTGAATCTATCCACTTCACATCCTATTCCTAGGAAACTTCCTTTGTGTTTCAGGCGAATAAACGTTTCTCACGAGCAATATAAACAAACAGAAACCCTAAATTTTAACGGACTAATCGACGATTGCCCCGCCGGGGTGGTGCAGTGGTAAGACGCCCGACTACTGTGCCGGAGTTCCCGGGTTCGAACCCGACCACGGCGGCTGCGTTTCGATGGAGGCGAAACGAAGAGGCGTCGTGTGCTGTGCGATGTCAGCGCACGTTAAAGATCCCCAGGTGGTCGAAATTACTCCGTAGCCCTCCACTACGGCTCCTCTTTCTCTCTTTCCACTTTCATTCCCACCTTCCTCCCTTCCCTTACGGCGCGGTTCGGGTGTCCACAGAGCAAGTGTGACAGTTACTGCGCCTTTCCCTTCCTGTGAACCAATTTAACTTATTTAACACTAAAAATCGCTGCTGTTCACCACGAAGAAGTTGCTGAAAGGGTTTGGTGTTTTGATGAAGTTTAACTTTTAAAGGCGACTACCCTATGAGGGGTGCCGTGGCGGATTCGTTCTAAAATTTATGCCAGTCGGGATTTCAAACTTGCGCTCAATTCACACACTACATGTATGACTTCGAGAAGTGTCATCCGCGATCGGGATTAAACCTGCGTACTTGGGTTCAGGAGAAAGCGAAAAATCCGTGCCCCCTTTGAGCTCCTCTCTAAAAGTAAGGAACAGTTTTCAGCGCTTAAATTAATTTCAACCGTAGTTATCATGGACTGAGCGTTCTAAATTACCTAAGCATGTAAAGCAATACAATTTTCTGCCCATTAAGTGCTTTTTTATACCATCCTTGATCTCCAGCGTTCCTTTCTAGCCTACAATCTTGTTATGGGCGAAAACAAGCTTAGCACCGATGTAATCGTTCTGGAGATAGTGCTTTGGTACAACTGCTTTCATAATTTTGAAGATTTATGTCCGGACAATATTTATCATGGAGCTTTCGCTGACATCTGCAGGCCCATGTTGACCTGCTATGCGTTTTTTTTTTTTTTTGGGGGGGAAGGGGAGGTGTTCAACGTTAAAGAGCACAGTGTGATCACTTCCGCTCATGTTATGACTGCCTTCTGTCCGGACCCTTCTAAAGGACAAGTATCATAAGAAGACGTTCTGCTGGTGGGGTTTTAGACATTACAAGCAAATCAATGTCGATATAACAGTCGCTCATTTAATTATTGTGAAATGCCTAGCATACGCAAAAGAAATGATTTGAAGTTTTGTAATAGTGACGACTTCCAGCCGACTTGTGCGATGAGTTGAAAACAAATAACAGACTGATTACAAGGCTAACTTTAGTTTAGTCATTTCTGAATAAACCGCCTCCTCTCAATTCGGTCATAGTTTTCTCGTACACTGTGCGCATTTTTTTTCCTTTTTGATTAACATTTCTTCCCTTTTGTAATGACTGAGTCGCTACAACGATTAGGCCCATTTCAGACATTGAGACATACCGTTAGACTGTTAGAAGTCATTCGTTTGGTCTCTACTGTTTGAACCTAGATAAGCAGCGTGGGACCATTTTCGTGTAAAAGCACCAGTTGGGAAAAAGTATTGCGCTAGGGATAAAACTGCTCTACCACTTTTCACTGGATTATCTCATGAGCGCAGGTGGATGATAAGAAATGCAAACATATTGGACCTAATTTGGCGTTATCAATGCACTTGTCCCTCTAGCTTGGAGGGCAACAAGAAGACGCACTGAAACGTGTTATGGAAATGGTGGTTCCACTGGGCTTGAAACTTTTAGCTTCAAACTGCATATCTAGAATAAACTAGTGTCAAAGACAAAGGTACTTTTCAAACATTGTGCCCACATTCCTTCTTATGCAGAAAATCAAAGCAATCGAACACGTCCTTTCAGATTGCTTCGACTGTGTCATTTTTTGCATGGGGTCCTGCAACATGCTTTAAAGAGATCGCACGCCAAGAGACGTTCGGTTTCCCGGTTGTAACCGCAAGTCGATTCTATTTGATGCGTTTTTCCAGTAGGGTTGGTATTTGGTATAGCGGAGTTACATAGGCGTCAGAAACTGTGATAATGACGCCTGCCATGGTTTTATTTTTTTTTTAATATTTGCAAGCTACGCGATATATTTCGGAAGAATGATATGCCTGGTAAACTCACTACATTAGTGGATGTATTCGTAAAAACATTAACTGTGGTTTAGCTTGTGGTTTAACCTGGAGTTACGCCACAGCTATCTGCATGGCTACGCTTAGGTTCGGCTTGAAAGCAAAGACATGGTTTTTGCACGCAGTAGTTCACTCCATGATTTCAGCTTTATTTATGCTATAGGGGAAATTTGTGACCATTAAAGTGCGGTGAGGCGAAAGCCTCAATTGCGGGGTGGTCCGAAGCACTCTCCACTACGGCACCTTTTTCTCTCTTTTTTCACTTTCACCCTCGCGATGACGAGATAGCGTAAGCTACCAGCCAACAAATAAATCCCCGCATCAACCGAGCCTTAGGAACGTGCCTGCGGGGCCTAGGAATAATGTGAATGCAAGGGTTTTGGCAGGCTGATTGTGATATCAACTTCCCATATGAACAATGTTTCGACAAAGTGCTTCCTTAAATAAAGTAATTTTCCAAGTATAAAAAATGCAAGACATGTAATTTCATCCTATTGGGAACGTATTTCCTCTTTATGATTTCTACAACTGAATTTTCCCGTTTTTCAGGTGTTTGTTCCTGACCGTATATCAATAAAATATTTGCGGATCCATTGATGCGCCTATAATACCACATGGCCAAAATATTCCGGGAATATAGGTGAATAACAAGTGACCATTGCAACATTTATTGTTGATATAAAATGTTTGTGTTTTAGTTACTAATCTAAGCAGCTGGAAGTTTTTTTTTTTTCGATTTTGCACAGTAGCGCGAAAATTAGCCAAATATTCCTTTTAAAAGATACCGAAAAACGAAGAATTTGATGGTCTTGCAATGATTTTAGATAAAGAAAGAGGAAACAAATTTAGATTCGTAGTTCATTACACATTATTACCAAGAATGTTTGCATGGGAAAAACAACCAGTCAAAGTGGTCCTTGAAACACCCGATATTTAATTATTTTGTTCCCCAAAGCCTTAATGGCTTAGTACCTGAACCGAAAACATTACACAGGACTAAAATGACAAAAAATATCACTTTGAAGAGAATTTGCGGCAAAATGAATTTTTATATGAAATACAAGAGCGTGAAAATTTCCAGACAGATCGGTAACAGTTTGGCGCATCACATGTATGACATATGATATGAAGCGATTCTTTTGCCCTGCGCCGTTTATGCCCCGTCCAAGGTGGCTGACGCCGGCTTCACATTTTGAGCACCACTTCCATACCGGCAGTTTTTGAAATCTCCTTGGTGCCAACCTCCGTTTGCAAGATTTATTCTTAGATATTTTTTGTCCTGCCCTGTATAGGTAATGATCGCGGCTTAAATGTAGATTACATTTTGTTTTCTTTGTTCCCGGTCGTCATTCGCTGGCTCAAGCGACGTCACGGCCCACGTACGTAGCCGACCGGTAAATTATTCCCTCCGAGCACAAAAACGTAATGACCCTTTCGAATCCTGCGCAATAATATCGCCCACTTACAGACGAAGTATATGTTTTCAGCGCCCCACTCAGACGACAAAAACGACAGAACCGTGTCAAAATACGATAAAGTATTCTTTACTTCTGGAGTAATTTTATGTGGCAACACTAAATTCTGACGTTACTACAGTGATTTCGTTTGTCACAACAGGTTTACTGTCAAGAATTGCGCAGTAATTTTGTTGGGACAACAAACATTTTGCGATAGCGCTTTCGACTGTGCTAACTCTAAGAAAAGACCTTGTATTGATTATGCCTGAATGTAAGAAGTCGATGTTTAGCGCTCATATGTCTGATCACCGCTAAATACAAAACATCTATATATAACGCAATAAAAGACTCAACACACAGCATAAAATTGGATTGTTTCGATGACCCTGTCTCTGAAAGAGGGCCAAGACTACCCATCGGATCGCAAGCGTAGAATTCTTCTCCTCATCTAAAACAAAAACCGGAAATGCCGAGACTAAAAACAGAATATTTAGTTGCTTTTCTTCCTACCTCCGCTACAGCTCTGCTTTTTATTTTTTTATTTCTCTCAGTTTTTGCTCCTTAGTATTTATTTGCTTCCACTGGTGCAGCAGTAACAAAGCCTCATCTGCTTGTCCGCTTTGCGTCCACGAATATACGAGCATGGCCGCCTTTCTTTTACAGCTGAACGAAATCCATTTTGGGTTTTGTTGTTCACATATGTTGTTTTCTGAGGTGGAACTGTTGATACATTTGACAGCTCGACAGCACTGTATCGTGCACTTCGCCTGAATTAATAATGCCAAGGCAGCTAGTAGCTCCACAAAAAAAGCAGTTTAAATGCAGACATTCATTTTGCAGCGTCCGGTATCCCCGAGCACCTCCACGGTCTGTCTCTCGGGCAGCTTCCATGTGGAAGGCTTGTTTTGCTCTAACCACTGCTTTGTTTGCTCATTTATTCTTACGTTTGAGTGACTAGCACTTTTACAATTGTCTCGGCGTGTCTGTGACCACTCTGCCTTTTTTTTTTTTTTCTTGGCTTGTATATAGGATTACTTAAGGGTGGCAGAGCAGAGGGTAGTTAAAAATGTACACATGATGTAACGCCTGTAGCAGCGTAGAAACGGCGGCTAGTAGACGTCACGTGCTTGGATATTCCTGCCTTTGCTGCCAGTTTGGGTGGTTGCTTATTAGCATAATTAACTTTAGCGCATAACTCGCTCGGAACGTGCGTTGTTGGCTTTGGTGGCTATCTTGATAAGGTTGCAAGCAGTCTAACGCTATGTTGCATATGATATGAGTTGCGAAGTGCTCTATGGATGCATAAATATTGTTACGGTGATGTACTTAATGTAACGGCCCTGCGATGGGCTGAACTAGACGCTAAGACTTCAGTAGCCATGCAGTATCCACTCTGTCAGCGTCGTCCTCTTTCTAAACGCTTCGTCGTGCCCGCGTTCCTCGGTCGTCGTCTTCGTCAGTGAGCACATCACTTTGGTCCCGCGCACGGTGTAAGAAGTGGTCCCGCGTTTCCCGGTAACACTACCCCCTTCGGAAAAAGGCAACGTCCCGGTGCACAGTACCCCTGCGCGTTATACCAATTAAAAACTAAATGTTCCTCCTCGAGTGGCGGCTTTTTTTTTTTTTTTCGGTTGCTGCCAAACAGGGCATTCGTGTACTGTGCACATGTTGGTCTTAATATAGGAGGTGCTGCACATTTTCGGAGTCCTCGATTAGGTCGTCCCCTAATACTCTGAGTTGCTTTGGGACGTTAAAGCGGAGAAATAAACAACTGTCTTTGTTATCCGTTTAAGAATATCTCAAAACAACGCATCATCACCACAAAGCAAACAGAAATAAGTGCTCTATGACATCTGGCTTCTGACACAGGCGGACGAACACTTTAAGTGGCACAGAAGTCCTTCAACATGAAGCCCTCATTTTAGCAGGTAAGGTAAATCTGCAATATATAAAAATAACGATTATGCGGCAGACTCAAAATCACCCTAGCACAGTTTATTAAGATGTTTTTTTAGATAGGCGAGGTAAGGCTGATAATACAGCAGTACAATGATTAACGTTTCAATGAGAGATAAAATCAATAGAAGTAAAATAGGTATGTTTCAGTGTATAGAAACCAAAATTCGTATGTAAATTCTTCATAATACTCAGAGGCTGCCGAGTTGTTTAGCATGATTGTAGCTCGACGGTGAGAACTAGCACACTGAATGATTTCATCGAGGTTCGTTGCAATAAAAGCGATTTTCAAGATTTTTAGGGCAACTTTGTTTTCAAATATGCGGTGGAATTTAGGATTGTTCACGTTATCACAAGGAATTGGATATGTTTACAACAACGACTTCGCACTATGCGCTGCGAACGTAGTTTTCATTTTTTTGCTTGAAGTTGCGTGGCTAGGGATAAAAAAAGAGAACAAAAATTTCTTTCTATGAAGTAGGCATATGCGTCCGATGATTTCTTCCTGTCATCTGCAAACTGAAGGGTCGTGTTAGTAATCAAAAATGCAGGCGACCGTATCGCAAGAACTCACAGATGCAATTCCTTTGCACTCCTCGACAACAAAATACTTGAGCTCATCTTGCCTGTCTGGCCTAGCATCTGAGTTGCAGTGATCAGCTCATCAAGAGACTTCATTAAGCCGAAACAATAGGCTTCAGCTTTTGCTGACTTTTGTTTAATGAGACTGCTGAGGCTTATCATATTAACGCAAACACTTCGAACTCCAAAGCATGGCAAAAAAAGAGTGATCCTCCTTCTTCCCAGCGGCTTGGTTCTAGCAATAACATCTCGTGCCACAGAGCAGCATTTGGGGAAATTGAAGTGGGCCGATGCTCGCGTGCTGAAAAGAAGCACGCCACGGGGATATTTCTGTATAAAGAAGTGGATACGGTTTGCGAAATGCGAAAATCGCAAGGGGTGAGCAGATGGCAGGATATTTTTCTCTCACGGTTCTCTCTTTATTTTTTGCGACTGAGATTCCTATAGGTAACCGATACACGCCACGCACGCGACCGATGGCTACTATACACTTCATAATTGCCGACATGTTGCCGACGGTGGGCATATTAGAGATGAGCGACCTGCATAACGTTTTATAGTATTGCGCTTTTGGTAGCACAAACATTGACGTTCTCTGCTCGATAATTCGTTGAAGAGAAACAGCATGCGGAATGAAATTGAGACTACTCAAACGGTGCGGCTTCTCAAAAAGTTTCATAAACTGTAAATCTGCCTGAATGATTTCAGCAGTTGCGTAAGTGTCCCGGTAAGACGATTGCAAAGTTAGGAGAACACTGTTCCTAGTGGCTGGTCCACCCTTCTTAAATACGTATAGACATTGCAGGGTTTCGTTTACTGAAAATAATATATATTTTGAAACTAGTGCTCATTCTCGCTTTTGTCGCGCATTCTATTGGTGTTCCTCTGTTTTATTTCATTTTCTTGAAGGAAACATATTTCAGCTGAGAAGATGATGAAGACAAATACTGAAACCTAGTCCACAGCCCCATCGTCTAGAAGGATTTATAGCGACTTTATGAAAGCAGGTTCATTTATTTAGGCTTTCATTACGTTTATAGTGGCAAAAAAACTTCACAAAAGAAGGTTTCAGAAGTCGTCCCAAAAATGCTAACTGCAACTTAGAAAGTACATGTGAGAAGACGCACAAGTCAAGCTTCCTTGTAAACCCCTTTTATTTCTTAAGGGTCTGTACAGTACTTTATGATACCGTTATTAAGATATTTATAACATCGGTCTAAACATCCGATGAGTAGAAAGACTGATTTTACACTTGGTCTTGTGCTTGCAGCTTTTAGCGTGACTCTCTAATGAAATATTTGAGACAGTCGTCGGATGTCGTAAAGAGAGTGATGAAAATTGAACGATCTTCCTGTTGATATAAAACCTTGGATTTAGTGCTTTTCCAACGTTCTTACTGACTACTTAAAACCTACATATAAAGCCAACACAATGCGCAGTTACACTAAATGGTAGTAAACGCCACACGTGCCATGGGTGGATTTCAGAACGTATTCGTTGTTATCGCACACTTGCGGTGTGTGAAAAATGTATTGATACACGTCCTCCCATTGAAAAATTTACAAAAACAACACTCTGCGCTACTTTACCATTCGACCTAACTGGTTAGAGCCTAAGCAGAACAGCCGCGTTACATGCCTACGCATGGAGCTCAGACTGCACTGAACTCTCTTGGATCACGTGTCATTTTACACCTTCACAAAGAAATAGGAGCGGTCATTTTCAGAGGCCAGCCCCACATATCAACTGTCCAATAAGGAAATATGCTATACTCGGGGACACCTTTTCTTGGCAATGAAGCCAATGCTACAGAGCCAAAACGCACCATCTTCCTACGCAGCTGAATATAGTCCGTAGTTACATGAGTAGTTTCTGCAAAAACAAATTGAAATCATAGCGCTAGTTATTTACGGTGTATTTTTTATAACAGAACTAATTTTTCGAAATGAAGCTGTTATGCCTAAAAAACTTGTCTTAGTTCCACCAGGTTTTCTTCTGCGATGTCTGTCGGAGGTTTTAGAGACGCCTCGACTTTGCAGACAAGATGGCGACTGCCGCCTGTTCGCGTCGTTCCGGTTCTGGTTCGTTCACCCCGCAACGACTTTTCACCGGACAAGATTCGAGTCAAGTTCAAGAGACGCTGGCTGTCGAAGCAAACGAAAGAAATGATCTGCAACGTCTATGCAGGCCGAAAGCCGCGCGGTCGAACTACCTGGCGGAGCGACACGTTTAAAGGCCCCGCCTCCCTACCTTTGCACCCATTGCCAAGAAAAGGTGTCCCCGCCCTATTGAAAAAACCTATTTGCGGTTTTAATAGGTCCTGTATGAAATAATATGGGAGTATGCAGGAGCCGAAATGGGGCATAAAGGACCCATAAAGACGCATTCAGGACTAGTAGGAGGACGCGCCAGATATGCATATAGGTCCTGTTACTCCTTTTCAGACTCCTTTATCTCCTGTATATCACATGTGGGATATATATTAGGAGTTATCGGAGTTGTGAATAGGTCCTGTGTACCATGATACAGGAGTTGGATGGGCTCCTTAATCAGGATTTGTTTATGGAAGTTTGAAAAGGCAAAGTTTGATATACGCATGCGGTGTCCCCGCTAAATTCAATCAAGAATTAAAAACAAGAAAGCCTTTTTCAAATTTGAATGAAATGAACATGAAAGTTTGTTTTACATTTCGATTTCTGCATGCGCTGCTGTGAGCGCATGCGGTAATTACAATCAACAATCGCTGCACGTCTTCCGACCTTATGACGCACGTTCATATCTGTAATTGATGACGATTCTGCAATACGGAAGCGCAGGGAATCAATTCGCCTTTCCACATGAACATAAGTATGTTCGAGCATAACTCAAAACACACGTCGCCGCCTACCGAACCATTCATTGATAGCTGCATATCAACAGCGATGCTTATTTAAGGGTTTGCATAATCAAAGGGAGCGATGGGAAGTGAAATACCACCGCCGCTGCTCCGCTGGCAGCATGGGAAGTTAAAAGGTCATATATATGACAAGCGGATCCGTACGAGATATCTCTGTAGTAGAAAGAAAAATGCGCTCTAACACGGCGAAAAAATAGCCAGTACGTAACATATTCGCATATTCTTAGGTGTACGTTCAAAACACTGATACGTTTGAATGATAGATGATATTGCCTATGTGTATTGATAGAAAAGAAAAAGGTTCAGCATGTTTACAGGGCAATCGTCGAAGGACGACCGCACGTAAGAAAAAGATGCAAAGTGCGAAACAGAAAATCGCAATAGAAAACGACGAATATAAGCATGCAAACCATCTGCCGCCGTGGTGTAGTGGTTAGCGCGCTGGGCTGGTAAATGGTGTAATCCGTAAGATCATGGTTCGATTCCTGGGGAGGCAATTCATTTTTTTATTTACGTGCATTTTTTTATTTACCTGAACGTCCTTTTAGCCTGCATCCTCATTTTCCCCACAACGAGGGGCGCTGACCACATTCGACAACGCACATAGCCTGCGACTCCTACTACTCCTTTTACTCCTGCCACTCCCTCAACTCCCACAACTCCCATGTCCAATAACCCCATATGAATAGGTCCTATATACAGATTTTTTTCAGTAGGGCGAGTATAGATGGGTACAGCTCCATGGGTTGGCCTTAGCCTCTAACCCAGGGCCCCACTAGCAATATAAATTACAACAAACAACGCACAGAGAAACTTTTTCCCCAGTGAGGCTGTCGAACCCTCTCCTCTCGGGAGACTTTCTTCCCCCTTGTCTCCCGCACACCGCCGCCTCATCCACGCTGCTGCTGCTGGCTGAATCCTTTCCACAGTGCACTGCCCCGCGCCACCCATGTTTACCACTACGAGCAACGACACGGAAAGGAAAGATCAACCAGCCACCATTCTGCAGGCCTGGCGCCAGATTAAAGGGGAGCTTCTGGCTTGCCCGCTCTGAGCACAATACCCGAGTCAACTCCTGAATGCTTCTTCGGGCGCTCTTTTGTCGCATCTGCAGACAGGATAAACTTTTTCGCACTGCTCAAAGTCGCTGTGTAAAAAAAAAAGGGGGCCGAAGGGTCATTTGGGTGCTCACTACCGGCCAGTACGAAGGGTGCCATACATGCGAGCACCCGGCAGCATGTTCCGCTACGCATGTTCCCATGAATGACAGTCGGGCTAAAACGGTACCGCAAATCCTGCGCCGATGGTCCAGTCGGCTCTCCCCACCCGCGGCACGCTTGTAGAAGGGGGACCGCTTCTACAATACCAGAAGCAGACAGGCGGGTGGCGGCGCCGTGCAGAGACGCGCACCTGCAAGTGATTATCCTTGGGCACAGCCCTACAGCAAGTTTGCAAAAAAAATACTTTTGCCGCAATCAAGACGTTGTTAAAGTTTTACTCATAATTACTTTAAAAGAATGAGTCATATAAATTACCTGTTTGTCCATAGGCTCCCTTTAACATGGTGTCTTGAGCAAGCTCCTCTTCTTTCTTAAATTTACTGCTTAGCTGTATTTTTCGGTTGGTGTAGTTGTCGCCCAAATAATCTTCACCCGCCTCCGGTACGACAGTTCTGTCCATGTGGATATAATGTTTATCGATAGGAGCTACATACAAGAAACACAGACCTCGCGTAAGAACTTGCCAGGTTGTGGGCAGCAGAATAAAAAACAAAGCCTGAAAGCACATCGGGGTATAGGTCGTCCGAAGCCATCGCCTGTATTAAAGGTAGCGGCTATAGTCGAAATATTTTTTTTTTAGCTCGAAACACAGGTTTTACTCAACAGCTTGAGGCCTTTCAGGTAGAAACTGAGAGAACCGACGCTGGCAAGCACTGCAGGTGCATTATTTATCTACGGTGTTACTTTCTCGCTCGATCAAGAAGGTAACGTTAACTTGCGCAATGCTCTTCAGTCGAATGTGCCGTTTTGTTTTGATTGCTTTTGGTGGAAATAACTGCAGTGAATAATTGGAGACGTAATCCGGATTCCAAGTGGCGAACACATCTTTCGCTGAAACTACGTGTCTTCACTGATCATGTAACCGACCCCCCATCAGAGTTAGTTTTGAATTTCATATCCTATTAAACATGTGGTACTCGTTTCAAGAAAGCTCTAGAGATTACGAAAAAGGGCCCTGAACTTTTTGCCGACATCATTGCTAGTCATCTCTTCTTCCTCCTAAGGATTTTAAGTGCAAAAGGCGAATAACCTGAAGTCGTCATCATGCAGTTTTTGGTTTTATCTGCCGTTCATGAATACAGCATGTCATTGCGTTATTAACGTTATTTTTTCTACATGATGCTTTAGGAATTCGCGTATATAAGGAATTAAAGCTTAGAGCGAAGGTTTGCTGTTACAGAATCAGTGTCATACCTACCACACATCTAGATGTGATCGGGGGTTCAGTGCGTTCTCGAAGTTTCAATTAGTGCTGCACTGCCTTACTTTCACCTGTAATCATCATTAAAGAGTCGAATACGAACTACCACTGAAGCTTCTCTGGCACTCATCAACACACCCAGCACAAGCGCTGTTCACTTTGAGAATATGTTGCGTACCCTTGAATTCGTTACCCAGCGGTGGCCTTGCTTTCTTCAGGTGAACGATAAAAAGGACACAGTTCAGGTGAAGAATACAGAGCGCCCAGTAATGGCCAGTCTGATAGCATCTTTCCAACTTCTATGTAGTTTCTTACTTTAAAACAAGTATCTCCTCACATGTACCATTCGCAGCAACAATAAAACACGATTTAATTACTCCATACCCACGTTTATAAAAAAAAAAAAACTGTTGTTGTCATTCAAGCGCGAATATTTTGGCTGCATATGCTATTTATATCATCCACTTTGAATTATTATTCAGTATGCACTTTTATGTCCTCTAGAAAAAACTACGTTCTACGTCAGTTCCTTTTCGCAAACGAAGTTGATTTCAAAATGACATTTTTTCAAGCTAGTTTAGGGTCTGATAGTCCAACGTGTTTGTGAACCACCCTTAAGTAGGAGTAGAATTTTTAATAAGGAAGCGGTTACCCATTGGCATCCACCTAAGCGCAGCCATAGAGCTACAAAGTAAAACTGTATAGCTTTCTCAGAAACTTCGTAATCAAACAAAATTTCGTCCTGGTACAGATTCAAACTTAGGACAATCGTATTCACTCTACCGTCCACCGTATGCAAGTCTTCCTGGTTAGCTAAGTTCGTAGAGTGAGTATCCCGGACCGACGGTGGTCCACGGTTAAAACCCGGACAAAGACGAATGTTTGTCTTTACCTAAGAAATTTCTGACACAGCTGCGTAGCTGAGCTTAGTTAGATGCCAATGAGTAATAAATCTCTTATTACTTTAGGGGCTAGGATTGCAGTTATCTTTTTAATTGCTGAGCGTTCATCTTGCGTTTGGTGCTCTTTGGCCCAAGATGTCCTTGCGCCATAAAGAATCAGTCCATCGTCATCATTGCAGGTTTTATTGCAGCAATCGGTCGGCCGTAGTTCCTTTGGTACTAATCGTGTCCGGTGATTGGTAAATCTTAGTGACCATGCCTACGTACAGCAGCGAGCAAAGAGGTGTGCTATTATAATTGAGAATGTTCTAGTAATACAGCATAAATTACCTAATTCTGAATATATTTTCATACATTATTTCCCTCTTTCTCGATAACGAGTTTCGAGGTGCAGCTCTTCCAACTTGACGTTTCATATGCTTTTCTCAATTCGTCTATTTTCTGCTTTGTGAAATGAATAATTTCCAATCCTTTTTAAGTGACATGTTGAGCGCGTAGAGATATCACTAGCCAGTTGGGTAAACAATTGGCCAAGTTCAGTCGAATGTAGAGTCACCGGTTCCACATAATCATGGCAACAAAATGCCATCAGCATTCTGTGCTTTTGAGAGGAACGCAATTAATTAGCTGCTTCAACAGTGCATGCACTTACATTTTCGTGTACACAACCATACACAATAGTAAACAGTTGATGTCATCCTTTTCGGAACAGAACACAATACTGAAGGAAGTTTAAAAGGAGGACTAGGAGTGAAGCATTCATCTTACACGACTGTTTGCATCCAAGTGACCAATGACAGAAGAATGTGTAGCGGCGCTACGAAAAGCAAGACCAGCGTGATATTGCGGTCTGATACATCCAATGACGAATGTAGCGGAGGCGACGTCAATGCCCTACCTGCTTGCAAATCGTAGCTAACGTACGAGCAAAGACAGTGTTCAAGTATTTCAGCAAAGTGGCTTGATATCGTTTTAGCTTGGTTTCTTTACATACGGCTTGTCGGCACATAAAAGCTCAGGAGCATTTTTTTTTAAGATTGCCTCTATCAGCTAAGCAACATTTCTTGATGGATTTGCGGGAACCGCTTCATGCGTGGGGCTGTCGTTCATCTCGTTGCTTGGGATAGACCTGAAATGGCATCCGTTGGTAAAGTACAGTCATAAAATTTATTAGCGTGAACACGGCACATCGTGCCACACTGTACAATCGGCGCAGCCTGGCGTGAACTGCCAGTGACTTCGCGAGCGAGATAACGCCCAACAAGGGTTGTTAGATGAGTAGCTGCACTCCCTACCAGCTCCCCCTTGATGACTGCCTGCACCAATAACTGATAACAAAGGCACATGCAGAGCTCATGGCATTTCTTGAGCTAGTTATCCACAGTATGTCGCTTTGTTACACCGGTAACGCAGACGGCTAGGCGGCCCAACCGGTGAATGGGCGGAGAAGAGCTGCGCTTGGAGCCAAAACACGGAAACTAGAGAGTTAGACAGCACATCAAGAATCTCGTCGCTTCGCACTGGTCATAAAGCATTCATACGCGTGCGTCTTTTTTGAGCTGTTATTGCCACGTGCTGTAAGTAGCTAGCCAAGCAGACTGCCCGGATCGACGAGGAAAAAGACCACATGGGAAGTGCACCCGCTCATCTAGCAGCTTTTGCCGCGTGCATCTCGCACGCGATCTCCCTGCCAGCGGTTGCTTGGCTGTGGTACAGCGCGACATACTTTGCCTCGTACACGCTCATAAATGTCATGACTATACAAGTTATCTCGCGCTGCGCAGATTCTGCACTAAGCACAAAACCTAAGAAACACATTTTTTGAGGCTACCCTACGCTCTAAAACTTCAAAGGCATGTTTACAATCCGTCAGGATCAAAACAGACCGAGCCGAACTAGAAGCTAGGTTTCATGAGACCGCCTGATAACAATATGCTGTGCAGTGCTGAGAGCACTAGTCTAGTAAGATATACTGACCAGGCGGTATGGCAGATTAAAAAATAATATGGGGGTACTTACTTTCAGGGCATGACGCAGTACTGTAGGCCACCAGCCCACATGTAAAGCCCCGCTTTAAGCGAGCCGTATAAACGTGCCTGCGTGGCCTAGGGCTAACATGAATGCGAATGTCCTGACAGAAAACCCGGACACGCTAGTAAGAACCCCAAGTTGGCAGCTCCTGTCAGACGTAGTATCAGGCAACCAGTTAGTGCTCGGCCATGTCTGCTGCCAGCGCCATGCTCGTAATTTTTTGCCCAGACCGCCAACTCAGCGAACGGCCGCCGACGCCAAATTTTCGGTGAACGAGGTGTTTTGCGCTATCACGTTAGTATGAAACGCTCTGGTTTAGCTCTCCTGAAATCGGCGCATCATTGAAGCTCTCCTGGCTTGCGCGGAACAATCAGCGCAGCATTGAAGAGGACAAGCGTATTCGATTTTCAATGATAAAGTGTGAGCGGACGCATTTGATCAAGAGAAGAACTCCGCTTAGCCCGAACATAATAGAAGGGTCAATATACATTCACCACACCCATATGGCCCAAGGTGATTTCAACCACCAAGTTTTTCGTTGGTAGTCAAGACCTAAGGCAGTAATTGTGTGAAGTAAAACCTAGGCTCTGGACGCCAACCTCTGTGAACCGATAAGGCGAAGCGATTTTAGAGCGACTAAGAGAACTGCATTTTCCGCGGTAAACTGCGAAATTCCACCAGCTCTCCTCGGGGAATGTCTGCGCGAAATATATAAATGCTGAAAGTTTAACGCGGAAAGGGGGGGGGGGGGGGAGCTGCAGATTAAAGAATCTGGTATATAATGCCAGTTATCCCTTGGGCTTTGTAAAGTGTGACCTTTGAGAAAGAGTTCTTTGGCATAAGCAGGTTTCGTGCTAGAGCTTCGGGGTTAAAATTCACCTTTTTTGGGCGATACAGAAAACAAATAAGCGGTACCCAAGGCTAAAGGAAAGCTTGAGCCCATCAACAAGCTGACGGCACAAGGGATGGCACCCCGCGCATCCTGCTTATGATGAGAGTGCTGCAACTATTTATAATTTAAATGATAAAGAATGTAGAATACAGTTCCCCTTCCTATCCGGCGACTGGCTGAATGTCATCGCGTTTCCTGGCTAGTTCTTTACAAGTATGAAGGCTAACGGCAACTGACTCTCCAAATACATCGCAGCAGTGAAACATCACGCCTTATAAGCACAGAAATTTCTTATATTTTGCTCATCGAAGCAGAGTATACTGTTCTTTGAATCTTAAGCTTCCGTCAACAGTTTAAATTTGTGATGACCTGTTAAATCTCTTTTTAACGGAGGACATGTATCTCGCAGCGACGAACCTGATGCCAGAATTTCAAATTTCAATGTAGGTTGCTGGATACTTTTAGGCTGAGGCCATTGTTAGACTCGTTACACAACTTTCATTTGCAAGCGTTGTTGTTGAGGCTGACATGGTCCCTAAACATGAGGTATCAAGCCGTCGTCTCGCACAGCGCAGCGGCAGCAGAGCTAGGTAATACGAAGAATGAGACCAAGTGAGGTGCACGCCTTGCAGCTAGATCAGGCGCACTGCACTGGGATCAGGTGGCGTCGAGGCTAGGGAGAACGACCCTTCAGCCTCGTTCACATTGAGAGAGAGAGAAAACTTTTAATGAGCATATAATCAGTAAAAATTCGCAGAAGCTGGGTGGTCGGTGCCCCTAGTCCCGGGCTCCGCTGGCAGCAGCTGACTTGCGGACTAGCTGGATAATCCAGGCTTGCTGGTCCAGGTTGTCGCTGGTCAGGGCCGCCTCCCACTGCTCGTGTGTCGGGCATGGCACTATTAACGTTGGGTCAGGTTTGTCCTGGCATTCCCAAGAGATGTGAAAGAGTGTGGGGCTTGCACCGCACTAAGGACAGTAACTCGTGTATTTTGTTGGGCTTATCTTATTTAAAATTTGAAGATTAGGGAATGTGTTTGTTTGTATTTTTCTCCATCTATAGCGTCCGAGGAAGGAAGGTGTTTGTGTGGTGGTGAGAAAATTCTTCTTTCTAACCGTAGGTGTTCCAGCCTGTCGCCGTAGGGTCCTAGGAGAGGGGTGAGGTAGGGATGGGGATCCGCCCGGTTTGTGAGAGCTCGGGCTAGATCATTCGCTACCTCATTTCCTTCTAGGCCTTCGTGTCCAGGTGTCCATGTAATTGTGTGCGTCTGGGAGATGGAACGTAATATTGCACACGCTCTTTTGTGAGATTTTCCGGCCAGGTAGTCCCTGCAGGCTGGTTGGGAGTCCGTCACTACGTGTGATGACTTATTTTGGTTGTCTTGTGTTTTTATGGTGATGGCTATTGCCAGTGATTTCGCTTCCGCAGGATCCTTGGCATAGATTGAAGCCTGAATAATTGGCCTCTTCTTGTGGTCAACTGCAGCTATTGTGAACTTGCCAGGTTCACCGTAAGCCCCTATGTCCACGTAGACAACTTCCGCGTCTTTAGACAATTGTTTTTCCAATGATTTGACTCTGGCTTTCCTTCGACCCTTTTGTAACTCATGGTGCATGTGCTTGGGTATAGGGTTCACATAGATGTTGTTTCTTGTGGATGTCGGAATTTGTGATTTGATCTCAGAAGTTCTTAGTGCCTGCCATAGCCCTAGTTTTGACAGGATTTCCCTACCCGCCTGCGTTGTTGTTAGGCGTTGTTTCTGACTTTCTAGAACCGCCTCCTTGAGCTCCTCGAAGTTGTTGTGCACTCCGAGTGTCCAAAGACGTTCCGTTGATGTTGTTGGCGGGAGGTTTAGGGCCGTTTTATAGGCTCCTCTTATGATAGTGTCAATGGCCCTTTTATCAGTGAATCTAATTTCGTGATATGGGAGCCCGTAGGTAATCCTGCTAACGACTAGGGCCTGTACAAGGCGTAGGGTGTCCTCCTCCCTCATCCCTTTCCGGTGCCAAGTCACCCTTCTAATCATTCTGGAAATTTGGTTGACTGTGATTTTGAGTGTTTTGATTGTATAATCCACTCTCAAATTGCTTTGCAACCACAGCCCCAAAACTCTGATCTTGTCCTTCTCTTGAATTATCTGGTCTCCTAGAGAGAGCTGAATTTCTCCTGGGGACTTGTAATTTCTTCTGTGTAGCCTGATAAGTTCGGATTTTTCTGGGGAGCATTGAAGACCGCTCTCCCCGGCAAATTCCTCGCGTAGGTCTATAGCGGCTTGCAGAGCTTCTTCTTTTTGCGCCAAGGATCCCTGAGTAGCCCAGATAGTGATGTCGTCCGCGTATAAAGTGAAGCCAATATCAGTGCAGGTCAACAGTTTTTTTGCTAAATTTATCATTGCTATGTTAAATAGCATTGGAGAGATTATAGAACACATTGAGCATTCGGCGGAGCGAGCGAGCGAAATCCGCTGCCGCCGACACGCTCCTTCTTTCACACTTCTGAGCCTTCTAAGCCAACATATTGCCGCCGTCGCCGCTTCGACTGCGAGCTCCTGTTAACCCTGACCTGTCCGCTCAACTGCAGCTACGAGTGCCACGAAAAGTATACAGCTATGCTAAGTGCCGAAGAAAAAACGCATTATCATTCAATTCACTAAATCATTGCACATTTTACCCACATAATGTGGCAACAAGAGCTTCAATGTGTTGTTTGCAGGCATCGTAGACAAAAGGGGCTTACTTGCCACTCATAGCAAGGACATCGTCGATATTATTCCAAATGTTCCCCTATTGCATCCTTCCCTATTGCGCTGGTCACCCGGCGAAAAAGGAGCTCGGATAAAAAGTAAAAACTAAAAGGTAACGAAGCACCTCAAATACATAAAAAAAAATCAATTGGTAAAAGAATGACAACGGCAGCGCTAGAGGGATTCGAACTCATGACCATAACGCTCCGTAGCACTCTGTGCTAACCACTCGGCCGCGCCTTGGTTTTTCTTTTCATTCTTTATTGCACGGAAGTACTTTGAGCATTTTAACCAGGTGGCATTCTGCAACCTGTCATTTTTTTTCTTTATTGTCAAATTTATAATCAGATTTTACACATTAAAAACATTACTTTACATACACACAACATGGGTTAAAAACACGCGATTTCGGGCTGCGTGATGCATTACTAATCAGGCCATGTGCAGCAACACTTCCATTCTTGAAGCTACTCAGTCACATCGTCTTGTGTCTTGAGTATATTAGTAACACTCGCAACGGCTTCGCGAAAATACAGCCGTATTTTCCTCTATGTATTGAAGAGCACAGTACGCGACACCCTAGCCTGTCAATATACCGGTAAACCAGCATCGAGCCCTCACTTTGGCCACACATTAAAATTCTGGGAGACATATGCATGCATCTAGTAAAGGTAACCAGGCAGAAGTTCGATCCTGCGCAGCATATATTCTCCACACCATAGCCCATTGTTGTCTGACTTCGATGAACGTGGTGGCTCTGCGTGGCGATCTGTCATTGTCTGTATTCGTGTCCATTGCGCCCTTCCATTTGTCAGTATGAACCAACTAGCCCTACAGCAAGTACTCCTTCAACGCATTTTCGAACGCAGCAGTTTCATGCTGCCAGCCCCTTGCAGTAAAATGGAGACCTCCTGCTTTTGGTTTGGTATATATATGCGAATATATAAAGGATATATGAAAACTGTTTTATGTTAAAAAAAAAAACGTTTCTATGCATAGAGAATGCACTGAGAGATATTGCATAAGGTTTGAGAAAATACTGAAAATGCAAATAACAATGTTCATTTTTTATCAGTAGCCATGACGCGATGGTGCTCACTACAACGTCGTATAAAAATGCTTAATGTTAGGAAGTCTCAGCAAGTCATAATTACAAAATAGCAATATTAGTACTTTTACTCAAACATTCTTTATTGCTGAAAATGTTTCGTTAGCTTTGGTTCCCATGCAGTCAGGGTATTGCTTGGGTGTTGGCTGAGAACTGCTTGATTATTCGAAAGGAACGCGATAGTGGTTCATACAATGCTTAGCCGTTAGGAGAAGCATTAGGGGCACGAATAGTATTAGAAAAGTCAGCACAGAAGCGTTGCTGATGCTTATAACAAACAGAACAACCTTTATCAATATCTTAGTCTGAGTAGTTGGTTGTCACTTGCTTCTGAGGCGCGGTATATCCTTCTTTTCTTTCAAACGAACGACGGATACATTCTATTAGAGCGAAAGCTCTACTTTGCAAAGTAAAACCTTATCCAGATTGTTACGGCTTGCTTCTTCGAGCTTGAACGAAAAAAGAAAACACAGTGTCGGAACGGAACGGATACGAAGCCAAGATTTTCGGCATCTAACTTAATCGGTGTCGAACTTAATTTGACTATGGTTAACTCAGTGGTAACCTCCAAATTTAGTTCGACACACTAAAAAATTTCATGCTTAAGCATGCTTCAAATTTCATGCTTCATGACCGCATTGGGTCGAACGCGTAAACCGTTACACGTATTGTCTCTGTGAACTCTCAGCGGTTCATTTTAAGTGCAAGACTTCTAAAGTTGGTTCCCTTATCCAGTTCCATGTGCACTGTGAAACACAGGTTGCGGTTTCGTAAAAAAACACTGGCGGCCGTCTTAAAAAAAAAAAAAAATATCCTCGTCAGTTGAAAGAAGAAAAGCCGGTAAATACACGCGTGCCAAACAGAGAGCCTAAATTTAGAACCCTCATCGGGTTTTCTCCAAATCGAAATCGACCGTAGAATAGGAATGAAGCTATTGCAGTTTTTCAGTTTGTTTCTTCTTCACCTCCGCTACTTTTCTGCGCGAAGACAGCACAAATACGCTCAAACCGAAAGCGTGAAAACAGCTCTCAGAACCACACAGGTGCAGCATTGCAATTCAATATTTCTTCTGTGAGTTCTGCATTTTTTAAAATGGAAGCGACGTCGTCGTCTCTCCCTGGAGTTTCTTTTCGGTCTCCATATCTGCAGAAATGAAGCAGTCTGCAATGCAACCGTTGCGTGTGGTGAGAATGACGCCGGCTAAAACGAGTAAAAATTCGTTCATCACGGCAAAGACCATTGTACGAAAAACTACAAGTGATACGCGCCACACCGCAGTGCGGCTTTATTTTGCATTCTTTTCCCTTTTATCTTTTTTTTAGTGAACATTCATATTATAAGCTTTGTACAGTAACAAAAGGCTTGAACAATGATGACTCTGCGATGGCTTGTGGGCACTGCGGCTTGGTTCGTTCTGTTGTGCTCAGAGCAGCAGCAAAATTTGTGATCCAGTGATCGCCGCCGATGTGTGCGGTATACACAAATTCAAAATCCCAAAGATGAGTTCATTCAAAAACTACGCGTAAATCAAATTACTTGAGTACAGCCGAAGATCCTGTCCAGTTTTAAAAGAAAAGCTAGGGTCAACCGCGATACACCCCTGTCAAAGCAGATGATAGGACGTGGTACTTCATTTCAAAGAGGATCTATATTTTCATATAGATTACAGATTCCAGTGACCCAGATAGGTTTGTATAGTTCAAAGTGCTATGATTACGAATTCCAGAAATATGTGTTGCTGGGATAGTTGGTTCATGCTTACATAAGCGCAACAGAGACGGCACAACAAGCATGAAAGACAGGACACAGGGGTCTTTCTTGCCTCTTGTGTCGTCTGTGTTATATTTATACAAGTTTACGTGGTTAGGAAGGGACAGAAAGTAGCGAGCGGTTACGGAGCGTTTTTTGTCTCACCGTTTGACTTAAGGGAGCAGATGCTGACCACAGCCGCTAAGAGATTGTTGTTCATAGGAAGATGTAAAATGTTTTGCTGCCCAGTTTTACGTAATAGTATAGACAGCTCGTTCGGTCGTAAAAGCGTCGCCGTGGCTTTAACCTAGAACTCGGAGGAAACGTGTCAGAAAAAGTAGGCAATGTCGTAAAATAAATAAATAAATGTGTCGCCATCACTGTTCGAATCTAAGCACTCTGCATTTAGGAGGATAGACAACGTTTATGACAACTAAGGTTTTTCTTTTCTTTCAATATATTTCCCGAGGCAATATTCGTCCAATTGGCAAACATGATCCAACGTACAGTTAGCACGGTTCATTAAAAACGTGCAATTTAGTCGCTCTCTTCTATGCACTAATAAACTCAGATATACAAGGCTAAATTTTCAAAACACAAATTAGCTGTCACGTAGAATCCCCAGAATAATCTCGTATAGTTGTGACGTGAAGATCAGCGTTGAAAACCGCCATTCAGCGTTTCCACATGTCATGCAAACCCAATAGCATCAGTATATTATGCGGAAGTCCATTACCATTCTCTACTCATAAAAACCTAACCCCATTGGTCTGTAAAAAATATTTGTGCAATGTTCGCTCTAGAACAACCCTAAAGAAAATCCCATTCCAACAATTTATGAACACGTGCTGAGCAGTCACAGCCTTTCTACATTATATACAACTGACGCTCCATGCCACAAATGTTGCTTCTTCTTCCTCCATCAATGTCTTCGCAGACAGAACCACAACGTGCATTTTAAAGAAAAAAAAAGTTTTCACGGGATGTTCAACAGGCATTCGCTTTGCACGATTCAATACATTTTGCCCCAGCCCTAAGGAGCCTAATGGCCGGTAAATAGTAACAGGCAAGAGCACTTTAAGTCTGTATAAAAACGTTTATTGCTGACTGCGCTTAATTGTTCCACTGATAATAGGGTACTTAAGAATCGTGTTGCTTGGACAATTTTATAAAACTACCTATAATCTATTTTTATAAAATTTGATAAAAAATAATTATACCAATGACGAAAATAGACACCCTTGCAGCACTTAGCGTTGACACTTCATTATCTCACTATATATCTCGTTCACAATTAGTTCGGCACTGCACGTCCTGTCCGCTATGCATACGCTTTCCACGAGGACGATCCAATGTTCATACGCTCTCGTGCTTATTTTCCTGCTTTCCCTCGTTTTCACAAAGCAGTTTGATGTACTTTACAATGCAAAAGTTAATTAGAAGTACAAAGCCATATTTTCCCATCTTTTGCGTTCAGGTGCTCCAAAGTAACCTACCCACAAGGATTGCTGTTTCCTTCCGCACTAATTTACCGAAACTCGAGGAGTGCCGGCCAAATGAACGCAGGTGTTTCTTCACGGACATCTCTGGTCGAACGATAAGCTAATAAACTATTCAGGCAGAAGTCGAGCGCACCGCCGATACACTCTTTTATTCAGTTTGCCGAAGGTTTATTCACGCTTCTCTCCTGATGGCAAGTCGAATTGGCCACGCTCTGTAGATGCGGAGGTTCTCGGGGCTTTTTGGAGCAGGATTGGACCTCGTGAATACGGAAGTGGTTATAGGTGTACCTAAGCTCAACGAAACAGGGGTGGCTACTCGGACTGGATCAGCAATTGTACCGACGTCTCCCTACATGGGAGGCCACTTTCCCGGTGTTTGCAAAGGCGCTTTATTTGCTATTTCTTCTTGTGCGCCCACCGGAGTGACGCCGTGGTTACGGCGCTCGACTACTGTTCGCAAGGATGGGGGATTTAATCCCGGCTTTGGCGGCCGCTTTTCGTTGGAGCCGAAAGCAAGGCGCCCGTGTGCTGTGCGATGTCAGTGCACGTTAAAAAACCCCAGGTGGTCAAAATTTCCGGAGTCCTCCACTACGGCGTCTCTCATATCCTAAGTTGCATTGGGACGTTATATTATGCGTCATGAAAACAAACAATCCAGAACTTTCAGCAAATTTGTAAGATGGCACTTCTTAGGAGGGCAGTGCTTTGCGATGTGTGAAATCAAAGGAGCTATGAAATGCTACCTTTTGGGTAAAAAAGGCGAAAACAAGATTAGAATTGTGCAAGGAATTTAACGATGCAGCGGAAGCGTACCTGCTTGTGCGGGTATGTTTGTGTGTAGGTATGTATTGTGAGGCAGTTTTGCCAGTCAATTAAAAATCAAGTGTGTGGCGTCGTTTTACAAATCACTCCGCAAGTAACTTGGCCCGGTAAAGAATTATTTGCTACTTTGACGACCACAATATACATAGCATTTTTCCATAGCCCATATAGTGATACCACATAGTATTTTTGTAATGTTTGGCACCATGGTGAAAAACTTCACAGCGTAAATTAGCTACATTTTAAATATTTTATTGTCTGTTCACACGTTAAATATAGTTTCAGATCGACAGGTTTCGCTCACACTTCATGACAGTTGCTTCCCTCACAAACTTTGCCCAGTGTCAGCAGCAGAAAAACAAAATTGACTGTGTATAGAAGCATGAAATCACAGATGCCACAGCCATGGAAGGAGGTTTATACCAGTAAAACCCTCTTTTCTGGGCAGGTTTCAAGCATGTGCCTCACAGGTATACGCCGATTTTTATCTTTTGTAGCGTAAAGTTACACTACGCGGGTCACAGCTGAGTTTCGCATGAGTGTACGCCGCCCGTTATGCGCATGCGCGAAAGCCGCGTGAGGTTAGCCGGCGCTACGCCTAACAGAAGAAGAAGAAAAAGAAGAAGGAAAAGGAAACGAAGAAGATCACTCGCAGCTAATGCTTTCGCTCCATATTCGGTTCAGCAGCGTTGAATCCTTCTCATTTTTTTCCTACTCATTAGAATCTCTTACCAACGTCCGAAGGAGAATTTTCACGGTGTGGGTCAAGGAAACAAAAAGCACATACTTGCACAAGCACTAGAATAGTGGATAAATAACTTTTTATAGAGTGAACTTATGCCAGGCACACGCAGAAATAGAGCATGGATGAAGTCCGTCGATGTTTACTGATCAAAGCAGCCAAGAATAAAATGTAAGCGAAGAGATACCAGCAGCAAAAAAAGTAACACGGAAATAAATTGGAGCCGAAAACACGGACTCCCTCGCATAAAAACAGCCAAAAATATACCTGTAAAATGGTCGTGGCGGCTTTCCTCCTTATCGCTCTCGGCATTCATATAAGTCTTTGAACGATATCACTGTAGGCTCATGTGCCGCCTAAGGTTAATTTTCCTTGCTGCTCGCTACCTCTTTTCTAAGTTGGAGCTTTAAACATTCATCGCTTTCCTTAGCCGCCGAAGTTCGAAACCAAAATTGCTCGACGAGAGGGGCTGTGGATAAAATACCTGTACGGGCGTTTGAGGAAGCCTCCATTTGTGCTACATTGTATGCGAAAGACGTTTCGTTGCGCTCGCGAGGCTCAGGGCTGGCATAAAAGATATCAAGGTGTACTTGCCGCCGAGCTCAAAGCGGGTAGGTGGTACAGCAATACCGAGGTGCGATGAGGGAGAAAAGCTTCACAAAAGCGAGACTGGCGTGGAAGACGACAAACAGGCACTGTACTCTAATGTTTCGAAAATTCCGTGCGAGTACAAAAGTGCATGCAAATGACCAAGAATTTATTAGAGAAGCCGGCAAATGGGAGCTAAAAACACCTAAAAGCGGAGCTTTAGTGTCCTCACAATTTTCTATTGTGCCAATTATTGACCCCGCACAAGAAGTGTAATGATCACTGGCTTTTCTGTCATTTTGCTTCCCCAGCGAATTGAGCATTCTTTTATTTATATTCCTTCTCTTTGCATCACTGTCTTCTTCTAGTTTTGTGCAGGGTGGAGAACTGGCCATTATGTTTTGGCAAATTCTCTTCGTCTCCTTTCTTCAGCCTGCCTTCGTTTCTTTCTCTCGCCTTAGAGCGCGAATACGAGGCAACCGATCTTTCCAAGCCGTCGGATATCACGCAACTCGCTTCTATGAGGGCAACAATGAACAGGGAGAGAAAGTATGGAATACTGGCTCACATCTCGCTCATTCCTTTCTGTTTACCCGGTTAGATGGCAGACACGGAGAGACGATCGATAACGCTCTTTGTGAGGCGGTGCCGGAAATGTTTCCACAGGCACTGCATTGTTTCCACCAGCAATTGCTCAAGCATACAGATGTCGCACTCCCATATATTTCGGTACACAAGACAGTGGCTGAGTAACGGGTCGATCGCTTCTGCTTGGTTATCACATAATAGCACTGCAATCCTTTTCACATCGCGCATAGCAATTGTGTTTGCGATCCGCGATAGCCTAATTTGAACACACGTTTTTTATGAGGGTCGAGTGAGGAACAAAGTGGTTATAATCGTTCATTAATTCCTCTATGACATTCTAACTGTTCTCATTTGAGCGAGGCCTTCGGGTGCGGTGCAACTATGTTAGCTAGTGCTGGCTATGGTAAGGATGAAACTACATCTACAAAATGATTTGCTTCTTTTATGGTTGCCGTCTCAATTTGCAACAGCCCAAAATAGTGAGACTTGGCAATCAAATTTATACAGGCATGCGGCGCGGCTACAGATTTTGTGCCGAAGTTCCACAGAGCAAGTGTGACAGATACTGCGCCTTTTCGTCTCTAAACTCAGTCCCGATACTACATCGTTAGACCTTACCAGCCATCTAAAATCAGTGAATATTACCCCCATTTCCTGCCGGTAGCTGGAAACAAGGTACTATTCCTACTCGTCCTTCCATATTGAAGTTGATGAAGAATCCTACAGTAAGCTTGTTGAGCCTTCGATGTGGCCGATGGGTTGCATATACAAGGACTTTCGTGGGAAGCTTTACGACGATATGCTTCATCCCTCTGAACTGACGAAAATTTGCAGTGGCCCCTAATTTGGATATCTATTATCAAAACGCCCGAGGTCTTCGGACTAAGGAATCTGAATTTTTTTCTAGCGTCTTGTCCTCTTGTTATACCGCTGTTGTGGTTACCGAAACCTGGCTGTCAAGTGATATTCCTTCCAATAATTTCTTTCCAAATAATTACTCTGTTTTTCGTAGCGACCCCCCTGAAACAGGTCCCAAATCAAGAGGAGGTGGAGTGCTCATTGCTATTGACAGTTTTGTGAAGTGTGTTCGACGTTCCGATCTGGAAACTGTTGAAGAATGTGCGTGGCTCGAGCTCACTTTAAATCGACATGAAATACTTTTACTTGCAACTTTCTACATTCCTCCGAATCTTCCTCCTCCAGCCTATGATGATGTTCGGCTCTCAATCGAACGTGTTATAACCCGTCATAGCAAACACAAACTTCTTAATTTAGGCGATGTTAATACTCCTGGTATTAACTGGAACTCATTTATTTCTTCTCACAACAATCATTACATATAAGTAAGTGTAACGCTCTACTTGATTTTATAGCCTTTAACTCTTTGCAGCAACACAATTTCATTGAAAACTGCTGTGGTAATATTCTTGACATCTGTCTATCGAATTTTGAAAGTGTTCGAGTCTCGAGTTCAGACATACCGCTGACTCGCTGTGACAAATTTCACCCTCCGCTTCTAGTTACTACTGCTGTCTCTGCCTCACCTTCTACTAATTCAGATCGGGTGAGGAATTCGCCCCGTTTCGCGTATGCACGTGGTGATTATGTCGGTCTTTTCAATTTCTTCTCTTCCGTCGACTGGTCCCTTTTAAATGACATTTATGATTCAGGTGGACAAGCCAGTCGCTTTACAGAAATAGTTCTTGATGGTATGCGTCGGTACATACCTTTGCATACTCCTACGCGTAGGAAGTTACCTTCCTGGTTTTCAAGGGAACTATTAGCGGTGTTAAAACTCAAGGAACGGGCCCATCGTAAAGCGAAACGCCCTGGGTTTCACTATTGGGCAGATGAGTTTCACCGTGTGCGTTCTCTTTGCAAACGCTTATACAAGCGGGACTACGACTCCTATCTTGAGTCTTTAGAGAGGAGTGCTTCAAATCGTCCTAGTCAGTTCTGGTGTTACGTTTGCAAGCGTTGCATTAAATCAGATTTAAGTATCAGCTTAGTTGACTCTCAGGGTTCGGAAATTCGGGATGTTGCCGACAGTTTTGCCCAACATTTTTCCTCCGTTTACAAACATCCACATTGTGATTCCGTTTGCCTCCCATCTGGTGCACTATCTAATTCCATTCTCTTTGACGAGGAGTTGATAACTGAGAGTCTTAAGCATCTGAGACCATCTTTGTCTCCTAGACCTGATGGCATTCCAGCTGCCATAATAAAAGCCTTCAGTTATATCTTTGTACCAGTACTGACTGCCATATTTAATAACTGTTTAAAAAATTCTGCCTTTCCTCGCGTGTGGAAAATGGCACGCGTGTTTCCTGTCTTCAAGTCTGGAAACAAATCTGATGTTTCCAATCATCGTCCGATTTCTCTTCTATGTGCAACCTCTAAGCTTTTTGAATTAGCTTTGCACAGCGTACTTTCCTTCCATCTCAAACATATCATAGTACCGAATCAACATGGCTTCATGTCGGGTCGCTCTACTTCTAGCAACCTAGTCACGTTTATGACGTATGCCTCCGCAGCAGTCCTTCAGAGGGGTCAGGTTGACACTGTGTACTGTGATATGAGCAAAGCTTTCGACGTTGTTACTCACTCACTACTTCTTGAAAAACTTCTACTCTCTGGCGTTGAAGTCTCTCTCGTAGCCCTCCTACGCAACTATCTCCTTGATCGCTTCTGCTTTGTCAGTGTCAATGGACAGACTTCTTTCGTTTACCCTGCAACGAGTGGAGTTCCTCAAGGTTCAGTTCTAGGCCCGCTCAGTCTTCTCCGTTTTTATTAACGATGTTTCTTCGGCGATCAAGAACTCCTCGTTTCTTCTTTATGCTGATGATATAAAAATATTCTAGGTAATACATTCTTTTCAAGATTGCTTGTTGTTGCAATCGGACATATCTGCTTTTTTTCTGATTGGTGTGCGAAGAATCGACTTACCCTCAATTCTTCCAAAACTAGGGTTGTGTCCTTTACTCGTAAAACACATAGCTTCCTCTACCATTATTCTGTGAATTCTGTGCTGTTGGACAGGGTTGATGAAATTAATGACCTTGGTGTACTTTTTGACCGCACCCTCAGCTTCTCCTCTCACACTAAACGCATTGCTCAGCGGGCTATGCGCACACTCGGATTCGTTTGCAGACTTTCGAGAGAGTTCCATACTCCACTTCTGTTCCTAAAACTGTACCTGTCCATATGCTTGCCGGTCTTGGAGTATGCGTCGGTTGTTTGGAATGGCACTTGCAAATCGAACTTGAACAAGGTTGACAGAGTACAAAAAAAAATTTTCCGGATATTTCATTATCGCTTTCCTTGCGCAACCTCCCCCTCTCGCTCCACCAGGAGCGCCCAACTGAATCTTCCTTCTCTTCACTGCCGTAGTATCAGACTTGATATCATATTTCTGTACAAACTCCTCCATGGCCACATTATGGGCCCTCAGCTCTTAGAGTACATCCTACTGCGCGTTCCGCGAAAGAGCATGAGGGAATTCAGACCATTTCAATTTCTCCTCTTCATTCCCACTCCCCTCTGGGCAGGATGCAGTGGTTATTCAACTCTTTTTGTCCTCACCTTGACATCTTTCAAAACTCGCTCTGTTCATTTACAATGAATGTTCGTAGCGTTGTATTCTTAATAGTACTTTATCACATATAACTCCCACTTTCTAGCCTTAATATTGTATTTACTTCACTTTTTGCTTTTTCTCCTGTTCAATGCTGTGTGTATCTTGAACAACTTTGTATCCGTTTCTTACTTATATTTCAACTTTAAACTTTATATTCGAATCTCACTGGCCCTTGTTCAATTTTACTTCTTTATTGTATTATTCTGTATTTTTAGCCTGTGTTTTAAGTACCATGCACTTGTTGCGCCTGGAATGATTGTTTATTTTATGTATATTTCTATATTACTATAATCAATGTCAGTTATTTGTTGTTGTTGTTTTTTCTCTTCTATCTACCGTTCTTTTTTTTTTCTTTCCTGGTGTGCTCAAAAATTCTCTCACTGTGTATATAAGTGATGCTACTCATTGATTGCTTACTTTCCGTGATACTTTTCGTCTCAGTTTCATTTCATGTATTGTTTAGTTCTTTTTTTGTGTTCTCTCTGTGTGTGTAAACATGTTTGTGCTTTTTCATTTTTTTTTGTGCTGCAGCACAAAGACCCCATGGTTGTTCCTGCGCACATTAAATAAAGATTGATTATTATTATTATTATTATTATTATTATTATTATTATTATTATTATTATTATTATTATTATTATTATTATTATTATTATTATTATTATTATTATTATTATTATTATTATTATTATTATTATTATTATTATTATTATGTTGTTGTGTTCCAAGTGCTGTGCTTGTCCGTTCTGTGACTAGAGCAGTGCGCGCTAATGAACAGGCCCGCACCCCCCTCTTCGCGCTTCGCCGGGAGGACTCGCCGCCTGCCTGCGCTTAGCGGGACGCCCCCCCTGCGGGCTCCCTCACTCTCCTCTAGTTCTGGAAAACAAGCCCCATCCCCATCTCCGGCCTCCGTTCCCTCCGTTCTTCGCCCGGCAGTTCGGCCTACGCCTCGGCCGACGCTGGTCGCACCCTCTTATCTAGTGAATAAACAGCGTTAACAGTTTAACAGTAGCGCGTACGTCTTTTCTGCATCGACGACGCGCAAACACGACAGTGGCGACGAGGAAGTGGATTTGACCCGCGCTACGCAACGCTGTTCACAAGCCATGGCTACGCGAGGGTTAATAACAGAATTCAACGGCTCATCTTGGTCATCGTGGGTTGGACGCCTCCAGTTCTACTTCGAGGCTAACAACATCACAGACCCAGCCTTGAAGAGGGCCAACCTGCTAACTCTGTGCGGGGAGCAGACTTACGACACTGTCTGCGCCCTTATTCAGCCAAGCACACCAGCGGAAGTGCCTTACGAAGTAATCGTTGCAGCACTTTAAAAGCACTACGACCCGAGGCCATCTGAAGTTTACAGCCGAGCCCGCTTCCAGCGACGAGATCAGCTGGAAGGCGAAACTGTGAGCGCCTACGTAGCAGCGCTCAAGAAGCTTGCAGCTGACTGCAATGTTTGGACGCTGACCACAGCCAGGACAGCTAGACTAGACAACTGGAAGAACGCTGTTACAGCGACTCGGATACCGCGAGCAGATGCGAGAAATAGCGAGGACGGAAACAATCCCCGACGAACTTCGCAAGTCCCTCAAGGTAGGTCCAATCCCGAGAAATATGAACCCTAACCTCCACCATGGTAGAAAAGAAGCAAGGGCCGAATTTATTCAAATACCGTACGCTCCTCAAGACACCACCATGTATGCAGACGCGTCCTCGAGAGGAGGACACAACAAAATTGCAGTGGCCACGGTGGTCGATTCGTCTCTACGCGAAGTGACCAGCGCCTCTACGCGACACTACACAGTAGCAGAGGCCGAGGAAGTAGCCGTTGCAATAGCGGTGCCAGAGGGCTATAGAACCGGGAGGTCGCTAACGATACTCACGGACTCTCAAACAGCCTGTCGAAATTACATGATTGGTAGGATAGGTCGCTACGCGCTCCGTATATTCCTCGATGTGAACGACAAAATTAAAAACGACGAAGAAAACAAGACCCCACAGCACAGTTCTCTCAACAGAGAGGAAGCTGTCATTTAGAGACAATTACAGACGGGTTCATACCCAAACCTACACATATTAAACAAAATTCACCCTATCATATACTCGGACAGATGTCCGTGGTGCGATGAAAACCCCACACTATATTACATCACATGGGCCTGTCAAAATATAGACGTGGTCCTCAAAATTCGAAGCCAGAGTGTGGTGCAATGGGAGACTCTGCTGTCCAGCGACCGCTGCGAAGACCAGCAACGTCTGGTACAGCGAGCTCAACGGGCGGCAGTAACGAGCGGAGCCCTGGACTGAGGGCAACCGACCATTGTGTAGAAGTAAACGAGGTCGACGGAGAAGACTCTCGTGGATGCAACAAGCAGACACCTCTGAAGACGTCCCAAAAACCACCAAAACAATATAAGGCTAAATAAAGTTTTCCCTTCCGTCCTTCCTTCTCGTACAATAAGGCGCCTTATTTTCTTCCAGGGATGTGGCTTTGTGTCTTGACCGACCAGACAATGTCGTCAAATGGCTTGGAGGAAAACAAAATTATACGCAACAAGAGCACACATGCCGTAGTGCATTTTCTATACAAAAATAATCATGAGCTACAATATTTTCGACCAAAAAGCTACTGCGAACATTTCCTTATCATTTTACGGTTAAATCTGAAGCGGTCTGGATAGAATCGTGATTCGGAAGATTTGATTCACCTCAAAGAAGATTCTCTCATCGCAATAAGCATACTCAGTGTGGAATACAGCGTTGGGAGCTCAAATCATGACGATTATGCAGTGTTTTTCGCTTCAAAACCAGCTTCAGCCTGTAAATTTGTGGCTTAATCCGTGCAATGCTTAGAATATTTCACTGCGGAAACGTATGTGTTCTCACCCGTGTTCTGTTCCTATAAGCAAAGTATAGCTTTTTAGGAAACGTGGTTTTAATGATGCGTGTGTTAACAGCATCAAGGGATGCATAGAGCAGAGCGTTTGAATCGAAGGACGCTTGACTGTGTTGGTGTCTCACCTTGGTGGTTCAGTGGTCAGGGCGCTCTGACTGCTGACCTTCGGGACGCGGGAATGGCCCGCGGGATTGATAGATGGAGGCGAAAAGCAAAACCGATGTATAGATCGTGAATGAGTGTACATTAGACAAGCTCAGTTTGTCAAAATAAGTAGTACTTCCCATTAATATACGACATCTCAAGTAACCTGAATTGTCTTGGGAAATTAAGCACCATACGAAATCAACGAATTCAAAGTGCTGGTGAGTTTAGTACTGCAGACTGGGATATCAACAAGCACCTGTCCGTAATAAAAACGACGCTTATAATAGGAACGCAAAAGTTTCAGAAAGTGGTATAACAGTTGTTATTACCAGTTAAATCGTCATCAGCAGTATGGACAGCAACATTATACGTTGATTTAGAGCGAAGAGTAAATTGAGCAGCCCTAGTAGTTACGTTGTGAGCGAAAGGTGAAACATAATATTTGTGGAAATATAAGAACATTAGCAGTACTTGCTTGGGGGGGGGGGGAGAGATATTCATATGCAGGGAAATATTAGCTGCAGTTACGGCGCTAAGTGCCAGCAGCGATAGCTGCAGTGAAGGTACCAGGACAGATATCAACAGGAAGATGAAATGCACAGTCAAATGCGGTCTAGATGTTAGATTAAACCACCCGTAGACGTATTAATATCTAAAGTGTTACATAAAGTAAACCGTATTAACCTAAATGTAAAACGTAATAGAATGGTCAAAACGGTGTAAATAGCCCGATACTTCAAAGCAAATCGCTTAAATGAAAGGCTTGGCATGCGGTCTTTCTCACGCTGTTCCCTCGCATCTGACGTTTCAAATAAGCCTTTTAGTAGCCATGAAGCTCGTGGAGCTAAGCCAGATGAATTTAATACAGCTGTTCAATGTTTTGAGATTTCTTATCGTCTGCATAATATATGAGTTTACTCCTAAACAGCGACTTGAACGTATATCTGGGCTGCATAGTGCCGCTGCTAAGAAACCAGATGCACTGCAATGACGGCAAAGCTGGCTTCTTTGCATAAAGACTAGTAACGAGGCAGAGCACGCTTTACAAGGCGCCTTAAAAAAAAAAATCGGGCAATTTTTGTTGTGTAACCACGAAAGTGTTAAGGATCCAGCGTCCCAACTAACTTTAAAGTCGGCGTACCTGTCCATGAGAAAAAAACTCTAGTTCGTCAACAGGAGTATGACGTCATAGCCACATTACTATGCCTGAAAATTTCCCACGCCCCGCAAAGCTTACGTTAAAATGTCACGGTTGCTGTGAGAGTGAAGGAAACCGGGCAAAGAGAAATAAAAGTTTTAATATATATATATATATATATATATATATATATATATATATATATATATATATATATATATATATATATATATATATATATATATATATATATATATATATATTTAAATCTATATAAAGTTTTTTATTTATCTTCCGAAAAATTAAACCAATATAAGCACTGATTCGAGGAGACACGCAAAGGACTATAGTGAGACAGGCGCATTTTATAACAGGGCATTTCTATAAAGAACAAACTTGTACAAACTTTGAGGGCAACAATGTCAAATTAACGGGATTCAAAATATGACACAACTAGGAAACATCTATAAAATGAGCACTGCAGAGCAAATCACTAACAGCGGGTGCAATTCAGGCCACAACTCAATCTGGCTATACACACTTCTAAAATGAATAAGTAAACCGCTGAAATGGTTTTTTGCAGAAATATCAGAATCACAAATACGCTTGTAAGGGATCAGAACAAACGAGCATTTCGTGTACCTTATGAGCTTTCACGCAAAATACCATCTTCCCACACTATAATATTAATAGCATGAGACTAATTACAGAGCAGTATTTACCGAAACACATTGCAAATAAGGCATGGCATATTCGCGCTGAAAGTTGAGGTCATCCTAGCTCCCCAGATTTGGTGCACGCGCTTCCTGTGAAGATGGCATGCGAGTAATAAAAATAGCGAGTGGTATTCGACTGATTTCTCAATGATAAACCTGCGCCCTGGTGCAACAAAACCTTTCTGCCTTCATCATTGTCGATTAGAAGGCGAGATTCGAAGTATAAGCTACGCATTTGCATTTGAGCATTGCATACTAAAGCACATGGAGGACAGCAGGCCACTGTCGCTTTATATCCTTAAAGGCGAACTGCAATGAGATGTTCATTTGGCCACACTGCCTGGCACTGTTATCGATTAGTCTTGAAACCAGTCGTAATGAGGGTTTTAAGTTTAATAGAAAAGTAGTTTTGTTCTTAAGAGTTTTAAAGTCTGTGTAGTAGAGGTTGCGTGATCGTGTTGGGTTCTCGTGGAGTTGGGCGATCTACAGGATATGACCCAGAAACTGGCACCCGAGAGTTTCCAACTCGAGAGACAGCATTTAAGACGACCATGAATTCTCCACATTTAGGATTTTGGTTTCTTCGAAATTTAATTAAGTGAAGTTGCGGAAGCCTTCTTTTCTATTCTGCCTCATCCTATTGCTTCCTTGTCTCGGGTAGTCTTCTGTGGCCATCTACGCGTTCATGCCCATCGCATCCGACTGGGCTATACCAGAGCAGCCCTCGTCGTTGCCCCAAGCGCCATTCCGCTCCTTGTCCAGAAGAGACGGAAGACAACAGAGCGACCAGACTTTCAAGCCCTAGCCACCTGTCAAATTATCCAGACATGAGCACACAACCCCCTTGCCCATGTCGTTCCTTGTATCTATTGCCCTCGGCCAACCTCGCCTGAAGAAGCTTCAACAGATTCTTGATGCGATACTCATGTGCTCATTGTTTCATCCGTCGATCAAACAACCCTTCCCCTTCTTTCCTCCGCAAAACATTGTGCACAGCCCACCGTCACTGCGACTTGTCGCCGTTAGCGACTCGTTCAGGTTTAAGATCGGCATGAAAGTTTGGTAGTCCCTGATCAAGTTCCGGACTAGAAGACGAGGCGGACATTTTCGTGAGACGAATTGCTGTGTTGATGTCCATAATCATTAAATCATGACATTAACCAACCGTTATGTAATTCTCTCTTAATTTTCTGGCCAAGCTATAACAATGAAATAACTTAAATATATAAATATTTAGGTTATTCGTGGAGCCGGCGCTAATAGATCAATTCCGGTCTTTGTTCCAGTAAAATGCAGTTCCGCTTCTGCGAATGTTTTGGACGTTTATAGGTAAAACGCAGACTTGTGGATACCAGTAGTACATCAAAACAGCTGTTTTCAATGCACTTCCTTTATTTCACGTCGCCTGTACGCCTTTATTCTGTCGTCATCAGTAACGAGTAACACCCTAGAACAAATTTCAAAAGTATCAAACATTATATTTAACTGGAAGTGTTTTCGTATACCTCGAAACGCGCACATTGGAAGGCGGCAGCCGCCGATGGTACGAAGTGTGAAAACCTGCCTCAGAAAACACAGGCAAGCGGAGCTTTCCGCATCTCTTTTAATACTGCGCACATCGAGGCGACTGTTTGTGAGGGCTAATTATCCTTGCCGTCACTGGTATTATTAAATACCACCTCGCAAGCACGGCGAACAAAGAGAAAATGCCACCTCAGCCTATTTTTTTTATTTTGGGACATGCAGTAGTATCAGAATTAAATCTCACCCTTCATTGTAGGACCCCATAGAACAGCTATCACGCTGTGCGCGCTCCTCGTAAATCGGAGGCGGCGGGAAAAAGCACACCCATTACTGCCAAAATGTTCAGTACTTCTCTGCATTGCTGGATCATCTGGTACAAGGCCACTACGCAGGAATATGGTAGCAGTAGCTCTTCCAGCGAGTAAGCAAGCGTGGGTTGGGGCTCATGATCAGGACTAATCATGCTTGTAGAACAGGGATAGTACTTTCTACTCGGCGACTATAAACTTCAAAATACACGCCGGCGCTACAACTGATTTCACACAAATGCCAGTGTCTTTGCTCTCGAGAAAGATGTGATGTTCTCACAGGATTGCAATGTGTTTCTCGTGATCATATTTTCATAAGAGATGCATATATAGTTGTAAAATGGGAAGCCTGCTTGAATGGACGGGGTGCAAACCTCTACTACAGGGTATTTTAACTTGAGATCCTAAATCTGTGTTTCTTCCTCTTTGCATTAAAGGCATTGGGAAGCTCCATTCCTCTCAAATAGCGTGGCCAAGGCATAAAGATTTTAATTGTGGTTGCGGAACGCACCACACAATAGCCAAGATGCGTGAGTGATGGTACAACGCTGGACAGCTGGGATGTGGTTAAGCCTGAAGGTACGCGAGAGCAATTTACATGACTACGCTAAAGTTCGGCTTGGAAGTAAAGACCTCGCTTTTGTATATAGTACTTTACATTTTCAACGTTATTTATGCCTTAGGGGAATCAGTTCACGTTTGAGCACCCCTTGCCTCTCGTCAATGACCAGTCTCATCTTTCTTCTTCTTCTTTTCTTTTTTCTTATTCTTCTTTTAATTTTTAATTTTCTTCTTTTGCTTCTCCCTTCATCGCTTTTCGCACAGGCACGCAAAATGACGAGACTGTGGTCAGTGTAGCTCTCACTGCAATATTGCTGACCCATTCTTGGTTAGTCAACCGCTCGTGTAAGTCCTCACCGGCTCAAGTTCCGAACATGCGGTGCTCGTGGAAGAAAGCAGACTGTAAAGACGTCGATTTCAGAGGTTTCACAGCTGAATAATATAAGGCATCGATTTCGTGTACCCAGTACTTCCGCCAAGATGTTACGAGAGTAGGAACTAATACCGAAATGGGTCAATTTAGAGGACCTCAGTTGCAAGTTGTTGTTTTTTTTTTTTCAAAGCCTGACCAAAATGTGCCAAAACTTTTTTTATCGTTATAGCAAAACAGCACATCTATGCATACACTGTCTTTGGAAATTATATTTGCTCCTTAAATTCAGTCATAGGTTACATCCAATATGTCAGAGAAAAATATCACGGGTTCACACTCAACTTCGTCTAGATTAACAATGGCAGATTCCTTGTACATTTCAATGTATACTCAATTTTTGCTTCTTCCGTTACAATACCTTTTTTCTGCGGTGCATGCGTTCTACGTCAACGTCACACGCCCTTTCCACGTTTCACAAAGCTAGGGGTTGAGGTCGCTCGATGCTAATGAGGCACTATATAAATGGTTTCTCTCTGAACAACGTGTTGTGATATGCAATATGTTTGTTAGGAGAAGGAATTATCCTGTTTACCCCTCACCATCTACACCTGCGCTTTTTTACTGAATCTCTATACACTTTATAATAGTCCTTTTGAAGTGACTGTGTTTCTGCTTGCTTTACTTAGATTTGTTGAGAACGGCGAATGTAGAATAATTTGATGGCTGTCATTGTACTTTCCAAAACGAAAACAAAAACGTTACTGTAAATTTTGGTTACATACATTTCAAGGAGTAGTCCTCTCGACCCGTACCGCACTGCGTTTTGCGGTGTTTTAAAAAGGCTCCCTCTTCAAAATGACATTTTAAACTTTCACGATGTTTCTAATGATATTTTGGTTGTTCTTATCCAAAGGACGATATCATAGGTCCCCTGTGAAATAAAAAAATTAGCCGTGGCTTAGCTAAGAATAAGCCTTGATATCTCGAAGCGAAAAGTGTTCATCTCGTTATTCTGGCATTTCAGCCGCTCGTCTAGCCTTGCGCATTTCATATTGATTGATTGAACGTCCTTTATTGAATAGGAAGGCTCATGGCCATGGATAGAGGTAAAGAGGAGTAGGCAGAATCTTCATTGTTTGCACAGGTCGTCCCTCAGATCATATTGCTCTGACGAGGCCACTAAGGAGCCATACTTGGCAAATATCATTTGTGTTTTAGCATCAGTTTCTAGAAAGGAACGGTAGTTCAGGCGATAGGGTCCGATCTCGGAGCGTTAAGTAGAAAAAGCAGAGCATATCGCACTGAGTTTGTATAGACAGAGTGCAAAACAAATATAAAAGTATTGTTTTTCTTTATTATCATGTTCGACTGGGTATGCTGCAATTCCGCAAAACGCACTATGACCAAAAAAAATTGCAAAACTCAGAAAGGCTTGCCCGATGCTAGTCATCGTGCAGCTGCACTCATCAGATGTGACAGGCGAACTCAATCCAGACAGCAGACTATGCAATGATCGAAAGGCTCACCTCACGTGGTTTTTACGGGGCTTTATATTTCCAGCAGCACAAGATGAAGCAAAAGCGACCATCTGCGGACAATCTGCGGAACTGTTTATACTAAAGGATTCTGCTCTCTTGCAGTTGATACGTCGCAGGTATCTGGCTTTGTTTTGTTTTAGCTCATCTTTAAGGTTTAGCACAACTCCATGTAGAACCCAGAGTTTCGCCTGGGTCCGACTTAATGACCTTGAAACCAGACCAAGGTCAAACCAAGTACACTCCTCAAGACTAACAATATATCGTGTAGGACTACATACTAGAAAAGGAAAGCGCTGTACTTTTCATACATCTCGGTGCAAGCCTGGATCGCATCGCAAATGAAGGGAAGAATATTGGGTGAAAAGGGTGGGGAAAAAAAGAGAGAGGTATATGCGGAAGTGGAGGGCTCCGGAATATTTTCTACCAACTGGGGTTCTTTAAAGCGCGCTGAAATCGAACAGCACACGGATGCTTTTTTTACCTTCATCGAAAGGCAAAATGCGGATTCTTGCGCTGTGCTATGCAATGCCAGTATTCTTGTTTTTTTGTTTCTTCTCTATTTTCTCCTCTGACCGCACGAGGCTACGGAGGTGGCTCAGTAACAGAGCCAGTAGCAGGCCCATACATTTTCTTTTGCTTCTTCCTACAGTAGCAACAACAACAAATGACAACAATCCCAGTGCGAGGAACGTAACCATGCTAGAAAGGCTGCTGAAACACATGAGCAGCGAAACGTCAGACTAATGCGTAAATGCGAGGGTAATTATGGAATGCACCCTGAATATAATAGGCAAAGACGATAGAAAAGGACAGAAATACAGAACAGAGATTCGAGGCAGGAAATCCAGATAGAATTGCATATGTAGACGATGCATACTGCGTCTAAGGAAAAATAAATGCACACGTAGTCAATGGCAAACGAGAAATGGTTACGGCAATCTCTATAAAAACAAGATCGATAAAGACAGCGGAAGAGGCTGCAATAGCACTGAATCAGACCGAGGCAAAATACATAGCGACAGTAAACGCGCAATCAGGAGCTACACCGCAGAAGTCATAGCGACGACCGCGGGCAGAATCCTCGATCAAAAGCCAATAGAAAGCAATAGAAGAGCCACGCAGGCTTGCCCGGGAACGAGGCGGAACACAAACTAGACCGCGGGAGGAGTGCCACCGGAGCAAGGCAAACAAGAGGACCTGACAGCCGCTTTTCGATGGAGACGAAAAGCAAGGCGCCCGTGTTCTGTGTGATGTCAGCGCGCGTTAAAGATCCCCAGGTGGTCGAAATTACTCCGTAGCCCTTCACTACGGCTCGTCTTTCTCTCTATCCACTTTCACTCCAACCTTCCTCTCTTCCCTTACGCTGCGGTTCAGGTGTCCACAGAAACAAGTACGACAGATACTGAGCCTTTCCCTTCCTATGAACCAATTATTATTCTTATTCTTATTATTATTATTATAGCTTAGCCGATATTTTCATCATTGTGCACCATTGTGGATCATAACTGAGCTCTTTTTTGCGTTCTATTCTTGAAATTAGTCTACTGGCTCTGATTGATTGATTGAATGTCCTTTATTGAATGGGAAGGCTCATGGCCATGGATGGGGATAAAGGGGAGTAGACATAATCTTCATTGTTTATTTAGGTCGTCACTCGAATCACATTGCTCTAACCAGGCCACTAAGCGAGCCATACTGGGCAAATATCATCTGTGTGTTTGCATCAGTTTCTAGAAGGGAACGGTAGTTCAGGCGGTAGGGTTCGATCTCGGGGCGTCCAGTAGAAAAAGCAGGGGATTCCCAAAGTAAATGAGATATGCCGCCGCAGGTTAGAGTCGTACAGAGGGGGCACGTAATCATTTTCTCTTTATACTGACGCCAGCGGGCCATAATACGTGGCGTGTAAGCCGCATGGGCGATGAGCTTATTCAAAAAGACTTCTTGACTTCGGGTGAGGTGGGTTCTTCTCGTAAAAGGTGGGTCTGGTGTGGCCACCTGCATGCGATGCTGACTGAGGCTACGAAGACTGGTCCGAGTATAGTGCATAAGGGCAAGAGAAGGGGTGAGTTGCCCGCCCAAGGTCGAATAAGGATGAAGCAAGGGGGGTGGGGAAGTAAATGTGGACATCCCACCTGCCAAGGCAGCCGCGGCGTGTGCCGCCGCATTGCCCCCTGATTCGTCCGAGTGACCTGGGGTCCAGTGAATAGCGACAGTTCTGGTCGCGAGTTGGTGGCGTTTAAGGAGGCGCTGTATAGCCGTAGCTGTTGCATCTTGTGAACCCGGAGTAGCGATTTCCTTGTAAGCTTCAAAGGAATCAGTAAGAATACGTAGTGACCCAGTTCCGGTGCAAGGCACTCCTGACAAGGCTCCCCAAATCGCGAGGAGTTCAGCGTGAAGAGGGGTACCCTGAGGTAGATGGCAGGCATAAGCGCCTGAAAGGGAAGGGTTGTCATCGCATACCCAGGCCATAGATGCGAATTCGCTTGTAATGGATGCGTCGGTGTATATGTCAGTCGTATCGGGGATTCGCTCTTGTCGGTGATGGGCAGCTAGGAGCTCCCGGGGAATGACAAAATCGCGGTTTATAGGTCGGCGATGGACGCGTGTGACTACTGGCATCTCCCAAGGGGGAAGTGATGCATATAGGGCTGGTGTTTTGTCGTTACGCTGTTCATCCCAGGCCAGCAGGCGACGCCCCTGGACAGTGTTCTCTAGACGTATTCGATGACGCGTCTGTGACTCGGTAACGATGGTAGTGAGCGGTGGAAGAGCGGCCAAACGCTCAAGTTCGGCTATAGGAGTGTGCTTAGGTAGACCGGTATTTACGGATTCGTCGCTTTAATCTTTCTTGTATCATCAATCCGGTTTTTTGGCACTGTTTTCTGGTTGGTTTGTGGGGTTTAATTAACGTCCCAAATTGACTCGACTATGAGAGACGCCGTAGGGGAAGACTCCGGAAATTTCGACCACCTGGGGTTCTTTAATGTGCACTGACATCGCACAGCACTCGGGCGGCGCCTTGCTTTTCGCCTCCACTGAATAGCAGCCGCCGAGGCCGGGATTCGATCCTGCGACCTTGGGCACAGTAGTCGAGTGCCATAACCACTGCGTCACCCCGACGGGGTCGGTTTCTGTTTAGCTTCTGAGGGACCATATATAAAGTACATTAAAATTGGAATATCGACGAGATAGTCACGAATATGGACAAGATAGTCAAAGTAGCCGAGGAGTTCTATGCAGATCTCTACAGTAGCCAAAGTAGTCAGGACCGTAATGAGATTGACGGTAGGAAAAAACAGTCAGACGTTCCACCAGTGACGAAGGACGAGATCAAGAAAGCATTAGAAATTATGAAGAGGGGGAAATCAGCTGGAGAGGTTCAGATAACTACAGATTTGTTGAAGGACGTGGGGATATCGTGCTAGAAAAACTGGCCACCCTATATACGCAGTGCTTGGTGTCATCGACGGTACCGGAACCATGGAAGAATGCAAACATTATCCTCATTCATAAGAACGAGGACTCTAAGGACCTTAAAAATTACAGACCAATCAGCTTACTGTCTGTTACGTATAAGGTATTTACTAAGGTAATCGCTAATAGAATCAGGACAACCTTAGACTGCAAGCAAGCAAAGGATCAAGCAGGTTTTCGGAAACGGTGCTCTACTATCGATCATATCCATACCATCAATCAGGTGATAGAAAAATGTTTAGAATATAACCAGCCCTTATACATAACATTCATTGATTACGAAAAAGCATTTGATTCAGTTGAAACCTCGGCGGCGATGCAGGCATTGCGAAATCAGGGGGTAGACGAACCGTAGGTGAAAGTGCTGGAAGATATATGTAGTAGCTGCACTGCAACCATCGTTCTGCATAAAGAAAGTAACAAAATTCCCATAAAGAAAGGAGTTACGCAAGGAGACACAATCTCCCCTAGTACTACTCACAGCTTGCTTAGAGGAGGTATTCAGAGACATGGAATGGGAGCAGTTAGGGATAAGGGTGGATGGAGAATACCTCAGTAATCTGCGATTTGCTAATGACATTGCCTTACTAAGCAACTCGGGGGATGAACTGCAAATAATGATTGATGACCTAGAGAGGAAAAATAGAAAGGCAGGCTTGAAAATCAATATGCAGAAGACTAAGGTAATGTTTTAACAGCCCCGGGAAGGAACAGCAGTTTACGTTAGGCAGCGAAGCACTGGAAGTAGTAGGAGAATATCTCTACTTAGGACAGGTAGTAACCGCAGATCCGGACCATGTAAAGGAAATAACAAGAAGAATAATGTTGGGATGGAGCGCATTTGCAAGCACTCGCAGATTATGAATAGCAGCTTACCGGTTTTGCTCAAGAGGAAAGTATACAACAGTTGCATCTTATCTGTACTCACCTATGGGGCTGAACTGGAGGCGAACCAAGAGGGTACTACTTAAGTTGAGGACAACCCAGAGGGCAATGGAATGAAAATGGTAGGGGTAGCATTAAGAGATAGGAAGCGTGCAGAGTGGATAAGATAAATAACTTAAGTTAGTGACATTCTAGTCGAAATTAAGAAGAAGAAATGGCCATGGGCAGGACATGTAGTGCGAAGAGAGGATAACCGATGGTTGCTTAGGGTAACAAACTGGATTCGAAGGGAAGGAAAGCGTAGCAGGGGGCGGCAGAAAGGTGGGCGGATGAGGTTAATAAGTTCGCAGGGGTCAAGTTGATGCAGCTAACGCCGAACCGGGTTAATTGGAGAAATATGGGAGAGGCCTTCGCCCTGCAGTGGGTCTAGTCAGGCTGATGATGGTGATGATGATGAAAATTGGAATAAAATGCCAAGCTTTAGAGCGGACAAATAACGAAGTGAAAGATGTCTTAGTCGTTAAGCTAACCGCTTGTGAAAGTGGGCGCAGAAGAAATCGGTGGCGAAACATTCGGTTCCTTGTAAACGCCCGTTCCTCCTGCGCTCTTTCCCGCCACACGCAGGCACGCTCTTATGCGCTCAGAAGGGGCAGGAAACGGGAACAAGAAAAAAGAGGCGTTGCGCCACTGCAAACTTTCTCGAGAAGATCGCTTTTATGTGTGCTTTCTTCTTGTTTTACGCTTGTACGTACCAGCTCAGGTGCTGCCGAGTAAAAACCAGAAGAAAAGCACTGCGAAATCTTCCTGCTCTGGTAGCTAAACCAATTTAACTTTCACGTCCTTTCCGCTCCCGCCTTTATTTTTATTATTACAGGTCGAACCGTCCACGTCCTTCTCTCCTCCGCGGGCTCACACATAGCTCACCGGAGGCAGGATTTATTTCTAGAAGCCGGAACCTGGCGGTGCAGGAGCTACCTACCTGCTCCCTATCCTTATCGTGTGCCGTCAATTTCAGTTCCAGCCAAATAGTGTAATGAGTGTATTGCCCATTTTTCTACACAGCCAATAAGTTCTAGCATATTTGTCCTACGATTATGAATCGATTTTGCTTCAAACAGAGTCTCGCGTTTAAGGAACTTGTGGATATATTATTCCCGTGCAATCTGGCCTCATTAACCTTCAGTCGAGTTACGTTTTAGGCGTCGAACGTCCATCGAAAATATGCGCACGAGTGTGAGCGTCTCCTTGTACGTACTTGTGCTTGAGCGTTGCGGTCATGAGGACGTTAAAATATTTCTGCGAAACTGAACGGACTAGAATTTTAACAAGTACGACGCTCGTACACTTGCACGTCGTTTAGAAAATTTGCCTAAATAAGCTTTCCGCTCTACAAACCTGCTTTTTTTTTTCTTACATTCAGGCAGGTAAGAGAGTGTCGCCATTTTTTGGCATTCAGGAGTTGGAAATATTGAGGAAAGAAGAACGCAACTTCCCACAGGTTCTGAAAAACGCTCTTGCGTTTAGGACTGCCCCACTTTTTGTCATACAGCTTTAAATGTGGAGGTCCTATTGCACGCCCAAAATGCAGAAAGAATTACAGGATAGCACTTAACTTCGCCTAAGGGCTTAATGGCGAATACCTGTCGTCCTTATTCTCTTTTTCCTCTTCTGTCTATCTCTTCTCTTTTCTTCTATCTTTTGTTTGTGTACTCGTTGTATTTCATTAATTTATTTTCTTTGGCTCCATCGTCAGAGCCTATCACGACGTCCTTACTAGGAAAATTATTTTGACTTCAGAACCTATCTCGACGTCTCGCGGACACATCTCGCAAAATCCCGCTCGCTGAAAAATCTCGCGAACACATTTCGCGGAATCTCGCGACCGCATCTTGCTGACGTGAGAAATTCACCATAAGCCTGGAAACGCTTTTGCCCTATATATATATATATATATATATATATATATATATATATATATATATATATATATATATATATATATATATATATCTTTTTTTTTTTTGCAGCAAGCACCCGTCGTTGAAGCCAAACGATGAGGAGATTTGGCACGATGCAATGTAAATGACGGGTGAACGTTTTTGATATTCAGAATGACACTGTCGGGTTTGTTTTTAGCATGCGCTAACAATATATGCATAATATTCGAGTATGTACTCTGCACCCTAAACAGTGAATTACCTTGTAAATTGGTTTCCAGAATAGTATCCTTATCACGATTGTGAAGAGCAGCTGTAGGGCAAAATCATTGAGGTGGAAAACAAATGATCCAAAGGTTTGTGCAATGGCACAAAAATAAAGTGCGCTGTCAACGTTGCTGCGTATTTGTGAAGCCGTTTCATAGATACAGCAAAAATAAAATTATTTACCACATTACCTTTTCAACGCAGTTTTTGCAAAGTCGAGGGACTCAGTATAAAGTAAATAGATTTGTTTTTCACTACAAGAGCGCAAATCACAATTAGACATTTACATCGATACGCTTTCTTATTTCCGCTTTCAGCTGTTCACAAATATTTTTGAGGCGGTCGTTGGGTATTTTGACGGTTTCTTTTCCCCAGTGTTCACATTTGCTATTCATAAACAACATCTATTTTGGCGAATTCAACTCCTGAGATTTCCTGCGACTTGTTTTTCCCAAAACTACGTAAAATAGGTCCGTTATGAAGTTCTGTTTTACTTTTTCAGTCAGAACCTCGACTAAGGGAGGATTATATAAACTGAGAGGCTTAACCCCGCGTCGACGTTAAAGATCGTAACAATATTGGAAAACGCTTTTAACATAAATTGCCTTTTGAACTCAGTTATTGCCTTTAATGGAGATGTCATTTATTAAGGGTCCTTTCTTTTGTCCACTTCCTGTTCGCTCCGGTTCCCTTCATGAACTTTCTTCGGCCTGAGTTTAATTGTACTGGACAGCTCGACGGTCTGGTCTAGAATAAAAAACTGAAATGGGGCGAATTGTTATTTGAATAGAGCGTGTGCAGCGCATATGAGGTCTTTCTACCAATCAATACTTTCGGGTGTATTTTTCTCCCCGTCACTGTATATATAGCTCTCTTTCTGATATCTGAAGATCTCTTGATGAGCAGCCCGGAAATTTCTGAATACATTATTTCTTCGCAGTCACCTTTCCATCTACTTCATTAGAATCTGTTTTCATCATTCATTGGGGCTTAATTTAAAATTATTTTGCATTTTACCTCTATGATTCCTGTTTTGTTAATCAGCCCAACGTGCCGATTTTATTACTTTGGAGTAAATTTCTAACTAATTTCTAATTAACAACCGTAATGACCTGGAGAAGTTTTTGTGCTTATAACGGGCCGCTTAACATCAGGTTACTCCTGCCACCAGGAAGCCCTCAGAGAAAATCCTTGGAAGTCGATAAAGGATCTGAAAGATTGTAAAGATTTCCGCATTAAATATTAGGTCCAGGAAGTAATTTTGATCTTTATAACCAGAATTTGTGGTCCGGCTTTTGTTTATACCATGCAGGAGACCTCATTTTAAGCTTTTTGATTTTAAGATAAAGATGTTGTATTGCTTTAGTGCACGGAAATAACGGTTTTTATGCAACTGACGACCTGTTTTGATGTTTTGATGGACAAACTGCATGATTGCAATACATCGGCACGCTAGCGTTTATTGTAGTTCTCAATGCTTGTTTATGTTCACTGGCATCAACATGATTTATTGCTTCCTCTTCTTTTCGCGAAACTTTTGTGCGCATTTAAGACATGATGCAGCTGATGCTATTTGATCTTACCTGGTTGGTTTATGAGGTTTAGCGTCTCAGAGCGGCTCAGACTGTGAGAGATGCCATATCCGTTCTTACCTCTTGCAAAAGCGAAGGTTTCCGACAAAGGTTTCGTGAAGAAAATGAATAATGTTAAATTAAGTGGTTTAAAAAGAACGCATATATATTTCCTCCGATAAGGAACATTTCCGAAAAAGCTTTGGAGATGCTTATGCAGCACCGAAGACTTGATGCGATAACGTGCGTGTTTTTCCAAAACCTGTTTCCCCTCTCGATTGCCACTTTCACGTATACATTCAAAGACATAGAGTTGGAGGAGTTCTATACTGATCTCTACAGTAGCCAAAGTAGTCAGGACCGTAATGAGATTGGCGGTAGGGAAAAACAGTCAGACGTTCCACCAGTGACGAAGGAAGAGGTCAAGAAAGCACTAGAAACTATGAAAAGGGGGAAATCAGCTGGAGAGGATCAGATAACTACAGATTTGCTGAAGGACGGGGGGGATATCGTGCTAGAAAAACTGGCCACCCTGTATACGCAGTGCCTGGTGTCATCGACGGTACCGGAAGCATGGAAGAATGCAAACATTATCCTCATTCACAAGAAAGGGGACTCTAAGGACCTTAAAAATTACAGACCAATCAGCTTACTGTCTGTTACGTATAAGGTATTTACTAAGGTAATCGCTAATAGAATCAGGACAACCTTTGACTGCAATCAAGCAAAGGATCAAGCAGGGTTTCGGAAACGGTACTCTACTATCGATCATATCCATACCATCAATCAGGTGATAGAAAAATGCTCGGAATATAACCAGCCCTTATACATAGCATTCATTGATTACGAAAAAGCATTTGACTCAGTTGAAACCTCGGCGGTGATGCAGGCATTGCGAAATCAGGGGGTAGACGAGCCGTACGTGAAAGTGCTGGAAGATATATATAGTGGCTGCACAGCAACCATAATTCTACATAAAGAAAGCAACAAAATTCCCATAAAGAAAGGTGTTAGGCAAGGAGACACAATCTCCCCAGTACTATTCACAGCATGTTTAGAGGAAGTATTCAGAGACTTGGAATGGGAGCAGTTAGGGATAAGGGTAGATGGAGAATACCTCAGTAATCTGCGATTTGCTGATGACATTGCCTTGCTAAGCAACTCGGGGGATGAACTGCAAATAATGATTGATGACCTAGACAGGAAAAGTAGAAAGGTAGGCTTGAAAATCAATATGCAGAAGACTAAGGTAATGTTCAACAGCCTCGGGAAGGAACAGGAGTTTACATTAGGTAGCGAAATACTGGAAGTAGTAGGCGAATATATCTACTTAGGACAGGTAGTAACCGCAGATCCGGATCATGAAAAGGAAATAACAAGAAGAATAAGATTGGGATGGAGCGCGTTTGGCAAGCACTCGCAGATTATGACTAGCAGTTTACCGGTATCGCTCAAGAGGAAAGTATACAACAGTTGCATCTTGCCTGTACTCACCTATGGGGCTGAAACATGGAGGCTAACCAAGAGAGTTCTACTTAAGTTGAGGACAACCCAGAGGGCTATGGAACGAAAAATGGTAGGGGTAACATTAAGAGATAGAAAGCGCGCAGAGTGGGTCAGAGAAATAACTCAAGTTAACGACATTCTAGTGGAAATTAAGAAGAAGAAATGGACATGGGCAGGACATGTAGTGCGAAGAGAGGATAACCGATGGTCGCTGAGGGTAACAAACTGGATTCCAAGGGAAGGAAAGCGTAGCAGGGGGCGGCAGAAAGTTAGGTGGGCGGATGAGATTAAGAAGTTCGCAGGGGTCAAGTGGATGCAGCTAGCACAGAACCGGGTTAAGTGGAGAGACATGGGAGAGGCCTTCGCCCTGCAGTGGGTATAATCAGGCTGATGATGATGATGATGATGATGATGATGTCCTGTGTTAGAATCCCTGTCGCAAACTATTCTCCAAGTCGACTGGAATAGTAATGCTAAATTGAAAGGGAAATGACATGACATCGTCCTGAAACCTTCACAAAGAGAGTCTTCGTTATCATTTTGATAGAAAATCGCGTGCGAATTTTTTTTTTATCCCAGTGCCGGCGACAACTTTCTGACCAAACAAGCTATATACACTATCGCAGGACGCATGAGGCAGATCACATGTACAGTTATGTTCGTTATATAAATACATTTTATTGAACGCTTAATGTCTGTCGATAAAACAGGCAATAAGAGAGCGACAAACATGAAACTGCACCTGCAAGTGTTTCACCTGGTGCTCGAACGATTAGAGTGATGTTTAGAAGGTTACGAGAAAACATTTCTCATAAACAGTGTTCGGAGAAAAGGCGCATTTTGATGTTGTTTGCGGAGGTTCATTTCACATTGTAAAAGAGGCTTTATAAAAGTTTTCGCCTTAGCATATGGAAAGTAAAGTGTCCTTCGAACGGACTTATAGAGCGTAAATAACGTTTAGAAAATATGAAACAGATGTACAATCTAAAGCACCCCAATAGATGACATAATTAACATACATACCAATGTCTGACGGTAGGCTTCACGAACGTTCATAGAGAGCAAATTCAAGTTTCCGCCGCTGGACACGAAGTCGCTCTGATGACTTTCTCTTTACATATGTCCTCTGTAGCAGTAATTCATGAGTTGCCTAAATGTACGCAGAATGTTCGTGTAGAATTAGGCTGTTACACTGCATTGACAGAGTGCAGACAACTTCTACAGTTCAGAATCTTTGTGTGCAGAACGCCTCTGTTCGGCAGTGTTTCATTTCCTCCGCGCTATACACTCACTGAGCAGTGCCTGAAAAAGAAAGAGAAAATAAATTATCTATTTAAGTGCAAGCGCGCGTAATTATTTTGATGTAAAAAATAATTATCCATCGGCATCGACTTCAACATCGTCAGTTCTTTAATGCCTGACAGCCTTGATAATGAATGGCTAGTCAGTTTTTCACCACCCGTTTGAGACATAGTACCCTCTAAAAATCACAAGCGCTCCTGAGTGATACCGAGTTCATTTTATATCATTATCTGATTCGTAATGTCGGGAGCAAGGTCGACCTCAGATAAGGATGTATGTTTCGCTGATGATGTTGTGCGCTTTTTTTCATTTATGAAAAAACGCAGGAATAAATATTTATTGATGCTACTGTGGTAGTTTGAGGGAGTCGTTATTTTGCCATTTCTATGCACTATTCAAGAGAATTTTCGGTAACAGCTTCCTGCTTGCGATTTCTGGTGTTCTTTATTTGTTTTGCATTGAATGAATGTTGGCGCTGTTATAAAACGTACTCTGGAGAGACGCCCATGACGTTACTCTTTTTCTGGCAATACATTTATGCCTTCGGACAACTAGCAGTAATAACTAATTTTTCTTTTTTTTTACTTTATTTCTTATAGCGCTAATTAATCACCTGCAAGTTGTTACAAAATTTGAAAAACAAAATTTCAAATACGCCTATAGAAAACAAGCACTTCCAGCCTCTGCTCGAACATTTCATCTCTACGGCACACTGTAAACACGCAGGAATTGAGTCTCTTCTAGTCCAAAATGACTCGGACGGCACGAAAATTTCAGTGTATTGAATATGGTAACAAGGCGAAAATCTTTAGTTGCGTTTCACTTTCTTTAAGATAGATAGAACGATCAACCAACTGTCTGAAGCAAAATATATAGTATCCTGTCTAAAAATAATCATTTTGGTCGGGAAATGCATGGATAGAAATAGGTCGTTAATCTTAATGGGATGTCTGTCGAGTCAAAATGTTTGAATGAGCCGTAGTCAACTCAGATGTCGCAGGTCACACCATCCAGATGACTCTCAATGAGTCAGGAATCGGATTATTATAAGTTAATTGGCAATTGGCATTTACACAAGTTTGGTTTGCCTAAGCATTCGTGCACGTGAGTTTAAGTTGCCGTCAGGTTGAGTGAACTGGAATGAAAACTTGTGATCTTGCTGAGGTGATAAAATTTGCACTCAAGGTGCGAAAAAATAACTAATCGGTTGCTTCTTGCAAAAAGATAATGAACATGTCCGCTTATCATTAGCCGAAGAGCTGAATTGCTCAAAAACAACTGCAGCTCCAGAAACAAGGAACTGCAACGAATTCATGGCCGTACAACACAAAAGTTCGCTTACACAAAAGTCATCTTACAAGAGCAGTGTGTTAGAGAAAACATTGCCGGACGAACGCGCTCAAAATATATATACTAGGCCAAAGATCACATCACCTGCAGGACAGGATGTATTTGACAATAAATATTGTAACATTTAGTTAATTCCCTCTTGACCCGTTAAAAGATCTCTTCTGGAGTTATTACAGAATAAAAGTCAATTTACTGTTAGCATTTATCATCATCATCGGCCTAATCGCATACTCTGCAGTAAAGGACTCCTCCATATCTGTCAATTAGCATATTCCTGCGCCAACTGCGTTACCTTATCTCCGCAAATACCTTAATGTAATCCGCTACCTTTTTTTCACAAATCCAGTCAGTTAGTTTGACCGACCACACGTTAACTGTATTGGAGAACATGTCATGCCGATTGCCCTTTCTTCCGTATCTCGACCAAGTCGTAACTAACACTCACTTGCACCGTTATGACCCTGTGTTTCTTTTTTTTAGAAGAAGAAAGTTCGTTATTCATAAAAAAAAAACAGGTAATACATAAATAATACAGAAGGAGGTTCCACAGCTCGGCTGTATCGGGACCTCCTCTTAACGTAGCAACTATCCTGTTCTTTTCCACGTCTCGTGGCGTTCTCAACCACGTTAGCCCTTTTCATGGGCATCTAGATTTCAGCCCATTGGTTAGTATACCTATAAGATACAGTTTTCTTTACGGATAATAGCAACCTTCCGTTTATAGTATCTCTTGTGCACACAGCATGTGATTTACCGATTCTCATTTTTCTTATTATTTCGCTCACATGTTCCGAATCTGCGGTCACAACCTGCCTCGCTGTCTGTCGTAAGATGCAGTCTGCTTCCGATACTCTTGAACGCAACTTTAAGCTTTTGCACTTTAATGTTCACACTCAACTTGGCATGGCAAGGTGATCAATATTTTCGCAAAATATGCCCTTTGGTAAGTAGTAAGAAAACACCATCTGCGATTAATGGTGAAATAGCAAGACAAATGGTGCAATCCCCTGTTTCGAAGAGGGGCATAGTGACACCAAACTGCTTAAGTTGTGCGGAACGTTAGTGTCTCTCTTGCATAGTGCATTACCGATCTTCCTGAATAAGTGTTCTCCCATCTGTGTGTTCTAGTCATTAATGTGGCAGTCGCATATTCTACGACCTTTTAAATCATGTTGGGTAATCACGTGACAGCACTTTCACGGCAGGCAGCTTAAGGCCTTTCTGCCTGTAGTTACTCATCTATGTACTCATTCGTGAGTAATGAATTTGTTCTTATCTTACATTATTTTGAATCCATGTTAATATCACAGCAGGGGTAGTTATAGGGCAGTCAAGAGCTTGATGAGATAATGAAGATCAGTAGAAAGATGTTTCTTACGAATAGTTGCTTAAACGAGTCATGTTTAACGGTTCAAAACTATGCATAATATCGCAGTAGTTTGCAATCGCTCACTCATAGCTGTAAGATTATATTTGTAACGTGGCAAACTCGGGTGGCGTACGCTTGCCTCTTACACAACTGAGCAATTCACATGACGCGTGACTCAAGACAGACAAGGTGTTCTCAGCCTTATGACACTGCATACCTCAGTTTGTCTTTGTTGTACTGTTCCAAGTGCGCCATCAAAACTAAAAAAAATATCCATCATCTCAGTGAAACTGGCAGTATATTTGCAGTGAACAAGTCTGCTTAAAATTATTCAAACCAGCAAAATTACATATCCAACAACTGCAAAAACATTTATATTAAGTATCGTAAATACTTGCAGAGAACTTTCTCTGCTGCCCCATGGACGCGGATTCGAGCCGAGACGCAGGAATTAAGTATCGAAGGTAGCAGAATGCAAGACAGCGGTGCAGTCTGGAATTCCTGGGTGCGTCGGAAAACTTCAGGCTGTCACAACTACTCTGAATCATTTGTTGAGGTATCTTTGATAGTTTATGTTTTGGTTTTGGACATCCACACAATATATTATGACATCAGCATCATGCAAGATTACTGAGAGCAGGGGTCTCAAATTCCATCACAGCTACGAGCTCAAAAATTCAATAGCTTCGTTACAAAACGCTAGATGATGCGTTTCGAATGCGTTTTCCATCATTGGAGAAAACGTAACACAAAACAGCCTCTTGAATACTTTGCCGCCGAGATGTGAGAACTTGTGACGAAGGTCGTTACAAATTCGTGAACAAATCCCAACCGTTGTGACGCAAACCTGCATATTGTCTCCGCTACAGAGCGATTTCCTGGTGGCTCCGCACATTCTTATCATGGCTGCAGAGAGGAAAATGCTTTGGAGAGGAACTCTGAAGGCGTACTTTACTCATAAGCCGCCTTTCCTCTCAGAATTACTTTGAATATAATATAGTGATTCTTCTTTTTTAACGATTAGTTCTTACGCGGCGGGGTGCGTTGAAAGGGATAACGCCTCACATTGGTTAGAGAATCAGAACACAGACGTCAGTTGGGACTAAAGGTTTATCGAATGCTTGTACGTTTCTGCTTACAGGCGACGAGGTGATTCTTATTCATTCCTTCATTGATATACTCTTTTGTACACCCGCATGATATAAAATATTGACCTATCGCAAAAGACGGAGCATAAGACAAGTGGATTGTTGGGAGAGTTGGTTGGGCATTATGTTAATACAGCGCTAAAACAACGGACAGCGGTTTGTCTTTCTATCTCTCCGTTGTTTCTAGCGCTTTTTAACATAGAGTAACATCAGTTCAGTTCGCGAGCGAATATTGACTAAGTTTTGATACACTCAAATTTTAGACTTCCAGCAGTTTTCACGAGACAAAACAAAAGCAAAGGAAAACGGCGCGAGCTTTTATTCACTTCATCATCGTTATCGTGCTTTATTGGAATGCAAGAAATACACTCCGCTTGACATTAATTCTCAATCACTTGGCATATGTCGTAGATTGAGTTTAACTCGGCGCAAATTTCAACAAAGAGCGAAGATATCATCCATCTCAAATGTTGTCCTTCCACGCATTTTAGAGCTCATATTTGGCCATAAGAAAAAGTGGCACCCGCTTTTTTTTTTCACGAAGCATGAAAGTGGTTGGAAGCGTCTCCATCTTCGCATGCGTGTTTCGAGAAAAAAAAAAGCAAGGTTCATTCCGCTATTGTTGAACGTCCTTTTCATGCCCACTCTTTTTTCTCTGAGTTTAAAACGAAGCTTTCTCTCCGCATTTTCGGTTTCCATGCTTCTCGGTGCTGAAAAGAACATTTTGCGCGAACTTTTCTCTCGTTCTACACGAGATCTCCAAAATATCTTCATGGTTCTTTGTTGAAAGTATGTCGGAATTGAGTTTCGTGTCGGGCCTAATTTTTTCTTTAGAAAGCACAGCCAGGGCTCAGAGTAATATAGCGTACATTGGCTAGCCGCCCAAACAATCGCATGCCTGGAAGCCTTGATGCTGAAGATGCGGCGTTTCATTACTGAGCTCCATGAAGTTTGCTGCATCGTATCAAATTGAGCGTTCTCGTTTTTGATAATAACATTTCTATTGGGAAATAAACTTCATTTTAGCTCAATCGATTCGGTATTTGGTCAGAGGTATTGCAAAAGCCTGTTGTCTAATAAAAAGCTTTAATTTAAGCGCACACTTATGAAGCGTCACTTTTTTGTAGTTTCGCGTACTGGTAACAGTACCGTAAAATGTCGACATTTGCAATTAGCGTGGAAACAAAGCACGCGTGCTTTTATGCATCCAAAATTATATACTTTGGTGAAGTTACTGGCATCTTTTAGCAGGAGAATATACTCCTAAAGCATCCGTAGGCTATGTGGAATAAATATCTTCTCACTCCATTTTTCTACTAGGGGTAATTAATATTTTTGCTAGCATATTTGTTCAAAGCTGCGATGAACATTATCCCTAGGGCATTAAAGCACTAGCGTGCAACGTGATGAAAAATGAATAGGAGCGGTAATAGGCAACGTGATAAAAAATTACGCGGGACTTTAGTGAGTAAAATAACAGGCACTAATTAGTAATTATTTAGCAATCATTCAATAAATAATATATTAATAGGTTTTTAGTCATTAGGTAGGTAATTTATTTATTACTTAAATGAGTAATTATTAGATAATGAATGAATTGGGTAATTACCTATTCGATAGTAATTAAATTTTGATTATTTATTCATTAATTAGTAATTGATCATTATTGCCATATGGTCATATTGACACGCATTCGCGCATACTGTGATGGTGCTCTGAGATTGATCGAGACCTCTATGACGTCATTCCGGCTAGACCAATCAGAGCCGCCGCAAAAGCGGGACATATTTTGTCCACGACAGCATCAGTCATTAAAGGCTTTCGCCTTAAAACACCGTTTAGAGGTTAAAGAGCTTACACGCTGATCATTAGAAGTAAAGAAGGGCCCGCAAATCCACAATATGAATGTTATACAAACGCATTTCCTGTAGTGGATAAGGAACACAGGTAGTGCCTGGTTACATAAGCACCACGTCAACAGCGCATCAATTCGTTGGAGAGGCGTCTACAACTGTGCTCTCTGTTCAAAAATAGCAGCAATGGGAGACAGATACACTTCAGGAAATCTGTCACAGTTATTCTGCCAGAAATGACAGTAAATAATAAGCATACAACTCATAAATATTACCAAAAGCTTCCCGGGAGACTTGCTAAACGCATTCGGAAATGGAAACAATTGCGGCGTAAATCGATCAAAACTTAGATTGTTGAACTTGCTAGAATCGAAAAAGAATGAGGTTTTTGGAGAGAGGCGAGTTCACTTTAGAGGCATATAATTATAACGTATTAATAGACGCTAACCAGCCTCCCTCTACATGAACTGCCACTTTAACTGATGAAGTTCATGGTACACTCACTGCAAATCCGGGCTCAAAAATTACGATCTTCTATAAATAGCTTATAGCCAAACCTCGGCCAATTTAAAGTAAAGAGATCGCCACTATCTGAAGTTGTCGAGCTATTGTATTCAGAGCAACGGCTGACCAACTACGAGCGACCCTGTAGGCTTCGGAATGATCTACAGCATACGTCGATCCTTTAACGAAAGCCGGAAACGGGAGCATCCTTGCATTTTGTGAACTTCTGGATTGGCTCGAGCCTTTCGGCTTAAAAGTCATACGCGAAGCCATGTTCTCGCGTTGCCGATCTATGGTATTATTCTGAAGGCATGCTGCACCTAGAATGGTGGCTCCATTTAAATGGCGTAACGTTTGTAGAAAGGTGCACTGAAACGTGGGCACTCGCTTCCTATTCCCAGAAACCATAATTTTTGTATATTTGTTCTCGTAACCACTATCTTGTATCTTTTTCAGGGCACTGTTTATCTAGTGAGATATATTTATTTATTTATTTCGAAATACTGCAGGCCAATATTTTGGCCCGTAGAGGAGGGGCAATACAAGACATTAAATGCTTCATAGATAAATAAAAAAAAATACTATAATTAGGCAGTTCATGCGGTTGCAGTCGATGACCAAAACAACAAATACAGCACTTATTTACTCATGAAAATGCTCATCAAGAGCTTTACTAAAATTGGAAAACTGGAAAATGGCCTCAGGAAGAGAGTTCCAATCGGCAATGGTTCGCGGAAAAAAACTGTACTTTAAAGTGTCAGTCCTTGCAAAAATAGGTTCGAGCAATTGATTTCGTGAATGATGTGTTCGTGAGAATTGTGGGTCAGAGTATGTGAAATTTATGTGTCAAAAGATTATGCATAAACAATAAACGGGATATTTGTCTGCGTAGTTGATGTAATGGGATATGGTTGGCTTTCATTAGAGTCGAGGGTGAGTCTAATCTCCTGTATTTGTTATAAATACACCTGACAGCTTTCCTTTTCACGATCTCTATTCGGTATACGTCTTGCTTTGTAAATGGATCCCATAAACCATAGCGTACTCTAAATTAGACCTAATAGTTGTTGAGTATGCAAGGAATTTTAGCTTACTTGGTGCATCGTTTGGTTTCCGCTTTAAGTAGCATAGCTTGGAAAATACCGATGAACATAATTAACTTATATGGGCAGTCTATGTTAAATAATGTGTTAGTGTAACTCCTAAGTATTTATAATGTGTAACTTTCCGAATTAAGTAGTTTAGCAGGCTGTAAAAGAAAGAACTAAAACATTTTTTACGCATAATGCACAAAGGACGGTTTTTTTCTAGGTTAAATTGCATACCCCATTTAACACACCATTCATGAACCGCTAAGCGGGAATTTCGCAAAATGTAATGCATATTCTGCTCCTTTATGCTCTTAAAAAGTATGCAATCGTCAGCAAAAAGCTTTATGGAGACATTCTCAGAAATGAAAACCGGCAGATCATTGATATAAATTAGGAAACGCAGCGGCCCTATGACGCTCCTTTGGGGTACACCTGAAGTAACTGGTAGCTCGTTTGATTTGCAGCCATTAACATCTACGTGCTGTTTTCTATACTTAAGGTAACCAGAAATCCAGTTCAGTTAACAAGGTAAGTAGGGACGCCAATACTTTCTAATTTATAAATGAGTTTACTATGGGGAACTGTGTCAAATGCCTTCCTAAAGTCTAAAATAAGGACATTAACCTGCCCTCATTTGTCAAGAACTAGTTGGAATTCATTAAATGTCGTAACTAACTGACTTACAGGGGACATGCTTTTTCTGGAGCCATGTTGCAAACAGGATAAAATGTTATTTTCAGCAAGGAATGAGTTAAGTTAGCAAGAAGCTATATGTTATAATAACGTACAACACGAAGAAGTGATTGAAATTGGTCGGCAATTGGAAATAGTTAGCTTATCACCTTTTTTATGGATCAGTACAACGCGGACCATTCTCCAGTCTTCCGGAACATGCCCAGAGCGTAGGAAAACTTGAAAAATCATAGTTAAGAACACGGATAACTGTGCACCAAGGCGTTTCAGGAAGGCATTGGAAAGCCCGTCGGGACCGGCGCATTTTTTATCGGCGAGCTTTCGCAGCATAGACAGAACACCATTTACAGAAACAGTTGAAACATAACCACGATCTTCACAATGGATTCTAGCTGTGGTTGCCCCCTCCATCAGAAACATGCTTTGAAATTACTTATCAAAACCTTGTGCTATCGTCGTACTGTCAGTTACAACTTCATTATTAATTCGAACTTTGCTCAGCTGATCAGTCTTGCGACCTCGAAAATTGCAAAAAGTTTTGCGATCACGTTTGATGAATTTAGAAAGCGTCGTGTTAAAATAATAGGACTTTGCTCAGTTTAACTTTGTGGCAAGGTTCTGTTCCAAAACTTGAAACTGTTGTAAGGAAGGTATTTTTTTTTCCTGCATCGTTTCACTTTACGTTTCAGTTTAATGATTTCACGACTTATCCAAGGATTTCGGCGGTTGATGTGTACCTTTCTAAGTGGAACAAAATTTTCGGTACAGTATTGCAGTCCTAGAGTGATGCCATAAACTATGCACGTCATTGCTGCAAGTGCTATCTAACAGTGATTGCAAGGCGTCGATAACTGTATTATTATCAGAACGAACAGTCCCTTATCAGTTTAACTGGATGCATCCCAGCAGAAACAGGCGAAATGACAACAAAAGTATAAAAGACGATGGTTCGATATTTGAGGCTCTACCTGAGGCACTCCATCAAAAAATGTTTTGCTAACAAAAAATAGGTCTAGAACAGATGACTACCTGGTGTCTTAACGAACAATTTGCTTAAGGTTTAGTGAAAATATCATGTATAAGATAATATCTCATGAGGCACACAAACGATGTGATGGCTTATCCCAGTTCATGGCAGGCAGATTTAAATCACCGGTAGGAATGAAATGTCGATTTTGGTAATGTAGTAGACGATCGAAGAGACTAGGCATAAAAAAGTCCGCTGCATCGGGTGCGCGATACATTGCACATAGATAAAAAGTGAAAACACGCGTTGTCACACGCAAAAATAAACTTTCATGCTGATCAATTTGATCAAGGAGCTCAGCGTTAACTGCCTGCTTGAAAACCAGGGCGACGCACGGTGATTGTGCCTGAGACACAGTATAATCCAAAATTAATCCCTGCTGCGGGACATTTTGATACTGAAGAGACCCGTCCAGACGAAACTTCTGCCCGAGCCTACCGCCCCCACGTGCAGTCCGCTTTCCAACCAGACTCGCCTAGCTATGCTGAGACCCTGGCTTACGTAACGGGACGAAGGTACTTACTCGGCGCGAGCTCCGCCACTGGAGCCAAGGGCGCTAGCGTCGATCTAGAGAAGCAAGTAGGATCGCACATCTCATTTTGATGTTGATGGGTGCAATCTCTCGATTGGAAGTGCGTGTTTTAAAAAATAAATACGGTGTTTTTCTCGGCACTTCTCCTTGTTAAGCAGAGCTTGCAACGCAGCTTCTAGTCTTGCGTCATCACTATTGTTCTTGGAGTGTATTTAGGCTGTTGCCCAGGGTCTATTGATACGTTATGCCCCTGGGACAAGCGTAAGGGAGAGAGACCGGCGGAAGCTTCCCTTCGGCACCAAAATATATGTTGCCAAAAAAATAGCTTACTACGAATGGGGAAAAGAGCCAGTACTAATTCTCGTATATGCAGCATGCACTTCGGAATGCAAGATTCATACCTAGAGTTGGCGAGCATTAGTAGCGGTAATTCGTAGTTGTATCATGACGATTCGTGCTCGTTTGGGTTCGCAAACTTGTATATTTCGACCTATCACATTTAATTGCTTGCAGCATAGGAAAGATGCCGGCTTCTTCACTACTATCCTTGAACTGATTTAGGTCCTTTGTGGCTTGAGTTGTGAGGTAGACACACGCTTGTTTCAAAGCAAAACCCTTTAATGGCTCATGCGGCACCCGGCTTCCGGTTTCCTGTCCCACTTCAGCTGTCAATCATCCTGACAGCCACGCCGGGTGGTTCGTGTCTAGCGTCATGCCAGCGCAGTTGCCATTGAGAGTAAATAGGTAAGTAAATTAGTAATAAGTTATTGACCTATGTGGTAATTAGTAGCTAGGCTATTAGTAATTATTCAAACACTTAATGAATTATTAGGGATTGTGACATTGATGATGATACTGACAGAAATGATTGGCTATGGCATCCTGACCGGAACTGACGTCGTGATGACGTCACATCCGGTCATGACGTCGCGACCAAGCCGACCCCGGGCGTCCCATACAGACGTCCGTGCGGCGCCCTTCATTTGGCGCTTCCTCGAGCGCTGCACCACACAGCATTAATAAGCAGAGGCAGTACAGCAGGCATCAGAACCGTTTCAAATCGGTTTACAGAAAATAAAAGGCGCAGTACCTAACGCATTTCTCCGTGGACTCCTTCAACCGAGCCGTACAGAAATGGAGGAAGGTGGGAGTGAGAAAAAGAAGAGAGAAAGAGGTGTCTTAATGGATGGCTTCTGACCACCACGCAATAGAGGCTTTCTCCTGATCGCACTTTAGTGGTCCAAAGTACGCCCCAATGTTTCTTTCCTGCCTACTATAAAAGGAACATCCTGGCTGTTAGCGACCCTCCACCCATTCGCCACACAAGCCGCACTGTCAATCCTATTTTCTAGTTCTTGGTACCTGTTTCCCCCATAAAGTCGCACAGGGAGTGAAAATTAAGCACTACAGTACCCGATAGTGACTTCCGGCTGATTGAGCGCTCCCGCCAAACGGTCGTGAGCGTTTCTTATAGCTGAAAAATCTCGAAGCTTATTTCTCATTTATCGCGCTCGGTAATATATTTAGAACTGTATGAAAGCCCGATAAAGCATTGGATCATCGGTAGGATAGGCAGATGGATTCCTCAAAACATTTTCGTTATACTGGAAATTAAAAGAATCAATCAGCTATCTATTTATCTTTATTTTCATGCGCGTAGGAACAACCACACGGTCTTAGTACTGCAGCACAAATAAGAATAAACGAGAATACACATGCAATCTTTACATTAACAGATATAAAAACAAAAGAAGGAACAAATAACACATTAAATACAAGTAGGTATTATGAGTGATGCAAAGAATGACATCAATGAGGAACACGTCTGGAAGAGCATATTGTCATGTGCTTTGGACGTCGTGAGAAGACAGAAGAAACTGAAGAGGGAAGACTGGGGTGCCTTGGGCAGTCGCAGTGCCTAAACTAAAAAAAACACCTCAGTTACGTACTAAGTACATAACTGCTGCGGTGGAGCTTGCTGGGTAGATCAACACGAATCGTCGTGGTCTTCGACGAATCCGCTGACTCGCTCTTATACCGCCCCTTCCATCCAATATGGCTCAAGACGGCGACGCTGGCCTAGCAACACCTGCAGTGGGCAAGTGGCTGCTTTATTGCGATCCGCGCACCTTTGGTGAGAAATCTGATGAGGACATTGACGAGTGGCTGACCAACTACGAAGACGTGACCCAGTACACTCGTTCAGATTCGACAGTGAAACTAGCGAATGTAGTCTTGGAAGGCACATGGCTAATTTGGTTTGAAATTCATGCGGACTCACTTACCAGCTAGGATACTTTTACAGCAGATATAAAGAAGTGCGTTGCTGACGGATCCGCGAAGAAGTAAGGCGCCGATCAAAAGGTTGCTGCAGTGAGCCCAGGTACCTGGCGAGACATGCACCACATATATGGAGGATATTGTACAATTGTGCAAGATTGTAAATGCGGGTATATCCGATAGAAATAAAGAGGGACGCTTGATCAAAGGGATCGCTGAAGACATATACATGATTCTTATTAGAAAAGATAATTTGAACTCTACTGTTGACGTCATCAGGTACTGCGGCACTTTGAAAGCTTGAAGTTGCGTTGCGTCACACCTACATTTGGGCAACTTGCCAACGCCACAAACGTCGAAAGCCTTAATGGAAGGGCTCCGGAGTCGATGGCTGATCTAAAACGCCGGATCCTTCGAGAAGAACTGCGTGACGAAGATTGTGCGTGCCGGGAGGAACACCAATATGACGGGTCTGCGCTTCAGATAGAACACGCCACCCCATCAGCTTCCTAGACTCCGGCTCGAAATATGCCATGCTCTGACGACCGCAGACAATATGAAGACATAATATCTTCCCAGCAGTGGATGGGTGGAAGATCTACCTATGCAGGGGGCGTAGTTCGTCAGCAACGCAGGCCTGACTACAGTTGCCATTCAGAGCAAGTTTTATCTACTTTTTCTCTGACCGGCAGCACCAGCAACCTGTGTGTTACAGCTGTGGCATGACTGGACACATCTTCCGGTACTGTCGTCGACCAGGCCTGCTACCAAAAGACCATCGCCCGTTGCCCTACGCTTCTGATCGCCTCAATACGGAATTTTATCCGCCGACGCCTGCACCGACATTGGATACCTACCGCCCGGCAGAGGTGCGAAATGGCTAGCCTGCTTCCAACCGCAGCCTGACACCGCCAACCCAAAAACAGCGACGCTCACTGTATCCTCGGCGCTATTCGTGCCCTTCGAGAAACTAGAAGGCCCGGCCGATGGTGTTGAGGTCGCCGGAGAATCAACGTTCCGAATACCTCTGCCTGTATTGATGTTAAAGAAGAAACTTGAAGTATTCGTTGACCGCATCCACGTCATGGCTTTTAGTGGCACTGGAGCAACAGTCTTTCTTACGAGTTTTGGTTCAAGAATCATTTGGTACGTAATGTTCAGCGTGAATCAAGCTTTGCTATTTCGTGGTGTTAGCGGGTAATCATTGGCGCCTCTAGGTGTGTGCTGCGCGAACGTTGTGATTGGCAGCCAAGCGTTTCGAACCGAATTCACACTGTTGTCTCGTTCCACACATGTATTCTAGGTTTTTGTCAGCTACTGAAGCTTCGTCGCTCGATATGGGAGAGTTTTCAATGTCCAAAAATACAGTTGTACCTGCAATGTGTGCAGAATTTATCCAAGTTGTGTCATCTGCAGATTTTCTCACCTTGCTGTGGACTGTGAACTATTCAGACGAGCCAGCCGTGTTACTTCATGGCAAGAAACTCGCTCATTTAGAGGACGGTGTGTCGGCTTCCGTGACGGAGATAAGTGACTGTGTCCTTGAAGAGAAAACACACCCCTCTGTAGAGCCTCGAATACAGGCAATAATAAACACATCTTTGGATACAAAGGAGCGCCGAAGTTTGACTGACCTGCTCTCCAAGCATGTTTCTTCTTTTTACTTCGCACAGGGATCATCCTCTACCGATTCCAACTTCTCGTATTCATCATTCTGTCAGCTTACTCAGCTTACTAACAAACAATTTCACGACATGCTCCAATGGGTCTATCCATACAGAAACCTCTCGCCCGATCAGACAGAAGTAGTACCGTGTACCGCCGAGCGAACGTCAGCTTACTGACGAACAAGTTCACGACAGGCTCCAACGGGGCGTTATCCAGGAATCTTCAAGCCCTTAGGCGGCTCCAGTTATTGTCGTTAAAAAGAAAGACAATACCTGTTGCTTGTGTGTGGAATATCGTCGACCTAATTCCGTAACCGAAAAAGATGTATATCTGCTTCCACGCATTGACGATGCAGTCGACAGTCTTCATTCAGCGTCATACTTCTCCTCGGTAGATTTGAGATCAGGGTACTGGCAGATACAATGCACCCGAGCGAGAGAGTAATGATGGAATTTGTCGCACCCAAGAGTCTTTATAAGTTTAACGTAATTCCATTTGAATTGTGCAATGGGCTTGCCACGTTTGAACGATTCATGGATACCAGTCTACGCGGACTCAATTATAAAATGTGTGCTATTTGGACGACGTTCTCGTCTTCAGCAACACATTTCGGAAGCCATCTTCCCTTTCTCCCTCCACAACGTGCCTTCTATCGCTGCCACTCTATGTCGCGCCGAAGAAGCTCGCCGCATTTCCCTTCTACGTATACTGGACTCTACCGAAGCGGTGGCCTTGTGGTAAACCCGACATCCAGTCTGGTCACAAAACTTTTCAACAAGTAGTTAACCACTTCACAAATGCTCTCTCTGTTTTTACAAAATACTTCAATGTCGTCCGCGTATGCAAGTAGCTTCACATGCGCCGACTGAAGCTTGAAACCCGAGATGCATTCATTATTGAGAATGGCCAAGCATAATGGCTCGACATAGGCTGCAAAAAACAGAGGAGAGAGTGGGTATCTTTGCCTCACCGAAGAACGCACTGCGAGACTGTCAGTGAGATCGCCATTCACTATAATACGCGTCGAGCAGTTTGCGTACGCCATTCTCACTCCCTCCACGATTGCTGAGCCCAGGTTACAATGCTCTAGAATGGAGAAAAGAATGTCGTGTGATACGCGATCGAACGCTTTTTCCAAATCCAGCTGAATCATGGCAACCTGACTACCAAGCGTGTCTACACATTCCAGTACGGTTCGTGCCACATGTATATTTGTAGCGATGCTGCGACCTCTTATGCCGCACGTTTGGTGCGGTCCGACTAATTTGGCTATTACACTCTGCAATCTCTTCGCTAAAACCTTCATGAAGATTTTGTAATCAACATTTGTCAGGCTTATTGGCCTATAGGACTTCACCAACAGGCGTTTCTCCGGATCATCAGTTTTTGGAATAAGTACGATGTGTGACGTAGTAAATGATAATGACACTTGTTTGCGTTCGTAGGCTTCTCTTACCACTTCACACATAAGGCTGCAAACATGGTTTTTAAATGCTTTGTAAAAGGAGGCGCTCAGCCCATCTGGTCCAGGGGCTTTCCCACATGGGAGGTCATCTATGGCCTTTTCTATCTCTTGCATTGTAATAGGCATTTCAAGGCTCTCTTTCTCACGATCTTCGAGCATTGACATTAGCCGTAAATATTCTATTGGAAACCCTTCACTACGTTCGCGCGTATTACTCAGAAGCTCAGCAAAATGTTTCAGAATCGCACACTTTATATCTTTAGCATCGTTTGTAATCTGCCCTTCATGTCTTATTTGCCTGATTTCCTTCTGGCAAGCATACCGTTTTTCATCTGATAGCGCTCGCTTTGTCGGCGCCTCGCCAGCCCACAGTTTATCGCTTCTTGCGCGTATAACCGCGGCTCTGTACTTCTCAGCGTCGATTCTTTCTAAATGAGATTTCACATCTCTTATTTGCTTAGTGAACTTTCCTGGCGCACAGCTTTCCATGCACAACAGGCACTCAAGTTGTCCATGAAGTTCCTTTTCTGTTTCTTTCTGTTTGTACCGAATAACACTGCTCTTTTCTATTGCTTTTATCTTCACCTGCTCTTTAAATCTTTCCCATTTATCTGCATGGCTTTCATCATGCACCTTAAGCAAACATTCCAAATCGTTCGTGATTGCCTTAACAAACTCTTCATCCTCCAAAATTTTCTCGTTCAGTTTCCATAGATGCCAGTTGAAAACAGATTTCTTGACCTTCCTTCCAAAAGTCGCACTAACAAGGCAATGATCACTAAACGAAACAGGTTTTACATTACAGTCGGTACAAATTGGAACGAGATCAATAGATACATACAGCCTGTCTAGTCTCGCATGACTATTGCGTTGAAAGTGCGTGTATTCCGGACGGGTTCCAGAAGAAAACACATTTCCAATGTCTTCCAAGCAATAGTCATGCACAAATACATTCAACAGTTCAGCGCTCTTGTCTTTCACTGATCTAATCTTCACTGGATGTCGGGTTAACTGGGAAAAAAGCTCCGGATTTTGGCACGGCTTATGGCATGCTGAACCGGCTTCTTTCTCCCGATTGCAATGGTCTTCCTCGCCAATGCAGTAACTGGGTGTGCCCCTACAATGTTATCGCGATCCTAGCTTACCCTGGAAGGAGGAAACAAATAGAGTGCGAGAGAAAGCGGAAGCATGGCAGGGAAGGCAACTGTCAATCTTTTCACGCGCGTTCATCTGCAATGTGTTTTTGATTTCAAAGATATGGTATGTAATGAATGTTCTATGTACGTCACGAACTACCATTCAAAAAATTCATCGTGTGTTTGCGGTTTTTCTTTGGACTTCGACCTGGGAAAAGACGAGGCGAACGAAGTTATTTCTTTTTTTGAAAAGCGGAGAAGTCGGTTTGATTCATTTGTTTCTGCGCCAAGTGGTATCGCGCTTTTTTTTTTTCTTCGCGACCAAAATGACACCTTTTTAAGAACAGTCATGCAAGTGCGGCTGCAAAGGCTGTTACCCGGATTTGTTGTCTCCTGAAGTGAAAACATGCGTGGTGCTGTCACAGGATATTTGCGCGAGGTAGTTCTCTCTTACAAGTTGTTAGAAGTGCGTTTTTCCCTTGAATATTTGTACAGTGTTGGCAAGAAAAAGTTGTATGAGGACCTAGTGGAAATCATGATGTCGGTACCTTTGTATCGGGAGCCTTACCGTGGAGGCCCAGGGCAGAATATTTTAAAACGAGTGAAGAGGATGCCAGTTCGACCGGCTGCCAAAACGTTCTTTTTTAAGTTGAACTCGAACACTCTACCCGTCAAAACCTGGCTTCACGAAAAAGGAATCTATGTCCCTTGGACGACAAATTGCCAGCTTTGCAAGAAGCCAGAGACAATCGAACACATATTCTTAGACTGTTGGGATGCAGTATTTCATTGGGACGTGCTACAAAGAACAATTAAAAAAGAGCTGCCACTAAACCCTTATGGCATCCGGTTTTTACCGGTGGAGAACGAAGACGTACCCTATGATTTAATAATGCTTCTAGGCCTCCACAGCTTGTGGAAAACACGAATGCAAGTAAGGCATGAAGATATTAACATTCGCAGTGTACGTGAAAATTTTGTTGAAAGTGCTGTTTATCTACGGGAATGTATCTGCGCGCTCCCTGACCCACCACAGTGGGCAGAAGTTTTGGATGACCTGGTAAAATTGAAGAAATTTTAACCTCACACGCGTCAGCTCAAGGGCAGCTGAAGTGTTTTATTAAGTCTGACCATTTGTTGTTCATGTATACTTCGGAAATAAAGAAAAAAAAAGCGGTGGCCTTGTGGTAGAGCATCCGCCTCGCATTCGGGAGGCACCGGGTTCGATCCCTGGTGCCGCCGGTTACCCACCGGTTTTTCAATTGGTACAAGCTTTCCCCCGGCCTGGTTCTCGGCTCTTCTGGGGTGAAATGATTGGGAAAAGGGAAAAGAGTGGGCACGGCGGACCGAGAGCGACCATGTGGCCTAACAGACCATTCTTCTGCCTTGTGCAGGTCCTTGCTTTTGGTCTCGTCGGAAAGCAAATCAACCAAGCTGACGGGCAGATCGACCTTCAAAACCTGCCAGATGCAGTTGCTGATCCACGATCTGCGGCTGCGTCAAGATTATCAAGGAACCGAAGCTCTCTTCTTCCTTTGGCGATACCTTTACTGTTCCGTGATGCACCGACAGCGCCACCATCACGACACGTGACCTCGTCGCTTTGGGATATAAAAGAGCAGCTTCAAGCCTTCGACTTCAGTGGGCATGGCGGACCGAGAGCGACCATGTGGCCTAACAGACCATTCTTCTGCCTTGTGCAGGTCCTTGCTTTTGGTCTCGTCGGAAAGCAAATCAACCAAGCTGACGGGCAGATCGACCTTCAAAACCTGCCAGATGCAGTTGCTGATCCACGATCTGCGGCTGCGTCAAGATTATCAAGGAACCGAAGCTCTCTTCTTCCTTTGGCGATACCTTTACTGTTCCGTGATGCACCGACAGCGCCACCATCACGACACGTGACCTCGTCGCTTTGGGATATAAAAGAGCAGCTTCAAGCCTTCGACTTCAGTGGGCACGGCGGACCGAGAGCGACCATGTGGCCTAACAGACCATTCTTCTGCCTTGTGCAGGTTAGTGCTTACTACAGCTCTGTTAAAAGCGACAACCGTTGTCTTTTGGTCTTGCCGTGCCCACAGCAAGCTGTATTAATGGTGTATGACGTGTACTGCGTATGCTTGCTCCTCTTGAGCGGAGATATCGAGTTGAATCCCGGACCTGACACGGATGGTTCCAGCACAAATGAACTACTTGAAAAACTGCTTTTGGGACAGAATAAATTAATTGAGGATGTTGCAGCACTTCGTATACAACAAACTAGCATGGAAACACGTCTGGCGGACTGGGAGACTCGATTTACAGAAATGGAGAAACAAGCCGCGCGCGTAGAAGCACTTGAAAGCACGGTTAAAGCCTTAGAAGCGAAAATTACGGATTTGGAGGATAAAAGTAGACGCTCGAATTTACTGGTTTTTGGGGTACCAGAGGAACCAGAAGAGACAGAGGCTGTACTGCGTCGTAAAGTTCTAACTGATATATTTTCTACCAAGTTACAAATCACGTGCAAGTCTGTAGCCCGAATACATCGGATCGGCAAGAGGGATAAAACGCGGCCAGTAATTTTATATTTTCAAGATTACGAAGAAAAGAAAAGTATCATGCAAAATGCTTTCAAACTCAAAGGTTCTAATACTTCTGTTCAAAACGATTACTCACGAAACACGCTCAGGAAGCGTAAGCTTTTGTGGGACAGTACTTCAGAGGAAAGGGAGCACAAAAGAAAAGTTCAACTAATCAACGAGAAACTTCGAGTCGACAACGACCTTTACATCTGGGATGACGCTAACAACTGTAGGCAAAAAATTGGTAAATATAACAGTGCTAAACAAGACTGACTTCTCCGGCATGATACGAAAGATATGCGCATATTAAATATAAATGCACGCAGCATTGTTAACAAAAGTGATCAGTTAGAGGCTATTATCTTAGGTTACAACCCGCACATCGTTGTTTTGACCGAAACTTGGCTACACAGGGGCATAGATGATGAAGACGTCTTTCCACCATCTTACAGTGTTTTCCGTCGTGACAGATCAACGAGGGGAGGCGGGGTGGCTGTGCTGGTAAAGCAAAACTTATCAGCAACTCTCTTGTGGCAGGCTGATAACATTGAAACTATTAGCCTAAAGATTTCTTACTATGGACATTCATTCTTGCTATTTGCCGTTTATCGAGCGCCTGGCTCACCACCCCAATTCCTGTGTGATTTACGTGAGCATGTCAATTCATTCGTACATAAAAAAATTTTTTTAGTAGGGGACTTTAATCTTCCAGGAGTTAACTGGGAACATTGTTCTTCTAGTGGTGAATTTAGCACTCATGTTAATTATATGCGTGAAATAATCTTATGCCACAATTTGCACCAAGTTGTCAACTTACCAACGCGAGTGCATGGTTCTTCATCATCAATGCTTGATCTTGTCTTCGTGAGCAAAACAATCGAGCATTTTTCAGTATCAATTGAACATGGAATGTCTGATCATGAGATGGTGTACTATTCGTGTCATTTTAAAAAATGTACCGCTAAGAAGGCAAAAACTGTACAAGTGAAGGACTTCACACGTGCCAGAGACGAAAGCGTGTTAGATTACCTCGATTTACACCTAAGCAACTTTCAAGGAAGCAATGTAGTAGAACTTTGGGACAAGTTCAAAAAAATCTGCACTTATTGCATCGAAAATTTCGTTCCAACGAAAACAAAGAAAACAGGAAATGAAAACCCTTGGATAACGCGTGAAGTCATTCACTTGAAAAGAAAAATAAAACGCTTAAGACGACGGAATGCCTCACGAACTACAGTACAGAACTTGCAAGCTACGCTGAGCTCGTCAATTGGGCATGCCAAACGCCATTATTTTAATAACACTTTGCCGCACTTTATTCGTACGGCTCCAGAAAAATTCTGGAAATTTCTGAGCAAAAAGAACAAGGCAGTGGATCAAATAATTAAAGATGGCATTCCCGTTGTCGAAAAGCAGAGTATCGTCGAACACTTTAATGCATTCTTCCACAGTGTGTTTATTAACTCAGAAGAGCTTGCACTTCCCTTTTCACCTTTATCAAATGTATCTCCTGAATTTGTATCCGCTCAAGGTGTGCTTTCTATGATCCTTAATCTAAAAACAAAATCTACCCCAGGACCGGATAACATACCGAATATTTTTCTGCGCCGATACGCAGAAATGCTGTCACACTTTCTGGTAATTATTTTCGGTGCGTCACTGTCCACTGCAGCCCTTCCCCCTGACTGGCGAACGGCACGTGTAGTACCAGTGCCTAAGAAGGGAGACCCCACAATGATTACTAACTACCGACCAATTTCGTTAACATCATCTTGTTGTAAGATGCTTGAACACGCCATAGCCAACTTCATCAGAGATTTTCTGGAGGACAACAATATACTTTCACCTGCGCAGCATGGTTTTCGTAAAGGATTTTCTACGGTGGCACAATTAACAACGGTAATCCATTCCCTTGCTAGAATTTTAGACAAATCCGGCCAGGTGGACGTTATTTTTTTAGACTTCAGGAAAGCCTTTGACCTTGTTTCACACTGTAAGCTTATTGAAAAACTTAAAATGATTAACCTTCCTCCTTTCATTATTAACTGGGTTGCTGCGTATGTCACTGATCGTAGACAGTTTGTTAATATTGATACGTACTACTCCCATGAACTTCCAGTTACTTCCGGCGTTCCTCAGGGCAGTGTGCTAGGACCACTGTTGTTTTTAATATATATTAATGACATTGTGAGCGTTACTACCGAACCCGTCCAAATACGATTGTTTGCAGACGACTGCGTGCTGTTCAGGGAAGTGTCAAGCGAGGATGACCAGATAACTCTTAACAATAATCTACAAAATATTCTTTCCTGGTGTCATTGTTGGGATATGCAATTGAACGCTGACAAAACAGTGTATATGAAAATAACCAAGAAACTTAATAACCTTTCTTTTCCCTATGCCCTCGGGACAGAACCACTAACCGAAGTCAGCGAGTATAAATATCTTGGCGTCACACTAACAAACAGCCTAAACTGGAACACTCACATAACTAACGTATGTGACACAGCTTTTCGGAAACTTTGCCTTCTCCGTCATAAATTGAAACATGCCCCCGCCGAAACTAAACTTTTAGCTTATACATCATTAATAAGACCAAAACTTGAATATGCATGCGTAGTATGGGACCCTTATACCAAATCTAACATTGACGCTGTCGAAAGAATCCAGCGTAAGGCAGTCAGGTTTATTTTTTCGAAGTACCGTACAACTGATTCCCCGACAGCACTAATGAAACAACATGGTATACCGACACTGGAACTGAGAAGAAAAATTCAGCGCTTAAAATTTATGTTCCTTCTTAAAAATAACCTTCTTGCTCTAACTCCTGATCCGTACATAACACCACTTACTGCACGCCGAACACGACATCGACACGATGACTCTCTAACGCCATACAGCACCAGAACTAATGTTTTTAAATATTCTTTTTTTCCTCGCACGATAACAGATTGGAACAACTTACCTCTGCCTCTTCTAGCCAGTGTTGATTCAATTGAAACCTTAAATTGCTCTTGAATATTTTCTTGTCTGCTTTTTGGTTGCCCAAACTGATAGTGTTTTTGCCTTACTGCAAGTTTCACATTTCATTTCATTCATTGGCTTACTTCTGTTGTTTATGTTTCACTTTCCCAAATGAAGAGCTCGGTTTGCATTTCGTTTAGTCCTTGTTTTGCTCATGTTCTACTGCCCATAGAACAAGTGTTTTGAAATTATTATTTGTTATCTTCGTTCTATACGCTGATGTCATTTGTATGCCCCTCCTGCTTGGGCCGTAAAGGCCTGCAGTATTGAATAAATAAATAAATAAATAAAATAAAAAAAAGGTGCCACGGCCCAAATAGTTGCGCCGATGTGGCAGTGATTCGTTCCGCCATCGGACAACAATAAGTCCGCCTCGCGCGGCAAAAGCCCTTTATGTGGCCTTTTTTTTTTTTTTTTTTTTTTTTCAGGACTGCTGCAGCTGAGGCTCTAAGGGAGCACTTCAGGTGAGGCTCAAAGGAAGTACCTTTGCAAGACAAAGAGAACCACCTTTGCAGGCTGCGAGGTTCAAAACGGGGTTGGGCCCACTGCGGAGGAGGGGCGCGCAGCGGGGTTTACGGAGCTTCTCCCAAACGCACACCCCTGGAAAAGCCGAGCGCTAGGCCGGGGGACGCTTGTACCCATTTTTACCGGTGGGTGTCCGGCGGTGGGTTTCGAACTAACCACCTCCCGCAGCCGAGACGGGCGTTCTAACCACTCGGCCACGGTCTTTCCAGTTGTGATGTATGGATGCGAGAGTTGGACTGTGAAAAAGGCTGACCGCCGAAGAATTGACGCGTTTGAATTGTGGTGCTGGCGAAGACCCTTGAGAGTTCCTTCAGTCAAATCAGATCAAATCAGTCGATATTGTCAACCATAAACCCTGACACCTCATTGGAGGGTCAAATTCTAAAGTTAAAGCTCAGCTACTTTGGTCATCTGATGAGAAGAGAGGAGTCGCTGGAGAAAGATTTGATGTTGGGAAAAGTTGAGGATCGCCGGAGAAGGGGTAGGCAGCGAACGCGATGGTTAGATGGCATCCTCGAGGCACTGCAGATGAAGTTATGTGATGTTAGGAAGATAGTGAGAGACCGGAAAGCGTGGCGTGACATGGTCCATAGGGTCACGAAGAGTCGGACACGACTGAACGACTGAACTGAACTGATACTGGACTCACAGGAGTGTTTGAAGGAGCGTTATGACAACCGACGCCCACATGTTTACTATGTCCCCGGTGATTTAGCGTCGCAGTGGACGCCGTTGCGTAAGCGTGGTTTACCCCCGAAGCTGCCGTTTCCCTATAGCGGCCTTTTTGTCGTTATGGAGCGCCTGAGTGACGTGAACAATGTGTTATCACGCCGTACTGAATGCAGCCGAGGCTCACGCAGGACCCAAGAGGTTCATGTCGCCCGGTTAAAAAATGTTCCATCCTCGGTACCTTAGTTAAACTGGTTGCCTTGGGATCTTCGACTGGAAGAGGGGAAGTGTCACGTGCTTTGGGGCGTCGTGAGAAGGCAGAAGAGGAGGCTGAAGTGAAGAAGAGGAAGCAAAAGCTGGTCTGCCTTGAGGAATCTGGGAGCCTGGACTAGAAATAAACACTACCGTTGCGTACTGAGTACGTAACAATATCACAAAAAAAAGCATTTAAAAGAGAAAAAGAACCACATAAAGTAAAATAAAATAAATACATTCACTGAAAGCGACACACAAAAATCAGATGCTAAGACAAATATTTGAGGTGGGAATATCTATAAACTTAGGCAAAAACAATTTGGAGAACATAGACAAGATGAAACCGAAAGAAGTGCCCAAGTGAAGTGAGTGCAGAAAGCTTGAAAAGAAAAGCAATATCTGATTTAAAGAGCTGTTTGCAGGCAGCTGCTACGAACTTCAATTAAAAGCGGAGATAGAGAGTTGCCGAAGGTATCAACGTGAGGATAAAAATAATTTTAACAACCTTTGCATTCTGTCCACAGAGGAGTACGGATTTTCAAGCGAAGAAACATGAAATGTTCTCCTATGCCTCATGCTGTTTCGCGGAACATGCCGTAGGGTGCACTCAAGGATATCAGGACACATAATGTGTCCACGAAGGAATATTTACAATAAAATGATGTCTTTCCTGACACGAGTGCAGTTAAGAGACGGAAGAAGCGGTGAGGTATTCCATAGGGAGCGAGAGCTAAAAGTTGTACAGGAGTAATTATGTTGAAATATCTGTAAAAACGTTTGCTGTACTCTGATATTTTTTTTTCCCTGTTTAGTTTGAAAAAAAAAATAGTTATAGTACTTTAGTTAACCTTTATTTCTTAAGCAGCTGTGTCAGGGGAAAAAAGTGCAACGTGAGCAGCAAGCTAATGAATAGCCAAAATGTAAATATCAAGCGAGAGATTGGTGCGTGTCAAAAAGGCAGCAGTGTTAGCTAACGCGAACGAAAAGTTCGTGCAGAAAAACGGCAGATTTGTTTCCTCGCTAATGGGCCTTTTCCGGGACACAACCTAGTTGCTAGCCTCTGTCGTGTTGCCACTCAAGCTAGATCGATCAGTTTGCCAAGCGCAGTTTCCGCAGCAGAACTGCTCTGGTAGATGCAATTACCGCACTCCAGGAACGTCAGCTTTAGTTAGGTCAGAGCCTTGTCAAAGTTGAGATGACTGGAGATACTTTTTGTTCTGTATTTTGTTTTTCACAGTGATGATTTTTAAAGAACTTCTTAGAATGAAACGATGAAACCTGCACTGTTTTTTGCCAGTTAGAGGGCTCTTGTTTAGGTCTTTGCATGTGGGAGCATAACATATTGCAGAACAAAAACAGCAGGAAAATAAACAGAGTTATTAATGTGCAATTTATATCTGTAATAAAATATAAGAGGGGTGAGAGGTAAAACAAATGTATTGGTGCAAAATAGGTGAGCTATTGCAGACAATGAGTATTGCCTGAAATGGTGAAATGTGCCTATCATATGTTTAAATTAGATCCAACGATGTATTAAATTCAGAGACTAAGTATAAATTGAGAAAACGTGAAATATAAGCTTAAAGTGGAAGGTTACCATATGCGCTAAACCTATAGTTAACCATGAGATTATATAATATTCAAAATTTAGATCCCTTGTGCATATGATAATAAAAGGCCCTATGCCCTATACATTTCTTTAGAGAGCTAATCAACGATCCTGAAAACCAGTTGCTAACCAAAAGAATTAAAATAAACTACAGACTACGCGCCGATCTCAGGATAGAAAAAACGTACACATTCGCACAATGGATGAGAGCATAGTGTTATTGGCAACAAATACATATATGTAATAGCCAAGTAGACACAAAAAGCAAAAAAAAGAAAAAAGAAAGCGAAGGACATTCACAGGAAAGTTTTTACCCGCTTACGTAGTGCTGTGTTAAAGGGCTATTCGAAATACCATTGTGGGGGACGCCCAGGTGGGTTTCACATCAATGCGGACATCATGTACTAAGCTTCCTGAAACGATCATTAGGTAAATAAATTTGCTAGACATTGCTTGTTTTTATTTTATGGTGTAATATTTAACAGTAAATGTGAAGGCGTCAACATGATAAGAGGTAACCCGTTTTTAAATTTTTCTAATCGGCATTCCGTTGGGAAATATCCGATGTCTGAAATGCGTATTTTATAGCGCACTGAGATTTTTTGTATTTTTCACATATATAAGGACGTTGTCATCAAATATCCTCAAATGCACAAGATGCGTCTGTTTTTTGTTTTTCCCTAAGAGCTGCAAAAGACGCTACTTTATTAACCTGCAATACCGGAAGATCTGCACAACTAGCTTTAAATGGTGCATCTTTGACATTCTATAATTTGGACCACACTGTCGCCACTGCTGTAAGCCGTCTTCCATTTTACATTTCAATATTGGACTTCAAAGCATAAGTAAAAAGTTAAATAAATATTATCGGTTAGCTTCTGTAATCATCGGGCAATATGAAGTGTATGACGCCTGCCTTGACGTAATATAATTTTAAACAGCATTGTGTAGCATTCACAAACTGTTAATCTTTTATAATAGGTATGACAAACAGCCCTAAATGTACAAACTGTGGGTGCGATGAGACTATAGGTCATATTCTTTGTGAATGCGCCATATACAGCGAGGAAAGACAGTGTCTATGCCGTGCGCTGGAGCGTCTAGATGGACGCCCATTGACTGAAATTGAGATTTTAGGTCCCTGGCCAGGGCTATCGTCTGCGGTGAAGGCCTCCGAGGCACTGCTCCGCTTTATGAAAAGCACAGTCCTAATCGAAAGGTTATTATTTTGCTATTACGTTACGGTGATACGACTGTGACGTGATGTGATGTGACATGCCTATGATGTGACTGTACTAACTTCACCCATCCTTCTGTTACAGCTTTTATATCCACTCACCCCTTTCCCCCAGTGCAGGGTAGCAAACCGGTTTCTGTTACGGGTTAACCTCCCTGCCTTTCCTCCTCATCTTCCTCCTCCTCCTTCCTAAACAGACATTAAACGCGTATCTCTCTTTGTTTTGAAATTCAGTTTTGTAAACAGTTGATAATCACCCTGTATTTCTAGAAGAAGATAGTGGATTATTGTTTAAATGGACAGTAAAATCCCTGCGAGAGCTAAACATAATGTGCGACAGAGTGATGTGGATAAGACTTTCTCAAGAAAAAATAGGCTATGCCGAAACAAAGAAAATAGCCTAGCCACGCTACTTCGGATTTCTGTTTTTCACTGCGGGGCAGAATGACAGAATTCAAGTCACTAAGCACCTACTACTGCAAGCAGTTTGCCAAGATAGCGAACTGTTTCTTCTATACTATTCAGTCATTACTACATATGTTGTATTAACCTCCACGCGCTTGTCTATATTGCAATTACCTTTCTTTTCGTACAAGACCCGTAAAGAAATATAATGTGTTCGCATACTTGGTACTTTGCTGGAGTTGAAGGTTTGAAGGTTTATTGAAGAGTTCTTCAAATTACATTATTAGAAATACACAAAAGGAGGTCGCTAAGTGAGCCTGTCAGTGGGACTTTCAGTCAAAATATACATATGTACTGCTGTTTCCTGCAAAAGTGTGACGCCATTTTAATATGGAATGGTCGCAGTAGTTATCCTTACAACAGCTTCCATCATCATTTTGCCTGCTTTCTTTTTCCTATGGTTTAAGGAATTTGGCGTGATAGGTAATATAAAACCTGTCTGAAGCGCTACTTGGTACAAATATATGTTTATTTATTTTGCGTCAATCAGGCAGACTAACGCTATATATATGTACATAAACCAAAAGACCTCTCTTACATATAGTCTTCAGTTTATCTTTTCTTAAGATAGACGTTATAGTGAAACATATTTGAGACACATAGGCTTCGACGTACTCTTTAGCGATTGCTGCTACGTGTTTTATAATTTATATATTGCGTTAAATGTGGGTGCCGGAGACAGCGCCTGGGAACGCTCGCTAATCAATCTAATCTCAGTCCTCTTACGAAGGCATGGAGTTCTACCACCTCCCGCAATCTGACGCCAGGATTTCAGACAGGATGTATATATTCCGAAGAATAAGTTCTGTTTTATTACTTTTTGTCTGTGGCCTTCATTTTTCTGAATATTCAATGTCTAACTGAACCTTTTCCTGTGCATGTCTAGGCTGCAGCAGTTTCCGCTCTGTACTGTGGTATTATTCTATATATAAATATGATAGGCTAATAATAGCGCACCATAAACTTTCGTCAAGCTGGTGTGATGTGTTCTTACGGTAAGATGATCATACGCATAAGTACTTTATCTTCGCAACCTTGTCTCGACATCGTTGCTACGGAGGCCATTAGTGACGGAGCTGGTTCTAGCTAGTCTCCTAAATCATTGCAAATGACAGACTAATACAAAATTTACAAGCGGTTGCCGATCAGTTTGCTCAGTATACTTAGATGATTTGCAGAGAACGAAATGTTTTAAAGGATAAAGACATTTACTTCCTCTTGATGCTAAAGAATATAATCAAGCATGTAGAGATACCGATAAGAACCTTTTCTAAACCAAAGAACTAAACATGAAGTGATAGAGCCGACGACTTACAGTGCATAGCGCTACTTTATGCGTGTTGCAGTTTAGGTTTTGTTTGGTTTGTAGAAATTAACGTCCCAAACCGACTCAGTCTATGAGCGACCAGTAGTGGAGGAATCAGGACATTTCGACCACCTGTGGTTCGTTAATATATATGGACTGAAATCGTGCAGCACACGGACGCCACTCCGTTTCACCTCCATCGAAACGCAGCTGCCGGCAGTCAAGATCGAACCCGGGTACTTCGACACAGCAGTCGGGCATCTGTACCACTGCACCACTGAGGTGGGGTGGTATTGTAGTTTAACGACAGGAAGAGGGAAGAGGGGGGGGGGGCGTAATCGGCTGCGGCAATACCTGCAAAGTTTCGTATTAGGTTGAAGCTAGGAATCCAGCGTGTGCGACGGTTAAATTTTTTCCCTGGACTTCGGTCGCGCACTCCAGGAACGCGCTGTTGCTATGGCAACTAGGCTGAGGCAAAGGTAATTTTTTTACTCCCAGTCGGACAACTAGACTAGTGCTTTACACTGACAGACTTTCGGTATATTTTGTTTCTTCCTCGTCAATCGAAACTCAAATTAACCATGAACCACGCATATACGGCGATACGGTGAAAATAATCCATCGTTTTAATCCGTATTTGTACTAGCCGACATCAAATGACCTGCATATTCAGCTCATTCTAAGGAATCTTTATTTACCTTCCCTTAGAAACTAGAGTTACCACCTCAGGATACATTTACGTAGCTGGGTTTACAAAAATTCCTGTCGGCCTCCTCAGCTTCCTCCCACGTTTACATAAAAAGCAAAATTGGCGAACTCACACAGCATCAATGTGCTCCCGGGATAGTTTCCCACAAATTGAGGGAACGTTTTGCAACAGATTGCTTCACTTGGGAATATCAAGCGAACTATAGATACAAATAACACGGCAGATGAAACGGGCAGGTAAAATATACTTTATTTACTGCGACATGAATTAAACCGGTCTCCATGAAAGATCTCGCAAAATTTCAAGAGCCTTTTCGTCTCCACTCTGTGTCTCGACCGAGGGAACAGCCTTCACTGGTTGATCGTGTCTAATGAGGGATGTCTTCGGAGGTTTCCTTGACGACCTTCTGATGCGGGCGATCTCGGAGGTTACAGTATTGGTCAGGAGGTGGCCTACGCTGGTAGTGTGTTCATTATAGTAGTCTGTTTTGTGCCTTACGTGCGCTGTTTTTTTCATTATAAATATTGAACAACTAGCCCGAACCTCTTTGCTACGGTAAGCCAGGCGGAGGATTTAATGGGTGGACTGTGAGGATGAGAGTAGCACTAATGCTCCGTTGGAATTTTCACCATCTGCATCTCAGTCTCCTCTGAACCTCAGATAGAAGGTTCGCTGCAAAAATTGTATTTTAAACTCTCGTTCAAACGAGATGTCTAGTTGTGAAGCTGTTTTGTTTTTTACGTACTGCATGTTTGCGCCACAATCATTCCCCTGGAACCAAATACACATTCAGGGTGTTTTTGTCAAGACTTCTATAATCTATAAATGGAAGGTTTTATGAGTTATAAGATAGATTTTATTTGTTATACTATATGGAGCGGTGCTGTTCTTTATAAAAGAGATAAAACTCATTAACTAACATTATCGTGAACAGGTGCCTGAGATTCAACATTTTACATTAATAATTAGGTAATTATCAGTTCAGACACTACTTCTCTGTGCATAGTGCCGTTATAAGCGAGAAGATGCTATTTTGCTCGCCAATGAAGTGCTACTACTTCTGGGAGCACAGATTCGACCCCGGAACCACGCGGCTGAGCAGCGCCTTCTCGAACCTACGAGGGCGCCTTTCAGCTATGTGCATGAGAACTGCACGTTCGCAGGCTTGCACTCCTCAAGAGACAATCAACCAAATTTTCTTACCTGTTTCTTCCAGCTTCCTAGCTAACTTCCCTTTTGCCCTAGATTTATTTTTATACTATCTTTTTCGTTGAATTGAAGTACCATCTCTCTACAGGGAACAATTTATAGTGAAAGCATTGCTGGGCTCATGACTTGTGCGCAGAGAAACAGTCTCTCATCACGTCTGTTCGCAGGAACTGACACTTGAGAAGAAAATTAGGTCGACACCAGGAATCGAACAACCATCCAGACAGATCAGTTTACTTGGTCTAGACGCGAGATCACAATGCCCTCGCTGCAACTGATCACGCCTAGTGTAAACCTGCAACACACTCTCGCGCTTTTCAGTAAACATCGTTGTCTTCATCAAGTTCCAAATGCAGCACGTTGTCGCTTTATGCAGTAGACATCGTCGTCTTGATGAAGCTCTATCTGGGCCACTCCTTTTAACCTAGTTCAATATGCTCTACAGGTACACCATCTGACCAAATCCAGCGAAGGTGCGCTGGTGTAGTGTCAAGCGAATCCACCAGACGGCATCAAATAAATCTCAAAATTATCGCTTTATTGCACCTAAGGAGACTTACCTGCTTCCCTAAAGTTTTCGAACTAATGTATGCCCAGCATTCACGTAAGTGCTTGTAAACGAGGAGCGATAAACCCTGGCCAGATTTACAATTCCTCCCCGTCCTAGAAGTGTTTTGACTCGTTTTGTATTAAACGCAAACAATTCCCAATTTGATGAACACCTCCTGAAAACGAAGCAATGAGCTTAGTACTCGAAATGTGCGGCCGAATACACAAAAAGGGTGCTTTAATATAATGACTTTCTCAACACACTTTCTGCCAAGGATGCCTTAAATCTTGAAGCTGCATCTGCTAAATTTTAATTCTCTCCCTGATTCCTAATTCCGACGTCGCTGCACGTGTTTATGTCTGTGCCACTCTCAATAGCCCAGACAAACTTCAGGATGATCTGCTTTGGAAAAAGTGATATCAGTTTAATAAAAAATCGTAACCTTGAGACCTTTTTTTTTTTATCTAAGGGACAGTATGTTTTCTGAAGGTGAACACGTGAAAACGAAATGAGTCCATTTTTAAACGTCCTTTATCGTGAATGTGGCTTGACATATCGAACGTCAAAAACAAATATCTGAAACGTTGTCAAATTGGAGTAAAATGCGCATGATTGTCGTGTTAACTCCTACATCTCAAAACACAGGAAGAGTGTCTGTATTTCAAGAAAATAGAAGTAAAGCCATTTCATAATGTGTGTTCTCTAATAGGAACCATCGCAAAAACAAAAAACAAAAACACTTTTATTTTTGCGCAACTTGTCATTGCCTATTGCTGTTCAATATTATCACCTTATTTTTCACATATATTTTCTTCCTCAGTTTATTTCGTGCCATTTTAATTAATGAGTGAGGTTAGGATTCCAATATAATTGGATTAAAAAATATTTCAGTCAGCACCTCGCCAAAGTATTATCCATGCCTAAAGGGATAAGCCGCAAGTTCGAAATTTGGGATGCAAAATAAAAATAACGGTGATTGGCGCGTAAGTGTTCGTATTTTTACGAATCTCTGGAATACATCAAAATCTCGGGAGACAAGGTCTTCGCGCGTATCACTCTATTTAAGAAATCAGTTAACACAACAAGACGCAACTTACACCACTCGACAGAAGGATTTCCCGAAAGGTTATTCTGGTGAACCTTGGGAAATATGTGGTAGCGCGTTCCCTGCCGGCTTAAACAGGCAGCACTAAAGGTTGGCGAAGAAAATCGTTCAACAAGATGTGTTCTCCATGAACGCCTTCAAGGGCGACATCCTCCGAGCGTCACCGTCTAGACCAAACTACGGGAGCTTTCATATAATAAAAGGGCCGCCGCTTTACAAACAGTCGTTGCACCATCGATCAATCCTTCTTAAGCAGAGCACGTGACGTCAAAGCTCTCAGAAGTCCGTATTGAGCGTTTCGGAAACAAAGAAGAGGCGGACAGTGTTTTCTTATTCCCGCCTTTTCCGTTGCTCGCCCACTTCAGCGTGCAGAAGGCGGTGCTTACAGGAACGCCCGTCTCTGCGGCACTTGTGTGATCAGCCGTTTACGAAACCATTTCCTTTCACGGCACTCAAAGCTGGAAAAGTGAGAAGAGTCAACAACAGCTCACGGCGATTTTTAGCAGCAATTGTTGCCGGCAACTTTTAAGTCCTTGAGCGAGCAGGGAGATATTTGCTTTGGGAACCTTCGGTTTCCCAGTCAATCTGTTCTATCTTGTTTCTTCGTCTCGCAGGCATTACGAGAAAGCTGGGACTCCACCCTTAAGGGCACGGGCTTCGTGCGTGCCTAAGGCTGCCTAATGAAGAATTGGATGTCTTTCGGACAGTCTGTAGAAAGTAATATGGGCGGAGATTAATAAAACTTTCTATCCAGACAGACCTCGACATAGTAACTTGAGAAGTATTATATTTTGTGAAGCGCAGCGTTTCAATATAGAGAACGGTGACCCGACTATAGAGGCAAAATTTTCGAGCGAATGCTTTTTTCTGATAGGGATGGTCTTATTGCGAGGTGAAAACCTTTGAGTAAAAAGGAGAATTAGAGAAATGTTACTCTCATAGGAACCCGCACTTTTATGATCTGACTAACCTTTTTTTCCCGTGCTAGAGCATTTTTTCAAGTTCCCTAAGAAAACGTTCCTCGAAGCAAACGACTTCTCAAAATTGTTTCCATTTTTTTTTTGCAACAACCATAAAATTTTAATATAGTGACTTATCTTCACTCTTTTCATCATTGAGAAATTGCGAGAACAGAAAAAGTTAGCTTTAACGATAGAGTTGGAGAGAGACATAACTATACGTGTACACATCAAGGAATGACAGGAGAATCGCTATCGACATATTAGATCAAATACTCCAAGAACATTTTTATCTTGCACTTAATCACTCCAGTTTCATTACAGATAAACAGGTCGTAATATGCCCCGCTCCCTCCTATGCTCATGGCTATCTTGCATTTTTTTTTATCAATAAACTTTTCCGCCGTTTTGATCATTTACACTACTTAAACATTTGTTATTTTACAAGATTTGGCATGGAATTTACGCCATGCGAGATAGAACAATTAATTCCATAACGCTGCATCTTTAAACAGAGACTAAGCCACTAAGACTGATAAACGTGCCGCCTAGATAGTGAACATGAAAACGCGATGGTCATTGACTGTAGCCACTTCGACAGAGTGTTTATATCACTCGCAAGCAGTTTTCAAGAGGTACAATTGGGGAAATATTTTTGAGTGGGTAAGCGTGGTAGTTTGAATTTGGTTGAAATACAGGAAATACAATGGGAACACAGCGTTATGTAATTGATTGTTTCATAACAGAGATAAGATATATTTATTTTCTTATAACAGCAAGAAAAAATGTAAGAAAATGTGTGGCGACTTTTTTTACCCGTTTACAAAGAAAAAAGTAATACCTACATATATTTAAGCGCAGTCTGGGCAGGTTGGATTTATCAGGGAAGGGTATCGCTTTCTTTACATTTAATTTCAGGAGCTTGATTAGTTAGCAACGATAAAGGCCATCAAAATAAAAAGAGAATCTAGGTTTTTTCCGGGTTCAGTTATGTGGTCGCAAATATTCAACGCCTAAACTACTGATTTGAAATCTCAAATTTGCGTCTATCGCATTTTTTGTGCTTCAAATACAGCCGCAGTTTGTGCAATTCATACCGCACGAATAGTTATAACCCTTTGGTTATATTACGAAGCGTAAAACTATATTCTAAATCTCTGCTATGCGAAAAAGCGAACTCAATTAACTTTGAAACGCGCATTTTTGACATTCAATGTTTTGAACCACATTGCCGAGTAATATAATTTATAAACTTGGCTCACCGTTGAAGTTATGTGCTTTCAGTTTCACTATATTAGGATTTTGCGTGAACAGTGCTTCAATGCATTGTATGGACAATGGTTCGAGGCATTTACTATAATCAAATTGTATATGCCTGCAATGAGAAAAGCAGAAAAAATGTGCAACAGTATTGTAAGCTTCAAACAGATTCCGATAGCTCATACTGATGGCATCGACGCTTGTTTACAAAAATACAAATGGGTACTGATATTGCAATTTTACAGCAAGAAATAAATGATCAACTGTTACATTTAACATCTAAAGTCAGGTTCATGAGCGTTGATAACATATTGAATATTGTTACGAGGCGGCTAGCCGATGAAGAAAAGAAACAGAATATAGCCGGTGGAATTGATAGATGACGTTGATAGATGATGTTGGCGGGCCTAGCGCGAGCTCACCTGCCCACGCCAGTGTCCGCTTTTTCTTCCTCGTCCGTAGCAATATTGCTGCAATCATGCTATAAAAAGAACTGATGAGAAAGAGTTCTTCGACGTCCGTATCCTCAAAAGTAAGGCTGTTTGATGAACAGGCTTTGCTTTTTATTTTATGTCTGCATACCAATATCTTCCCTCTCAACAACACAATAGCAGCAATAATTTTTTGTCCAGAACAAACGACATGGGCGCTGTTGTTTTCAGCACTGCGAGAGAACACTTACGAGCATGCCTTTTGAAATGGCTAGGCAATAACTGGTCGGCGGGTGGTATGACATAACGAGACCACATGACATAGCCGAGTTGGCAGCAATAGTCAACTTGAGCATCTTTTTTGGCAGAGGAATGTGAGATGGAAATCGACACCGCTGCGTCTCCTTGATCGCAAGTCATACACGCTTCTCACTGACCACGTCAACAAGTTCAAGCGCCTAGATAATGGGGATCTTTATCTATGTCCTGTCATAATTCCCATAATTTAGTAGCTTGCGCATGTATGCTTATCAGCTTGTCTAAGCTAAACGATGGCGCACATAAGCTCTACCTGAAGTGTGCAGCGCAATACAAAAACGTATATTAAAGTAAATGAAGTAATAAACGTCTAAACTACAAAAATATAGAAACTGCAATCCAGTGAGGGTCAAGGGCGCTTCCATACTTAAACGTTTAACAAAAACAATGAAAAGGTGTCAAAGCCTCAATGCCTCTACCTTCATCGTTAGCTCTTCTCTGAGATTGTCCGTATGGGTCAAACCTTTATTTTTATGATACACTAATCTCAAGTAACCGCACTGAACACGACTTTCCAAACTGAATATGCTGCTCATGACCCCTTATGTACTATTCCTGTGGCATCAAGCGGCCCTTTGTTCTCGCTTGACCTCACAGGCCGGGGCCTCGATTCCTCGATTCACACCAATCTAAACTACTACAGAAGAGAGCGAAACATAGAAACTTCGAAACTAGAATATTCGTCACTTTGACGGCCACCCTCTCCTCAGTTTTGATGAGGAGAGGGTGGCCGTCAAAGTGACGAATATTTTTTACAATGTATGTACGTTTTCCTGCACAATAAATCAGTTGTGAGTGGCGCTCTGTCCCGTTCTTCTTTTCTTGTGTGTGTGCGTGTTGTTTTGACGCCCCTAAGTTATAATGAATAACCACGTATGTATGCAACATTCATTCCACGAATGTACCGCCGCAACTTGGTAGTGGCACGCTATGAGATATGGTCGACCGGGAATTTGCATGTCTTAGGAATGAAACCAAATGAATAGCCTTTGACATACTGGGAGCCATAACAAAATTCCTTGATTTGGCAATGGTCCACGAGGAAGCATTGAGCTTATTTACTGATTTGCACACGTGTAGTACGTTACTGGATGGAAACTGAACGACGATGACTGACTGCATCAAGCCAGTGCATCGCCATGTTCCTGCATGGAGAAGAGGGGGCCCGTCCATGATTTACGGGAACAATGAACGTGACAGGTAAACAACGTTAGCGATCTGATTGGGGGCCTGCTTTCGTTGCGAAAAAGTCTTCAAAACCACGACCTCATAGCGAATATGGCGGGGTTGGAGGGACAAGCATAGGTGCAGTTCTTGACCCACAGTGCTGTTAGTAGATACTCAGAGAATATGAACGGTGGCGTGGGATTTTCCGTCAAGGTGATCATTGATAACAACTTTAAGACATCGACACGTACCTGACATGCAGAAATGTGAAGCTTGACAGGGGTTGACAGTGAATTTAGGGCAAACCAGCTTCGTGCGGCAAGGAAAACAGTAGCTGTATAGGTTAGGAGCAAAAGCAGGTCACAACGAATCTGGGAAGAAACATTCTATACTGAAATCTAAACCTAAATTAAGAAAAACATTTGGGAGGACGGGTAACGCGTACGCGAGATAGTTGATGCTCTAAGGGTAACGGAGTGGAAGCTACAGCAACGATGGCGGCACAAAGTTTCGTCTCCGTATCAGATTAAAAAATGTGCGTGCATAAGGCAGCCACGGTTTAAAAGGAAGGATTAATTGGAGCGATGAAAGCGAGGTTTTTGCCTCGCAGTGGAAGTCTTCATGATAATAATGACGATAATCGTTGCACTGTAATGAATAGTACAATATCCAATACTATAAAGTGCTTGTGCAAAAATTACAATGTGTCCTGTGGTGGTAACCGCAGCGATCGCAATGTCCCGGTCATTGGGAGCTACAGTCGAACGAAGCAGCGACTGGGAAACATGCGGGCCGCTTATTTGCAGTGATTAGAGGAGCTCCTTGTTCTCTACGTTCGGAACTTACACTTGACAAGAGTGTAGTGATTAAACTCATTACAGTTATTTCAAAGCTAAAAAAAATATTACCTCCTATTGTATTCTTACCACTGTAAGAAGACATCTGCAAATGCCAAAGTGAATGACTCGAAAGCACGTTCTTAGTGATATCGCCTTGATAAAACAGTCTCTGATGAAGGGAGCCAGCAGATTCGGCTTCGCTAATGAAGCCTGCTATGCCCTACCTTAATGATTCTCAGGAGAGAGGGAAGAACTCCAGAAAATGACTACCATTCGTTACTTAGTTTCCTGAGCCGGTAATGCAATGGCGTCATTTATTGTTTCCCTCATCATTCATTTTAAATTACCAGCGCAGCAGCATCAGTGTTTTCCTGTGCGCGTGTAAAACTGCAGGAAGTTGCCAGCACACAATTTTTTCTTGTGTTGCTGGGCTGACAATATTTTATATTATTGTTTCCATATTTTCTTGCTCTTTCGAAAATTGTATGATTTATTTGACACCTCGGCAGCACTGCATGCTAGGATTTGGGGGAAATAATTATGCCCTCAAAGCTTGGACGAGGAAAGTTAAAATGTGCAATCAAGCACTCTGTTTCCGCATGTTCATGTAGCGTCAGTAAATCAGCGCGAATAGCGGGTTGGTATTTTGTCCACTGTCTCCACAAAAAATTGTTTTATTGCCGACATTTTTTTTTCCTTGAGTGATTTTATTTGTTCCGGCTACTGCTGGATGAGCGGTTTGCACTGTGGTCTCGGCCTACTTTAGTGCTTATCGTTCGAATAGTTTATGCTTTATGAGTTTTCGAACATGAGGTTGTTAATTATCAACGTACATAACGGAAGATTTTGAAGCCACCGTGAAAGCAATTGAAAAGCCTTCTGGCAGGTATGACGTGTCCACATGTGGCATTCATGATTGGATGATTTCTTTTTAATTGTATGCTTGAGCGCATAGTTTGGTGAGGTGTACAGGCATTTGGGAAATTCAATGCTGCTTTGTTTCATACTGTAGTCGGCCCTCATGCCCATAAAAAATGCTTGCAATGGTTATAAGCTTCAAGGTATAAAACCTATTTATGCGAGGGAAATGAATATTCTTTCTGAAAAGCGCGTGCACATGAAACATATAAACGCCAAAAGAACGCGATGCATTGAATTAGATGTTTATTCCTTTTCTGAACATTATCGACTTTGACCAATTCGTATATTGCTACTGAGAAAACTCAGTAGATGTGTAAGCTTAAATTGCTTGTATTTATTGCCTAAAACAAGATTTTTCAATGGCCGACATAAATGCGAGTAGCTTTTGAACATTTTGCTTAAGTTCGAAATTATATTTGTAATTTTGCGCACACATTTTCACTTACACTTAAACTGTGATAGATGCGAACATAGTAACGTCCTGGATACAAAATGCAGCACTAAAGGTCTTATTGATGAAATGACGAGGATACGCATAAAAACACCATAATTGTCATAACAACTGTTCAAGTTACACTCGCAATTCGATCAAAGCCAGTATATGCAAATAGTACAACTTAGTGTGTTCTGACCGCTTTAACATTTCCCACACCAAGCAAATCGGCGAAAATGGTGAAAGATCGCTTCAGTTTCTTGAGCAATGTATAATAAATGTTACTGTAGATGTACAGCACTCTAAGCAATAAATACATTTCCAGAACTAAAGATTTCTGATGCTTGCAGGGTTCCAATGCACAATGTGTGCGTGAACAAATGGCGATAGCTAGGTAGGCGGGCAGCGTACGTATGGCATGCTCAAAGGAGAAAAATTAGTTGTATGTTTCCTAATGCATTTACTACATTCTCCCTGTGCAGATAAAAGATTCTGTTATATTGCGTTTAGCCGTGAACAGTTAATAGTATCCTAAACTAGGCTATGGTATAAGGATTTTCCGTAAGGATTAGCGCCTTTTTCATAAACATACTCTCTCTATTCAGCAACGTAGACACGAAGCAAAAGGATGCCGCTGAGAATTGTGAGCACGCAACTACCGCTCTGAAAAAGTGATTAATGTGTTTTCTGCAAGACAACGTGGTTATTGACCGCTTCCGCAGCGTTTTTGATACTTTTAAATTTGAGATTTCTTTCAAAATATGTCCTGCGTTCTGAACTTTTTCATAAACTAAGAACTGCGATGCCCTCTATATCCTGAAAAAAACAAACACTGAATTTGCACACGGTAAATAGAAATTAATATGCCACAGGTTTGAGTTTGGATCTGGTTAGCGCGAAGGAAGCAGACTAGTTTAGAATTGCCGAATTTTGTCTGGTATAAATATGTCACTAGTGCGCAAGGTACGATAATCATGTCTTTTAAATCATAAACCGACAATACAGCGATGTGGAAAGAGGTGTCTGTAAGTCGGCTTCTCACTGCAAGCGTATGTTGCCCGAAGGAGAAATAAACAAAAAAAAAAAAAACAATGTAATTCTCTACGCGTTCCGTTTGTCTTCTTTGCGCATTTGGTGTGTTATTTTACACTTCGCGTATACACATCAGGAATATGTATTACACATCTTAGTCGTTTGTCACTGGGAAAAACCAGAAACACACGCAGAAATTTAAATTATTTAGTTGAAAGCAGCTTTTACACGTATTACATTTTTTACATATTTCATTACTATTCGACAGCTACCCACATACCCGCAGATCTTCCCCCGTCAAGCTTCTAGTTTCTTGCTATACATTGAGAAACACCGATTGGTTTTAAAACACAAGACAAAACTCGAAAGCAAAGCTTGGACCATTTCTATCAGTTCTAAAACAAGCAGCGCCGGCAGACGAAGGGCGCAGCCTCATCTGAAAACGCTGCGCGCTTTAAACATCTCTGTAAACAAGCTCGTACAGCAACCTTCAATGGCGAACTTCTATTACAAAGGGCTTCTATTTCCCGTTCTGCTTTCATCCGTGCCGTCTGATTCCTGTCATTTCAATTTTCTCTTGCAATGCCAACATCCTGAGATTCTGCGTCCGGTACATCTTACAATTGAAAGTTTCTGAGCTTTGCGCTGCTTTTCGATCCTCGATCGCACACAGGAACCGTATCTAGATGTTTTCTGCTTCCGAATTCTGCACCACGTCCTACGTCTCAGGGAACCCCAACTTCTTGTGCTTGATTCCCAGTCACCGTGGTAGCTCGTGGAATAAGTGGTTATAATGTCCAAGCTTAACAATCAGAGCCACCAAACTTTCTGCTTCAGGAGGTGTTCCAATGATTTCGAGCGCTGGTGCAAATAAAGCAAGCGTCAATTTGCGATAAATTCAGTCTCCCAGGGGGAGCAAACGACTGCCCTAAGAAAGTCCAACGATTGCTTCAAAAAGGATTCAAGTTCGCTACTCAACCGCAGCTGACCATGGTCACGCCTGTTTTAAGTTCATCGCATGCCCCTAAACTGGATAAAAAGATGGCAGCGCAAAGCAGATTCACACATTCAGCTTTACTGGATAAAAAAATGACATCGTAAAAAAAGGCAAGGACTTAGACGAGACGGTAAGGACAGCGTTTGTCTTTATGTCGTTTCAGTCCTTTCTTTTTGGGGTACCACCTTTTCAGACGTCTACCTGCTCGCCTGGAGCTTCTAAAGGTGTCACCTAAAGATGATTTGTCTGTCAGTGCTGCATGTGCTAAGCACGCCGAAAAATAATTCGCCAGCAAAATAATTTGTTGGATTTTTGTTAAGATGCATAAACATTACCTTGCATGTTTCACAGTTGCCTCAAAAGTATTTAAAGACGTAATCAATTGGTTTTTATAACAGCCTTAATTATTCCTTGAGCGCGCAGGTCAAACATCACACAGAATAATTTGCTAAACATCTGAAGCTTAGATCCTTTATAATAATAATGTTACGCTCCAAGGCCTTCACGAAGATCGGGGGTGTCAGAGACGCCTTGTCAGCTACTAGTCGCCCAGGCTCTGCACGCACGCCTTACCAACGTTCTTCTCCTTCACAGCACCTAGCGCCTCACCTTCTTTGCAGCTGTTACAATATGTTCAAAAAACATATCTCACAGCAGTAAAGAGTTGCATGAATTTTTATTCTTGGATCCCTTGATTGCTCTGGCAGTTTTAACAGCTCGCTGAGAATGCATAAAAATAATTCAATATAAAGTTTTGCCATGCATAACAAGTTTAGTACATTCCTATCAACATGTGCGCAACAACACCTTGCTTTATACCGGAGTTGAATCACAATGAAATATGCCCAAGAAGCTTAGCTTTCTATGTGCGAAGGGACCTAAAATGCGATTGACAGAGAAAACTAGGTTGAAAGCTGAGATTTAAAAACTTCAGAGCAGCGATTGTAGTAGAGCACATTCTTATAAGTACGAAATAAAACTAATAAAGGTCAAGTTTCGTGTTGCTGCTGTTCTATATATAAAAAAAATGAACTTTTGAATGCTCTTTTTTTAAATGTGGCCAATAACTTCATTAGAGTAATTTTTATCAAATCTTCGTTAACCATAAGTACTCAAACTTTCGCCTTCTTCCAGGCAGTGTTTTTGCAAAGTTGAAATAAACCTTTAATTGCATTATGCTACTTGCTTGCCGAGACTAATATTTTGAAAAATCAATTATCGGTATTTTCTATAAAGTTTTGTTTCTTTCATTTGAAATTTACAATGGCCGCTTGCTTGCGAACTGCGCATTTTTATGCAGGCTATATAATGCGAGAATTTATTTATTTATTGTATGTACAAAAGGAAAGAAAAGATGTTTGCCAGCCCCGGTATCTGCTATCTTATATCTGAAGCACCTGAACTGGGGCGGCGGAAATAAAGGGATAGCGAGGAGAAGGTAGAGGAAATCAAAGAGGTGAGTGATAGGGAGAAAGATGCGAGAAAAGGCAGTGTACCATATTCTGAAACTTGAAATCCTGTGTACAGGTTCGGCTGCCTCTATCAAAGTGATAAATAAAATGCCGGAAGTAAACATTACAGCCAATTACACACAAGGTAGAACGTACTTTGCATTACCATGAATGACGTCTCTCATGAGTGTGCCTGCGCAGAAAGATAGCGAAGAGTAGCTGCAGCCGCTTAATGGCTGAGGTAATTTCTGAGGGACAAAATGTGCTTACCTCGCATGTCGGAAATAGTGTCTCTGGTTCAGCGTCTGTTGCGGGCCAATCTGTCGTTCTCATTACATCTCGGCTACACATTTTGGTGACTGCCCGAAACAGCATGGACGCTGTAGTTGAAGTTTCCAGACAGTTTAAGACTACGCGAGGTATTTCTTCCTTATCGAAAAGTGGCCGCCGCATCCTTAATTCGAAACGCGCCTTCTGACGGAGCTATCGAGAGCCCTAACTGCTAGGCAACCGCGGGGAGGGGGGCATTGCTGATTTTAGCGAAAAATGCAATATTATGAAAGATAGTTATTTTCATGTAATTATTTTCTACTATGCACAAATTTTTTTCAGGCACAACAGACTGTAGACCTGTGACTAAGACAACAAAAAAAGCCTAAGGCTAAAATTATATGGAGCAGGCAGCAATCAAACAACTGATAAATATAACGAAAAGCAATTCAATTCAAGCAAACAGTCAGATATATCACTATCGAAGAAGCAGCGGGTCAAGTACAACGGCACATCCGATTAGAAAAAAAACGCGAACTGAAAAACCAGAACTAAATTGGTAAGACAGAGAATTTCCATCCACTGAAGAAAGGCGTAAGTAAATTGCACATTTTGCAAAGGCGAAAAAAATAAAATCAGGCTGGCATATTTTGGCGATATCTTCCGGCAGATTATTCCTATTGCGAACTGTTTTTAGGAAACGAGGTTCTTAAGCTAGGTTATTTTGTACATTATTTCTATAGTTTTATCACCATGATCTACATAGGGTAGGACTAATTCGATATTTTTGATATAATGATCATCATGTGAAAATAGGCAAAAGTCAGCTTGCTAATTCACGTCAAGAGAAGTTAAAAGCCTTCATTGATCGCACGCACTGTTATCTTCTTTCGCCAGTGAATCAAAAGACGTCCTTCATTTATCCTACATCCTTCATAATGATCACGATATATATTTATGTTGTTGAGATATAGTGTGCACACATTTTACGCTCAATAATTTTGCACGCTGCTGAAATGTTCCCTATCCAATTTATCATTTTGCTAGAAACGTATAAAATTCAGGAATAACTGTTATGTACAAACCACACGGTCTAATTCTGTATTATCCCAGAGGTATGTGTGTCCACCTGCATTCAAAGCCTCACACATGACAACTATCTTCGAGAGCAGGTATAACTTCATTTTAACAACAAGAGGTTGTTCTGCATTAGGTGGCAGGTGCATTGCATTTTTGTCTATAAAAAGATCACATTTTCCTGCATCAGTAAAAAAATTACTATGGCTTAGCTCGGCTAAGCTGGCTATGCAAGTGATGGATATCTTTTTTGCTTGATTAGTCTGATTTTCAATGCCAGGCTAGACTCACATATACCTGAGCCTACTTTATAGGGTGGAAGCTCGATTAAATGTGGTAATAGACATAGTTTTCAAGGGCTTAACTCATCCAGGGCTGTCTTCGAACGTCAAGGAAACGCAGCAGAAGCACTGATTCCAGCACGCGATTCTTTCATGGCTGTCTGCTAACCTGAAGGGCACCACAGACTGGTTCTAGACGATATGCAGGTGCCGAAGGCATTTTGAATTGGGAGATACCAGGAGGCGAGACGTATGGGCAGCGGTGGCGGTGAAGGCGTGGACAGGGGACAAGAAGGCTGTGTAGTATTTTGTCAGGCATTGTTGTAAATTTAAAAGGACATGTCATCATTGTCATCTTCATCATCATCAGCCGGACTATACCCACTGCAGAACAAAGATCTCTTCCATATTCTTCCGATTAACCCGGTCCTGTGCTAGCTGCGTCCACTTGACCCCTGCGAACTTCTTAACCTCATTTGCCCACCTATCTTTCTGTCGCCCCCTGCTACGCTTTCCTTCCCTTGGAATCCACTTTGTTACCCTAAAAGCCCAACCACATGGCAGCGTTTTTTCGGCGCCGCGTCAGCGTCTCGGCTATTGGCGTCGCCAAGGCGCAAATTTGGCGCTCGAAACGAGGCGACGCTGATAGATGCAGGTATCTGGCGGTGGCAGGTCGTTTCCGCGAAAGCAAGAGCTTCTCTTTTGTCCGCGTGCATGCCTGCGTCTCCGTTCCTCTTGCCTCCCCCACCCTCCCCAGTACGTTTCCCGCAATAGTTCGAACATCCAAGATTCCCCCATGCCTTGGCTTGCAGGCGCCAGTTCGTACGCCATCGTATGTTTGGTCACCCTCTCCGGTGCGCGCCGAGCTCCTACGCTCGTAGACGAGACGCTGACGCTGCGCCGAAGAAACGCTGCCATGTTGTTCGGCCTTAAGCGACCATCGGTTATCCTCTCTTCGCACTACATGTCTTGTCGATGACCATTTCTTCTTCTTGATTTCCACTATAATGTCAGTAACCTAAGTTATTTCTCTGACCCACTATGATATGTACCGTTACGAATGAAGTTTGCCAGATGTACGAAGAAGAAGCAGCAGGTGTGCGAAGTAGAAGAAACGAATGCTGCCGGCTCCGCGCGCCGTGCGTACAAAGAGGAAGAATCGCAAAACCGACTCCTCGCGTCGCACCTGTGGTCCAATTGCCGACGCCGATGACCTTGATTCAGCGAGGCTAGTAAAACTTTTGCTTTAATACCCCACGCCTCCAACATTTGGTTGGAGGCGCGGGGTACATCATCATCACTCGCCATCCTGGCCCGGAGCTTCGGCGCCCTGTGTCATCTTGCGCCGTCGGCAACGGGTTGCTGGGACGACGCATCACCTGGCTGTTCCTCAGCCTGCTGGACCCGACGTCACATCGCCGTTCTCCACCCCCGCCCAGTCCACCGCCCTGACCAAAAGACACAAAGAAACACAAGCAGCCCAACTTTAAGATCCCACCGACTTGAGACGCCACGAACACGCGCAAGGACACATCACAAGATACAGCGCATGAAAGATCTGACCGAAGGATCCGACCGACCCGAAACGCCGACCAGACGACCCACCGACCCGATTCAACACTACACGTGAAGACATCGCCCCCGCCTGTGCCGTTTGATGCATACATAGGACCCAGCCATCAAATCCTGGCGACCAGTTCAACGAAATCTTCCTGGGCCAGGCTTCATTGGTCATCATGGCGGCAAGCCGTCACCTTCTTTCTCTTCTTTCTTCACCGGTCAATACAAGATCACCGTCATGTCCCAAATCTGATCAACTTTGACTTCTTCGTCCACCGATCGGGACGATCGCTCGGTGGCCCCGGGTAGTGTTACGGGCGAAGAAGAGGCGGACAATGGCCTTGGGCGGGCACGCTCGCGCTAGGTTCGCAATCATTCATTAAACGTCATCTATCATCGCCATTGGTCATGTTCTGTCGCCTTTCATCATCGGCTTGCCGCCCCGTAACAATATTATGTAAGGCGGGTTCATATTTCCGTCCTTGTGCAAGCACACCAGTTTATTTCCTTTCGTATCTAAGCGTCATGTATATTTCCATGAAAACGAAATCGAATCGTAACCGATATGCCGAACCAAGCAGTTGTCTCTAGCACGTAATGAGAGTAGAATTTTTTTTTACTAAATACTGGTTATTTTTAAGCGAGTTCTGGCAAGTTATTTGCCATAATAATGCAGAGACCCGGATGCTATGCATATACGGCACCATCATGGTCTCTGTATTCAGCAAACGCGCTCCTTGTAAGGAGTGTAAGTGAAACTTGCATACAAGTATATCGATAATAGGTGTGCGGGGTATAAAACGAATGCAGACGGTGCGCTAGTCTGCCAAGTGGCTTGGCAAGAAAGCAGCTGCGATAACACTTTTACGGTGAATAAACGATATATTCCAGAGGTTTTGCACCCACATCGGTTACGCATTCTTCACAATCAAAGTTACATCAGCATCTAGCAAACTATGAACAGTATATCAGTCAAATAGCTTTGCCGTACCAAGGGCATTGTGGGATGAGTGGTAAATATTAACAAGTCGCGCGAATGATACTGCATCTTTGTCATTAGCTTTGTTCAGCTGCAGGAGTGGTCTTGGATGCTTCTGTAAGCTTCCGTAAAAAGAAAATTCTTCTACATCTGCTTCTGCATCTTTTCCTACGCTTTGTTCCTTACTTACGTTTATATTCATGGGCAACAAGGGTGAACTTTTGTGTGTAGCTGGGCAGTCATTCATCCTTCTTTTGTTTACACATCGTGGCTACGTTATACACTGTCGCGCCGTCGTTACCCAAGACGGTACACAGCCATCGCGCAAGTTAATATTGTTGGTTAAGAAAAACATTATTTCATTTCATGTGCTACATTAGTTTTATAAGAAATCTGTGGCCGCGAACAATTTGCGATTTTGCAGGCTTCCAGATTATACTGGAAAGAATAAATTCACGATTGCTAATACCTGGGAGTGCTACAGGCTTTGCAGCAGTGGTAACATCCGTTGTTAACTAAATGTGTTATTAGTCTCACGTACAGGCTGAAGAGAAAACTAAGTTATAGCTCAAAGACAGTACCTCCTTTATTCCGATAGTTTGCGCAGTCTGAGTGCACTAATAGGCCATTGATGCATCTTTCTGTAAGGTTTGGGTGCAACTACTTTCGGGTTATACTCATTTATTAAAGCGTTAAAAATGGCAACATGGCTTCAATGAAAGCTGGTTGCGGCTTAAAAAGTACGAAGGCTATAAGAGACGACGGCTGCATTGTTTGCTGTTTTTGAGGAGGAGGAGTACAAAGCAGGAGAACACTCCCGGTTGTAAAACCTATAATGAAGAACACGCATTTTAAATTTTCAGGTGAAATTTCACTAGAACAACACAAAGAAAGGCTGCTCCCATTACATCTGAAGCCAAACGATTTGGCAAGCGCGATGAAACATTTTTGCTAACCTTCCAAAGATCATTGTCGCTCACTGCATCATTTGTAGAGAAGTAAGCTATGTCCATATTTTCTCGCTAACTTCAGTATTCCTACATAGCTTGCACAGAATTTCAAAATGCAGCCATGCCGTAACAAGAATGAATTCTCAACTACGAGAGAGAACTGCAGTCCAAAATATTGTCGTTCATTATAAAAATTAAACTTATCGCTCATCAGAGGCTAGAAAGAGGAGTATACGAAACACTTCATTTAAGTTCCGGCGAGTTAACACCGCATGAGTCACTCCTGCGTTTGCTGAGTTCTCGTTCAGTGGCTTTCCGATTGACAATGCCAAATACTGCAGGCATAGTATTGTTTAGCGCACCACGGAAGGGCTACTACAAGCCAAGGAAAAATAGTGGACATTACGGAAGGGAGCTTAAACTGATGTCAAGGACGATAGCCTTTCCACTGCAGCACGATTAGCGAAATAAAACGATTACATGCACCAGTTCATGCTGGTTGAATAAAAGGGTTGTTGGTGTTGTTCGTCTTCTTTGCATTGAATAAACTCAAAACAGTTAAATAAAGTGACTTTTCAAAACACACTGCAGATGACCCGAGTTCATTTCTCGCAAAATGAAAGTTTTTCACGACGAACATAAAAAAGTGGGTCTAGCACCACTCCTACTCAATATTTCGTGGTCTGCCTTCAGTAAGGACTGCTGCACGTTTATTCAGCTTCGCGATGGTTATAGTGCCGTGGCCATCTGTGCATGTGGCGTGATGAATGATGGCACGTTGCGAGCGTAATGCTGAAGCGCAGGCAGCGCCGAAATAGGGTAGAGGTGGGAAAATGCAACCCGGGCGAGAAATTGGAGGTTTTCGTTTCCACGTTCTTTTATTGAAGGGGAGGGAACAAAATTAAATTCATTTTACTTTTTTGCTGCAAACTTTTTTTTTCGTGCCTTCATTTATTAGGTTCTGTGCCGCTCGGTGCATGACGGAGTTCAGGCATGAAGTTCACATATGAAAAAGAAATAGTCGTCAGACTGCTAAAGAATTCAAGTTCAAGCAAATGCAAAGTTTTGAGTCGCAGTGAGAATATTAACAACATGCATTTGAATGATTCGAATTTCGTCGCAGGTATTCTGATAGTATTCCCATGGCTGTAAAAAAGGCTAGAAAAGACGATTTTCCTTACGCTCCTCAAGCGCATATGTATTTTAAAGGCAAAAAAAAAAAAAACTCAATTATTCCTTGGTGAATGACGTACTCCGCTAAGATTGCAACGCAACAGTTTACTGGTAAAAAAGAATCCATCGGGTGCAGCGCGATAAAGATTTCAATACTGATTTTGCCATCACGGGCCCGTTTTGGAAGCAGAAATTATGTGTCGACACCCACCATTTTCAGCGCGGATGCTAAATATTGCGCAGCACCGCCATTAATATTGGACTAATGGTGGTGCATCCTTATCCGCGATAACATCTACAATTTAATCACCTGCAGAAAGAACTTAAAATTTGATATGCTCGGTAATAACTGGGTCGTTTGCTGTTTGACAAACGACCGCATTGCGGAAAGGCGTCATTTGGCATATTGGTCGTTTCGTAGTCATGCTGAGTAATGCCTAGTCTTTATAGTGATTACCACTCGTGCCTAAGTATATGTACTCATTTCCAGTCAGTGGCGGCCATTACAAGTTATCATTCGACGTATTGGTCATTGCATACCCATGCTGAGTCATGCCTAGTCATTTAGTCATTACCACTCACAGCTAAGCATATTTACTCATTTCCAGTCAGTTACAGTCATCGTTTGACATATTGGTCGTTTCGTAGTCATGCTGAGTGACGGCAAGTCATTGTAGTCAGTAACACTAAAGTTAAGCATGTTCCGTCATTTCCAGTCAGTTACTGTCACTACAAGTTGTCTAACAAATTTGTCATTCCGTAGTCACGCTATAAGCCTTGCTGTGTCATGCCTGGTCATTGTACTCATTACCACTCATAGCTAAGCTTATTTACTAATTTCCAGTCAGTTGCGCTTATTACAAGTCGTCGTTTGACATATTGATCGTTCCGTTGTCATTTTAGTCATTTTATGAGAATTTATTAGTCAATATTATCATTCATTAGTTCTATCGATATTTATCGTATAACATTTATTCATTACCAATCACCATCAATCAATTTCATTAATAATTTTGCTCCTCATAGATCCGTTATGAGCAATCAGCGCACAGATCCGATGCACAGATCCCGCGCACAATTCTCGCAGAAAGGCTGTCACCTTAAACTACTAAGCCACTGTCGCCTATCAGATCAAGCAATGCTACCTGCTGTCTAAATAGACGTGTTTCCTATGCGAAGGCTAAATACTTTATTATGTGAACTGGTAATATTCTGAGCTTGAAAAACCTAGAACGTCTGCTTGTAAAAATCAACACTAATGCGGGACGCCGCCACTCGAAATCAGTCAGTTCAGTCGTTCAGTCGTGTCCGACTCTGCGTGACCCTATGGACCATGTCACGCCACGCTTTCCGGTCTCTCACTATCTTCCTAACATCACATAACTTCATCTGCAGTGCCTCGAGGATGCCATCTAACCATCGCGTTCGCTGCCTACCCCTTCTCCGGCGACCCTCAACCTTTCCCAACTTGAAATCTTTCTCCAGCGACTCCTCTCTTCTCATCAGATGACCAAAGTAGCTGAGCTTTAACTAAAAAAAAAAATTATAACTGCAGACAGACAGAGACCGCTCTACATTTCGTCAGATGACCAAATAAATTCGGAAATAAAGGGATAAAGTCACTGGGCATGAGGTGAATTTCATCTGAACTGGTCTAGGTGCTTGCGAACCTATACAAAAATCTAGAAAAAGTAAAACGAAGTAGCGCACGCTTCAGCCGTAGGACCAGCACAGGTTGCCACAGCCGGTTCCACATGCTGCAATCGAAATTATATTTCGAACGTGGGGGCCGCGCAGCCGCAAACGTTAAAACGAAGCAATTTGCACTTTTTTTTAGAAAATAACTGCGACTAGACTTACTCTCCTATAGCGTACTGCACCGCTTCCCTGGCCACAGCCTGTGGAAAGCACAACAGATAAAGTGCCCAATAATTCAGGCATGTTCGGGAGGCCGATGTGGCGCGTTTCGAAATCTACTCACGTGTCGAAAATTCGATATTTCTCTCTCTACCGCGAAATCTAATTTTAACTGAAAATATATATTAGCCAGCTGTTTTTTACCACAACTCCGTTGTACATTTTCGCGAAAGTGCCGAGTGACCGAGACGTTCACAGAAGCGGAGAGAAGCTGAAAAAAACAACAATTTAATCACTTTCCGGCAGCGTCGTCCAAGTACTGAAGGAGATCAAAGATAATTGAAAACCAGACCAAACTGCACACAAAACAGAATGTACGAAAAGCAATTCTATCATGCCATATCTAATATCTCTACGCGATATAGCAAAACAACCAATCAGTATTTTATGTCAGCCTGAAACCTCTGCGAACCAGTACGCCTCACTACTCTTTGAATCATGAGGCGTCTCATCGTTATTTCTTTTCTAGTTAATTTACAGCTCCTCAAGTTATTTTTCCTCAATAAAAACTCTTGCTAGAAAACCACCCTATTTGTTCGTTTGTGTATTTGCAACTTATTTTCCTTTTGGTATGTGCAACCGTGATTCCCATTCCAGTATTACAATCTTCTACTGCTGAAATTTTGTTGTCTAGCGACTCTGAATTCCACTTCTGCGCAGTGCGGCATGCACATGTTTTAAGCCAACATTTTGAGACATACGTAACGAGGGTTAATAGAATTTTAGGAGCGTTTTGTTACAGCCACTCCCCTATGCTGCAGTGGGTCGTGGTGCAAACGCGGCTACCTTAATTCAGCATGGGATAGGGCGAAACATCTTCATATTTTACGGGAAGAGCTACTGCAGGCATTGTAGCCCCGAATGGCCTCAAACAGAAGCTCGTTGTCTGTGCGGCCATAGCGGTACTCGCACAAAAAAGCCCCAAGCAAACCTGAGCGGCAAGCCAAGTGGAAATAAATAAGACGTGAAAGACGAAATAAGGATATGAGAAATGAACAATAGATTAATAGGAAAAAAAGAACATGACCTGTGAAGTCAGGAAACCAAAAACTAAACGAACCTAGAAAAAAACAAGAAGAGAAAGCAAAGAAACGATATAAGGTCCAGGTATATGCAAGAAAGGCCACAACACATGTGATAAAAACAAAGAACGAAGCAAGAAATAGCATGTCATCTCTTCGTACACGTAACTATACGATATATTAGTTTAACAGGAGTGCTTTAGTTGTTTCGACTGCTTGATAACCCTTGGAAGTCATCGTCAGTAACTTAATAGAGAAGAGTTTCGATAGTTTTACGACATAGGACCCAGACATGCCGCGCAACGTACACAAACACGTGAATAGAACCATAACACAAGCGTACTATGCAGCCCAAACTCGCCCATCAAGCTGTTATTCTGAGTTTAACGATTTTATCAGCCTGACTATACCCACTGCTGGGCGAAGGCCTCTCCCATATTCCTCTAATTAACCCGGTGCTCTGCTAGCCGCATCCACTTGACCCCGCGAACTTCTTAACCTCATCCGCCCACCTTTACGACAGTTTTACGAAATTCCCTAGTGGTAAAGGACAACGTCAGCGTTCCCTATTCGGGATACCACAGAGCCATCGACGAATAAAAAAAATCACCTATCTATAGAATGTCATATGGAATCGTGTCTTCCTGGCGTGCCACTGCTGCGGGCGTCCCCATTTAGGGAGTCCTGTGGGACAAGTGCCAAGAACCCGCTGTGTCACGCCATTGCTGTTCCTCATTCTCCAAACAGTTTTTAAAATTCCGTAAATGAAGGAACGCAAACGGAAAATGCTCTCGGGAGATGAAGCATATACGGTCAGAACAGTAGAAAAGACAAAACCTAAAAAAGGGTTTTGCTTGGGACGACTTTTTCGACGATAGAGACCGCTCGAAATCGTTCATTTCACGCTGCCGTGCCTTCTACTGACGGGCACTGAATACAGCCTTTCAAAAAACACTTGACAAGGAGTTATGTTCGCACGGGTGGATGTATCGAAAGTAGTGACCTTGGCAAAAAATGATTCCGTTTCGAGATCCATACAGGGTAGTATATTTGAGCTTCGCTATTGAATGCCGCAGTAAAGTTAACGGCGGAAAATCAGAGCAGCCAGTTATGTTTGAGGGCGCACGAGTGCTCACTTGCGTTAAAAATAGCGAAATGATATAATACACTGTGCTGCAAGCTAGCGGAAGTCATTGATATTCTATAAGCACAAAAAGAGATGATAACCTCTTTGCTCGAATAAATAGCCGCATGTTGCAATTTGTCTTTTTCTAGTGATGTAAAGGTCTCAGCTAACTAGGCCTAGGCGAATATGTGTATAAAGTGAGGTCATATAATGCTGACGCAGCTTCGACCTGAACGCTATTTCATGCGATTCATAAGTTTGGTCACAATCTTCTTTACATGTGAATGAATGATCAATGGAGGTATGAAGGGCAGTCAAATAATCATTATTTATTTTCGGATAACGCAAATAACCGCTCAAGAGTTCATGCAACGGACAACATGTAAATAGCACAGAGCATAACACATCGTCTGTATTAATTCGTAGAACGAATCTATGGCGAGAATTTCAGCTTTGTCTTATTTTTGTTGCATCCGGTGGCATACTTCGTCCAGAGCGCAATATAACGCGACAGCGTTGGTGCCCACAAAACATATGACGTCATAATATAATGAACTGATTGGTCAAACAGGCATTACGGCACAAGTCGTGAGGCGAAATTCCTTTAAGAAAAACACTCATTTGAAGAAACACACGTGTTTTAACGGGAATTGAACCACTCCCCTTCCGGTTGCGATGTGGGCGCGGTGCCTTAACATCACTAGAATGTACGCGGTTGTGCGCTGAAATGGCTATATATATATCTGTACAAGATTGTAAATATTCTGTACAAAAATGCCTGGCCATCTCACCTGTCAACTTCCGACCTGGCAGAGTACAATGGCGAGGGAACATGATCCCACTTCAGTCAAGCGAAGCCGAAGAGCTGAATTCTTATCCGAAATTTGTAGCTCATGTTGGCACCTTCCGAAACTTCGGCCATTATATACGGTCTCGTAACGACGCAGATCCGTGGACCAGTCATTGGCTGTCCACGCCACCTGCTAACTGCCACCTCTCACAGGCACGCTTGCTACTAGGGCCATAATACCTTGACGAATTTACCAACTGTAACATAAATATAATAAATCTTCAAACTGCCCTAACACATGTATGAGAAGTTCTTAGATGGGTTCAGGCATATGTGCATGCTTCATCAGTAACCTTCCTTGACAAAGAACTGTTTTTCTTGGGTGGGGAAATGGATGACAGTGCCGCGTTTGGTGTTCGGCGCGTTAGGCGTTGCAAGCATATGTTTCTTGTATTAGCTTCCTTTTACCTTAGTTCTGAAAGTATATATTCTTGTCGGACTTGCAATAATATGCAGTTGAAGTTGCCGCCAAGTGTGTAATGTGTCCCTTTCGGCCTGCCTTATCTATTGTTTGCGCGCAAATTTCAAACGCAATGCCGGCAGATTGATGCGATTCATCGGATGTAATCTATGACACCAGCATATGTGATTTCCAAACCCGCGACCGCGCAGACGTGAGAAGAGTCGCACATGGTAAAGCACGTGTTGAAACTTATCGATTATATTTTTTTACTGCAAAAGTATTTTTAGCGCTTAGAAGTATAATTAAAAGCAAAATTTCTATATAGCGCAACATCTGTTGAGAAGGACATTTATCAAAAATGTAACGCTTAGCAAGCGGTGCGAAAGATAAAAGGCTCGGGTTGTTATCATTTACCAACTTTGAGCAGTGATTTCCAAATTATTGAACGCAAGAAAAACAGTGGAAATGTGGGGTTTTAGGTTTTTCTTTTATGTTGCACATTTTCTTTTATTTATTTGCCAATATCAATGCATTCTGCAATATTGAAACGCTAAATAACCCCCCCCCCCCCTCCCCGAACACTCAGGTCTGTGGGAATCAGTATGTTCCTGTGGCCTTTTCTCTTGTGTTTTGTCTTCTGGTTGGGTTATATATGAACTGAATGTTTTGTTCTCCCGAAATGTCTATCCTGTTTTCAAGAGTGCAACGAAGACAGCGAATGTGTAGGGTGAAAAAAAAAACTTTTTATTTATCTCTGCTCCATGCAGCTTTTTTCCCCGCTTCTGTTTCATGCCTCCATGATTTACCAAAACAGTGCAAGCGTCGACCAGAAGGACGAAGACACAGCTTCACCGAGGGCTTCAGTCGAGTGCGATACGAGTGAATGATTTCATTAAAACTAATACATTCTTTTATTTAGTTCGCCACGGCCTTAGCGGCACTTCTTTTCTATTAAGAAATTGAGTTGAGTACACTCAGCACCATGCACTGACGCTCCGGCCTCGTTAAGCATTCCGATCGTGAGTACCGGCCTGTGCATTGCAGTAAATATATAAGGTTAAAGCACCTGCACATTTAAAAAGGTAGCAGGCAGGCGGAATTTAATTAAAGTGCCGACTCGCATAGCAGAAAGCCGCTGTCATGGTGCCAAAAATTTTGTTTCAGGTCTCTTTTTGGTGCTCTATGCCTCTTGTGAACTGTGAAATAGCAAGACTTGAAAGGCAGAGTACGCGTCAAACGAGGTATAGCTCTTCGACATATGGTGGATGAGGAAGGCGACACTTCAACGGATGATCGTCATTCACGACTTACTAATGAAATGAAATAAACTATTGGATTAAAAGTTATTCACAAAACTAAATAAAATCAAACGAGAAGGAACATATTGGGACGAATGCAAGAAATATCGGGATTTTGTGTCGAATATATAAAAACACAGTCACCACTGAACTGAACAAACACTAGAGGTGTATTCTTTTAGCTGTCATGAAAGAATTAGTCCTAGAGCCTTCAAGTAATTGAGCTTTGATTCTTTCGTGTTCATTTTATGAAGCAATATTTTTCGTATATTGCAGACTTCGGAAGATATGCAGATTTGTGAACAAAAAAAAAGATAGAATTAGAGCACTTAGAAACCTCCTTGCCAGGTCACACATCATGTGCAACCCTCCATTATTGCTTCAAGTTTATGTTTCATGTTCTGTGTGTTTTCCGTATCACTATCACTCCCCGTCGCAGCACATCAGCTCTAAATCGTGTACTGCCCGAAAATCGGGGTAGGCAAAGCACCTCCAAATTAAAATATGTGTAAATCCTTATGGAAACAATAAATGGTGCACGTAAGGTAGCTCCCAGCATGGGACACTCAGAAAAGGAAAAGTGGCAACCAATTTTATGACCATATGACATCAGTACAAACGTTTTATTATGATTTCTTTCATAACAGATGTGTAATATTTTCACATCTATATTTTGCAATATTTGCAACAAGCGCAGAAGCAAAGTCCACCAATTAGGTTCGGTGTCCTGCAGTAAATCCTAAATATTGTCACGGACGAAATAGTACAAGGCATTCCAAATCACATTATGGTCCACGCCAACGTATCCAGTTTTAGTGGTCTGCCTAATTCATGGTCATACAAGTAAAGTGAGCCATGCAATGCAAGAGACGCGAACAAGACATTCCTGTAAATAGTATTACGACATGCTGCTTTCTGCGATCATATAAGCCTAGTATTAGAACTAGAGGAAGGCAGCTTTGATCGTCGCTAGCCATTCTTTACTGTTTATGCTGCAAGCCTTGACACGTAGGTTGTGGCGATCTATAGCTTCTGTCAAAAATGGAACAGGTAAACACTTTCAAGGCCCCGCATGATACTCTACAGCAACCCCTCAGCCATAAGAGTTGCATATACATCGATGAGGTTTGAAACGACGAGGAGGCAGAGGTTGCGGGTCGATTCGATTTCACATTGCATTTAATTCCGCTTTTATTACTGTCATGTCCCGGTTTGCGTTTCGAGCTTTGAGCAATCTAATAACTCCCTTTGTGGGCTGAACGATGCTTGAGTGAACAGAGATAGCAGAATTGCTCGGTCTAGCATTCTGGCATTGACTAGCGTATTTAATTACTTCACTTCACTATGCCAAGGCATATTGCAATACTGGAACGCTAAAAACCCCTGCACACTCTGAGTTGCGGGACACGAAGTGTTACCCCGAACATTTCGCTTGTTTTGCCTTTTAGATAACAAATAGAATTTGTCACAGGGTGAGTCACTTCTTTGGGTATTCATGGAGGGAGGCGGCTTGTTTTGCATACAGAACAGCTCCTAGTATTTGGCTGCGGGATGGAAAATATTTCGATATCACGTCCGCGCTGTGACATTGAAATGACTGAACGATCGAATTTGAATTTCAACGCTATGGCGGCTATGCATGCAGGATTACATAAAACTCCCGGAAAGTTCGCGCTTGGGCGGTGGGACAGAAAATGGGAACTTCGGTGACGAATTCTACAGAGGCAACTACGGGGAGGAAATATTACGTAGCGGTAGCCGGTGTCTATATACGTGCTTCTTTGGGGATACAATGTTTACAAGAGAGACACTGTGTCGACGCATTAGATTTGGAAGAGAAATGGGCCACTGTTCACACCCGACATGCGAAGCCGCTTTTATTGAGGTTCCCGTGCGGGATAAACAACTGGTGTTGCAGAAATGTCACCGATTCACGTAAAAGTGGAGCCTAGACATTGCGATGATGAAAACATTCTTAAATAATATCAAAAGGCTAACAGAGATTTCAGCCACGTTTTCACATCTCAATGTGTAGTTCGTCTCAAAATCACGGGATTGTTACCCATCAGAAATAATGGGTAGCTACTATACAGGCGTACCCATTACCCCAGTAGCACCAATGTAAAACAAAAAAGCCAATCATACAGCCAACTATCATGTGTTGTGGCGAAACTCAGGCGAGTATGTGGCAGAGTCCGTTTTAGATTTGTGTCATTCTCGCACATTGCAAAAAAACGGCACTGGCTCCTCGCTGTGTATATCTCCGTTACTATTCCAAAAAAAGCCTTTCTGAAAATAAAACAAACATCAACACAAACCCACCATGAAGGTTTGATAATTTTGCAAATTACAGGCTCCTCGGAGCATGCTTTAACTAGCACTCTTAATCCATGAAGCAGAGAACAGGACTTCTTTAAATTATTCTTTCTGCGATTTTCTTTTCGCTTTATTCAGCCCCTTCTTTAGGCTCATATTTTGCACTGGGCAGATAAATTCGCACGCAGCGCTCCTGCGACGCACAAAAAAGTCTAGGAAACTACTATACGACTGTAAGCAAAATTTATTGCACTTTCTCCGCATAAACTGTGCTACTAAGAGCCTCCAAACTGCTTTCCCGGCAGGCAAGCTTCCTGCAAGTTCGCAGGCGCATTCTCAACTATCAGAACCAAGCATGTAGCTGGCGATGTTTTTTGCGACTAGCTTTTATCTACGTAACACCGGTTAGATGACCTATCAGAACCAAGCATGTAGCTGGTGATGTTTTTCGACTAGCTTTTATATACGTAACAGCGGTTAGGTGACCGCCAATGGGAACAAGCTAGCGCAAAACAGACAAAAACATAAAGAATGTAGACAGGACGACATGCTTCCTGTCTACGCCACTTCAGTTCTTGTGTCTTTTTGTGCTAGCCTGTTCCCATAGCACAATGCACCAACTAGTCTTGAGTAACTGACCACACAAAATGCGCGGGTTAGAGTGTGAATGAGTTAAAGGCAGGGAAAAATATACGCAAGATGTACTGTGGCAAGCTCAGGAATAACACCTTAGGCATTTAGCTTACATCAATGGCGCTTAGCTACACTATTTAATTGAATACCCTGTAGGTTGGGTACGTGGATCTGGTGACGAGGTGCGTTGCGAATGAAGGAAAAGAAAGATAGAATTTACAATATTCAGCAGAGAAAAAACGATAATTCTGATTGGGGCGAAATAGTTAGCAATGGCCGCCGTTAGAAAGCCTAAAACTATTCGGCACTTACGTCTATGTCGATTAAAACGGTTTTCTTTACAGGGTTTTTCCAAACCAAATCTCCATTACACGTGGGCTGTGATTTCCCTAGCCGATAAGCGATTTTTTTTTAATATTAAATTAAGAAATGGCTGTTACTTTGGAAGCAGCTCTATAAAAGGATAAAGATTTTTCTAATTTTTATTGCGTTATTGACCTGAATTAGTACCGTAATCAGTTTAGGGTGAAAGATGAATACAAAGAAGAAAAACCAACGCGCCGATGGTGGGAACCAAACCCGCAACCTCCAAATATCTCGTCCGGTGCTCTTACGAATCGAGCTACGTTGACGGCTGTCCAACTTTCTTGTTTGATATCAACGTTGCGTGTTACCTGACCTTGAAAGTGTTCACCAGCGCCACTCTCTTCCATAGCAATGTTGTTGTTGTTGTTGTAGTTGTGGCTGTAAGAAGAAGGAAAAAAAAATGCATGGGCCTGCTACTGGCTCTGTAGCTGAGCCACCTCCGCTACCTCGTGAGGACAGAGGAGAGAAAGTAGAGAAAAAAGAAAAAGAAGAGGGAGACAAAGATGCGCGCCGCAACAGCCGTCGTCCAACACCTAAGCGGTGGCGGGTGCAATAACGACCTACAACAGATAAAAATTCGGCGGCTGGCTGGCCCCGCCGCAAGCGGAATTGACCCACCGTCCCAGCCCCGTAGGGCCAGGAACAGCCCTCCATAGCGATGAACGTGGAACCGTGCAACATCCTGTGTTACCGCGAGTGTCACGTAACACGTGATCAACATGGGTGAACAGACGTTGTGCGAGAACCGTCTTGCGCTATACCTATGGCTTCAAGACTGCCAGAACCGAGACCTTCGTAAGCTAATAGGCAGAAAATGAAGGGGGAAATGAGGTTCTCGTTATGATATACGGAGGAAAGAAGCCAACAGTCAGCGAGGCCAAGAAAAGCGTAGGTATTTTAGAGCGCAGCTCTTTGGCGCCCGTTCCTGGGTTTCGCGGCCTCAGCGTTGTCCCTCGTAACCAGCTCCACTTTCACTCCCACCCGGCCTCGGCGGCCGCTTTTCGATGGAGGCGAAAAGCAAGGCGTCCGTGTACTGTGCGATGTCAATGCACGTTAAAGATCCCCAGGTGGTCGAAATTTTCCCAGTCCTCTACTAGGGCGTCTCTCTTAGCCTGAGTCGCTTTGTGACGTTACACCCCACAAACCAAACCAAACCAAACTTTAACTCCCACTTACCCTCCTTCCCTTACGGCGTGAATCAGATGTCCACAGAAACAAGTGTGACAGATACTGCGCCTTTCCATTGTAACCAGCTCCTCTTTCACTCCCACCTTCCTTCTTTCCATTATTGCATGATTCAAGTGTCCACAGAAGCAAGTGTTACACATACTGCGTCTTTCCATTCCTGTGAACCAATTATAAAAGGCACGTTTCAGAGCTCAAGTGGAATGCGTGAGCAAACATGGTACACACTGCTAAGATAATAATTGATGAATAATGCGAGCGCCCACACCCTGTATAGAATAGCGCGAACACAGACACGCACAAATTACGTCCAAATGAACGAACTCAGCGCTATTTCCTTTGTTTTCTCTTGTGTGCATCTCTGTGTACGCTGTTCGAGACGTGATGTTCAGCCAACTCGCCCGCCAGACCATTTTAGCTGCATTTGAGAAACTGAATATAGGTGAAGTAAAAAAGGACTTAACAGCACAGACTTCATGAATACTATTACCATTTCTTACGTCCTTCTATAGAATTCAAGTACCTTACTACACCATGCAAGCGCCATCCGGCTAGCGTGTAATCATGAGCAGCGATAAACAAATGGAATACGGCTGGAAATCAACCGGTACCTTAATGGTACTTGAACCGAAATGAAACTTGCACTGTACGGCTAGCTCGAAACGCCGGCCTTTGCATCTTACTGGGATGTGTCCCAACATATATAAACTACTTGTAGCGGTTCCTAGCGAAAACCAGAACAAAGTCCCCATGGGAAGGTTTCACCATCAAGAGGAGTCTCACTAAACCAAAGAGCCAAAATACCAGACGACACTGGAGTAGCCTATACGTTGGTGATAAAAACGTGCGAACGTCACACTGGCCTTCACCATTCCAACATGTTCTGCGAAGCATGATTTCTACAGCTATAGCTTCCGCCAAAGAGCCCCTTGTAAATACGTCCACGGTTTGCTTGTAGCTTTTGAGAATTACCGGCCTTTGTTAATGGGCTCGTCAAAGAACAACTCGTCCCTAAACAAGTACTTCACAAGATTTGAGCAGTTCTGATTGCTCTCCATTGCTTACTGCCAGACTCTACAAAAGTGTTTATAAAAAACTGTAACGACGCTATTTGCTCAAACTCATTTAATATGGAAGAAAAAAACACCACGCTTTGAGCTGCTGCGACATATAAACGTTTCTTCATATGTGGCACGAGAACTTTAACAAAACTGGCTTTTGATAACCCTGCTTTCCGGCTTTTAAGAGCCTTAATTATAGCGTAATTGTTTTTCTTTCAATCTTGTAGCAATAATTTGCGCAGAGTTTTCTCATTCCAAATTGTTGGTACTTTTGCTAAAGTCCGCAGAGGCCATTACTGCCAGTTCCATTCCTGGCAACCATTATCACAACCGCTTATTTCTGCTGCTTAAAGCATAATCTTTGTTCCTAAATATGCGTCATCTGCTGTTAAGAGTAACGCTGATTTTCTACGATTGTTTATCAATGTGTAGTAAGCATGCAGCACAAGTAGTGAGTGATAACGAGAAATCTACGCTGCTCTCTTGCTGCTCTCCACAGACGATATAGCTTGGTACTGCGCTGCGGTTATCAGAATGTTCTGTAGAAAATTGTTGTACAAACGCGAAGCCCACATTGGTCAATTGCTCAATCTGGCATCCTCTCAGATACTCTTTATTGATGCATTCGATCGCTCAAACAATTATTAAATAAATAATTTTAAACCAAATTGACTTCAAATGTTATGTTGTTAAACTTGTTTTGGTGTCAGAGGTGGGACACAGTTTGTGTTACTTATTCATTCGTCTAGTGCTGTGTAAAAAAAAATTTACCACCAAAATATTTCAGAAAAAATGCAGCAGTCAACATGCACAAAACTAGTGCCATAAACGGAGATCTTGAAATTAAAGGAACTAATAACGAAACGCATTAAATTTAGTGTGACGAAAAGTTTTTTACAAAAGAAGATCTTATAAAAAGAAGATACCTACATAGCTTTTAATTATCATGAACGCACTTGAAAAAGATGAAGTAAATAAAACGAGCGAGACCCCCAAATTATATACTATTACGTGCCTTTCCAACCTGCGCCTTTCACGCGATCTTCCGTTCCACAAAACGGGATTCAGGAGAGATCGATAAACTGAGGAAGCGCTCTGCAATTGCAATGTTGTTGCATTTGCAATTGCAATTGCAAATGCAACAAAATAACATCAAAGCCGAGCTCTCACCAGTGGTCAAAAAACACCACTAAAATTTCGCAATAAAGTACCGAAAGAAATCGTTTAAATGAGCTTGCGTCGAAAAAATGGCGCTGAGAGTGATACAACACAGTCATGTCAACTCCTAAATGCAGGTTGTTTCTCCCCACTACAAATGACTTGTAATGATTTCTAATTTATTTATTTAATATTTATTTATTTCAAAATACTGGAGGCATTAGCCCAAGCAGGAGGGACGTACCATGTGACAATCACACACAGAAACAAAATACAATACACACCCCAATTCGGAATGAACTAAGAAAATAATATAAAATAATAATATCATTGATAATGAAAGTTGAACAGCCTAACCAAGCAAATGATCTTCCGGTGGCTTGTTAAAATTACTGCTTTGAAAAAGAAATTCTGGCAGCAAATTCCACTCAGACATGGTTCGGGCGAAAAAACTGTACTTAAATGAATTTGATCAAGCAAAGACATGTTGCACCATGTGTTCCCTAGTGTGTTGAGTTCGTCTGGCAGTAGAAGGTTGGACAAAGTTAGGTAATGGAATATGCATTTCCTGTAACAGAATCTTGTGAAGGAACTAAATTCGGTTTATTTTGCGGTGGACTGAAAGGACCTGGATGTTATTTTTATCGATTAGCTATGGGTGGGAAAATCAGATCCGCTGTACTTGTGGAAAATAAACCTAACTGCTTTCCTTTGGATCATTTCGAGAGCAGTTATGTTCTTTTTTGTGTGAGGATGCCGAATGATAGAGGCGTACTCGGCTTTAGTCCGGATAAATGTGTTGTATGCCAAAAGCCTAATATTGAAAGAGGTGCGATTAAGTGGTCGTTTTAGGAAACAAGAGTGTTGATAATGCTGAAGAACAAATTTGTTCGATATGCGGTGACCAGTTGTATTGATTGGTAAGTGTCAACCTAAATACTTCTGGCTTGCTACTTCCTTAATATTGAAGCCTTGAAGGGAATAAGTGATTGTGCTAAAATATGTTTTCCTAGTTCCACGTAGGAGTATAATTTTCTTGCTTTTAAGTCCCATGGTGCATTCCACACACTATTGGTCAATAGCTGTCATAGAGGCTAGGAGAATACCATGATCAGAAGTTTTACTTATCTGCCTAAACACTGTGAAAACATCTGCAAATAATCACATAGATACGAAATTTAGAATAACATCAGGCAAATCATTTATATATATCAGTTCAGTTCAGTTCAGGCGTTCAGTCGTGTCCGACTCTTCGTGACCCTATGGACCATGTCACGCCACGCTTTCCGGTCTCTCACTATCTTCTTAACATCACATAGCTTCATCTGCAATGCCTCGAGAATGCCATCTAACCATCGCGTTCGCTGCCTACCCCTTCTCCGGCGACCCTCAACCTTTCCCAACATCAAATCTTTCTCCAGCGACTCCTCTCTTCTCATCAGATGACCAAAGTAGCTGAGCTTTAACTTTAGAATTTGACCCTCCAATGAGCAGTCAGGGTTTATGGTCGACAATATCGACTGATTTGATCTTCTGGCAGTCCAAGGAACTCTTAAGAGTCTTCGCCAGCACCACAATTCAAACGCGTCAATTCTTCGGCGGTCAGCCTTTTTCACAGTCCAACTCTCGCATCCATACATCACAACTGGAAAAACCATAGCACGGGTTATACGGATCTTGGTTGGCAGACTAATGTCTCTGCTCTTTACTAGGCGGTCAAGGCTAACCATTGCTCTCTTTCCCAGAAGCAGGCGACTCCTAATTTCATGGCTTTTATATATATAAGAAACAGTAATTGACCCAATACGCTTCCCTGCGGTACACAGGCCACTCGTGATGCGGAAACGGCGCCATTAACCTCAACAAACTGACTCCTCTTTTCAAGTAAGCATCTATTCATTGAACTATGCGTTGTGAAAGGCCTATTAGCTCTAATTTATGAATGAGTTTATTGTGTGGGACCATATCGAAGGCCTTGGCAAAATTCAAGAACAATGTGTCCACTTGGTCGGAATTGTCAAGAGCATAGGATAAGTCTAACAGTCGACCCAAGTTGGGTAACTGTTGGCAATCCATTTCCGAATCCATGTTGAAAATGTGAAACAAAAAAATAATTTTTATTACTGAGAAACTCCCTAACAATACCCGCCAGAAAGCGTTCTAGAAATTTGCAACAGCAGCTAATTATTGATACAGGTCGGTAATTGGATAGTATTGATCGATCACCTGATTTGTGATAGGCAAACATGTTGCCTAAATGCTCAACAATTTATGAAGCATAGCGCTTTAAACAAGTGTTTGGAATGCCGTCCACTCCACAGCCTTTCATTTTGTCAAGCTGACGTAGTCATAATATTACTCAATATAGCGCAAATATTTTTCGTTTTTTTTTTGTAATTATTCGCCGGACATAAATGTGTCAGTTGTCCTTGATTATTTTAGTTCCCGCTTCTTCATCTTTAATGGTTACCACCGAAGTAGCAACAACAAAGCCTCATCGCACGTTTCCCTTTTCCGGAAATACACGCATGGACATGTTTCTGCTACAGCTGAGCTCGAGGTACTCTTTTGCTCTTTTATTTTTCGCATATATTACGTATCGGGTTATGTTCCCAATGCATTTCACGGCCCGACAAAGCTTCACCCTGCACTTCTCTTGAATTAATAACACTCCCACAGCTAGGAACTCGACGAGAAATGTGTATAGAATGGAGTTTTCATACGCACATTCATTTTGTACCACCCCACATATGCCCGAGTTGCTCAACTTTCTCTTGTCCATCCACCGTCTGTGGAAAAGGCGTATTATTCCTGACAGTCTGTATGCGGCGGTCCTAATTCTTCGCGTATTTGCTACAGTATTTTTTGCTGAAAAAAATCAGCATGTATGCACCTCCTTGGTTGTTTCTTCTTGACTCGTACATGTTTAAAGAAGGCAGAGCAAAGGGTTGTAAGCACTGAACGGCTTCACCGCTGGATCTTTTATGACGACGGTAACAGCGTAGTCAAACTCCCTGCCGCCTGACGTCAAGTGCCAGGATGTTCTCACGTTTTTAGACTGGTGGGCTGGTTGCTTGAATAATTTATTGCACAACTCGCTGATATATATACCTTCGGAACGTTCAATCCTTGCTCAGTCAGTTATGCGATCCTCAGAAATGATTTATTTACTTATTTATATATTTTTACTTGTAAATATTTTTAGCGTTGAAAAATTATAGTCATGGTACGTATCCGGACGCAATGTAACAAAATTCGTGGTGCATGTTCTTTACTTGCATTAGTTACGAGCAGCAAAGGGACATATGGGGACATACTCAATATAAGACAGGCATCAACGTACGTGCTGCCATTTAGATCAGGTAACGAACCCATGCCAGCGGAACATCGAGTGAGGTGGTTTTATAGTCATCTTTTTTTATAACGGTACCCTTGAAACATTTCCTTCAGGATACTCAAGAAACCAGTAAATAAGATCATGGTTTCATGCGTATGGTTTCAGATAAGATTCTGTATTTTTCTTGGTGTCTTAACTTGATAAAAGTCCCACAGCAACGCTGTATCAATTGCACACATTATTAAATGGTCCAAAAAATAGGTTCTGCTCAAGCACATAAAATAGGGACCCTTTATTTTCGATTGCGTTTCTCTCGCAATCTAAAGTTCTAAGTTCTAAGTGTTCATGTTACTGTCATTATCTGGACTGAACTTGTACACGCAATTGCAATAATGAAATGCGAGTCGTAACGTTCTCTAGCAACGTTGTGCATGGAATGATATGCTCCAAACAAGCGAAAAAATGGTTACACGCTTACCGAGAAAACATTCTAACAGTCAAGTCACTGCAAGAAAAGGCAGCGCTGCCTCCATCGATTACCTCTTAAGTAAAGTTCTACTGGCGAGAAGCGTGCAGTGTGGAAATTCTGGAACGATAATTTATATAGTAACCAGGTACGGAGTGACTATAACGCAAGATTTTAAAACAACTACTAGTGCAAAGCTTTTTTACGCAAAAAAGTCACTGATTTCTTTTTATTTTGCTTTGTTTTATGAACACACTGTTATGTATTTTCAAAGTTTCGTCGCGATTGTCAAAGTTTGCAACTGGTCCGCACTGATCAAACGAGCAACCTGGATGTTCGCCCTGCATGCTGTTGAAATCGGTGGCTTTGAGAGCTGCCGGATGGCGACAGGAAAATATGCGATCCTCCGAGACATGCCCGATGTTTAGGCTTCTTTGCGGTTTCGAGCAGGGTCCCGTGTTAGGCTCTGTTCAGGGTTCACCCCTTGAAATAGGCAGCTTCCTCTGTGTACTGTAGACTTATCCTCCGAGTTGACATTTCCAAGACTGTTCTGACTGGTAATGACGGGCGTCTGAAACATCAATAAAGCACCCACGACGACGATGTATGGCTTCCTAAATAAGCCCCTTACTGGGCTCAGTTGCGCCGCAAACAAACTGCACAACTTAGCGGCGGCCATAGCAGGATACCTACTCAGCGGCCGTCGAAATAGAGAATGTGCACGCTTCTCGGCATAGCTCTATTCAATGCCACCAAATGAAAACATCAAGACAAACCTGCTAAAGACAGAAAGATTTGCAGCACTTCTAAAGCACTCACGTGTGGGTGCGGTCATACGAGAAAATTTTCGGCGCATCTTGTGCTACAACGAGAGGGACAAGGTGGCACCTAGCGGCATTGAACATAAATAAAGAAACGTAACCAAGCTACATGGGCATATTAAAAGCACGTGCGCGTCAGCCAAACAAGCTCGTCTTCAAGGCACTGAAACCGCCAAACTTGAATTTCAGCATTAGTAAAAAAATGTTCAGATTTATGCTCCTCTGTATATTTTGAGTTGGTGGAGCGGCACTTGTTCCATGTCGAATATGGCAGCGGAAAACCGTCTCTTAACGCTCAAACTCACGACGATAGTTACACGGCCTGAACACTAATATTACCATTTCTCAAAAGCACAAATTATAATGTGGGCGCTTTTGTTAAGCCATTCTTACCACATTAATCCTTGCACTCTCATATTGGTAACTTACTTTGAAAAAAAGCGAGCCCTGTTCTGGAATTTTCATTTGTTGAGTGCGCAATAAATGAAAGCAATTATTTGCCTTCAACTGTTTTCTTGCAAATCAGGATTCTTCAGATGTGGGCTTCTTTGGCAATCGCTTTTTATATTGCTCTCTCCAGTAGGTATATATAAATGCGCTATTTTTATTAAATGCCTAAACTCTGTGTACTGTTTTGTTGCTGAAATTTGATACGCTGATATTATATGACGTGTTGTTTTCGTGCTCTAGCCGATGCTCCTCTGCGTAGAGCAAGTCGTCTAAATACTTCCTCGCTTTCGACGGTGCCTTCGCTTCGTTTCTTCTTCAGCAGCACTTCCGCATATTCGTTGCAATGCATTTTTGCATCTTTCAGACGTCATAAGGAAACAGTGCGTATAAAATAAATGAAGCAAAAACAGATTTAACCCACAGCACTTATCCCGCCTAGCTGCGCCATGTTTTGCGGCATGTCTGCCGTTCCGTTTATATTGGTGCAGTGGACGGCTTCAAATTGTGTCTGGCGCGAAAAGTGCTCTAGTTACGCTCCATGCGGCGTAATAGGATAGAGTACTTCCTGCACGCAATGTTGATGCTTAGCAGAGTGGCAACGAGGCCCAGAATTGAAAATACGACTCGCTACACATTGTCAGAAGTTGTGCAAAAAACTTGAAGCTATGTTTCTCTTTTGAATAATTTTTGATGAACAGGGAGGGTTCTTTATGTACTCATGAGGGTATCTTAAAGGCGCTCTTTTCTGTTGGTTCAATGTTTCAGTTTCTACCACTACAATTTAGGATGTGCATGCTAGCATAAAATTCGCAATAACGAAGATGGGAGCCCTTTATGACTTTTTCGCTAGAGCTCTCCAGAAACTCGGCTAGCAATAAATAGCGTACAGGATTTTCCCGCCTCAATGAGAGACGCCGTAACTGAGCATGGAGCTTTTGTATAACAGCACTCATACTTTCACCTCCATCGACCAATAAACTCGTCCGATCTTGTTTGTGCCGTCGTCGCTCGTCGCGCGAGTAATGCAAGCTCTGACACCTACAGCAGCTCCAACGCGCAAGCCTCCCCGAAGGGTCTTCCAAGTTCGAAAGCCATCAGAGAGAGTCATATAACCGATCACTAACTGATCACTGACTGACCATTAACTCCTAAACAGCTTTCACACACAAACAAAGCATCGCAGGGGATTGCAACCTGAGTACTCAGGTTCAGTAACAGAGCGTCTTAACCACTGAACCACCGTGAGGAGTGGTTTCGACCGGTTTAACAAGGTTTAAGCATGGTACAACATAACGATTTTAGCTCGGCGGCCTCCAGATTACGATACAAACCCGCGGCCTCCGTGATCACATGCACCGCTGCACCAGAACTGATCTTAGAAGCCATGCCTAAACTTGTCATGTGATGCTGTGGCACCCAGATAGCGCCACATGTATGTGCAGCTGAAACTGCAGCTTTCTGTACCTTTGCACTGTAATCTGTTTTAACAGAAATACCTCCTACCTGTTTCTTTTTTCTTTCGCCACGTGTTCACTAACTTCCCATGTAAAAGAATATTTCGAGATTTAGAACTATTTTTCTCAATACAAAATGGGAAACATTGTGCGTCCGCATCTTGGTAACATTGCCTTATCATCCTAAATGTTTTATTACCAGAATTTCCTGCAAAGGTCTCCGCATAGGCACCATGATAGGAATCAGAAGGCCTGGTTCGTATTAATGAGGAAATAGATAAAATATGGCTAATATTTATCGGCGGCAGTTCAATTAGAGTTGTGCGCAAAAATAAGTTTAAAAAGACAAGCAAAAGTGGCTGCATTGCGCACCTGTTGACTTAATAAATCGCACGTTATAATGTCCAGACAGTGGATAAACACCATCTTACGGGCACTTTCTATCGGTTAAATTTGACTTCAAGATAAAATTGAGGTCTCAAGGGGGCATAATGGTGTTAACGCGGTGGGGAATGATCAGATGTACACATTCACAAGTCATCTTGACAGACGCATAAGCTTAATACATTAAACACCTTCGTGGTCGTGATAACCAACAGCAGCGGTTGACCGTGAGCCGGATTATCCCAAGTAAAAAGCGTGTGCAGACACTCTTACGCCTACCGTGCGATGTCACCGAGCCAAAAGCGAAAACGTGCGTCAATTAATGTCGCAGAAGCTTGGGACCTCATCCTACTTGCTAGAATTAAGCCAATTTTCAACAAAACACAGTTCTGATAAACATGTTGATATATAGTGATGAAAACTGCTACATACCGAACAGAGCTGTAAAACCACAAAGTAAATTAACTTCCCTTACGATTCGGAGTAACTTTCAATCACCCGTTTTTGCTAACATTTTGGGAGAACTGCCCATTTTGGGTGACGAGCAGGGAGCGGATGCTTAAAGCCCTCTCTTCAAACTTGTGCACAAACCTCGCATATTCGGTTACCACGCAAATAGAACTGTGTGGAAAGCGTGTATTCACAGTATATACTAGAGAATCTATAACACCTGCGGAATATCAGCAAGCTGCAGTGGAATTTTCAAGAGAATGGTTAGTCAGTGAAAGTTGCATGCATCGTAGGCTGACAAGGAGTCAAAGGATTCAGTGAGGTCATTGACGTCGTTGTTATACCATCAATCGTTTGTTATATTACTGTAACCGTTAGTTTTATAATATAATAAGCCATTTTTAATACTGTGCACGTTAACGAAGCGCCGCTTTGAACGGTCATCACTAAGAATCGTATTGGCTTAAGTGCTGCCAATAATATTCTTTTTTTCCCTCAAACCGCCTGGCTGACGAAGACCAATTATTTTTTCCATCATCCGCAAGCTAAACGGTTTCTTAACATCTAGGAAATTAGGCTCGTGTATTAAGGCACACAAAAATCCCTTGCCTTTCTATTCGTCAACAACCAAAGTACATTGAGGCCATCTCAGCTCTTTGACAGGACCTAACCTTCAGTGACCTGCTCAGCTTGAAACTCGATCGCTTAGGTGGCTGCAATCATTCTGGTAGAGACTTTCTTTTAAGGTGAAAGCCTTTAATGGATCATGGTTTTCGTGAACAAAATGTGACCCGCTTTTGCGGCGGCTCTCATTGGTCGATGCGGGATGACGTCACAAACCTCTCGACGAATCAGAGAGCGCCATTACGGTATGGGCAATTAAAGCCAAAGCTAATGTGAATACTAGGCACTAATTAGTCAAATGTTAACTAGTACTTAATAAAATCACTCATTAGTCAAACGTTAATTAGTACTTGGTCACTAATTAATCAAACTCTTATTAATATTTAATCATCAATGAGGAGGTCAGGAGACATTACTGTGCCGTTCGTGGTCGAAGTTCAGAACATTCCTGATACGCTTTCCCATTTCACTACTTTCGCTCGTAAAGTACATCGTAATTGTTTTTTTGTTTTTTTTGTTGCGTGTGGCTCTTGAAGCTCACTATTATATACAACACTCTCAAAAGAGCTTCAGAAAACAAAAGTAAACAGGAGAGATATTGTGTCCTAGTGGCTGCTGAAAATAGGTCCTCCTACATTTAGGCAGTGCCATCTGATGCCACGAAGCAGGATTTTGAGAGAGAAGACAGAGGACCACTGCTGGCATGTTCGAATGAACAACGCTAAGGCGACAGTTTAATACGTGGAGGGAGACGCACTACAGAGATGGACATGGCTTGTGCACTGCGAAAATATAAATGAAGAACCATGTGAAGAAATGTTTTCATTCGGAGTGCTCTCGATTTTTCGGCGAATCGTATCCGTATGTCAAGGCTACATGCTATTAATGGTGGATAATCTTATACGCGTCAGGATTAGGAGTACCTTTGCGTGACAAGGATCAGGACAATGTTCTTACGACAACACCCTTTTTAACGATGAGAATAGTGACAAGGCGCTGTTTGCCTCATAGAAGAGGAAATACACGCAAATAAGTCTGGAACAAGTCAAGACCCGTGTTTCCGGAAAACTTACGTAAGCTATATATACGCCGAACTCGTTTTCGTGGTTGCGTAAGCGTCACGTTGACACGCTTGTAAAGATGAAAGAACAGCTTACAACGGCTGCTTGGTCAATCTAGACGTATGCATCAACGATTCAGGTTCACTATTGGTTAATAAAATTTACTGGCAGCAGTGCTCCTTATTTTCCCATTTCTTATTGTAAAGCTTTTTTTTTTTTCGAAGCTCTAATTTTCATCTTCAAATTTTTTACAGCGTTGTACGCGTCTGACTGAAAGAATGGTTCATAAAAAGATTATAAACCACAAAACTAAAAGATCAGAATGATTCGCCCGTTTTTAAAAGTACAAAGAAATAAAGTCAACAAGCTTAAATTTATGAATACTTACACGAAGAAAAATACTTTGATTTTTGAGCAACAGAACAGTGAATCATTGCTCTTCGTTTTAAAATCCTCGTCTCCCGTTAAAGGAACTCCATAAAAAGAAAAGTGTTTGGTGACGTTCCTTATTATCCGCCTGATTACTGAGTGTATATCAGAGCTGGAGTTCAAAACAAAAGCAGGGGGCTTAGCTTTCATGCTCACCTTCCTTTCGTTTTTCCTTGCAGTAGGTAGCTAGCAAAACTTTAAACCTACTTTCCAGAGTCAGCGTAGTGCTTTTTAGCTAGAGTGCTCTAGGGCCGTATTCTCATTATATTCACTCTCTGTCTCCCGTTTTATTTCAAGTGGCGTCTGCGTGACAAATAGTAAGATGGATTCCACAGTCAGTAGCATTACTCGAAAGAAGCAACAGACAAATCGCCCCCCCCCCCCCCCAAAAAAAAAAAAAAAAGAAACACGATAGTGGTTGTCCTTGTCTATGAGAGTCTTCACCACTCGCCGCACAGACGGAAAGCCACTGGCTGCTACACGTCGCTAATGGTGAGGCCAGTAACGTTACGCCAAAAGCTTGATCTGCTTCAAACGACGCTTGTAAGTCGTTGAAATGAGCACTCCAACTGGGGCTGAAGAAGGAGGCACTCGACAAAGTGTCGCCATCTTTACGGGCTATTGAGGTTGCATCATGGCCAGTGGACTTACGATTATTTCACGGTCTTCCACGTGAATTGAAAGGCTACCCTGGGCTTTGGAGACGTGGGCTTCGGACCGATCTTTTTAGTCGAGCCACTCCAGAGGGCTCTGTGCCGTCACCCCATGCTGTTCAATGTGGTGGTGGCTGCACTTCCCCCGCAGCTTTCGATAATTCCTAATGTTCCCCATGCCATCTATGCCAAGGATATTATGCTATGAATTACGAAAGACTTCGACGGCCGCATATAAGACAATCTTCAAGAAGCCATGGAGGTAACACTAAAATATGGGACTGACAACACTCCGAAATGCGCCTGAGAAACCACAGCGACTTGTTATTCGAACGCGCGCGAAGACTCAATTAGTCCAGCCCGAAATCAGCCTTCTGTTCGAAGTAGCTCCCATCCCTAGAGTGAAAATACTATGGGTGCTGGGCCTGTACCTGCAGTCTAAAGGCTAAGGGACCAATACTATACAGCTAGCTTCCTTGCATATAGCAGCGCGACGAGTGTACGGAAAGGACAATGATAAAGACATAGATAAAAGAATATTGATTTCCAAATTTTGCTGATGACTTCTCGCTTTGGAACGAAACAAAGTGCCAGCAGAAAACGCGGTGTCTCTTTCCTGCTGCCTATACGTTTGAATAGAGGGAAGTCAGCGCTCATTTCACTGTGCGTTTGTCGTCATTTTTACCGCACTCTGTTCGCGCTGCTACACAAGGTACCATAAACCAACTAGTCCAACAAGCAACTATACTGTACAGCTTCTCCAGAAACAATCCGCGCAGATGGCACGCTGTTCCACCGCATTTCCACCAGTCGCGGAGGAAAGTGACTCCATGTGAATCGTGCAGGTGCTGCTACTCAGCCGTGTGACCTTTCACGCACCCGATCAACACCTGAATAGGAGCGAGCTCAATCACCTGAACAGACTTCTGTAAATGATGGTCAAGCTGCTCTCCAACTGCCCCCGTAAATCCAGACACACTGCCATGTAACAACACAAGGCCAAAAAGCTGATCAAGGTCCCAAGGTCCGACCAGCTCTTGCGCCTTCGAGGCACGAAACCGGGCTGGGCCATTCTACGCTGACTAGGCTTTGCGAAACCACCCACTCCGTGCACCAGTGGTACCAGGCCATCCCGCCCAAAGCGGCAGTTTAGTTCATAATTACGCCAGTCCCGAAGTAGAAGTACATGTACACCGTGCTTCATGCTGGTCGTGGGGACAGCCAGAGTCAAAACACTACTGCGCCAATACAGCCGTGACGAAAACGTCCTCTATGTCGACGCGGCGAAATATCCACCGGGCACAGACGCTGTGAGACCAGTGGTTACGAACTGGGGCAAGAGCTCAAGCATGATGGCTGATATGACCACGCCGTAGCGGCAGCATGCCCTTTCATACACCACATGGACACACAAGAAGAATACACCGCTCTGACAAGCCCCAATAACACATATTCGCAAGCTTCGTGCAGGGTCTTCGCGAAGAATGCATTATCATTGCAGGCCGCATGCATGTTCTCACCAATGTACGCCAACACATTCCCTACAGTCAGAGTCGTTTGGACCCATGGTGACGCTTGTTTTCCTTTGAGCGAGCGTGCATACGCGCTTCCCGCAGTCAAGGGGATTTTTTTGTATTAAAAGGCAGTATATGTGAAACAGAATAAAATAGTAATGATGCCAACTGCCTCAAAGCTCGAATGATGAATCTGCTTCTACAGTCCAACACTAATAAAGGATGCCGCAACCAAATATACTCAGCGACGTTCCTTTATCGTATATTTGAAACTCGTCCACAACCCATCAAAATTTTACCAGTTCAGGTGAACGAATGCACTATTGGATGAAGTAGTAAAGGCAGCAGGCGTTAGGTCAAATGAATTATAATTTGTCGCGTGCCATATTGGGGGCCTAAAAAAAGAACCTCCAAAATATATTTTACATGCTTCTGTAGCTGTTCAGGCGCAGGTCGCCGCTGGCAGCTGTTCACACCTGTAAACCGAATCTTAGTTTGAACGCTGGAGCCTTGTAGCCGGAGAGACTGAACGCGTAGATGAGGTTTATATTTTTTTCTTCAAACGGACATACATAAACAAAAGTGACCTGATTCATGTTTCAAAGCTGTCCGGCTAGCGGGCAGGACAACCGAAAGGCAGTCCGCGATGCCCCAAAGGCATGCTCGTCAGGCCGTTGAGGCTTGCGATCTGAAATTGAATTATATGTCGGAAATGCTATATATTTTTTCTGCACTCCGAAATGAAATTTTTCTAACATTTTATAGTAACGATTTCTTCCTTTTTAGGAACGTATGTGTACACCTGATACGAAGAGCAGATTGGCCAAAGTCTGCTCTTGAACGAAGATAAGTTGAGATAGAAAATTATGTTAACCTCATCTGGGTTTGGGGATACTGGGTAGCAAAAAAACTCCAGAGAACTGAGAGTTGAGTTCAACGTATCGTATTTATTTATTTATTTATCAAGTTTCGTCCTTATATTTACGGTCGCCCATTCTACGTTGTTACCGACCACCACGCGCTCTGTTGGCTATCCTCCCTCAAAGACCCCTCCGGCCGCCTCGCCCGCTGGGCGTTACGTCTTCAGGAGTACGATATCCACGTCATCTATCGATCTGGACGCAAGCACACCGACGCTGATGCCCTTTCCCGTTCACCGCTTCCTAATGACTCGACGGCTGGCTTCGTTTGTGCCTACGATATGTCGCCGCTCAACATTACCAACATGAAATCTGAGCAGCAGAAGGACCCATGGATATCCTCCCTCTTAACATTCCTGTCTACGCCCGCAGAGCTGTCTCCGTCACGTGCACTTCGTCGTCAGGCCCACCACTTCGCCGCTCGTGATGGACTTTTATACCGACGCAATTACCATCCTACAGGGCGAAAGTGGCTTCTCGTGATTCCGCGACATCTCCGTGCCGAAATCTGCGCCTCTTTCCACGCCGATCCCCAATGCGGCCATGCAGGTGTCATGAAAACCTATTCTCGACTGCGTATGAGATATTACTGGCGCGGCATGTACCGCTTCATTCGTCAGTATATCCGATCCTGTACCGCCTGCCAACGTCGCAAGAATCCATCCCCTCAGCCAGCCGCTCTGTTGCAGCCATTGCCTTGCCCCAGCCGCCCTTTTGACCGTGTCGGTATCGATCTGTATGGCCCGCTTCCGACCACGTCGGCTAACAACCGCTGGATCATCGTAGCCGTTGACCACCTAACCCGTTACGTGGAAACATCGGCCTCGCAGTCTGCCACCGCACGGGATGTTGCTTCGTTCATTCTGCATCGCCTCGTTCTTCGTCACGGCGCACCGAAAGAATTGATCAGTGACCGCGGACGTGCGTTTCTTTCCGACACTGTCGAAGCCCTCCTCAAACAGTGCCAGATCATTCACCGGAGCACCACAGCGTATCACCCCCAAACGAACGGCATGACTGAGCGATTTAATCGCACTCTTAGTGACATGCTAGCCATGTACGTTGATAGCGCTGACTCTAATTGGGACCAAGTGCTGCCTTTCGTAACGTACGCCTACAATACGGCTACGCAGACTACGACTGGGTTCTCCCCCTTCTTTCTTTTATATGGTCGTGAACCCACGTCCACCATGGATACTATCCTGCCCTACCAACCCGACGCTTCAGAGACCACTCTACTGTCTGAAGCGCACACATTTGCCGAAGAATGCCGACAATTGGCGCGCTCCTTCACAACAGAGAACCAGGCTCAACAAAAGCATAACCGGGACCCTACAAATCCAGCGCCTTCATATCCCTCAGGTGCCCTCGTTTGGCTCTGGGTGCCTTCCTCTGCACCCGGCCTCTCATCCAAACTCCTATCGCGCTATCACGGACCTTACCGCATTCTCGAACAATCTTCTCCCGTTAATTACGTAGTAGAGCCCTTGAACCCATCTCCAGATCATCGCCGCCGCGGCCGAGAAACTGTACATGTCGACCGCCTCAAGCCGTATAATGATCCCCCTACCCTTTCCTCACCATGAGTCGCCAGGATGGCTCCTTTTCCGCCGGGGGGTATTGTAGTAATCCCGATCGCCACCAGCTCGCGCGCCAACCCGAAGAGGTAGACGAAGTGGAGCCGGAGCCTTGTTGGCACTGCCCTGTTGATTAGAACGCTACCCCCGTCGCTTTGGTTTGCGGACGTTGCTTGTGGTCTTGGTGCTCCTATAAACACCTTACAATTTATTTATTACAGATGCTATCAGCCCAAATAGGGCCGCGTTAGGAGTGGTTACATAAGGCCTAATATGGGAAAAGGATGGGAACAAAGCATTGCAAAAATACCGCAAACAAAGCATCAATAGCAGTGGTATCCAAAAATCTAATTAGAAACAGGACGGCAACAACAGTACAAAATGTACAATACTTAAACATGTCTGAGAAGACGTTTTTCGACCAAATATGAGAACATAAAGAGCAAGGAATGTAAAGTAGTGCCACAAAAGCATAGTGCAGTATACCTCAATAACCACCAATATTTTCGCTTAAAAAAAAAAAACATCTAGAATCAACGACGAGAACGGCTCTCAGCCTTAACTGCTTGTTCTGGGAGCTTGTTCCAGTCGTGCATATCATAGTGCATAAAGCATATCATAATCCATATCACATCTCACTGAAAAATAACGAATATAATCAAGTAGGCGGGCATGATAGCGTAAGATTGGGCTGATAAGTCTCACTACACGCTGACATTTGAGCCTTCGCATCAATTTCCTTTTCTGAGTACTTTATAGTACCTCATTCTGTTTGAACTGCTGTAAGGTACCTTGCTTTAAAGCAAAGCATCTCACAATAGGTGAAATACTATGAGGTCTACATACCACACAACAACAGGTACGTTTCCATCCAGCATGCATGTTTTTCTACTATATCAAGTCCAGTTTGTAAAGAGATGTTATAGGGTTTGTTCAAAGCGATAGTATTTTGGTATTGGGGCCTTATGCAACCCGCTGTTATCTGATATACCAAATATTATAGCCTTGCTAACAAGGGCTACTAAACATCAATACTACATAATGCAACTACATAGCTCTGCTAGCTAGCCCTAGTACTCCTGACTCTCAATGAAAGAAATTGTTTCATTGATATTCACTATCAGTTCTGAAACTTCTTGTGTCATAATATTCTTATATCAGTACTTTACGGGACTCGCTCCACCGCTAATTTCTAGCTACCGAAAGTGATGTGACAACGCGTTAACAGGGTCTAGTGCAAAGATTTAATTCTTTTTAAGAGTAGGAAACTTTTGTTAAAACGTTTTTCAGAAACAAAGTGTCCATCTCAGCGGACATCAGTATTCATAAGCCTCATTTCTTCTATATAAATAACTATAAGAAAATGACATAAACAATTCATAAACAGAAACGTTCAGCACTTAATGGCTATACGGAGTTCGAAGCCAGTTAAGAGGTGATCACACGTGATTTCTTTTAAACAAAAATAAACCCCACTTTCCAAATCAATCGGCGCGAAAAAATCGGACACATTTTTCTCCAAAAGCGAAACTTGGTTGCATAAATCATACAGGAAACGAAGTGAGAAAATACAGCATCCTCTAGTGACGAAGTGTAATAAGAACAGCAGAATAAATTACAATGGCCGATCATTTAATATGAGGTGCACCAATGTTTTTTCTCTAGCGCTCTCAAAGTAACCCCCACGCAGATGGCATAAACTACCTTTTTACTTTCAACAAGTCGCCAAGGATAAGGTTGTGCGCAAAGTAATACAATAGCAGAAGCAGTTATAATTGGTTTCCGACGGCGCTGAAACGAGTCAACAACTGCCGGTGCGTATGCAGAGAGGTGTCCGCACGCCTCGGGACTCAGTTTTGATTTCTGGGGAACACCTCACTTTGCTACGCTAGGGAGCCTCAGTTAACAATCTTTTTCTTCGTCCCTATAAAAGCTGATGCACCTTCAGATGTGCTCTAAAATCTATCCTGTGTTTGTTTTAAGTAATTTGTTTATTATTAGAAAATTCGCTGAAAATTGCAGGATCTCTTAACGTGCCTCATAAGAGGTCAACAGTGAAAGCCTAGTGGTAGTAGTAGTCATTAGTGGTAATTTTAGCCATTACTAATTATTACCATGCATTTCCAATCAATTTTAGTCGTTACCGGTCGTCGTTAGACGTATTGGTCCTTACAAGTTATTACTGAGCATTTTAGTCGTTTGTAATTAAATGTAGTTGTAAGAAGTTGTCATGAGACATATTGGTCATTACAAGTCTTTAGTAGTTAGTTTAGTCCTTAGTATTCATTACTAAGCATTTACCCATTTCTAATCAATTGTCGTTACAAGTCATGGTTAGATATATTGGTCATTACAAGTTATTAGTAGTCATTGCAAGTCAATAGTAGTCATTACAAGTCATTAGTAGGTCATTTTAGTCACTACTACTTATTGCTAAGCGTTTGTAGTCATTTTTAACCAACTGTAACTGTTAGAAGGCGTCCTTTGACGGATGTGACCGCCGGTCACGATGAGCCGTTACATTCTTCTGACGCACCATCAGCTCAGAAAGGTTTTCGCCTTAAAAATAAGGTTGTTTTGCAATGCTCGGCAATCGATATGGTTGGAAAATTATTTCTGAATACACTTTATTTTAATTTCACACCGCCCGTGTTCACAACGTTTTGAAATTTTTCCTTCTGGATTTTCTCCGCGGCTAGTTCGCACCATCTCTTCAGAATACTCACTCGCAACGAATCGCAAGCCGCCAGAACGGTTAAGAAAACGGCGCGTTGGTGCTGTCGCTTCATACGTCTATTTGAAGTACATGTATGCCTGCCTGTGAGCGCAACTACAATAATGCGATGCATTCGGTTCCGCACCGATTACGGATGTAGTACCATCATATCGTGTCAACGCAGAGGACAGGCAGCATATTATTTTAGTCTTTTATTTTTTTTTTCATGTATCCAAGTGTTGTCGAAAAAAATCAAACCTTGCTGCCCCCTCTACATCTTGTCTTCGTGTTATAAGATAATTAGTGTAAATTTTAAAATCCTTCCTAAGTTCCCCAGAGATGTTCATAAATTATCCTTTGTTTCACATACCAATACACTCTCGTTATTGCAGCATTACGAAAAGGTCAAGGTAGTTAGCCGGTTTGCTAAGCAGTGCCTGTGAAGTCCCGGAGGAATGGGTTGAAGATTTATATTTTAAGATGAATCTAATAGTCCTAAGCCGGCGTGAATTCTGAATTTTTTGCTTCCGCAATGTGCATTATAAAATGTTTTGCTACTAGTCAGTGTCTAGTGCGCTATCGTCGAAATTTGGACTAAACCATTTTGATAGAATAATGCCCAATATTGAGCCCCCAGCGTTGAGTTGTGTATCTTCGAAAGCAAAGTGAAGTGACATAGATTCCAGCTCTACCCGAGATACTTTATTCTGTTCGGGAACTAAAACTTGGCTGCCAATTACCCATGTATTTCTGAATAATAAACACATACTTAGGCCCCAGGTTGAAGGAGCCCCCTATGTTGCACAAATGTGAGAATGCCTCGCTTTCTTCGTATAATTTGTGAATACTGGAGGCGTCTTCAAACCCGAACGCTTCTCACCCCTCAACGCCTATCCTACTACCGACCCGTTTCCCCTGAGTGCACTCTCTGTGGAGAGTTGCACGCCCCCTTGGACCACATTCTTTTCGGCTGGCCTGGCGATCCTCCCCCGCAGGGACAGCCCGCCATCGGATCATGGGAGGAATGGGAGGCCCTCTTTACGTCGCAGGACCTGGACATACAACTTCGCTGTGTGGACCGGGGTGCCAGTGCCATGGCCCTACGAGACCTGGACACATATGCGCGTAATGTGAGGGCCGTGCGGTGGCCCTGGGCCCTTGAAGGGTCCGAACTTGCTCGTTTAATAAAGTTTTTTCCTCCTTCCTCCTGGGGAGCACTTAAGCGCTTAAGACTTCGTTCTGCGACTATTCTAGGAATTCTCCTTCGCTTACCATCAATCCTCACCGACATGCACTTTGGCAACCTATTAATCACTAACCCCTTATTTCTTGCAACTCCCGCGGCGGTGGCTCACAGTTGCATCACGCTTGACTGCTTAACACAAAGAAATGACAGCAATCCCGGCCGCTGGGGCTGTTCTTCAACGGAAACGAGAAAAAACGTGTCCGTGTACTGTCCGATGTTTTTGCGCATCAAAAAATCACAGGCGGTTTAAATTTCAGGCCCCCAAAATGGCGTCTCTCACAACTCATTTAGGACGTTAAACCATATACGCAAGTCAACTAGTCCTTAACGTTTCTTTATTATTTCACATTTACTGGTTAGCCTCGAGTCTTACGTGAACAAGTTACGTGAAAGTGCACCCAACATGGAAATAAAGCCCTGCTTTACCGAGCCATGCGAACATGTCTACTGTTCCTACAGGTTACATGGCTGGCTAGATCAAGGTCCAGGTCTCCTAGGTTTGGTAACTCCATCATCTCATTTCATCTCCGTAACCACACACAGCCGCCACACAATCAATGCTTGGCCATGTCTTCTGCCTGCCAACTACTGCATGTAGAAGGATATTTGTAATAGTGCGATCACACAGGGGAGGCTGAGTTTTCTACACTACGGGAGGTTTAAGGCTGCGGCGTTAAAGAGCATGTGCTCCATATCTGCTATGCACAGCCCCAGCTTTATTTCTTATAAAGGGTTTTAGCTTAGTACATGATGTGGCACCCTACTTATAGCTCATACATGATATACAAACGAATGCCTCGTATGAGACCGTGCTTCGATTCGTGTGCCTGATATCAGTGCCTCCAACTTGATAGGCTTTGCGGCATCTGCACTCTGAGCGTCTAAAGAAAAGCTTTTTTATTTTCCGTTTCGAACAGTGAATTGCTGTTCCTGAAATACTTTTATAATATTCTGCTCCCTGTCTTCAGTTGGGTAAATGAAGTAAACGACCACAGAGCGACAGCAGAGTCAGTATTCTCAGTTTGCGTCCTTACTGAAAGTGTTGCTATCTCTCCGTTCTCAAGTCAGCTAAGTGGTGGAAACTCCGAAACCGGAAGTGCTCGTGACATCTGGTTCCGGTGTTTCGACCAATCTGATGAGTCGAAGTTGTGGAAATAGCAGGGCCATTTGTTTAACCTACGCTAGCTACATCAGTGTAGGAAATCTCCTATACATACAATGGATTTTTGCTGCACTGGTGTAGCTGGTGTAGATTTAGAAAAATCGCCCTAGCGACACTTTCGATAACGACGAAAACTGGAAATACTGACCTAGTTTATAAGAGCTGCTGTTCCAAGTCTATTTTTCAGCAGTTGTTCAGACTTGTACCAGGCGAGACAAGCCTACTATCTTCAGATCGTATCTTAGATTTCGAAAAGAAAGTCATTCGGTTAATTCAAGCTGTCGCGAGCAATAAAGTTGGCACGATTTTTTTCGAGCTGAGTAAATGAGGATGCTGCCCGGAGCAGTATTCTTTTTTTATCTCTTCAAAGGTCTTATTCTCCAGGAGGAAATCTCACTCTATTACTGTGTTCAGTTCTGTGCAAGACTACCTGACAAAGCATCTACTGCTGGAAGGAAAAAATTACCACAGCATTATTCCTTTTTTCTTTCACCACATTTTAACGATAACTTTTTTTTAACTCTCGAAGTTGATATTACATGTAGGCTTTTGTGATTGTAAAAAGGAGGCTTGATTCTTTTCGAAGCATTTAGCCCTGGTATCATTATATCAACATTTAGATGCTCTCTGCAGGAAACGTATGTACCCTATGACTAGATAGGATGACCCAACTAAGTTCGAAAGGCTGAGGTGATGTTACGGGCCATTTCTGGTGTCATATTGCTTTCCAGCCTGCCAGTCCCCAGTTCGCTGTAACCGTTTTTGTGACCGTCGCTGGTAAGGTCGATCAATATTCTTATCGCACTCACAGCTTCGCTGTAGCCCTTAGGGGGCATTATGGTGTGAGACGAGAGCTCGATCATTAAGAAGACCGGCTTGCTGCGAAAGCACCCTTCCGTTCAATTGCTTTTGCGGACGAAACGCTACAGCTTTTGTACTGTTCTAGCCATTTTTTTTTGGCTCGAACTACTATTACTTCTAAGACGTATAGCTCACCCTATAGTGCTTGCCTCACATGGCTTAAGGACCATCTTGAAGAGACTGCGCTTTGCACACAGCCAACTAAACCTCAGAGCGCAGGCCGGGTTTTTGACATTTATTTCAAGATAAGAAAAAAACGCCATTTTGTCGGTAACTGCTGTGCGGCTTCCCTGGTGTTTCTTCCTTCCCAATATCTAAGTACAAAATTCGTAACTTTCGTTCTTTTTATCTTCATCTTGTTTCTTTCAAAACATTCTACCACCTCTTCCCAGATGTCGCACGAAAATTTCCTGACGTAAACTAAGTTCCTGTTTTTAGACTTAGACATAGTGGGTGGTCCCACATTAAAATAAAAAGAAATCGCTGGAAGTACCTAGATGCCTCTTAAATGCGGCAAGTCGAAAGCCTTTGCTGCGACTCTTTACACCCATTTCTTCATTTTCCTTTCTGTTCTTTTTTTCTTTTTGCTTCTTTTTCTATTTTTGAATTTCTAATTCCCCCATTTTTGCACACTTTTGACGCATTTCGCACAATTTCGACGTTTCAGGCTGTTTTGACGCCTGTAGACTTTTCGACGTCCGAGGCTATTTCGATCTGTAATTGACTTTTTGGCCCTAATTTTTTAGCTAATTGCCCCACATTGTTACGCATTTTTTTTCCCTCTCTACCGCATAGAACCGCTCTTTAGCTATTTCTTGGCAATGATGCTGTGGTAGTGCTAGATTGCTGTGACAATGAGTGTGGACGCACAGATCCTGTCCACACTCATGAGCCTCTGAAGGCTTCCGCCTTAATATTACCATAAACAATTACATCTTTTACGTGACAACAATAAATGTCCCGCTCCCAAGAAACTCAAGCGCCAGCGCAATCGGCGTTGTGAGCGAGCAACTAACTACGGACATTGCTGTGGCGCGGCAGACGATATGGCAGGGCATAGTTTGGTTGTAACTGTGTGCTACGTCACACGTACGCGTGACTTGGGTGATTTGTTAAGGAGGTGCCAACTCGGACTAAGCAACTGAGATGAGAGATGCCCATTCTGTAATTCTCCACACTGCGGAACACGAAGAAAAGGAAAAGTTATAAGGCAGTGTTATAGTGAAAGTTCATGAACTGTTATCTAAGCCTGCGGACAACCAAACGGAGCTTAAAAAGCACAAAAGAGTGCAAACCAATGAAGGGCAAGGAGATTCGATTCCACTGCGCTGCTATATTGAGTTTATGCTCGATGGCTTACTTCAGAAAAGGACAAGAAATGTATTGAAGTTTTGCCAATATATTACCTTCATCTCAACAATCAAACTTTGATATGTACATAGCAAAAGGACGAACGAGGCAGGGACCTCACTGAAGCCTCAGAGATAAAGAAGAGGTAGCAGGAATACACAGAACTGTACAAGAAGGACCCGGATGTGCAAACCCAACATAAGACGGTTGTGGTTACTGATCTCGAGCCGGGCATCCTGAACAGTGAAGTTGAATGGGCCTTAGCCAGCCTTGCTAAGAACACAGCTAGCGGAATTGATGGCATTCCAGTGAGTTGCTTCAAACCCCAACCATGACGACGCTGTTAACGTTCTGTATACATTATGTCAGAAAATTTGGACAACCCTGCAGTGGCCACAGGATTGGAAGAGGTCAGTTTACATCGCCATTCCAAAGAAAGGCAGTGCTAAAGATTGTTCCAACTACCGCACGATCGCGCTTATTTTGCATGCTGGCAAGGTGATGCTGAAAATCCTCCAAGGTAGGCTGCAGCAGTATGTGGATCGGGAGCTTCCGGACGTGCAAGCTGGGTTTCGCAAGGGCAGAGAAACTAGAGAACAGATTGCCAACCTTCGCTGGATCATGGAAAAAGCAAGAGAGTGCCAGAAACCCATCTACTTCTGCTTTATTGATTATGCGAAAGCGTTTGACTGCGTAGATCACAGCAGATTGTGGCAAGCTCTCCAAGAGGTAGGACTTCCAATTAACCTCATCTGTCTCCTCAGGAACCTGTATGAAGGCCAACAGGCCCCAGTCAGAACTGGGCATGGTCTTACTGATTGGTTTCCGATTGAGAAAGGAATGAGACAAGGCTGCATACTGTCGCCCTGCCTATTTAACCAATATGCCGAGTGCATCATGAAGAAGTCCGGTCTGGACAAGTCTTCAGCTGGAGTGAAGATTGCTGGAAAACGTATCAACAACCTTAGATATGTGGATGATACCACTTTAATGACAGAAAGTGAAGTGGAACTCAAGAGACTTCTGATGGGCGTACAAGAACAGAGTGAGAAGTTTGGGCTTAAACTGAACATTAAAAAGACAAAGATCATGGCGTCTTACCCTATCAAGTCTTGGAACATCAAGGGACAGGAAGTGGAAGCTGTGACAGCTTTTCTCTTCTTGGCCTCCAAGATTACCTCGGAAGGAGACGGCAGCCATGAAATTAAGAGACGCCTGCTTTTGGGAAAGAGAGCCATGGCTAGCCTTGACCGCCTAGTAAAGAGCAGAGACATTACACTGCCAACCATGATCCGTATAACTCGTGCTATGGTCTTTCCAGTTGTGATGTATGGAAGCGAGAGTGAAGAAGGCTGACCGCCGAAGAATTGACGCGTTTGAATTGTGGTGCTGGCGGAGACTCTCGAGAGTTGTTTGGACGGCCAGAAGATCAAATCAGTCGATGTTGTCGACCATTTTAAACGCTGACTGCTCATTGGGGGGTCAAAGTCTAAAGTTAAAGCTCAGCTACTTTGGTCATCTGATGAGAAGAAAGGAGTCGCTCGAGAAAGATTTGATGTTGGGAAAGGTTGAGGGGCATCGGAGAAGAGGTAGGCAGCGAACGCTATTGTTAGATGGCATCCTCGAGGCACTGCAGATGAAGTTATGTGATGTTAGGAAGATAATGAGAGACCGGAAAGCGTGGCGTGATATGGTCCATAGGGTCACGAAGAGTCGGACACGACTGAAGACTGAACTGAACTGAACAAAATATACCGACAAAGCACAGCTGCGTCCAATATGCTGCAAAGGGTCTGGCACCGAACTCCATACAGAGAAATGTTTGATGCTGCTACAATAAACATCAAAGGTTTAAATGTATATTGTATCACTATCATAATTAATTTCACGCTCGAAGACTAACTGGGTTCTATCGGTGAGATTCGCATATTGTAATGGGTGGCGAGGCAGCTCTATATACCGGCTATGCATCGTGCCATATATGCCATGACCTTTCGATTTTTAAACCTTTACAGATCGAGTAAAGCCAAAAAACTGCAAAGCCTGCCATTCACAAGATGAAGTACTTCCTGTCACGCTCGAAAAATTTAGAAATATCCTCGAGTGAACGCCCATAACACACCGAGTATCTCCCTTGGTCAGTTTTTACTTTTTGGTACTCTGGCTAAAATTATATATTCTCTTTCATTTCCCTCTTCGTCGAGTTGAGTGCAATTATTTGTTGGGAGGGCTGCCGGTTTATAATTAGGTGCTTCATCTTGTGGCTGCCAGCTTTCCGCAATCGCTTGCGAGAGCATCGGAACTTATGCGTTTTGGCTCACCGCGATCAGGCATTCAAATGAAAATGTTTTAGAGAACAGTGAGAAAAAAGCACTTTCAATGCGCCCGGTCGGGGACATTGAAATATATAAATGGCTTAAAAATTAAATCGAGATCGATAGGGCTCTTTCTCAGACGTTCAGCTATATGGGCCATGAAAAGTGAACTTAGTGTTAGAATAAATGCAGCAAAAGTGGCGCGCGAGTCTCTTAGGAGTAAATGACGTTGGTGCTGAGCGATTGCGCGAGACGCGGTGCTATGACTGAGTGGCTCATGGCTCGAGGACATTATGGGAGCAATATTCAAGGAGATGTACCTAAAGTTTGTGTGGCCTTGTTGGATTAGTGCCTCTGTGCGTCCGTGATATGACAGAAAGGAATGTTTTTGGGCTCGGCTTGTCTGCTTCTTTGAATCCCCTTCATGGATCACTGCCTTGTCGTGGCGGAGGGGCTTGCGAAACTCGATGAAGTCGTGAGCTCTGCTGTGTAGGGCCACCCAAGATAGACAGGTCACGGCAGATAATTCTGACAAAATGTGATTCACTGGAGAAGGTAATGGCAACCCACTCCAGTATTTCCTGCCAAGAAAACCCTATGGCCAGTCACAATACCATTATCGATATGGCGCCGGAAGATGAGCCCCCCAGGTTGGAAGGCGTCCCACATGTTACTGGGGATGAACAAAGGGCGATTCCTAGTAGCTCCAGGACGAATGAAGCGGCTGGGCTAAAGCCAAAAGGACGCTCAGTTGTGGATGTGTCGGGAAGCGACCGGAAAGTCCGATGTTGCAAGGAGATATATCACATAGCAACATGGAATGTAAGATCTATGACGCAAGGTAAACTGGATATCGTCAAGCGAGAAATGGACAGATTGAACATTGATATCTTGGGTATCAGCGAGCTCAAGTTTACCGGAATGGGAGAATTTAACTCCGGCGACCATTATGTCTTTTATTGTGGGCACGAATCCAAGAGAAGGAATGGGGTCGCTCTCATAGTAAACAGAAGAATGGGCAAAGCAGTGCTAGGGTACAACCCCAAAAACGACCGAATGATTTCACTTCGGATCCAAGGTCACCCTTTCAACATAACAGTTATCCAAGTCTATGCACCGACCACTGCTGCTGCAGAAGCTGACGTTGAGAGATTTTATGCGGACCTACAATGCCTTTTAGACCGCACCCCATCATCAGACGTCGTTTTTCTTATAGGAGACTGGAATGCTAAGGTCGGGAGTGAAGAAATATCCGGAATTACAGGCAAGTTCGGTCTTGGTGAGCCAAATGAAGCTGGGCAGAGGCTAGTAGAGTTCTGTCAAGAAAACAACCTGACCATAGCGAATACTCATTTTCAACAGCACAAGAGGCGCCTGTACACATGGATTTCACCGGACGGTCTGTACAGGAATCAGATCGATTATATTATTTGCCGGCAGAGATGGAGAAGCGCTATACAAGCAGTAAGAACAAGGCCTGCGGATGATTGTGGCACCGATCATCAGCTTCTTGTTGCCAAAATTAAGCTTCGATTGAGGAAAACGCAGAAAACTAGAAGGCCTTTCAGGTATGACCTGGATCAGATTCTATTAGAATATGCTGTGGAAGTGAGGAATCGATTTCAAGAATTAGATCTAGAAGACAAAGAGCCCGAAGAGATGTGGACTGATGTTCGTGATATAATACAAGAAGTTGCTACTAAGGTAGTTCCAAAGCAAAAGAAATGCAAAAAAGCAAACTGGTTATCTGAAGAGGCTTTGCAAATAGCTGAGGAAAGCAGGATGGCAAAAGGTATGGGGGAAAGAGAAAGATACAAGGTTCTCAATGCGGATTTTCAGAAAATAGCAAGGAGAGATAAGAATGCCTTCCTGAACATACAGTGTCAAGCAGTTGAGGACAACAGCCAATTAAGGAACACAAGAGCTCTGTATAAGACAATCAAAGATATCAAAGGAAGCTTCTGTGCTAAGCTGGGTGTGATAAAGGACAAACGAGGCAAGGACCTCACTGAAGCCTCAGAGATAAAGAAGAGGTGGCAGGAATACACAGAAGAACTGTACAAGAAGGACCCGGATGTGCAAACCCAACATAGGACGGTTGTGATTACTGATCTCGAGCCGGGCATCCTGAAGAGTGAAGTTGAATGGGCCTTAGCCAGCCTTGCTAAGAACAAAGCTAGCGGAATTGATGGTATTCCAGCAGAGTTGCTTCAAAACCTCAACCACGACGCTGTTAACACACTGCATACATTATGTCAAAAGATTTGGACAACCCTGCAGTGGCCACAGGATTGGAGGAGTTCAGTTTACATCCCCATTCCAAAGAAAGGCAGTGCCAAAGATTGTTCCAACTACCGCACGATCGCGCTTATTTCGCATGCTAGCAAGGTGATGTTAAAAATCCTGCAAGGTAGGCTGCAGCAGTATGTGGATCGGGAGCTTCCGGACGTGCAAGCTGGGTTTCGCAAGGGCAGAGGAACTAGAGACCAAATTGCCAACCTTCGCTGGATCATGGAAAAAGCAAGAGAGTTCCAGAAACCCATTTACTTCTGCTTTATTGATTATGCGAAAGCGTTTGACTGCGTAGATCACAGCAGATTGTGGCAAGCTCTCCATGAGATGGGAGTTCCAATTCACCTCATCTGTCTCCTCAGGAACCTTTATGAAGGGCAAGAGGCCACAGTCAGAACTGGGCATGGTCTTACTGATTGGTTTCCGATTGAGAAAGGGGTGAGGCAAGGCTGCATACTGTCGCCCTGCCTATTTAACCTATATGCAGAGTGCATCATGAGGAAGGCCGGTCTGGACGAGTCTTCAGCTGGAGTGAAGATTGCTGGAAAACGTATCAACAACCTTAGATATGCGGATGATACCACTTTAATGGCAGAAAGTGAAGTGGAACTCAAGAGACTTCTGATGCGTCTACAAGAAGAGAGTAAGAAGTTTGGGCTTAAACTGAACATTAAAAAGACGAAGATCATGGCGTCTTGCCCTATCAAGTCCTGGAGCATCAATGGACAAGAAGTGGAAGCTGTGACAGATTTTCTGTTCTTGGGCGCCAAGATTACCTCGGAAGGAGACTGCAGCCATGAAATTAGGAGACGCCTGCTTCTGGGAAAGAGAGCAATGGTTAGCCTTGACCGCCTAGTAAAGAGCAGAGACATTAGTCTGCCAACCAAGATCCGTATAACCCGTGCTATGGTCTTTCCAGTTGTGATGTATGGATGCGAGAGTTGGACAGTGAAAAAGGCTGACCGCCGAAGAATTGACGCGTTTGAATTGTGGTGTTGGCGAAGACTCTTAAAAGTTCCTTGGACTGCCAGAAGATCAAATCAGTCGATATTGTCGACCATAAACCCTGACTGCTCATTGGAGGGTCAAATTCTAAAGTTAAAGCTCAGCTACTTTGGTCATCTGATGAGAAGAGAGGAGTCGCTGGAGGAAGATTTGATGTTGGGAAAGGTTGAGGGTCGCCGGAGAAGGGGTAGGCAGCGAATGCGATGGTTAGATGGCATTCTCGAGGCATTGCAGATGAAGCTATGTGATGTTAAGAAGATAGTGAGAGACCGGAAAGCATGGCGTGACATGGTCCATAGGGTCACGAAGAGTCGGACACGACTGAACGCCTGAACTGAACTGAACTGCTTCTTTGAATATGTTTTCTGACTCAGAAGGAACTGGCGAGGTCGAAGCATTTATTTAGAGCCATATAGTGCGCTCGGTATTTTGCAGCGAAATAATTAATAGCCTCGTCGAGCCAAGGTCATCGGAGCTGCAATTTGACCTCAGCCTCACACGCTTCTTCTGCTGCTGCTTTACGTTTTATACTTCACACGCCTGGCAAACTTTATTCACACCGGTAGATATCTGCACAATATTACCACATGATGTGGAACAATGCCACACAGCATCCAGTCCGCTGCCTACTCCTCCACTGCCACCGCCGCCCATCTGACTCGCCTACTGGTACCTCCCCCTTTAAATTCCCTCAACACTTTAGTGTCCTGTAGACGAGGATGCGGTGTTCTTGAGGTTCGCAGACAGATATGGAGGAGTCGCGTGCTAGAAACAGTGTTTTGGTTGCGTTTCCTTGACGTTCGCAGAGAGCCTTGCAGGAGTTAAACCACAGCAAACTGATCCTGACCATACTTGTTTGAACTTCCTTTCTGGAAATAGCTTATCATACGAGTCTAACATGGGTCAGCAACACAGCAACCAGGCTCACCCGAGCTAAGCCACAGACAATATTTATAGGCTTTCTTCTTCGCGCAGTTGTTAAAAGCATATTCTTGATTATGTCACAAGCGTACGTCTGTTAATTCCTTCTTTATCTTATCGGGCACCTACTGTGGACTTAGGTGGTCCTGAAATGCCAATATGTGTTGGCATAGTATTTACAGTAAACATGACGGCAGCAATGACACTTAAATATGTATTCAGGAATTTATCGACAATCATCTCACTTTTAACGCTGAATGTAGGCTGGGAACATATTCACGGCCACATTTCCAAGGGTGTGCTGATCGTCTGGGCGATATATTAGAATATATGACAGTGTTAGCGGGGAAACATTTGTGAATGAACGTTATTTCTCTTTCGTTTGAGATGTAGCCATGAACAGAGGTGAAACGTCCCAACTTGTGGCTTTCATGGTCAATAATTGCTGCCGTAAGCTTTAGAGCTGGAGCAGGTGCAGTATGTGCGATAGGTCTGCGAGTGTACAGGAAACGCCTGTTCAGTAAACAAAACTAGTCAGCTCAAACGCAAGAACTACCCAGGAAGCTCGTATATGTTAACATTTCATAGTCGCAAGCTGTGGGGAAAACAAACGATGGTCTATATAAAAACTGGTTAGTTTATCGGTTACTAAACTTAGTTGTAAATAGTGAACATGTCAACCAGTTTTCTCAAAACCGCTCCGCAAATAACAGAGCCCTAATCTTCGGGTCACCCTAGAAAAGAAACTCCACGGTCGATGTCAGCTTTGACTTATTAAAGCGGTCTTTGTATCTGTTCTTCAAATATACTGCAGCATAAACGAAGTATTAATCTCGAAAGGAAGCTTTTGACATACAATAAATATTTGTATGCTACGTAGGCTTTTTGTCTGCAGAAATATAATCGGCAAGAATGTATGGCTAGCTTCCTGATGTTCAACATTACTGAGTCTTACATACCTCAGAGTGTCTAGTCAGGATTATAAGCCACCTATGTAGAGAAACCTGCCACCTTACCTCGGGAAGTTCGCAATACATTCCATAATGTCATTTTAGGAGTGCATGTTTAAGCCTCTATCCCCGCCGGGTGCCTGGAGACTTTGGCTTTCTTGGAAATATGTTGCCAGCACTGTTAGAAACGAATTGCATGGGCTAATATATCCTGCTGCTATTTGGACGTAACCCACCTTCCGTACAAACTGACCGGTCCCTATCGGTAGAAGTCTCTCTATTCATTTGAGATCACAATGCCTCGTACGAAAGTTTTTCAGTATTGGAACTGTTTGATGACGTAATGAAAAGTGGAAGAATCTGAAACCGTCGCTTAGTCATATTTCTTCGAAAAACGTGGGTTCAAAAATCACTATCGGGTTTTCGACCTCTTCAACAACAATCCTATCAAGCAAGTAAGGAAACTCCAGAAGCGACGTAGAGCAACTTCCATCAGGTGTGTCTCTGCCAGCCAAAGGGGTAATTCTCCTTGAGATCTCTAGCGGAAGCCGTGTGTGTGCGACTGGATGTATTTGTTCTGCATGAGACAATACGTGCTCCCCTTCTGCATGTACTGTACCCAAAAAACAACTTCCTTTGTCGCATTCACATAAAACAGAAGATCATGTTTCGGCCAACCTGTGCGACTTTCCGTTACAAGCCACCCAATTCTATTCCTAGTCTTTTCTCTCCTGGGCGCTCTCATTTGTTTGCATTAACAAATCTCAATGAGAACAATGAAAACAAAGGCTCAATGAAAACAATGACTTACTTAATGAAAACGAGGCATCTCACAGAAAAAATCTCACAGGCTGGGATATTGAAGTCCCCTCTGAGCGACGTAGATAATAATGAAAAGAAGCTCAATTGGCCTCTTTTTTGGTTTCTACGTGCTTTATACAGAGCGATAAAAGTCGTCAAGATATAAATAAATGCCAATTGAAATTAATTGATTCACGATATAAATTGCAGTTATAAAGTCGTAATATGAGTTCAACGTCAATAAGACATGTAAGAATTTTAAGTCAATTAATCGAGCAAAAAAATCACGTCAATGAGATTGGAGCCCTGGGTTTCACTCGGGTGTGCTGCTCCTATGTTTTCCTTTTTTTTACCTTTTTCCTTTCTTTCTTTCTTTCTTTCTTTCTTTAAATTTTTATATATTTCCTTTCAAACTGCATCTTAAGCAACGATATAATATTCTATGTATTACCTAAATATCCAGGCACATTCATTCGATTCAGTTGAATGGATGTCTTGGTCGCCTTGCGATAAACAAAAATTTAAAAATGCTATTGAAACAGCGAGTGGGCCTGCTAAGTGATATGCAAAGTGACTCAAGCCCTTAAATGGGCCCGTTAAACCTATTCCATCACACCCTAAAGGCGGAGCCTGAGTTTCTTTGTTGTGCTTGTGTGCACATGTATTGTACGCACCTGAACACCACGTCCACAAAAACATCGGCACTCCTTAGTAGCGACAAATAGTCCCTTTGGGATAACTACGACTTAGTTTAAACAGCGCTGCCTATTTTGCTAGATACGTCAGCTTACACAGGCGGGATGCTATACTACAGGCAAGACAGGAACACCGTTAGAGAAGCGTCTGGATCGAAGAAGTCTGTCGATCTTAAGCCCACCACCATAAAGATGGTGAAAGGCGAAAGGCACAAATAAGCATTGACATAGAATGAAACGCAAAATCAGCCCTGGTGTCCACTGAGTGCTTTAATGCCTCATTTCCGCTTTTCTAGGGGATCATGAACGAAGCTATCGGAAGTTGACGGCTCGTCCTAGAAGAGTGGTGTGTGCCGTGGCTTTCAATGTGAAGAGTGATGATAAGGGAGGCAACAGCCACTAAAAATCAACGAACACATAGGAAGCATGTTTGGGGCTGATGAATGTGAAATAATTTTTGGCGTGACTCCTAAATATAGGAGTCATGACGTCATAAATTATTTTAAAGAGTCATCAGATTTATTCCACTCTCCCCGTTAGCTTGCATTCTACCTATTATTCGCGCTAACATAGGTCGTTCTACGCCCCATGTTACTAAAGAGGAGCTAGCAACCACTCTCTAGGATTTGAAATGTGCCGTCGTAGCACTGTTAGTTGAGAACGGGATGCGAAGTTAAGGGGTCGTGGAATCGGATTCCAGCGGTCGCATGTGGCTGTTTTTGTTCTACTTTATAAAGAATTATTTTCAAGTTTTATTATTTTACGCTGGTCTAATGCTCCATGAGTTAATTGGTGTCAATGACTGTTGGCATGCTTTTTATATATCTCAGAACGAGCCCCCATTTCTCTTAAACGTGTTTGCTGAATGAAAGAGGTCGAGAATTTTGGCCTCTCGTTCATAATTTTTGGAGTAGCGCTCGTGTAATATGCGCAGTTATATAAAACAAATAAGCGAAGTGAACGTATGAAATGTCAGCGTCGTTTGGGGAACCCTGGAACTATCGAGAAAAAGAGCAATAATACATGCAGGCAGTTTAAAGGCTGCTTAAAGTATTCCACTACAATCTTGCCTGGCTCTTGTGTTCTGGCGAAAAAAAAAAAAGCAGTAGTGGAATAGCAATGAGGCTGACATATAACCTACATAATATTACATTGCTAAGGCTGAGGACAAGTGTGTGGCTAAGACATCGGTTAGCCTTCATTGCAAGGAATTCGCTCTATTAGAAACGTCGTTAGTTAGGCCTTGACTTTGAATTGACTCTCAATTTTCTTCTTTTTCTTTCGCAATTTCCTGCCATTTCACCGGTTGGGTTGTGCGCGTGCTTTTCGGGAGGAGTCTTCGTTGTTTTCTTCCGTTCAATAAACATTCAGTTGCTAGTTCAGCCTTGTCCTGTCCTTTTCTTCCCTATGTCTCGTCCTTTGGCTAGTTAAATATGAACCCTTCAGCACAGTTTTTTTTCTGTAAGAAGTTTTACAAAATGGCTTCGGAACCTGCAACCTTCAAACGTGCTTCACTTGAACCTAGCTGCATCACGGCATGATTCCTTCTCTGTCAAGAGGGCGTTCAAAGTATATGCATTCTCATTATATCCAAGCACTGTAGGCCTGAACATGCAGATGCTTGCAAGCAGTCTCTACCAGCGTCTCTTCCAGATACAAGTCATTTCGTTTTCATCCCTTTTCTAGTCCTTTATGTGCATCGTTGTCTGCTTTATTTTATGTCGCATGGCGTACCTTAAATATCCCTCCTTCACTTAATCCGCGTCATAGCTTCCACGCTGTATACTACGGTGAAACTACCTGTCGCCTTCCATCAAGTTTACCTTCAAGCCGATCACCCTTGACTGCACAAGTCCTCGTTGAAACACTGGTGTTTCTTCGGTTATCCAGCTACATGCGTTTCTTGGTGCACTGTTGTAACACTATTAAATTAGGCGCTCGATTTTTAAACAGAAATGCCTATCCACGACGGCATGATCTCGTTGTTATTTGCTTAATATTTACTCTTCTGTAATATTTTTCGAAGAAAGAAAGAAAGAAAGAAAGAAAGAAAGAAAGAAAGAAAGAAAGAAAGAAAGAAAGAAAGAAAGAAAGAAAGAAAGAAAGAAAGAAAGAAAGAAAGAAAGAAAGAAAGAAAGAAAGAAAGACTGTTGACGCAATGTTGGGAAGCGAATTAAAATCTAAGGTATACCAACTTCGCGTGCCATCGAGCTCAACTCGAAAGAAGAAATGAATGACAACCATCACATCGCGCTACGCACTAATTTTGAGGTATATTATAGGTCGCGGGCAGCTCAATTCCGCCGTTTTATCTCCTTGCTATAAATGTTTTATGTTGTTATATAGCCGCCTGCACCTAAATAGTCCAAACTTAAACATTAGAAGCAGTATACTACGTAACAGGGCATCATTACATCAGTAGAAGAACAATTAGATTTTGCCGATTCATCCTATGCGTTAGTCTGATACTACGTCTTTTTGCGCTGTTTTATGGATTGCGTGTACATTCCTTAACCTTTCTTCGCTTGTATAAAAAGATTTCCTGTAAAACTTTTTGACCATGATTACGTATCGCTCCATGCGGGCGTAACCAACGTACCAGTTATACGCTTTCGTTACCGCTGGCTAATATTACCAAGCCCATTAAACAAACTGGTTTGTAATACTTGAGCGTCTGTCGATATCAATATCACGAGGAAGCTAATGCAACTGAAGAAGCATGGAGTAAACAAAATAGCTGCAATGAAATATGAAGTCACGATTTCCTGTAAAACTTTTTGACCATGATTACGTATCGCTCCATGCGGGCGTAACCAACGTACCAGTTATACGCTTTCGTTACCGCTGGCTAATATTACCAAGCCCATTAAACAAACTGGTTTGTAATACTTGAGCGTCTGTCGATATCAATATCACGAGGAAGCTAATGCAACTGAAGAAGCATGGAGTAAACAAAATAGCTGCAATGAAATATGAAGTCACAGTGCCGCCTCTGCTACAGCTAACTCTCCGCTGAAGCCGCTAACTCTCTCGAGGCTTTTTGCCCCGTGAATCTTGGGCAATTAGCCAACATATCTGCCATACTCAAAGCTAGTTTTGGCACGCTGTGTTTCTCTTCCTTTTTCTTCTTTAGTGCGTCGCGTAGCACAGTGTACGAAACCAAAACCAGGCGAGATCTACAACCTACCGCCTTCCCTGTGACCTGACTGTCAATTTTCAATGATGATTTTTATTATATATTTTATGGCTGTACTTCATCAATGTTTCCGGATGCTTCCCGCTAGTTTTATTTTTCCCTCCTTGTCAGGAAGCCCACAATGCTGCCTGGACATGTGTCGTCACCTGTCGAGCAGAGTGGTGACTAAAGGATCGATTGAGAAACGGTTGTTTAGTTGTACGAGAGGAACCGTGCACAAGGGGAGTCCGTGAGGCGGAAAGTGGTGAAATCTTTGGCCGTTGCGTGGCTGCACTGCTGCGTCTTTCTCCGGAAGGCTCTCTCATGATCCTGACCGCATTGCGAAGCACAGCGGATGGATCACATGGGAAACGGGCTTTCCATCTAAGCAAATATTCAATGTATCAAATAAGCGAACCTCATCGGAAAGAATTGTCACGAGAGTGAGGTAACGGGCTAGTAGCATTACATTGTCAAAAGAGCGCTAGGAACGGCGACAAAAGGGAAGAACACAGATTACACAAACGGCGCTGACTATGAACTGAAATTATTTTCGCTAGATAACCAATATATATTCAAGAAAAGGGATCGCTAAGTCTAGAAAAAGGTGGTTCGGTCAGCCGAATACGGTGTCGATAAAGCAACTGAAAGAAGGTAGGATAAAATCGATATACGCCACAAGATGCAAAGGGCCAAGACGCAAACAAAAACCCGAAAAGTTCGAAACAAATCAAAATACAAGATTTGGAAACAAAACAATGAAAAAAAAAATGCTATAAAACACTTTTTATCAAGTGGAAAATTGAACATGAGACGTTGCAGGGGTCAGGACGCAGTTTCAGCAACGCCGAAGAAATCCAGGTCTTTCGTAAACAAGCAGAGTGACGTGATGACAACACACTTGTCTTTAGCATTGCAAATATTGTGGGCTTCAGCAATTTTCCTGGCAGTTCGAGCTCACCCTTTCTCGACAACACATTCACGGATGGCTTATATGTATGTTCCATATGCTGTTCTCATACTTTTTGTAGTGTTCAACTTCCTACCTGAAAACACAATGCGACCAACCTTATTCTGACTTTCCTGAAGCCTGACATTTGGGCATTTTTGGTTTTGACCTATTTTTCCAACGGGCTGACGAATTTAACAAATGACGCTTCTGACGCAGAAAACCCAACAATGCGCATGATTTTGCCGACAACCGCGGTTCTCATGTTCCTTGCTCACTCTATGACAGAGTGAAGATAGCTTGTATCGCGCTGGGAAACCTTCATCCACGCCTAGGCTTTTCTCACCTTTTTCAACCAATTGCTTATTTAAGTCAGGTTGGGTCGGATTTTGGGGGTGTTTCTAATCGCGAGCCGATGAATTGCTCGTTCACGTTTTTTATAGTGCCACCAGGTAAATAAATTTAAGAGTGGTGAGGGGCAGCTCGGTGTAATTCAATTAGCACAGGTTTACCATGGCTGAACATGGTATTCAGTAAAAGGTTAACAACATGGCTACTCTGGGAAGAACTCTTTTTAAGCACGATTGAACTGGCATGGGTACGACGCATAAAGCGCAGCGGCATCACCACTGGCGTCTATGACTGGCTCTGACTCGAGGCGCGGTTGCTCGTCGCTCTTGTACCCACAGATTGACGTCATGACTGTTACCATGGAGCGACGTGACGCCACCCACGTGATTATTTACGTGTTCCATCCCCTTCCATCATCATCAGCCTGACATACCCACTGCAGGGCAAAGGCCTCTCCCACATTTCTCCAGTTAACCCGGTCCATCCGCTTCCACTCTCTCCTCAACTCCAAGTTTGTAAAGTCAAATGTCTTTCAAAGGTCAAAAGGTCAAGGTCATGAGCTTGTGGTGTGGCAGCAAGGTGGTCCACACACTTAAATATAATTGGTTCGCAGGAAGGGAAAGTGCCATATCGTTGTTGCGACTGTAGGGAGAAGGAAAATAATATACACGGGTCACCTCCGCTGCCTAGTGCGGACAGAGGAGAAAATAGAGAAAAAAGAAAAAGAGGGAGAAAGAAAGACACTTGCTCTGTTGTCACCGGACCGCGGCCCCGGACATTATGCTTCTTCTCCATCATCAGGTAGTCATGAGACGTACACTAGACACGAAAGTCATCGTCGGCCTCGATGTTGCCAAGGCATTCGACAACGTTCTCCATGAAGCGATTCTTCAACAACTTCAAGCTCTCGGTGTTGGACATCGCATGATGCGTACATCCGAAACTTTCTCACCGACCGCACAGTGCAACTTAAAGCCGGCACTGGAGATCCTTCCATCCTCTCTCCGGGAAACCGTGGCACGTCGCAAGGCGTCGTGCTTTCGCCGATGCTTTTTAACGTCGCACTGATAGGCCTGCCGAAGCTACTGGCCGACATCCCCCACCTGCATCACAGCATTCATGCTGACGACCTCACAATTGGATCACGCGCGGCAGTGACGGCCAGATTGAAGAGACTTTACAGACCGCGATCGAACGGATTGGAGATTATCTAAGTACAGTTGGCCTCACTTTCTCGGCGACAATGTCCACGTATATCATCATCCCTTCCCCGGGACGACGCCCTTCAAATATACTTCCTGATATCAACCTCCAGGTGCAAGGAAACCCGATTCCTCGAACAGACAACATCAGGAGCTTGGGCTTGCATCTACAAGCCAACGGCAGCAACAACATCACGATCCAACGCATCGACCAGTCGGTTGTACAGATCGGACGCCTCCTTAAGCGAATCTCCAACAAGCATCATGGCATGCGAGAGTCCAACCTCCTGCGCCTCGTTCAAGCTTTCATCTGCTCCTTCATCACCTACTCTGGACCCTACTTACGTCTCACTCGTGCCGAAAGCGAACGGCTAGACGCGTCACTTCGAAAAGCATACAAGACGGCCTTAGGTCTTCCCATGTCCACAGCTACCCATAAGCTCATGGCTCTCGGAATCTCCAATACCGTGAGCGAATTGATCGAGGCAACCCTCACCACCCAGTATGAGCGGCTCTCACTCACACACGCTGGCCGAGCGGTACTGCAGCAAGTTGGGATCTCCCCGCCGAGATCGACTCCAAGTTACGCTGAACTTACACCGGAATATCGCCTAAATCTCCGCATTCAACCCATTCCCAAACGGATGCACCCGGAACACCACGCCGAAAGACGGGCCGACCGGGCTCGTCAATTCGAGAAACGCTTCAGCGGACGTCCGGACGTCACGTATACGGACGTCTCTTACCATCCATCGAGGCCAGCGATGGTGGCGGTAGCTCTCGCCCCTCACCGCAGCTGGTACACAGCCTGCAGCATTCGCAATGCAGAAACAGTCACCGCAGCTGAGGAGGTTGCCATTGCGCTAGCGCTAGCCGACCCTAGTACCAAAGTCGTCACCAGTGACTCTCAACAGGCTATACGCAATTACGATGCTGGCCGTATGTCTTGCCAGGCGTTACACATTCTACGTTCTACAGCACCCTCTTCCACATCTCGCTTACTTCTTTGGGCTCCAGCCCACGAGTCGCTCAGCGGAAACGCCCAGGCACACACACTCGCTCGAGATCTCAGCTTCCGAGCCGAGAGTATGATCAGCCACCCTGCTTCGCCGACACTAATATTTCACGCGCTTCTCTACTCACCACATACACGGACATACTCCAGCACTACCGACTCCAAAGGTGCACATATCCTCCCGCACACCGCGATCTAACAAGACGCGAGGCCGTCCAATGGCGCAAATTACAAACTGGCAGTTTCCCACACCCCCTCTTATACAGCAGGATCTTTTCGGATCAGATAGCCCCCATGTGTAAACACTGCTCAACTCCGGCCACACTCATACACATGGTGTGGACTTGTACACATTACAACACAGACAACACAAACACCCCAGAGACGTGGGAGTCTCTCCTGTGTACTTCCGAGCCAGCAGACCAACGCTGGCTTATCCAGCGCGCGGTGGAGGCCGCGGCATCCCAAAGGATCCCCGCCGACCTCCTCTAAGTCAGCGCAACCAGTCCTTTGACTAGTCCCCTGTTTTTGGGCGCAATAAAAGAGATCACCACCACCAGCGCGCCATAAGGAAAGAGAGGAAGGTGGGAGTGAAAGTGAAAAGAGAGAAAGAGGAGCAGTATTGGAGGTCTACGGAGTAATTTCGACCATCTGTGGAACTTTCACTGGCATCGCACAGCACACGTAAGCCTCTCCGCTCGGCAGTTGGATGCTTTGGGAAAAGGAAAGCATAGTATATAGCCAAACTCTCCTGTGGCTCCTTAAAGGTCAATGGCTAGCCCACGCTAGCACTTTGTGTTGGTTTATAGGAAAGAAAAGGCACAGTATCCGTCACATTTTCCTGTGTACACCTGAACCGCAAAGCAACAGTAGTCCTCCTGCTCCTTGACGGTCAAATGAAGGTCGAACTGAAGCCCACGGAAAGACCGGCTCTGCCTAGCGTAGTGAAGCTGTCGCTTCAAGAGACGCCCCAGATTTTTGTAAAACTGTCTGCAGACTGTGATCACATGATTATTTGAAGGCATTGAAGAACAGCCGGATGGCGCCTCGCTTGACTACCTTTATGTGAACTGGTGGAAAAGGAAAAGGGGTTTATTGCGTCTGAGTTTATAAGACCAGCAGGTCTGCCTAAGTAACCAATGAAGCCGCAGGTCAAGAAATCTTCTAAATTACTTGGTTAGTTTTCTCAAGTCAAGGAGAAATAATGCATGCATTGGTCAAACATGGCTTGAGCTCTCAGAGCTACTAATTCGAAGTTATCTTTGCTACATTTTAAATGGACGAGATAATTGGCAGCAAAGAAAAATATTTTTACGACACTCGTGTCATGCGCGTTGCTGTGCCGCACTCTGTCGCAGTCAGCTAGGTACAGGTCACGAAGGACAGAAGCTGCACAAGAGTCAATGTAAATACCTGTGACGACAGAAATCTTTCTATAAAATACCACCATTCGTATAAACTCTTTTTTAAGCCCAGACCTCTTTTGAAAACAACGCCATAGTTGTCTATAGCTTCTGCAATGGATACCATTGATTGCCGGCTCAAAAACGAATAGTATAAATTATTCATGACTAACGAGGAGTCAATGACATTGTTGCTATTTTCAGTGCTCCAAGATATAACAGTCTGCTCAGTTTTGTTCGTGCGCTATTTTCGCAGCAAACAAGAGAATTCTGTCTCCATTGGGTGTATGGATGAGAGAGATTAATCAAATTTATCGTTCCGTGTTCTTAATTACGGATACGTCCACCAGATATGAACGTCACCTTTTTAGTCCCCACTGGACATGCCTTCAGAGTCGGCCACTGTGTAAGAATAATAGTGGGCTCAAGTAACGCAACAGTTGCATTACAAAGACGTACGCATATTCAGTATATGCTATCAGGAAACCGTCGGCTTTCCAGAGTCAAGAAACAGATTAGCAGGCGAGGCGCATTTCACTTACCTTAGACAAGGTAGCCGTCATCCTTCCAACCCTTCCTTCCAACCCAGAATAGCGTAGCTTCCAGTGGATTGGCGTTAACTTGTTGCCAATTCAATTGCGTTTGCAAACATTACAGAAGAGTGTGCTATTAGTGCATGTCAGAGTGTCCGTTCAGACTCTTGTTAAATATTTATTATGAAACAAGCAGCTATAATTGCAGCTAGGACCCGAAATGATCATGTGACATTCGTACAGCGTCGCCCTTTTTGTTCATAATTTAACATGAGCATTTGATTAGACTTTCCTGCTTGTACAGTTGTCATGTGCTGCTGCAGGTGAACAAAAAAGTGTTCCCACGGCATGAAGAACAGATGAAAAAAAAAACGATCATTTTAAATGCATATTGGTTTCTGAAGATTCTTTCGAGTCGGTTCACGTTTGCGAGGACATATGTACTGCCTATGCATGCATATTTTCCACATTACGAAGGGTATAAATTTAAATATGTTCGATCATATACATAACACACTAAAGCCAGTAATGGTACAGTACGTAGCTACACTACATAGCGGGACTATAATGTACCTCGACTCGGGTAACATATCTTCACTCCAAAACTGATAAAAATGAGGACTTTCGCCAATGTTGCAAAGTCTTGCATTTAAGTAAATACATTTCTCCTATTTAAATGTAAAATGACGTAAATAAAGTCCTAATATCTATCTGAGGCTACAGATTCCTTCAAACTCGGTGCAAGAAAATGACCGAGTCCAAGCAGATAGTATTACGCTTAATTGCACTGGCGGCAGCAATTATTTTAGGCAAGGCTGCCAAGCACCATTGCATATAAAGAGCCCGATGCGGTACTTATATAATTGCCTGGATAGCTGACATGAAGTTAGGCATAGAGGCCAGGGTCGTCGCTAAAGTTATGCGCTGAGAATCATACACATCGTCGTTTATTCAGGCCTGTTTCGATTGAAAAATATTAGAAACAATAAAAGAGCTATAATGAAGACCAACAGCCATACAATGTCATTCATCAAAGCTGGCTTCTGCGGGGTCACACTCTTTGAGGGCAAAATAGTGTAATCAAATATCATTCAAGGTAATGTTTGCAAATAATACGTGAGCCTACCTGTGGTCTTCTGTCTATTAGCGCGCCTGGTCTGATTGTGAAAAGGAGGAAGAGAGCAGGTCACTACAGCGGAAGAGCAACGCCTAAGAACTCAAACCGAATTGGTAAAGAACCCCCTTACAGCTTCACCCTTACAGTCGATTCTCTTACACGTAAACGCGTGCTCATCATTGTCATGAAAACAGCAGATTATTTCTACAAATGAACGTTCCTATTTCATTTCCTCTTGTTTGCCCGCATGTTGATACATTTGCACGCAGGCCTGTATTTCATTCGAGATAGAGTAAAAAGTGATTATATAAGAATAGGAGCAGCTTCGCATTCGTTCATAACCTAACTGAAAAAAAAAAAAAAAAAACTTATAGAGTCCTAGTATCTTTTTCAGAATGCCTGTCTGCCTTATAAAACACTCGCCATAGAGTCGCAGTTAGCATGAGCATGGCAGGTCTAATAGGAAGTGTACGTGTAGCGCCGCAACGCAAAATGTATTCTCCTTACCGGAAGTTGTCGCCAAGCGGCAGGGCGGAGCGCATGCCAATTTGCTGCATCCTGCCGCCTGGCGACAGCTTCCATTTCTATAGGAGCGCGTTGTTTGAATCTTCATTGCGATTCACCCTGCCTCCCCCTGTTGGCTCATTTGCGCTCCGTGCGCACTGCGTTTTTTTTTGTTTTACCATTTCAAAATTAAAATTACATTCCCAGTACTATTTACCGATCATCAACGTAGCGAAGTCAGAGCTTTTGCCAAACAGCAGAGTTCCAGAAAAAAATAGCCCGGTGCTTTGTGAAAAAAAAAAACATTATTTTGCTCCACACAAACAGAAAACCAATGTAATTATCTTACGATTTGATGCATCATAAGAAAACAGGAATATACTCAGGAAACGTATAACAAAATTACAGCTCGTGTGCAGTACAAAAAAATGACGAGCATCAGGAAAACATCACACAAGGCAATAAACATAGGTGGAGACAAAAAAAAAATAAACAATATATTTCTTTACGCTTTATCTGGTCACTTGCGTCCGGTGCGTCGTCAACGCTCCATCTAAATAATATTACACCGCACGCGAAACCAAGCTGTCGACCTAGGAACAGAATGGACTGTCCTGGGGCATGTCGTTTTTATTTCAACATCTAAATCAGAGCTGAAACTCTCGCACGAAAGCGCTATGCGGCTGTTGCTTAAACGTTACGACGGCGCTGCTGCTTTCATGGGACATGCTTGACAGCTTCGCCGTGACCGGGTTCCTTCGTTTCTCCTTCAACCCCCCAGTGCGTCTGGTTGGGCCTCTTTGGAACCTTAGCCCGTATTTTTTCGCAGATGCGTTTTATTGGTTCATATATTGTGAGGTTGCGCACTGGCACTGGCACTGGCCCGTGGCAGTGAGTGACATTTCAGAATGCCGCCCGGATTGTCACTTTAGGACCAGTGATAGGCAGCTGGAAAACACACTGGCTATGTGGGGAGTACTGTTTTAGGTTTGTTACATTTCTTGCCTGCATAAACCATCAGTATAATGTTAATGATAACATTATAGCGAGGAAGAAGTATATCCGTATAATGATAGGAAATATTCGTACCAGTAATGAATTTAAACCAGTCTATTTAAAAGGACTAAATCGTAACCGGTGAAGCTGTTTTGAGTAATGCTCACCGGTGATTTACAACAGGTATTCTGAGACCTACATATTGAAAAGGCGAAAATAAACCTCATTTGCGTTTTTGTCAACAATGCGCCATTTACATGGCGATTTAAATTTCGATGGCGTAGATATAGCATAGGTCAGTGAGCGTTGAGCCGAAATTATTTTGCATTCAATAATGATTTGCCTAGCTATTATGCAACGGTGCGTACCTTACTCGTTTTACGCTTTCCCGAATTGCGATCAACAGCACAACTCCCTTGCTGTCCTTGCCGCCAGTAAGTATAGGTTTTATTCGTCGGCAGATCATCTCTGAAGAAAACTACTTTTTCATCAACGCCATATTTGTCTCATCGCAGCAGCCGTCTCCGTGTGCTTATTTTATACCCTCCGCAGTCAGTGACATCATTATTGCTAAAAACTGGCGTCGCCGTGTTTCTCAGTATTTTCAACCCTACATTTTACATATTCACATTCGCTTCTTTAGTCACTCTCGCTTTCTTTTTTTTTTTTTTTTTTTTGCGCACCCTTACATTAGCACAGAAGAAAAAGCGGCCGGCTTCACGCACTACGTGCAGCGCATGCATTTCACCTTTATCACCTCGGGAACGGACAGACGGTCTCGGCTGTGCTCCTCTTCGAACGCCTAGATTATTCTGCTGGCATCAACCATAAGCGATGGCTGAACGTAAGTGCACGTTTGGAAGAGGCTTCATCTCAGTAGGTGCTCAGTTACTTGCGACGCTACAAGATGACTATGTGACTGCGTATCAGAAGCTTCTGGCTGCTTTTGACAGCGTGGCAACCCTAATGGGCCCAGATGTCTCATACAGAGCGCGGTTATTTGGCACTTAGTTTCTACGCTAGTGGTCGTGTCCGCTAGTATTCGAAACCTCGCCCCATGGCTTCCGCAGCTGAACCCTTCCGCCAGTGAACCTTTTATTTTTAATTCATGCTTCTGTCGCTTGGTAGTCCGAGTGAAGAAAATATATGAAAATGAAACTTTACCGCCCGGCTGAGTTTGCTGAAGCGTTGTTGCTAACTACAGCGTTAAATATCTCATGCGCTCAGCTCAAAATAAGTCGCCTGCTCCTTCCGCGTTCCCAGCTTCTTCAGCAATACTCAGCTGGCGTCATCGCCGCGATGGATGATATTCTGCATTTGAGAGATTGCATTGTGTTCAGTATACTTTGCTTGCTCGTTGTGTTCCATTCAATCATCACCTTTAAGGCACTCCATGGCTTCCACACGCGCCTCCTTGCAAAGAATAAATCTTTAAAGGAATGCAAGAATATCAGTTTGTTTATTATAAAGATTTAATTGGCGCCGTTTCTGGATGGCGTGAATAGTTAGCGCGTATTTGTTTTATTTGGCTTCTCCTAGTGTATATACTGCATAAAAAGAGGCTGCAAACAACATTAACGTAATCCGTTAATTTTTTTTTTTTCCAGAGTCTCAACTGTACCTTTCCGGTAAGAATTAATCGCCACCTTTTTTTCCGCTACGGCGCGCATATCCTTGTCAGGGACAGTCGTGTGGAGTATTGGTTAACTACCTTATTTTGATCCTGCAGAGAATACTCTTATGCTACTGACTAACAGAACAATCCCCCTGTGCCGCTGCCAACTTTCATAATTACGAATAACGGAGGTACATTCGGTGTTACTAAACATTGTCCATGTGACTAGGTCATAACTAAAGCGACAGATTTTGTCAGTGGAAAAATAAAAAAGACAGACATACACTCGATGGATACCATTTCTGCGTATGCAGATGAATGAAGCCCAATTGTCGTCATTTTTGCCTACAGAACAATGCGTCCTTTGTGTGTTCCTATGTTTTTAAACGCTGCTAATCAAGGGAAGAGATTTTCAATTGTTTACTTGGAGCAAATGTGTTAGAACAATTTTTTTGTTCAATATGCTTTCATAGATGACGAAGTGCAACAACTCAGATAGCCCCGCGCTCCTTTGTACGGTCCAAATATTCCACAGAATGACATGGTTCCTGATGTTGCGCCATAGTTTCATTTTTATTCAGGAGAGAACGGTATCGGGTGTATTGGATGCAGCAAGGTAGAGCTAACGATGGCTTCACAGTCAAATATGAGCCCGCCTGTGATTGGTTGCTTTCTTGCTCACCACGAGTTATTTTGGTCACGACAAAATTGTGACACCATGCCATAGGAACAGAACGAATCACTTCAATACGGACTGGATACGTTTAAAAAATTTGAGGTCCAAAACTGGCTCCGGCTACAAGCGCCTTGTAGTGAATGAATTTGGATAGGTTGGATTATCTGGGGCGGTCTTACGCGCACTGACATCGCACAGTACACAGCTTCTTTTGTCTCGCCCTCATAGAAAAGCGGCCACTTCGACAGGGTTAGAATCCATGTTCTTCGTGTTAGCAGGAGGACACTCTAGTCATGTACTGTGCCGCTGCAACAGGCGGTACGAAATGCTCTCGCAGCCAGGGCTAACACTGCGATTAAAGTTTAAAGTGGATTAAAAACTTGTTCAGGGTGGCATTGGCGGACTTCAACACCAAAAGATTGCCCGTTCCTCCAAAACGCCTTTAGCTGTGCGTATGCAAAGCCTAATCCGATCTCCTAGATTATTAAAGCGACTTTCCTGCGAGCTCGTCGCTCAAGGTAGGGAAGAAACAGGCAGGAGACAAGGCAGTAGGTGACTATGGCATTGGTTCTAGGAATAGCAGGGGGGAGTTACTAGTTGAGTTTGCAGAGCGCAATAACTTACGAATCATGAATACCTTCTTCAGCAAACGGAAGAACCGAAAATGGACATGGAAAAGTCCTAACGGAGAGACTAAAAATGAAATCGACTTCATAATGTGTTCAATCCCCCCCTTGTGCAGGATGTAGAGGTAATCGGGAAAGTGCGATGCAGTGACCACAGAATGGTGAGGTCCCGAATTAGCCTAATACTGAAGAAGGAACGCAAGAGATTAGTAAGAAAGAAACCCATCAACGAATTAGCGGTGAGGGGGAGGGCAGAAGAGTTCAGGATCTCGCTACAGAATAGGTATTCAGCTCTAACTGAGGATGGCGACATTACCCTAGAGGCAAGGAACAATAATTTCAGAGATATCATTACTGAGTGCGCGGTAGAAGTAGGCGGTAGGATAGTTAGAGAGGATACCGGTAAGCTGTCTAAGGAGACCAAAGATTTGATTAAAAAACGCCAGAGTATGAAAGCTTCCAATCCAACAGACCAGATCGAATTGGCCGAGATATCAAAGCTGATCAATAAGCGCAAGGTGGCCGATATAAGGAAGTATAACATGGAGAAAATTGAGCATGCTGTAAAGAACGGGGGAAGCCTTAAAACGGTAAAGAAGAAATTGGGCATAGGCAGAAACCAGATGTATGCGATAAGGGACAAGGCGGGCAATGTCATCACTAATATGGACAAGATAGTCAAAGTAGCCGAGGAGTTCTATACAGATCTCTACAGTAGCCAAAGTAGTCAGGACCGTAATGAGATTGGCGGTAGGGAAAAAGTCAGACGTTCCACCGGTGACGAAGGACGAGGTCAAAAAAGCACTAGAAACTATGAAAAGGGGGAAATCAGCTGGAGAGGATCAGATGACTACAGATTTGCTGAAGGACGGGGGGGATATCGTGCTAGAAAAACTGGCCACCCTGTATACGCAGTGCCTGGTGTCATCGACGGTACCGGAACCATCGAAGAATGAAAACATTATCCTCATTCACAAGAAAGGGGACTCTAAGGACCTTAAAAATTACAGACCAAGTAGCTTACTGTCTGTTACGTATAAGGTATTTACTAAGGTAATCGCTAATAGAATCAGGACAACCTTAGACAGCAATCAAGCAAATGATCAAGCAGGATTTCGGAAACGGTACTCTACTATCAATTATATCCATACCATCAATCAGGTGATAGAAAAATGCTCGGAATATAACCAGCCCTTATACATAGCATTCATTGATTACGAAAAATCATTTGACTCAGTTGAAACCTCGGCGGTGATGCAGGCATTGCGAAATCAGGGGGTAGACGAGCCGTACGTGAAAGTGCTGGAAGATATATATAGTGGCCGCACTGCAACCATAGTTCTGCATAAAGAAAGTAACAAAATTCCCATAAAGAAAGGTGTTAGGCAAGGAGACACAATCTTCCCAGTACTATTCACAGCTTGTTTAGAGGAAGTATTCAGAGACTCGGAATGGGAGCAGTTAGGGATAAGGGTAGATGGAGAATACCTCAGTAATCTGCGATTTGCTGATGACATTGTCTTGCTAAGCAACTCGGGGGATGAACTGCAAATAATGATTGATGACCTAGACAGAAAAAGTAGAAAGGTAGGCTTGAAAATCAATATGCAGAAGACTAAGGTAATGTTCAACAGCCTCGGGAAGGAACAGCAGTTTACATTAGGTAGCGAAATACTGGAAGTAGTAGGCGATTATGTCTACTTAGGACAGGTAGTAACCGCAGATCCGGACCATGAAAAGGAAATAACAAGAAGAACAAGATTGGGATGGAGACCATTTGGCAAACACTCGCAGATTATGACTAGCAGCTTACCGGTATCGCTCAAGAGGAAAGTATACAACAGTTGCATCTTGCCTGTACTCACCTATGAGGCTCAAACGTGGAGGCTAACCAAGAGAGTTCTACTTAAGTTGAGGACAACCCAGAGGGCTATGGAACGAAAAATGGTAGGGGTAACATTAAGAGATAGAGAGCGTGCAGAGTGGGTCAGAGAAATAACTCAAGTTACCGACATTCTAGTGGAAATTAAGTAGAGGAAATGGACATGGGCAGGACATGTAGTGCGAAGAGAGGATAACCGATGGTCGCTGAGGGTAACAAACTGGATTCCAAGGGAAGGAAAGCGTAGCAGGGGGCGGCAGAAAGTTAGGTGGGCGGATGAGATTAAGAAGTTCGCAGGGGTCAAGTGGATGCAGCTAGCACAGAACCGGGTTAAGTGGAGAAATATGGGAGAGGCCTTCGCCCTGCAGTGGGTATAATCAGGCTGATGATGATGATGATGATGATGCAAAGCCTAATCCGATCTCCTAGCTTATTAAAGCGACTTTCCTGCGAGCTCGTCGCTCTATGCGATTTTCTACATTAGTGTGCGTTAAAGAAGCTGTGTGTCACGTTAAGTGCAGGCCTGTGAGTTGGTGGGTACGCGAGTCAGAAGGCAATGAAGCAGCAGTGACCACTGATGTTTAAAAGAGGGAGGCAATGAAGGCGAGCTTTGTGATCCACCGGAAGTGATGTTATACTTAAATTCAGAAGCTTCAGCTGTTTCTGCGAAACCTCACAGCGCGTCAACTAAAATTCTTGAGAACAAAAATGTGTTCATACACACTTGGCATCTCTGCTCGGAGTCTTCAAAATAAATTTACGGGGCCGTTTTGCAGTGCTCAGCTACATAAATACGCGACCATTATGCGTGAATGTATTAGCGCTCTCCGCTTTATGCTGTTTCAATGCCAAGTAAAAGGTTCTGAAGCTTATTTATTTCGTAATTTACTTCAAAGAACGGCAGCGGTGGCCTCTTCGATGGAGGCAAAAGCAAGGCGCCCGTGTACTGTGTGGTGTCAGCGCACGTTAAAGATCCCCAGGTGCTCAACATTTCCGGAGCCCTCCACTACGGCGTCTCTCATAGCCTGAGTAGCTTTGGACCAACCCCGTAAACTACCAACCAAATCCGCTTTGAATAACTGAATCGCGCTTGTCATTAAAAAGCTGTCGATGCTGGCCGTGGTTCGGTGGTTAAGGTCAACTATTTTGAGGTTTTAACATGACGTAATATATCATTTTTATTTTAAGAAGAATGAATTTTTTACATATCTACTTTGGAATCATTATCGAATCGACTGTTTCTTTTTTAAGTCAGAAAAACTCTCATCTTTAAAAAATTATATCCCCCTTATAATTTGTTTTCCAGGAGCATCCGGGTTCGAGTCGGGTTTCTCCCAGGTATCGCAGGTTGACGGTGAGAGTTTCTTTACTTTGTTGGCATTCCAATGACATGCAAGCAAAAATGGTTACTTTTGAAGTTCGAATTTATTTATTTATGCCCCGCAAAAACATTCCCATCGAACAGCTGTGGAAAAATCCTTAAAAAACAGATTGACTAATCCGCGGCCCGCGGTCGCTTGGCAGGTGCTAAACGGCAGAGTGGTGGCCGCAAACTCTTACACAGAGCAATATGTCATATAGGTGTAACGGTTAACAAAAGAATACAATTACAAGTTAGACTTGAAACATCAATCCCAGCTGCTTACTTGATGACCAGCATATAGACTAGCATATAGTACGGCTCCAGTAATACATATGACCAAGTTAATCTATAGAGGTTTCCTGTGTCTGTTATTGTTGAATGCTTTATCTGAGAAGCCCACAACCTTAGATCTGAGCGGCCGCTCCCAAGAAGCAAGGCCTCAAAATGTCGCATACGACTTTCTGGGCCACCTGCAGAAAGAGGTTCTTCCTTGAGGGTACAAACCTGCCTTTTACTCATTTTGTAACTTCGAAGCATACGAACTGTGTTTTAAATAACGGCCTGGGTAAGAACATCTGGATGTAAATCGGATGTTCACATTGTACCTCGGCAGAGGGTGGCGACCCGAGTAGAGTACGTGCCTTTGTTTCGTCGACCCAGAAGCCATTTTTCTATCCTTTGATGTGATAGTTCATGCAGCTCTTTCGTTCGAAAAGCTGTCGGTGTTGTAATGGTGATAGTCGGCCCTGCGTGACGTAAATAATCGTGGGCTGCGCGAAAAAAGATATATTTATAGTGATAATTTGTGGTTCTAGTGATTGATGACTGAATGGAGTGTGATAGACGATGACTAGTTAATGATGTTACTGTAAAACTTGATGCACAAAAGAAATAAAAAAAGTGAAAAGGGGGCTTCAAAGGTAGCAAAATGCTTAGATTGAAAAGCCTTTGCTTGATGATGGTAATTAGAAATATTTAGAGAGCAGGTGATAAAAATAGTCGATGGAAATATTTGGAAAATGACACTGGAAAGATGAGGGTGTAAATATGTTAACATACTCAAAATGCAAAGCTAATGCTCACTTATGCAATGTATCGGTGTATAAAAATTAAAGAAACAAATTAATTAAAAAGGAAGAACGTATCGTCCGTATGTGTGAAACGTTATCGCGTCATGTCCTTTAATGGTGGAGCTTGTGTCCCCAGGCGTTGTATAGAACGGTAAAGTGCGTTGCGCTGAAGCCCACTGCGATGCATCAAGTTTCAAAAAGCGGCGTTTGAGCTTACCGTTGACGACATCGTCCAGCAGGCTATAAAAAAAATATAAAAAACAAACTGATATAAGAAACTACAAACTAGAAAATGATTTTGCGTGGTAAACGCTATCACGTCAAACAGTTAAGGGTGGAGCTCAAGTGTTCCCCTAAGTTTCTGGTGAAACACAAGGCAATTCAACACGCATACAGGGTCGCGAAGTCAACCACGCGGAATACGATATGATAGCATAATAACTAGCTAGCTCTACCAATATAGTTATAGAAACATGAGTACATGCGTAGCAGCTGGATAGGGCAGTGTATCACCTTACTCGTTTCGTCACTGTAAATTATCATCGCCGGAGGAAGCGGCGGTGGCACTCGGCCTCACGGATCCGACGTGCACCACGGTTCTCTGCAAGTAGCGTCAAAGGATGGATCTCACAGAGAGGTCCTGAGCAATCGAACAGTCCAGCGGGAGGTAGAATTTCGAACCAGAATTCAGTGGTTCCGCTTGCAGCGAGTTAAACGGCGATTGTTGCTGAAGGGTCTCTCTGAACGTAACCTAAAGGTAACATGCACTCACTGCAAACGACGATTGTTGTTGAAAGATGTCTGTGAACGTAACCTAAAGGATAACATACACTCACTGAGGTAGGAAATTATTATGGGGAAGGTAACTGTTAGGGTAACTGTTGTCATACCGATTTTTACTTAAAGGTGCCCTTGAACGCAACCTAAACGTAACATACACTCACTGAAGATAGGATATAATTACGGTAAAGGCAATTGCAAAAAATATATTCAGAAAAAAATTTACAATACAGGATTCGTTTAAGTGGCATCAGTGCAGAGATGGGTGGTGTTAATCCATTGCTCCACCAAAAAGACAGGAACAGCGACCTTTAAATGCGTTCTTATTCGCATAGACAATATATCCACTATTTGTAGCCAGGTGGCGCTGCTCAGAGAAATCACGCGCCACAGCGTCGTCTGCTCCTACGGGATATGGTTTGCTCATACGCGGCGGGAAGGGGCTAGGATTCGTTCAACTACCCGACTGCTCTCGTAAAACGCACACTTGGAAGTAGTCCCAAATTCCGCTTTCGTTTAGGAGCTTCCACGACGAATAAAAACGCGGTTTATGCTTGTTCGCATAAACTTTATCTAATTAGAATCGCATTCGTGACAAAATGCAGATTTAAAATACAGCGCTCTTTGGTTCCCTTTCTTGTTTTTTATTCATCTCCAGGTAGCCAAGTATCCACCATTTCTGCCGAAACTGGTACGTATAGCAGTTGGCTATGGTGAAACTGCATAAACGACTTCTCAAGCAGAGGCAGCAGAATTCAGGGAATCAACGTTCTGTGCTTCCTGTAAAATGAAATTGTTTCAAACATTGAGGGTAATTGTTTTCAACAAAGTATGCGGCCAGTATATTACCTAATAAATTGCACCCAATTTATTCTTATAGACCCATGGCGAAGCAATCAGCTTCATTTCGATGGGAGTCATATCAGAAAAATATTATGCCTGGGCGTTTGAGAATCGTTACATATTAAAACATCACACAGCACGATCAACTGCATTCTAGCAGTAACCATGCAGCCGTACATAATTTTACATGGTGTACTTCACCTGTTTCAAATATAGCTTTCTCGTACTACTGTAGCAAAAGAGCCCATCGAATAAGAAATATAATTTTGTTTCCAGCATAGGTGCATTTAGGCAGCCTGCTTTAGTTAGCAAGCACCTTAAACAAAAATTTTGTTTTCTAGCATTTCTACAGCCAATTCATTATACTCGAAAAGAGTAGAAAATCTTCATATGCAAACATAATCACGGCCAGGTCACGCATTACTTTCTGTACCAAACGCTGAGCACATGCTCTCTTCTTTAAACCGGTGTGAGCGAAGATGCATGAAACGGATACCCTGACAAAAAGAACAGGCGATTCACGCATGTCACTATTTGCAATACAAGCTGAAATTAGACGGAGTCACCGCTTCTTTTTTTGCCCTGGCATTAATGGGATTGTTTTGCTTTCCATTACCTGGCATCAACAGACCGGTAAGCATTCCTTTGAAAAATGTCTGACTTTTATCATCGATAATTGGTTAGCATTTGGCCAGTACTCGCAGATTACGACTAGCAGCCTACCAGTATCGGTCAAGAGGAAAGCATATCACAGCTTCATCGTACCGTTTCTCACCTACGGTGCTGAAATGTCGAAGTTAACGAGCATTGAGGAACAACGCATAATGTTTTGAAACAAAAAATGGTAGGTTTACAGACATGGGAACCGTGCAGAGTATGTTCAGAGAAACAACTCGAGTTAATGATATTACGGTCCACAACACGAAGCAATGAACATGAGCAGAACATGTATAGCAAAGAGATTATTACCGATAGCCGCGAAAGGTAACAAACTGGATTCGAAGCGAATAAAACCGTAAAAGTGGGCAGCAGAGAATTAGCTGGGCGGATAATATTTAGGAAATTCGCACTGATTAACGAGATGCAGTTAACACTGGAGCAGATTAATTGAAGGAGTATGGGAGAGGCCTTCCTCCTGTAGTCGGTAGAGTCAGTGTACTCATGTTCATGATTATTTGTTAATCTACGGTGCTCACAGTTACAGGCACTTTCTTCTTTAAGCACTTCCTTCCATTTAAATTTCCGCAATTTTCTGAGAAACCATATTTCTTGCAAACATAATGAGATAATAGACATCGGAATGTTGTAGGTTCTCCCATTAAAGTTTTTTGACTATTTTATTTCTTTATTTGCATGTAACAATAGGCATTTCAATTTAATTCTGCCGGCCTCCATTACTTTACCTACGCTTCCTCCATATGCGGAAGAAGTTTAGGGAGAATGTTGAGCGACAATGCAAAAACATTGGGTGATGAAGTTTCGCCAGAGTTCAAGAAAATGACATCAAAACGATGCCAGGCTTAAGCTACCTGGAAGCAGTGAGTTTAGCAGCCACTCTCTACTCGAATAGACACAAATACAATTCTCTCAATTTTTACCATTGTCACCTTATTAGCAATCCAAACCTATTTCGTCTGATATGGCACTGCTTCTTGTATGATCGAGGCAGAGACATCTTGGTTACCAAACTTGGCACACCCGCTGATGCTTTCGCCTTCAGTTAACTTTCTTCTCTCGGGCTTCACAGCATTATCCTGTGGTTGACGAAGTGGCCATTTACGAGCAGTGTGAGGCGGGATTTCTTACCCTGCTTACCTGAGTTCTCTGAACTTGACTGTGACTTGTACCCTTGTGTCTTTGAGTTGAACTATTACCTAACGGACGTCTTTCCTCTTTTTCCTAATCCCCTAAACTATGACCTTAATCCTTCCTCCACTAATAAAAGGTCCTTCATTCATTCATACAGTTGCCTTATAAGCCAATTTATTCACTGTCCTTGGGTTGAAACAAAATCCGAGTTCGGTTAAAATATTCCATTTGTGAACTGAGATCTGCGCAAGAAGGTGTTGCTTTTAGTGAAGCCGGAGGTTTGTCATATTTATCAAAAAGGAGGTGAGTTGGTGCTAGAATCCTTGAAATTCCATATACATTTTGACTGATACAAATAAGCTGATGCTTCTCAATGATTTTCGGCGGCAGATTAGAAAGAAACATATATATAAAAAAGGTGCAGTACCTAAAAATGTGGCGCTATCTTCAATATGCCATATCGAAATACCCCGTGTTCTAGGCAGCTGCCCACGATGATGGAGCCGTTTAATGTGAAAGTATTGATGCCGGATTGGGCGGTAAGTACTGTGCAACCTTCAAAAACTGGACTCGCAGAAACAAACAGCCAACTGGTGCCTGTCGTAAACAAAGGAATAAATTCATGCGAAAGAACTGAAAGCGCTTTGGAAGGGAACCTGAATGAAATTTAAAAAATTGCCGTGATAACTTCTCCTACAGACATCTGCCAGCCACAACCTACAAAACTAAATTATTAAAGTGAACTGAAATTGAAATAAACGCAATCCAGTTTCTGCTTGCCACGACTGACATTTCTCAGAGTGAAGGAAAGAAAACTCAGATAAGTGAACATCTGGCATTTGGCAGGTGACAAGCACAAGCTCTGATTGGTAGAGTGAGTGTGTGACGTCATAAGACCTCGTGAAAGGTCAAGTAGTTATAGGCTGTGTCCGCAATCGAAGCAAGAAACGCTCAAAGAACAAACGCAGTGAGAAAACGAAAACAGCCACGGCATGCTGCAGCGAAAGAAACTTACAGCAGAAGCATTACTTCTAAAGTTAATAGCAGAATTCGACTTTTGACATTACTTAAGCTTCCCAATAGCTTCATCACCCTTATATTCGCAGTATGTATTCATTCCACACGTAATATGTATTTGGTGGCGGTTATTTACACTACTTCATTCACGCAGGGAGGACCCTGCCTGGCTAACCGGGGTACTGGCATGTTGTTGCATCTTCTTTCTGGTGGCATCCCTCGGATCCATCTTGGTCTTTACCACAGGTGCGTTTGCATATGCTACTTCAGTCTGCGCTGTTGTCCGCACACAGTCTAGTGACTGTGTGGCTTCTTGGCACTCCAACACGTGCTATCTTGCGCGCCAGCATTTGGTCGCCTTGGTTGCCCATAAAGCCCTCGCTTTTAGATCTGTTTATCTCGCTCCAACGTGTAGGATTGCAAACACACGTCCTTGAGTCGGTGTTATTGCATGAACCACATCTTGAGTGTGTCTGGATGTCTCAAGAGGAAATAGTAATGCGTAAGTCGTTCGATAAATTTTGTTGTGATCCGTTAGGCAGAGTGGTTTCGTTTCTGCCACGCTTCGCAGAAAACAAAACTTTGAAGCCACAAGAAAACCAACGTTTCTGCCGTCGATGCGAAATTTTTACAGATTGCATTAAAGGTGCACCACTTCTGCTTCACGTACTGAATTCACGACATTTGTTCTCGCATACTTAGTAAGGCCCTAAGGAATAGTTCGGTATCTGATAGTCTAAACTGATATGCCGCTCTGCAGAGCACGCAGATGCGTAAGGTCTCGAAAGAAAAAATTGTTACAAGCATACTCGCCAGCGCCTCGTATTTATGAGCATGCTTTTTTTAAGTAAAATATCATTTGTAGGTCCATTTTCACGCTGATGAGCAGTGTGTGAGAATCGAAGTGCGGTGCGTTTCTTGCGCATATATATATATATGTATATATATATATATATATATATATATATATATATATATATATATATATATATATATATATATATATATATATATATATATATATATATATATATATATATATATATATATATATATATATATATATATATATATATATATATTTTTTTTTTAAGTAAGTATTATAATCCAAAGCTGCCAATTTTTTCGCGACATGCAATTGTCGTTACTGTGTTTTTTAATCTAGCGCCTACGAGCAGCCTGCGTGAGAACACCCTTAAGAAATCCTGATGTCTGCAGGTTTATATTTTTTATTCAACGCATGCGTCGCACATACTGATTGGTTCAGTAACGTAGAATGAGCTACATTTTGCAGAAAGGAATCCCACTCGCTCATAGATTTTCAGGCAGTTTAAATCAGACAAAATATCAATTATACTGGTTTTCATACCTTTAGTTGCACCCGCTACGCTATCTCAGCGCCTTGCGTTACTCGTTGATGGACCCGGGTTTCCGACTACAGTTATCCTTGTCCATGGAGACAAATCACAAAGACTGGGTCTACTTGCGATGTCAGAGTGCGTGCAAAAAAGTCACGTGGTTAAAATTATTCGGAGCCCTATACTATTGATGTGGATTTGAATTTATCATTCAATTCCATGAGAAGGTTACAACCTTCGCAAGTCGAGCGTCGCATTTCTCTTAGTATGATGCTTCTTTTTTATTGGGTTGATCTCACAGAGTTTATTATTCTCTACATTTGCATTGAAAACATCATTACTCGGTACATTTATAAAAATAGCAATGGCAAATCATTTGGCTAAACAGTTACTATTTAAATCTTACATGTTTATTTTGAGGGCACTAAGAGTAAGCCTGTCACAACAGCTGCCTACCGAGGCGATGTATGTCTGAAACGCTTCTAATTAAGCGTTGTAATTTTTAATCGTAAATTATGCCAAATAGTGCTAATTCCGTTATTAACAATAATAAATTATATTTTCCTAAGCCCCTAGTACCATGCACTCCCAGTATTGAATGAGGGAAGTATTTTAGAGCGCTAAATAGGGCAACCATACGCAGAAGAAAAGGGAAGAATTTCAATTGGAATAGTTCAACGATGTTCTTGTGAAAGACGTGTGGTGCTTGAAGGTTCTGTACTCATGCTCAAGAAGACAACACAACTGCGCTTAATCAATTGTGCCATATCTTTAGCCTTGCTATCGTAAATTCAAGTAGCACACCTGTTTCGCAAAAACAGAGAACTCTATACGAGTCGAACCAGCGCAGCGCGTAGCCACAGTCAGCTGCTGCATTGGCTCAATCAACTGCGGCGATTGGCTTCGAACGGTGTGTGGTATGCTTTGTGGCACACGACCAGGTATCTTCCTCCTAGCCAGAGAAGTCGAGTGCGATATTGGCTAGCATCTTGAAATAGGCCACCGGATGCTGTTTACTGATGGCATCAGCTTCGAACTAATTTTTCCTCGACATATAAGGCATGCGTCTCCCTAATGTTTTATCTCACACCACTTCAACTAATGTAACCCCAGTTAGCGCAGACCCCATTCAAGTGCCGCGACCTTTACCACACTTACATTAAGCGCAGTTTTTAAACAAGTGATTTCTTCCCTCCAGCAGTGCAAATGTGATTCCGGATCTTATAGTACGAGCATAACACGTTTATACAGAAATCCTAGAGGTAGCAAAAAAGCCCGTTTGGTTGTTAAGCAGCACCATAATGTTCACTTTCATGGCGTAGGGCACATACTTTCCGTAAAGCGGCACATGAAAAGCGGTCTTTCTCATATCTCATATTTTATTTATTCTACTTTATTTTACAGATGACAGTGAAATCAATGAAGAAGGTAAGTGCACTCCCAAAGATGCAATGTTTAGATGATTTCTTCCCGCCTCCACATCTCCAGCGCGATAAACTAAACTAAATCAAGAAAGTGTGTAAGAAATTTGATAGTATGAGGTGGTCTGTCAGGTTGGGTAATTGTTGCATCTTGTTTTCCTGGCAAAGTATTTTCCTGGATGGTACGAAACCCAACAACGACATTGTAGTGTGAAGTTCTTTCGATGTAATGTTTATCTCAACTGCCGCTACTACGTTGATGTGCAAGGCGTTTTACTGAATGACATTTTAGAGCGCGGCTACGATACGCCTGTATGGCGATTCAGCTGCATCGCCGTTGTCGTTGGTGTAACCTAGCGAGTGTGACGAGACGCGAACCACCAGAGAGTCACGAGCCAATCAGAATTTCTCACAAGGAGATAAAAAAGTAACGACCTCTGCGCCGCTTGCCCGTGGCTCTTCTTTCCCTTCTTCTGAGAAATCCCCTTTGACTCGCAAGAAAAAAAATGGTGCCCTATAACTGCACTCGCATATATACTAACATCATTCAAATCCTTTGTCTAAATATGTACCATGAAGGTGCACAAATATTTCACATTAAGGGTTCATTTTCGGATTTTATTTAACCCCTACCAAAGTGAAAGTGACCAATATTTTGGCTCTCTACAGCAAATCCAAATGTTTGCTTCGCCTCATAAAATACCAGCCTCTCAACGTCTAGAACATTCTAATGAACACAGAATTTGTGTATAGAAAAAAAATGGGTTCACGTTATGCGCTCACTTTCACACCTGTTTTTAAAACTGGCTCGAATGTTTGTGCACGCGTGCTATTCAAGTAGCCTCTTTTGGGAATTTCTCATAACTTTGCCTCTCAAATGCAAAAAATACTCAGATTACACTCTGAACTGGCTCAGTCTCCAGAAGCTATTCTTTTAAACGGGACCACTTCAGCTACGAACATGCGTCCTCCCAGTATCCGAGACAGCAATGAAGAAAGGAAGCAATGAACAAGACGGGAAAAAAGTTATTCTTTGTGGAATACAGGCTCCGCAAAGTGTACTCGGCAAACGTGATTTCTTCACAAGCGTCGCCAATACCAATCGCTTCGCTCGTACGCGTCAGTCGTTTTTTTTTTTTCTGTTTGCTAAACAAATTGTGGTATTCACGCTTTTTAAGACAGGTGGTCAACCAGGAGCTAGTCTCTTTTATGCGCTTTCCCAGTATTATATAATGCAAAGACTCCATTGTAACCTAAGCGCACTCAACTGCAGGGTTGTACGGTTTGTATCTTTTTTTTTTAGAGAGCTTCAAATGGGGGGGGGGGGGGGGGGCACAGTAATAGCAGCGACGAAGGACTAAATAAAATGAGGGAAAACATCGCAGTGCATTTTGGCCGCCTTATGTATGTGAATGCGAAAATAATGTGAATTCCGTGCTTAGTTCCTCGATGAGCTCGTTCTGTTTCGTTTCTTTCAGGCGTACGCAACTTTAGTTTTACACTACTTGCTTCATTTTGAAGCGCGAGCTACATTACGCCAGGTTTTCGAGCCGTCAGCGGGGCGGCGCCGTGACTTTTAAGCAGCTAGGGGTCACGTCAAACGAAGCAGCTGATGAGGCCATCAGTGATGTCACAAGTACTAGTAACAGTTAGGGCTAATGATTAACTAGTCATTACACAATACTAACGAATGACTATCTAGTCACTAACTAATACTAATGACTAAATAGTACTAATTGGACATTAGTCATGCTTGTCATGGCTAATGACAGATGACTGTGATGCCATCTCACAAAGATGTCATCGGCCGTTACGTCATGATCGGAAGTGACGTCATGATGACGTCACATCCAGTAATGACATCACCGGGCGATTCACGCATATACGAGAAAGTCCAATACTGGGTTAACGAAATTTCCAGCTTGCAGTCGCCGCCATGCGGTCGCCTCTCTATTATTTAGTGTATTATCCTGTGGTGGCAGTAGTTTTATGTTTAATCTATAATTCTCAACGATTTCACAATATGTTTGCGCGCGTTCATCTAGGTTCTGGCAATCCGGCGGTTCTACGGTTACCCGGAAGTAGATAGCTCGGGCTAACTCGTGCCGCTTCATTGTCGGGAGCCGACGCGTGCGCTGGAGTTAGGTTGACTTCGCGGGTCAACTCTTTGCCGGCCTGGATCCTTGCCGCTTACGGCGAGATTATGTCTTTTATGAAATTCCAGACAGCAGTTTTACTATCACTAACTACACATTTTGCTTCCGTTCCAAAGCAAGCGAGCGCTATTGCAACTTCTTCCGCAGTCTCTGTGTTGCGGCTGCGAATAGTGGCTGCCAACTTGGGGGCTCCTAGTCCTTTCACGTACTACCAGGGGAACAGGAAAATGATCTTTGCAAAGCATGTGGGGAGAGGGGTACTTTCGACCACATTATATGGGAATGCGTCGACTCCCCTGGAGTTGAGGAAATTATCAGTAGCAGAGAGAGCTGGGAAGCCCTGCTGCGTAGCGAAGACCCCGCTCGGCAGCAACAAGCCATCCTCCTGGGGGCCGAGGCCACGAAGAGACAAAATCTCCATCCCCTAGGCCTGCGTGCCGGGGGGCTCTATTTAAGGTGGACAATAAAAGTTGTTATCCATCTATCTCATCCAGGCGTCCATGAGGCGGCTTTCATTTGGCGCTTCCTCGAATGCCGCATCGCACATACAGAAGCAGACGCAGTACAGTAGACATCAGCGGCGTTTCAAATTGGTTTACAGGAAAGGCGCAGTATCTGTGACAAACTTTAGCCACTAGCCAATATTAGCCAGTAGCGAAGTCACTAGTAGCCAGTAGTCACAACTGCGCTGGTCTCGCACTACGCATGCAGGGCATCCGTGCGGCGTCTTTCATAAATAAACCTGAAACCATAGAGTTTACTATGTGCAAAATTCATGTCTTTACTTTCAAGCCAAACCTAAGCGTAGCTATACAGATGTAGTGCTCGCGTAATTCCAGGTTTAACCACAAGCTAAACCAAAGCTAACTTTTTTTTATCTTCTACTGCGTTAGAGCAGTCCATTGCGATATTCGCTAACCTCTTGAAATTGGTCACCGGATACGCTTCAGTAGCGGCACCAGCACTTAATGATTTGTTTCCTCGACACACGGCCCGGAGCTGCTTAAGGTTTCAACTCACACGTTGGCTTGCAGGTTGCCGCGGTAGCTATATATTCACCCCGAATGTGTTGCCACATTACACATTATACTATCTCCTTGGTCGCCTTAGAAATGTGACCTCGTTGACAAGCGTCCGCTCTCGCAATGAAGTGAGCTTTCTTCGCCGAGTGCATTAGGCGCTACCTTTCCGCAAGCAAGTTCGTTGATGTTCTGGTGCTATGTTTTCCAGGGGATGTGTAGATGTTCTCGCTTTATCTAAAGATGCAGCAGCGCTACGTCCTGGGTAGATTTGCGCTAGCCGCAAAAGTTTGCTCTCAAGATGCCCGAAAAGATGCAGTAGCGCTACGTCCTGGGTAGATTTGCGCTACCCGCAAAAGTTTGCTCTAAAGATGCCCGAAAAGATGCAGTAGCGCTACGTCCTGGGTAGATTTGCGCTGTCCGCAAACGTTTGCTCTAAGGATGCCCGAGCTGATGCAGTAGCGCTACGTCATGAGTAGACTTGCGCTACCCGCAGAAGTTTGCTAGAGACTTCAAAAAACCTGTATACCATCTTTCTTTTTTTATTCGCTTCACTTGGAAGCGATACTTAGATTAAAATACAGTACATTCCTAAATTTTAGCCGCAATTATTAACTGCATGAGTAAGACCTTCATTAATATACGACGTAGACGAGCCGTTTGTGAAAGTGCTGGAAGATATATATAGTGGCTGCACAGCAACCATAGTTCTGCATAGAGAAATTATTAAAATTCCCATAAAAAAAAGGTGTTAGGGAAGGAGAGAGAATCTCCCCAGTACTATTCACAGCTTGCTTAGAGGAAGTATTTATTCAGAGACTTGGAATGGGAGCAGTTAGGGATAAGGGTAGATGGAAAATACCTCAGTAATCTGCGATTTGCTGATGACATTGCCTTGCTAACCAACTCGGGGGATGAACTGGAAATACTGATTGATGACCTAGACAGGAAAAGTAGAAAGGTAGGCTTGAAAATCCATTTGCAGAAGACTAAGGTAATGTTCAATAGCCTCGGGAAGGAACAGCAGTTTACATTAGGTAGCGAAGTGCTGGAAGTATAGGGGCGAGTATGTCTCGTTAGGACAGGTAGTAACCGCAGATCCGGACCATGAAAAGGAAACAGCTAGAAGAATAAGGGATGGAGCGCATTTGGCAAGCACTCGCAGATTATGACTAGCAGCTTACCGGTATCACTCAAGAGGAAAGTATACAACAGTTGCATCTTACCTGTACTTACCTATGGGGCTGAAACGTGGAGGCTAACCAACAGTGTTCTACTTAGGTTGAGGACAACCCAGAAGGCTATGGAACGATAAATGGTAGGGGTAACATTAGGAGATAGGAAGCGTGCCGAGTGGGTCAGAGAAATAACTCAAGTTACCGACATTCTAGGGGAAATTAAGAAGACGAAATGGGCTTGGGCAGGACATGTAATGCGAAGAGAGGATACCCGATGGTCACTCAGGGTAACAAACTGGATTCCAAGGGAAGAAAAGCGTAGCAGGGGGCGGCAGAAAGCTAGGTGGGAGGATGAGGTTAAGAGGTTCGCCGGGGTCATGTGGATGCAGCTAGCACAGAACCGAGTTAATTGGAGAAATATGGGAGAGGCCTTCGCCCTGCAGTGGGTAGAGTCAGGTTGTTGATGATGATGATTATACTAAACTCCGTAATTTTCTGTCCTTGGAAAAATTTCGTTTATTTCTGAATTAAGCTTCATTGGTAGTTTTCCTGGAGTATTATTTTTGTTTCTTAGAAAAATATCAGAAGCAGTCCCACCGCTTCCAGCAGATGCTACTGCTACAAATAAATTTTATTCTCGATTTCCCCACAGCACTTCTTCGTGACTTTTTTGTCTACATGAAGTATTGGTATTTAAGATTTTGATAGCATTTCTTGACCCGACGTGGTGTCGCAGTGGTTAAGATGCCCAACCAACGTGCCGGAGTTTCCGCGATCGAACCCGACCGCCTGCGGGATCGAATTCCGGCCTCGGCGGTCGCTTTTCAATGAAGGCGAAAAGCAAGGCGCCTATGTGTTGTGTGATGTCAGTACACGTTAAAGAACCCCAGGTGGTCGAAATTTCTGGAGCCCTCCACTGCGGCGTCTCTCAGGCTGAGTCACTTTGGGACGTTAAACACCCTAAACCAAACCAAACGAACCCGACCGCCGGCGGCTGTGTATCGATGGAGGGGAAAGGAAGTGTCGGTGTGCTGTGTGATGTCAGTGCACGTTAAAGAAGGCGCTAGGACTGTCCATGGGTACCTCGAGCGATCGACTGCTCGAACTCGGGATGCATAACACGTGGGCAGAATCGGCGGAGGCAGTGCGAGTCTCCCACTTCGAGAAATTAGGCACGACCGAGACGGGCAGAGTAATCCTTGCAAAAGTAGGCCTCAACCCAGCCAGACAGAGGAGTTAAAAAAAAAAAGTCACAATTAATAGTGAAATCAGGAATGTCTTGGTAGTCCCCCACTTCCCTATAAATATGCATCCAGAATTTAATGTCGAAAGAAGGGCCAAACGAGCCGAAGCTCTGGAGCGATAATTCAAGAACATGGGAGCAAAGGAAGTAGTCTATGTTGACGCGGCAAGTGGCAGAACAGGTGCGGCGGTAGCTTCGGTAGTCGATGACCGAGGGGTACCGGTATCCGCGGCAGCCATCAGAGACCGCAACACAGAGACTGCGGAGGAAGGTGCGATAGCGCTAGCTTGCGTAGGAACGGAAGCCAAGTTCATAATTAGCGAAAGCAAAACTACCATTCAAAATTTTGGAAAGGGGAGGATATCGCCGGAGGCGGCCAAAATCCTCACCCAAAGAACGGTGAATAGGAAAATTCAGTTAATTTGGACACCCGCTCACGCTGCCATCCCTGGTACCGAGGCGGCTCACGAGCTAGCCCGAGCTCTCTACTTCCGGGTAGCCGTCGAGCCCCTCGAACAATGGGCATACGACGAGGGTCTGCAAAATTACGGGGAAATCATCGACCATCATAAATTGGGACGTAGACTGGTACTCCCGCCAGATGTTATACTAAATAATAGAGAAGCTGTCGCGTGGAGGCGGCTACAAACTAATACGTTCATGAACCCAGTCTGGGCGTTTCACGCACTACCAGACCTTAAGGACAATGATCTGTGCAAACACTGTGGGGTGAGAGGGACCCTCGACCACATAATTTGGGAGTGCCCACAATTTCCAGGGATAGGACAAACTATTACAAGTAGAGAAGCCTGGGATACCCTGCTGAGAAGCGCGGACACTGCGATCCAGCATCGTACCGTCCATCTGGTGGAAGAGGCCGCAACAAGCTAAGGGCTACCTGTCAGCCTCTAATCCGCGGGCGCACGACTCCCCGTCTTCCCCGGCACGCGTACCGGGGGCGGGGAAGAGGACGCCCATTTCAGATGGAATTAAAAGTTTTACAACCAACCTAGCAGAATCCTCAGGTGGTGAAGCTTACTCCGGTGCCTTCCACAACGGCTTTTCTTTCTTCTATTACATTTTCACTCCCACTTTGCTTCCATTTCTATACGGCGCGGTTCAGGTGTCCAGAGAACAAGTGCGACAGATACCGTGCTTTTCCTTCCCTTGAACTAATTTTTTATTAAGACGAAAGCCTTTACCGGCTCATACTCTCTGCCACGATACTGTCGCACACTTCCGTCACACTATAGGCCCGGTTAGGCGGAAGTTTGGAAACGTTTGTCAGCACGAGTCTGATCAAACTGACAACGCCATCGACGTAACTCAGTAATTCAGTTGCTACGATATCATAACATTAATTCATCAAACAAAAACATTTCATTTAAAATTCTTCACCGGCAATTCAACCTTATCCCTTGGAACCCCAGCCGATCGCTTTAACCAACTGAATCACGCCTGGCATCATGTAACGCACATTCATAATTCTCCTTGTCTACCGTGAGGATGATAGTAGCGATGACAAAGACGTCCGCTGTAATTACTGATAATGACATTAGTGATAATAATGACAGTGCATTTAGTTGAAAATGATAATGAGAACAAGATGTAGAGGTAATCGGGAAAGTGCGATGCAGTAACCACAGGATGGTGAGGTCCCAAATTAGCCTAAATCTGAAGAAGGAATGCAACAGATTAGTCAGAAAGGAACCCATCGACGAATAAGCGGCGAGGGGGAGGGCAGAAGAGTTCACGATCTCGCTACAGAATAGATATTCAGCTCTAAGCGAAGACGAGGACATTACCCTAGAAGCAATGAACAATAATTTCAGACATATCATTACTGAGGCGGTAGGATAGTTAGAGAGGATACCGGTAAGCTGTCTAAGGATACGAAAGATTTGATTAAGAAACGCAAGAATATGCGCTGTGCGATGTCAGTGAACCACAGGTGGTCGAAATTTCTGAAGGCCTCCACTACGGCGTCTCTCATAGTCTATGTTTTTTTGCCTTGGGACGTTAAACCCTACAAACCAACCAAGAAGAGACATGATGCACCGTGTGCAGCAGCAACGCTCAGGCTTTCGCATTTCGGCAGTGTAGAGTCCACAGTGCTTTCGGAATTTTTTATGGCGTTTCTTTCAATTGAGAAGCTAAATATTCCTTCGCTAAAATAAATAAATAGAATAACATACATTACGTGCATGCTCCTTGGGATTGTCAGAATGTTCTCTGCTACAAAGTTGCAGTTTTTGCATTACGAGAAATTCTCAAGGCCTGGTTGAACAAAGAAAAAGATGGGCTGAAATTGGTGATCCTTTTCTGGGGGCACCATTTCATCAAAGGGATTGTAAACTACGTCTTGACGACCGATATCATTGAATGCACTTCTGGTATTGATACCTTCTAGATGACGCTCCTCGTCCAAGCAGTGAAAGCGGTGGTGCACCTATCGTCATTGAAACCATCCCTCGGGTGCGCATTGGCGCACCCCAATCCACGAGCACCACAACCGCCACCCCTTCAACTGCATCGCATATTTCAGGTAAGCTGGCAGCAAGCCCATTTCTGTCGATTTCGCCACACACGTTTACAGAGTTTGAATCATCCCGCAGAAGCTGTCCATCCATCTGGTCATGCACGTAAGTTGCATAAACTTGTTGCGCCTCCTCTTCCCTCCCGTACATCGTCTCTTTAAACCCCAATCTTAATAACAAATTCGTCCTCTAGCTTTAATCTTTGGGAGAGTTCGTACAATCTTGCTAAAGATGAATTGTGAACGGCAAACAAAGACAATATAGGCTGGTGTATCGGTGCCGGTCTCTTTTTCACCGCAGAAATTATATTTGGTCCATCGCACAAAATCTTCGACATTGTTCGCATACATAAATTAACCATGAAGAAAGTTACAATTGTCACTTAACTTCTGAATGAAATATTCTAAAAATAGCCTGTGAATAGAATGCATTCATGATTTTAGCATGAGCTGAGTGTTAATGATTAAAACGAGTAGTCCGAAATGTTAGACTTTTTGAGTACTGCTGTAACACAAAATATGTGAAACGAATGTGCATACTGTCTCGGAAATCATCTCGTAAATACGTACAAATTTCATAAAGAGCGTGCTTTTATTCTCTTCTCCGTCTATTATATTTCTGCCCAGCCTTGCTTTCACAGTGCGAATCACAATCTCGTTGTTCTGAAGGCTAGGTTCGCAAATTGCTAAAATTAAAATTCTTGTTGCCAAGTCGAATCGAGGCAGCGCAGTCGAGCCATATTTGACACGCGCTTCTCGTGTTCCTGGCTATCTTTAGGGAGGGCATTGTGTTCTGTGATGGCGTCGAAAAAGCATGGCTGCTCCTGAAGGAAAAAAAAAAGCTGCAACACAGTGTCACTATGCATGGTATTATTGTTCGTCAGTGAACCAAAGCCATGCAAACGTAATGAAAAGGAGTGTAGGAGTATTTTCGCTAATATTTAGCGAATAATGATTGTGATGAAAATGATAACATTACTTTCTGCCCATTCATCGAAAAATCTACCTAAGTGAAAACAACGTTTTGGTAGTTATTTCCCTTCTGTCCATACCGCTTGTGCTCAAAGCACTCACGAGTGAATTCAGAGAGTAGACCAGCAAAATTATGCCCCCTTCTTCTTTAGCGGACCTCAGGTCAAGTCTAAAGTGGGCGCCGGACAGTGCAACAAGGCTGTGAAGCCTCCATGCCAGATCCCCCACTGAAAAGTTCACTTCTACAGCTCGTATCTTACCAGAAAGTGGCACGTCGTAATACTCTGCAGTACGGAAAAATAGTTGTGGTCAAGTCAGCTTAATTCGCCCAATGCGGGTTTTACATACGCGGCTGCACTTCGTGTTTCACGTCCCCTTTGGTTCGATTCTATAGAGTGCATCGGCATAATCGATGCCTGGGGACCTTACTGGCAGAACTCTCTAATATTCAGGGGCCGCTTAATGCATCTGAAGAGCCAGTGTAACAGCGGTGTGTTGAGGATCTAATGGCGATGGATGGAAGTTGATGAAAACGGCTATAGGCAGTGCACAGCGAGACAGTGCCGGAGTGGTTTCTCGGAAGGGATGCCGAAAGTGATAGCTCACGAAAATTTGGAATATAAACACGCTGGAGGCCAAGTATATTTTATTTCTTTCTGTGTCAAAAGGGCAGCCGAAACAAACTCATTCACAGACAACGGCGTTTAGGTTGAGCAGAAGCATTCGTTCTGACGCAGCAAAGAGCTAGTGCTATATGTTTTCCTCGCCCAGCACAAAATCTATGACAGTTTACAGAAAGAAATACAGTTGGGCCTTCTCACTGTGCACGTTACCCTGCACATCTGCTTTCCCAGCTATGGAGTATCCCCACCAAGAGAAGCCAACTGAGATCGCTGAAGAGTCGTCTTACGTAGTTGACGTTGTTGACCAATGTAAAGTGATTAGAAAAGTTTGTTTATCTACCTCTTTAACAGCCTGGAGAAACAGTCACCATTTAAAAGTTGTCGATCGAATTCAGATTTTTAGCTTCGGTATTCGCATTAAGGTATGATTTTGGTATCTTTTTAAATGGCCCTCAAAGAAAGTTGTCACGTTAGTACCATCTTCTTGACGCTACCTCCCGTGCACATTCAAGAGCGAAATCACACAGGAGCTAACACTTTGGAAGAGGGTTGATTTTCTTCTCTCAGGTGCATCTCTGGATGCTGTGCAAGACCTCTACAAAAGTTCTGTAAAGCCACTAAAAAACTACGCTATTTACACGTTACCTTCCAAGCATTTCAATTGACGGATTGTGAAATACTTTACACCTTTTGTATTGACCCTTCGTTTTTGAAGCACGTGTTTAAAATTCAGCTTATTAATGCTTACAAACTATTAAAGTTTAAAGAAGAAAAAAGACCTCGGGCTTTGCTATGCGTTTCTCAACAGTCCGCAGGTAATAGAGGCTTCACAAAAATTAGCGCCATCTATAGTGAAAGAAACAAACTGTGCGCGGCGGCCATGTTTTGTTCAGTCCTCCCGCGCCTCCCATTGAGTATGCGGTCAACGTGTACCTTCGTAGAACCCGTGCATGCACCGAAAGGTGCATTGGAATGCTCACAAGCGATTGTTTCATGTTTTAACATCACAGCAGTCGCTGTTAGCTCCAAGCTCTATTCGGAATGATGCCAGCATGTTGTTGCGTGCCCTTCTTCAGCCAGCGCACCGTCATAGACGCGCACCGAATCAAGGTATACGCGTGTATGTGACCGTTCGTTTGAAGTCCTAATCGGCTTTACAAGGGTCACTTGCATCATGTAAAGCATTACTGCATGTCCCTCTGACTGGGAGCTAGCTCACAGAATGTGCTGTCACCTAAAACAGCAAGATTGTTTTGCCCGCTATGGAGCCTTGTGAACTTGAAGGATAAACTTATGCTGCGATGGAGGACACGGGAGAAGGAGCAATGCATGTATAACGAACGCTATTGTGCAAATACGTTTTTTGAAACATTTTGTACGTAGGTTCCATTTACCATTGTGTATTTGATTTAAGACACGGGCATGATTCCCGAAACTACTTTTTACAGTCGTACGAAATGGTAGTGCTTGGTGCAGAGAGCAATACGGTTGTCTAGCGCGCCCGAGGTGCGTGTTTCACGCTGCAAAAGCAAACGGCTGCCAAACCCGCGGCGTCTAGAAAAGCAGAAAAAGATGACATACCACTAGTGTGTTGTAACATGCTCACGTGCAGCCTGTTTCGACCGGTCCACGTCCAGAGCGCGCAGCTCAGATTTTATACCTGCCAGCACGGCCGATAAAATAACGAAGCGTGCGCTTCACTTTTGTGTGTTTTTTCGAGTCACCCGATGGTTCGTTAATTCACAGCTACCTGAAATTCACTGGAATTTTTAAATATGTCGATTTCTTGTTTATTCCCTCTGTCAGAAAGTAAACATTTGAAGCTGTAATCTCATATGAAACGCTGACATTGGAAGCTTCGAGGAACTCGAAGGAGGAGGAACTCGGCTGAAACGAAAAGAAATTTGAAAAGTCAACTCACATTACTGCCAAGTGTTCGTGTTTTGTGCAACTGGCTGTGTTCATAAAATCAGGTTTATATTATATCATATCGTTATAGAAAGATTAGGGGGTCACTTAAGCTCCGCCGTAAAAGGTACAACGCGATAGTGTCTCTCTCTCATACACACACATGCACAATGTTTTCTTTCTTCGCGGGTTATATTTTAGCTCTTTTATTTATTTATTTATTTTATTTACCAAATACTGCAAGCCCTAACTGGGCCCTAGCAGGAGGGGCGAAAAGAATACAAGGCAGTGAAATATGAATTCATCAAAAGTAACATACTACACACAAGTGTAGTATGTTATATGTTGTTATGTATGTTGTTATATTTCTATCATTCTCTTCATTTATTTTTATTTTATTTGACGTTTTATATTTTTATACACCAATACGCATGCGTCAGCAACACTCGGCTTTCCATCCTGAGCAATTTGACACTTTTGAACACATTCTTCAATTATTTCAATGAATCAATTACACATTCTAAATTTTCTTCCTTAGCATCACCAAGGCACTGGTTTTTCATTCTGACACCTTTAAACCCTTACTTTCCAATTTTTCCTTTTTTTCGTTTCTTTATTTCATCAATTGATCGATTAATTACAAATATTTTATTAACTTGTCATCGCCTATCGCCCACCAATTAATGTTCAATCACTGGAAGCGCAAATTACCATGGCACTTCTTTTTACGCAGCCCTCGATTATTTCCCAAACTAATGCCAACTACTGCGTCGACGGCATGGGAAGGAAAGTGCTAAGCGCCAGTCCAACTTACATCAAATTACGCACAATCCTTTTATCATAAAATAAAACGCATCTTCGCTCATTTCACCAACCAAGTATCTTCCAGTGGGATGAGCGACGGTGATTGCGCAAACCAAACAAGCAAAGTCGCGATGATCTCTCATAGGCGTTTAAGTAAACAGCAAAGGCGCACAGACAAAAAAAAATCCACATTACAGAACTCTGAATACTGTACCTGGATAGGGAGGACGCTGCTGATTGCCGAGGGGTGCCCATGCACGACTCGTAGAGCAATTTGTAACTGCGCTCGGCAGCGCGGCCGGTGGGCCCCGCCACGTCTCGGCTGTCAAAATACGCCTCTAGGCGTCGCTAACAGAAACCGCCAGGGACCGAACAGAGGTCCAAGCACAACACACTAGGTTAAAACGCGAAAAGCGCGAACAGAACGGCGAGCGCTGACGGACGGACACGAAGCGAACAGATGGAGCGAACAAAATATAGCGGCCAGCGCGGGATCAGCGTGCCGCTCACGGTTTCCAGACGTACTTTTGTGAACCCTCTATTGCACTAAGCAAGGGCAAACTGCCACTTTTAGAACATTGGTTGCATTTAGCTAGGAAAACAACTGTAACAGCACTTCCTTTTTTTCGTCCCAGCAGAATGTTGCATGTTGCCCTCTCTGAGTAATGCTCAGTTCCCAGTAACCACCGCTTCCTCAAAAACACGAGTGAAAGCACTTTAAAGAAGCGCTTTATTCAGTAAATTAGGCCTGAAAGTTGTAAACGTGGTAGCATATGGCACAAAATCGGGTACCTCTGCACGTTCTTTTAATTCTTGAAGGAACATCCATTCGACATTTATTGTGAATTATAATTTTGCTTGATTGCTCTGGCTTGTTTACATTGTATCTTCGTGCTTTTCTTTGCAGACCCGTCAACGGCGACCACGACGACAACAACGACGACTACGACATCGACAAGTACGACAATTACAAGAACGACTACTACAACAACGACAACTACAACAACGACTACAACAACGACTACTACAACAACGACAACTGCCACAACAACGACCACTACGACAACGACCACTACGACAACGACCACTACGACAACAACTACTACGACAACCACTACAACGACCACCACGACAACTACCACGACAACAACGACAAGACGGCCTGGCATAATCGTCTGTGTGGTCGGTGAGAACTTCTATGACGTGAAAGTATTCGATGGCAACAAATGCGACTACGCCATCTACCCTGACCTCGTCCACAACACCACGGCCATCAACCCTATCTATGGGCCATCCTCGTGGGAAGCGTTTCAAAAGGTAAGACCACAGGCTTCAATAGCACACATTACTACATAACTAGAGGACATGCAACAAGCAGTTCCCCTGGCCCTGAATATTATATGAGACCACCCCTTTTGCAACGAGGGTCACCTAGTCAGGTGTCCCAAACACAGGCTCAAAGTACTCATTTCTTTCTTTCTATTAAACAAAGAGGGAGAATAATACGAAAAAGGTTGAGCACTCAAAAGGGGAACACTCAGTAGAAGCGTTGCATAATGCATTCTACAACACACAGCAGGGTGCAAAGCCTATCGCCATAATGCGCGGCTGTGATTCTGCGTTCGCTTTGATGAGCACTGAATTCGCTCTACTGGGCTGAAAAATTTAGGATGGCAATACTTCAGCAGGCGAAACAGTACATACAGGCAAGCGAGAGCCCTTGGAGCTGACATCAGTTTTGAACTTAGCGTTTTTTTTTTTTCAGCCATCAACCTTCAGCAAGAAGGCGCCGAAGAAATATGTAGTCCAAATAACTGCACTGATCAGTAACCTTGTACTTAGTAGCTTGACAGCCTGCTCTCCAGTTATTCTCATTGCTGTCATCATGAACTAATCGAAGTGAAATTTTTGTAACATATTTAGGCAATACGTCAGCAGTTGGTTGTGAAGTTTCGTATTAAATCTTCTTGACGAATGTTGGCTTTGAGCGTATGTACCAAATTTTGACCTCTTAGCTGGCACAGGAACAAATAGCCAAAGCTTAAAAACCACTAATGGAATAAAGCTGCAGATATCCACGAGGACATTATATCACAATGTTTACCGTGGAGACATTGTCTCTTTCGGCTCGCTCATGCCGAACCACAGACCCACATTCGGCTTGCCGCCCCATCTAGACACAAGCGGTCTTAAAGAGCTGGGTGCAAAACTTTTGTGCCCAAGTAGACATACCTCTGTGCAGGCTCCGTTGGTTCTCGGCGCCAGGGCACCGCAATATTACATCGCGGAACGTCTCATATTATTGTATGGTTTACGTCTTATAATACTGTGAATTTTAAAAACGAAAACGGGTAATGTCACAACATAAGAGATTCCTCAAAACACAGCTCATTCTCCCCATTCATTTTCCGTAAGAGGATCTACAGTGTGATAGTCCTTGCGCAGCAGTGGTCACATAGAATGTCCCAGAGCACCTAGTTTCTGCCTGTACTCCTCCAAATCAGGGAAATAGCTATGCTACCAGGAAATTTCTGAGAATGAAAGTAACGGCAAATCAGAGCTACACAAATGTCACGGCTTCATGAGGGATGTGCGTATAAGAGAAAATATAAAAAGTACGGTCGAGCTCCCAGCTCCACAACGCCCACATATTTCAGGTGCTGTGTGAGATTCAAATATTCTATCCGATGCAAGCGAAAGTCTCTTAGAAAGGTTACAGGGGTTGTCATGGTTCTGGGAGACCTGGTTGAAGTTTTGAAATCTATTGGGTAATTATAGTTGGTTGCACTTCGGAAAGCTCGCGTGCTATCCCGCACTCCTGTTGTTATAACACGAGTCTTTCGTTCAAGTATACGAGGTATGACAAAAATTATCTTTCAAAACAGATGGCGTTCACTGACTGTGCATGTACTTCTTGTTTAAGCTAAAGTCTAAGCTCACTTTCGATCAATGCGTGAAGCACTATTCCGCTTGAGGACTTTCTTTTCTTCTCGGATGGTTCTAGACATTTCCAAGTGTCTCCACACAAACGTCCACTATACCATGCTCCTGTACCTCAAAAAATAAGTCTCACATATCGACTACTGATAGCTCTAGAAAAAGAAAGCACAGTATTTCATCTGACAATGCTACAATTTTTAGAAAATTGTGCATCTTAAAATCTCGACAAGAGCAGCTTTCTACGTTTTACTTTTTCTTCATACATTAGAAATGCGATAACCATGTATGCTTACGATTTTACCATGCTTTCTCTGGCGCGGACATTCTTCCTTGTCTTTGTTATGAAAATATATTTTGAGAGGAGTTGAATATCAGTTCGCTTTCAATGCGTCGCCGGATTTTAGCTTTTTGTAAATTTAAAAGCATTTTTTGTATGCAAGATATGCCCGAAGTCCATTCCATTCTGTATGTGGATATAATGTAAATTCGGGCTCAGCTCTTAGAAGTGCTAATATCTGCTGGCGTATGTGTTTCAGTTTATTGCTTTACAGTGGTGAATGGAACCCGGAGAAAAGACTGCATTCAAAGGTGATGGCAGCTTAAATGCATAAATTTAGAGGAAACCTTTGAGCAATTTTTGTCATATTGCACGTCGTAATATTGGTGGAACAGGTAATTCTCAATAAAATTCAAATCATTTAACCAACCAGTGCTTATTGCGCTCTAAACGCGGTTGCAGTCGCATGTGTCGCATCCTAAAATGTACGACCTACGGATTTATATAGCGCTCCGAAGTGTTCTGCTGTGCTATTAAATAGAGACGCTTTGCCGGGTAGCCTGCTATGAGCAGCTAGAAATGACCGTCGTGTTTCCTTATGTAAGCGATATTTTCATTTATCTGTGCCCAGCTACATGTCATCATGACATTAACATCAAGGACATCAACATCAACATTTCTTCTGCACTACTGATGACGAGTTTATCACCTAGACTAAGAAGACCAATCAAATTCACTTTGAAGTGAGAGCTTCGCTATGCTATGTAAAGCATTCGCCGCGTGAGCCTCAGTTCGACCTTCAAGTGACCTTCACAGACACTGCGTCTTCCCTTGTAACCCAATCTAGAATTGAAGCGAAAGCTTCACTAAGCTAGGTGGAGCTGGACTTCGCGTGGCACTAAATTTAATTTTCAGATGACCTTGACCCTAGCCTTATGTCTGGCCATCAGCTCCGAAAAGCTGTTCAAGCAATACCAATGCTACCAGCGTCCCTTGAGGGCGAAGTGCGAGGAGGTTAGGAGAGGATATTACTATGCGCCAACGGGCGCATGCTGTGGTTCCGCAAGCACTTCAATCTCTCCCCCCGCCGTGTGCCTACTCATAGCCGCGTTCCTATTATCAGTGATCGCCGCGCTCGCAGCCTTGACATAAAGTTCGACGGTCAGCGCCCAATGACCTTGACGCCAATTACCTTGCATGAAATATAGAGGAGGCCATGCCTTGACTTAATTAAGGGCAAGTGTCGATTCAGTGGTGTCCACCCAATGCGCCTTCTTTTCCCCAAAACTTATAAGAAAATTATGAAATACCATTAATTGAAAAGGCGTTGTTCCAGAAGCTATCATTGCAAAGATCACAGCTTTCCCTCTATCAGTACGTTCACGTCATAGTTAAAATCACAGAATTTTTTATGCTTTTATGCAGTTTGGTTACATTATGATATGTTCCTAAAATGTTTGTTTTGTTAAATTATTTACATACCTGGTACTCTGCCTAGAAAACTGTGTATTCAATAATTATCATACATATTTGCACACACCTGGGTTTACTTTCAGCGTTCATTTTCTCTGTTCCCCATCCGGTGCTAGTTTGCCAAAAAGAGAACAGCGTTGTCGCCTTCTGTGTGCAGGCGTCCGCCACTTACCAACAGACCAAGTTTGGCGTCAGTTTCTGGCCTGTCGACGCCCAAAACCCACAAAGCACCGTAGGGCGCATTGCCAATGCCAGCTCAAGAGGCCTGCTCACCGCTCTTGTGAACGCGCTCAATTTATCTGCCTTGGGCGTGCTAAACTATGACCGACACGAGACGTCGGTCCTAGCAACCGCGTTCCAGGTGAGTCCCTGTTAATCATTAAATTGTCAAAAGTTGCTGCACAAAAACTACCCATTATGGTACTGAGTGCGATCACAAACCGCACAACCCGTTCTGATTTCAATGAAGGACTTTAGGGTGCGCTAAATTATCCCTGTGGATTTTTGCACTGTACTAGTTGAATATTGAAAAATAAATTGGTTGTTTCTCTGTTCTCTGTTCTTCTATCTAGATAGCTTCCTTTTATCATTTCAAGATCACTGTGATATCAATATTTTCGAAATTCCGGTTAGGGTTCCGGATTTTTTGTTTTTCAAATTTAATGTATATTCTCTCGTTTTCCTTAACAAGTTTGAGGTAAATGTTTAGAGAACAATCTAATGTCCAGACTTTATAGACTCATGAGTGCCCGTTCGCGAGAAGAAGCATGCACCTGCGCAAGATTCCACGGAATACCTTGAAATTGTGAAGTCATCACCTGGAGATGTCATCTTGATGGCCGTGACCGATGTGATGTCATCGTGACCATCAGTGTTGACCGTGTTGATCAATGTTGATCATATAACCCAATGTGGCGTCATCATGACGTCACATTCGATCATGACGCCACGTCCATCATGACCGATGACATCACCAGCCGATTCACGCATATACGAAGCTGACCACTCCGAGCGTCCGATCTAGGCCTTCGCTGCGGCTTCATTTGGCGCTTACTCGAACGCCGCAGCACACAGCATAAAGAAGCAGACGGAGCTAAGGAGAATTCGGTGGCATTTCAAATAAAAGCTTCCGCCTCATTGTAGTCCAAAGTGTCCCTTAGAATTCCTTTATTCGAAATCTCGTACGAGGTGTAAGTTTACTATTGGACGAATCTGCTAAATACAAATACCGTACTTGCACTTCTGGTATAATTAGATGTTTCATATATTTCAAGTTAACACTTCCGGCCAGCATAACAGCCCAAAGAATCCAACCTGCATCAAATGCGTTGCCTTGCGCTGCTTTTCACTCTGTGCAGGCGATGCAGGCAGCTTTAAGGCGACGAAACGAGTTCATGGTCTTTCTTGGCGTTGAATTTTACAATGCCACCACAATCAACAACTTCGTTGCTGGAGTGCTGCAAATTACGTAAGCACATCCCGCACCTGACTTTCTCAACACTGTGTTACCTTATTGTGTCTTCCCTTAACTATTCTACAATTCCTGTATGGCAATACGTACTATGCATTCGGCTTCAACGAAAGCACAAGATAAGGCAAGAAAATTGAAACAAGGAAAGTGAAGTTAAGTGCATGACTGACGTCGATAATTACCTCCGCGTGCACATCCAGTCAGACAGTCGCTGATATTTTCCTGATATTGGTCTTGTTTGTTGCATGGAATAATTACGAAATCTTTTAGACTAAAAGCATTGATGACTAGCTATGAGGTTATACAACACTACGCTTCCCCTGTACGTGAAAAATCATGTATAATAATTTTCTCAAACATCCTAGATGAGTGAAAATATGCACATACAAAACAGAGTACAAGATGTGCCCATACTCTCAACCTATTTAAGAATCCTACAAATGCGGCACATATTTGATAGAAAAAGTACACAACGCGAGCATGTGCAACCAAAAGGGGACGAATGGGAAAATCTATAAAAACCAGATCTGAAACTTAGACTATCTCGTTCAGATAGCTACCGACTGCTATACAACACACCAGAAGAGTCGCTGATAAAAACATCCCCTCTTTACAATATACGCTTCGACGCTTTCACATGCCACTGAATTACGGCTGTTTCCCAAAGTTCAAAGCTCGTTCAGCCAAGGCAGGTCAAGCAAAGCTTAGCCAAGTTAGCACCCTCCCTATCGCTAACGATGTCATGTTGCCCTACGCAATCGTTTACACGGCATCTAATCTGGCCTAGGTACAGAGTCGTCTACATCTGTATGATACACGGTCACTGTCTTCAAAGCACTGTGGGTCCAAACTGATAGCTAAGTGAAGCTACGTGGCCTACTATGCAAAGCCCCACCACCTCGTCGCGCTCTGTTTACATCACTATGGTTCCATAAGAAGCGGCATCGGACATAATGATGCACTGAAAAAATGTCACAATGTTTCAGCTAGATGTGCACGACCCTGTATGCAGTTTCGCCTCAGAAAAGGGTACTTCGTAGACGTACTCTGACGGCACATTCAGCAAAGCTCCTAGCGTGTTTTTTGTCACAACCACCTTTCTTTTATCCTTGTTTGGAGATACCTATGCCACTTTTAACGCTGCTGTAAACACCAAGTTTGTACTTACGCGCCTGCTTCTATAGGTTGTGCGATATATTGCCCACATGCGGCATGTTAGCCGGCGTTCGAAAATCGCACCCTTTGTCGCGATTTTGCTTTCATCTTCTGCAGCAGCGTCTCAGCTGGCCACAGCTGCCACGACCTCACAGGGGAAATCGGATTACGAAAGGCGGCCCAGGCGATCACCAAAACGTTCCTGCTTTTTTGTGTGGACATGACTTGAGGGTCGACTCTAGCCACAGAGTAGCAATGAATTGCTAATTTGGGCCGAAAAAATTGTTGAGAAAGGATCTCAACAATTTATGAGTGCACCAATCTATAGAAACAGGCTTTTCTATGGCCCGGGGACGCAACGACCGGCAAATATTGTCGTTCGAAGAGATAACAATACACATGTGAAAAATAGTAATCATGGTATCACTTTTAAGTGATTTCATTTCATTTATTTTACCCTCAAGACCCGAGGGTAAAGCCTGAAAATCTTATTCAAGCTTGAAACGCCTGCGCGGGTAAATCTTTAAAAGCTGCCTAAACACCGAAAAAAAGTCTTTTCCTGCTGGTCAGAAGTTGGCCACCTTGAATAATCGTCTGGAATGAATTTTGAAAGGACGGAAAATTCATACCATTGTCCAGAGTCTGGTGCACACGGCCCTAGACCCTGCCGAGGTGGTGCAGTGGTAGGGCGCTCGACTACTGTGCCCAATAAGGCGGGACCGAATTCCGGCCTCGGCGGCTGCTTTTCGATGGTGGCGCAAAGCTAGACGTTATGCGCTGTGCGATGTCAGTGTGCTCAAAGAACCACAGGTGGTCGAAATTTCCGAAGCCCTCCACTATGGCGTCTCTCATAGCCTTACTCGCTTTGGGATGTTAAACCCAAAAGACGAAACTACTTCCCTCGGCATAAGTTGTTATAGCTCGGCACGTTAATAGCGAACACAACTCTTAAAAATACTTTTCAGTACGTTTGCTTATGGGGCTAATCAATATAATGCTTTGTGAATGTAATTGCTCAGTTACCGCAACTCATGAGTTTTTTAAAAGTTGTAATGTCGAAACGTTACGAAAAACATGGAGTTATTTCAGAATAACCTAGACATACTGACAAGAAAACCCAAACTGAGAGCGAAAAATGCCACAAAAGCTGAAACTGTGCAGTTTTAATGTCGCATCATCTAAACTGGTGTTTTTCCGTGCAGGCAGGAAACTAAGAGAGCAGCCGTGAAGCACGCGGTGGGAATTTCTTTATTCCCGGAAACACGTTACTGGCGAGCGCCAGCAGAGCTGGGCGCTGTCCGTGATAAGCCAGGGCGAAGTGCGCAGCAGCACGCGGCGCTTCGGCATATATAGCCGTTATCACTGAGGGGCGTGGCGCACAAGACAAGTAGGCGCGCAACTGCTACATAAACCTCCTTAGTGCAGCAAAGAATGGACAAAGCCTGAAAAACTTTATTCAGACGTAGGAATTCACAGCGCGCAGGCCCCGGGTACCCGTACGACCCCACTGCAACTCATGTGTTAATGTCCGGTGGCCCGGCCGATGGTGACAATCTGTACGGCCGGATACCCATTGGATTTACTGCTAGCATTCTTGAAGGTTGAGTTATGAATGCTAAAGAATTAATAGGCTTTGCTAGTGAGGCCAAATTTTAGACGCACAAAGTTGACGCATAACATGGACAGTTGAGGTATCCGCAAAGACAATGTAACAAATTTTCCTTTTCTTTCCTTTTTTTCCTTCCCTTTCATTTTTTGCTTTCCTTTCCTTTCAAATTTTCCTTTCCTTTCATGCTAAAACAATATTAATGCCAAAGCATTAGTACGCCGTGGAAAAATATAATTATTATTACAATTTTAATATTTATAATTAAGGATAGTGGTAAATAAAAAGAATAAAAAAACTTTAAAACAAAAAACAAACAAGCCAAAAATTAGCTAGAAATAAAATCAGATACAATAAGAAATAAACTAATTCAAAAGCAGAAAACAAAATTTGAAAAAGGTCGCCGCAGCGTCAAAGGCGCGATGACAGGATCGCTCAAAGTATTGCAGCTTTATAATGCTGTGAATAATATGCAGTTCTGCAATTGTACTCGTAAAGCTATAGTGCCTAGTGCGCGGCACGTATTACAGAAACACGCGATACAAATCGATATCTGAGAACTCTCCCCACCGAGTGTGACCGCCATTTTGAAATGCTCTTGTCACCTCACAAGAGCACAGCAGGCGGAACGTCATGCAACTGCAATGTAGGCTGCGGTATACAAGGACATCTCTTTTTCTTTCTTTGGCGCAGTGGTCGTCGCTCATGCAGTAGTGTTTGATGAACAAGTTACTGCCTAAAAACAGTAAAGAGGGAGCTATGATTTTTTCGGCATATTTAAGGTATAGTCACAGACAGTGGACTGCGCGGCTAGGTTCCTTAGCTTATAGACGCACTGATCGGTCGCAATACACCGGCGCAATGCCAGCACCACTAGTGGTCGCCTCTCGTCGTAATGCAAGGGTTCTGGCACTGCGTCGCGAGAGAACCGATAAGCGAACGGTAGCCCGATCCGTTTTGGTCATATCTAAAGCAGAGAGAGAACTTTACGCCCGATTAGTTAACGGCCTGAACATCTGAGATTGTCTGTAGCTGACAGTATATTTAGCTGATAGTAAAACAGGTGAAGTCGAGAGGAGTAAGGTCATCTGGTCGGGGACACACATACTTGCGGTGAAGAAGGAACGCCGACGAAATTAAAGCAACAAAAGAAAGACATTAAGACTCGTGTACGGTAGCGTTGTTCACTATTAAATGAAGCACGCGCTTAGCAGAATTTAATATGCTCGAAAATAGGGCTCAAGGAACGGGCGTAAACTGGGTAAAGATTTCAATCGTTGGGTTTGAGAGTGTGACTAGTAGTTTGAATGTTATTGATTCCAAGTGCAGGCAAGGGCGTAGCTTCTTTTCTGTTGTCAGCACGAAGCCCGGCCCCAGTCGATATCGTAGCCTGTAGGTACGGCGCGCTCGGCGATAGCATTTGAATCCACTTTTTTTTTTTTACGTCGTTACTGCGTTCTTTTGATCGCCTCTCGAAGTTACCGGTTTCGCCAATGTATACGTAATCACAATCGGAAGAAGGAACTTTGTACACTTCACCAGGGTATTTTTCCTTGGGAAAGGGTCTTCGACGTTTACCAACGCGTGTCGCAATTTTCTTGTCGCATCGTGGGCGACATGGACTTCGATAGTGCGCAGAATGCTCTCCAAGGCTTCGCTTATTCTAGGGGCAAGTAGCATTTTTCAAGGGCGACAAAACGTTTTGCCGTGCTTGGCGAGATAACTATTTTTTGACAGATAGACGACTCCGTTTCACGTGCGTCGCAGCGCAGCCGCAGGCGGTTGGATTCGAACCCAGATACTCCGGTCGAGGTTTTAACCACTGTGCCATTTTGGTGGGACCAGACTGATTTACAATTTTACTAATAATCATTTAAACCTCGGCAGTTTACTAGAGATTTCAAGGCTGTGTTCGTCATTGTTACAGCGTTAAAAAGATCAAAATGTCAACATTGAAACCAGCTGTGTATCATATATCAACAGAGCTATATTTGCTCGACTTTCGGTTCAGCCGCTTTGAACTTTAGCTTTTTTGTTCCCAAAGCACATTACCTAGACAGAGGCATGATGAACTTCTCTCATAGCTATTGTGAAAGCTTTTGCTGTTAACGAATTTCTTGCACCGTATACGTTCAAAGGACGCTGCCGAGCAATCGTAGGTGAGTGCTTCGTAAAATAAGCCTGAGTTGCGTCGTTGGCTTTTATCAAGCGCTCAGAGTAAAGTAATTTGAGGTTGTAAGCATAATAGAAATATATCTTCAAAGGTTTACAAAATTTGCCGGTCTATGATTCAAAGTCGAATATGATGAAAATATTCGAAGCTTCAAAACAATTAACTTTATTAGAGGCTTGTTCAATTAACTATAGTGTTTCTGTGTGGATGGCGCACATTAAAAGCCCAAGATGTGCACAAATGAGCCGTTCTCTGTACTGATGGTTCTTAGAATACTATATTCTTTGTAGTGCTCCTTAAGCCTGTGCACTCCCGTCTTTTCGAGAGCTAGTAAAAACTGACATGAGATTTTGCTCAAACCAACTAAATAAAATTTTTAACAGGAGCTCAAACGGAGCTTTCTGTGACGCTATGTCACCTTGAAGCGTGATCTGGGAGTCCAATAAAATCAATATACATCGCAAGCCTGGCTTCAGGGAAGGAACGGTGAATGCGTTTAAAGTGAAGATGATCTCTTGCCTTTTAAGCTGATTATCGCTTAAGGATCGGTGTCCGAGAGGAAGGAACATGTGCTGAGTTTTAATGCATTCCAATGTTATTCCTATTATAGCGCGCTTCTAAGCATGCATATTTCTTACCGAAAATGATGTTTTCGACCAAGGGATATAAAAAAGCGGTTATAAAAATCCCATTAGGAATATACAGAAATCCCAATAGGAATTGCATTTAACCGCTAGGATTTTTGGAATCCGCCTGCAATTAGACATTGTTAGCACTAGAGTGTATCTTGTCTAACATATTTACTTCACTCAGCCGAGGTGGTGCAGTGGTTAGGACACTCAATTACGTTTCGCAAGGATGCGGGATCGAATCCAGGCTACGGCGACCACTTTTTTTTGGAGGCGAAAAGCCAAACGCCGGTGTGCTGTGCGATATTACTGCATGACTACGGTGTCTCTCATAGCCTTAGTCGCTTCGTGACGTTGAACAACACTAACCAAACCAACTATATTTACTTTCTTATTCTTTGTATTTCTGATTTTGTTTCAGATCCCTGACCACGATCATTATACAAACACACATACGCAAGGCAGGACGTACCACTACTGGATGTCGATCCTTCCCGGTGTCGTTTATGTCTGCAACCATCGCACTGCCAAATTTCGTAAGACATTGTCATATTCAATCCACGTATAAGCGGTAGTCTTAGAAGAGTTTGTGGAGCGCAAAATGGCCAATCTCAGAAACATACCAGTCATCACAGGATTTGGGACCTCGGCAGATAGCATTTAAACAAGTGGGGTTTCGTCATCTCTGAAGATACCAACCTCGGACCGCAAGGTATTGCCTTGACCCTTGATTAAAAATGGGTCCCATATCAACTTTACTTGCGCTAAAGCACCATCAATTTATTGTGTATTGGAAATGTCTACAGCATTTGTTCGGCATTCTCGTAGGAATGTTAAACAAGCAATAAAATGCGCATCCAATGAATGCCCTTCCGTCGGCACATACAATAGCAACATGGGCTCTGAGTGGGAAAAACATCGCCCAGAACATTTGCGGATGCCGACATATAACCACTGCGAATAAAATGTCGGCCGTTGCGGAAAATCCAAATGGGCCAGTCCGGCACCCGAACGCCTCTTGCCCATTCTCCATTGGTGCATGACCGCTGGTGCAAGCTATATGGGACCTCTGCGCAAGACAAAGAAGCTCAAGGCCAAATATGGCTTTCGTTTAATACCGCTGCCATTCCTCCATTACCAGTAGCAGGCCTGAACACACCGGTATAATTACTATTCGCTATTTGTATCATATGCTTTCGTATTCTACTAATATAGTTATTTCAACAGCAGCTCTGATTATCTTATATAGATAAAAAAGATTACATGGTTTGGTCTCTGGCGCTCACGTGAATTGCACAAAATTAAAAGTGATGCCTACATCTCTTACTATACCATGTTAACCACTAGCTCCTAACAACTGTCTAAAACTGTTAGCGTTCGAAACGCACCAATGAGCTGCCGTACCTAGGACACTCGATTACGTTTCGCAAGGATGCGGGATCCCCAGTATTCCCAGTTGGCTAGTTATCAGACATGTTTTCGCCCTCGTCATCATGGTGGAAACAACGAGACCGATAATGGTGCCGGTAGAAATCTAATCCGGTTCCGGAGTTTCCACCAATAAGATGACTCGAGGTCATGGCGAAAACGGCTCTTCTGAAAATGATACCAACTCAGAATGCGAGCCCTTATCTAACACAAATTCGGTAACGAAAAATCATGTTCTCCAGGAGAAATTATTTCCTACTGATCAAAGAGCGTCAGGCAAAGCCTTTCTGAAATGTTTAGAGCTCATAGGGTCTGTTGCCAAGTCGTGCAGCGCCCCTCCATTTTCATTCGTGGAGGTCCCTCTCTTTGGAGAGAGTAGGACAAAAAATCTTACCTTCAAACTAATTGGAGCAGAGATAAGGTGTGGCTCGGAAGGAAACAATATGGCCTCTAAATTTTTTCAAAGACTGTGTATGATGTTACTCTATATGGGTAGAGCGGGATAATTTTTTCGTCATGTCGAATATCTACGTCGTCCCCTGGGGGGTAGGGAATCGACGAGACTATATTCGCCTTGCCCCTGAATGGCCAGTATAGGTAAAATATTCCTTACGAAAGGCCAACTATAATGAAAACCGAGCATTCTTTCTCAGCAGGTGATCCACGATCCACATCAGTCCAAAGAAAGACCATGACGTGGCCGAGTGGTTTGGGCGCCCGTCTCGGCTGCGGGAGGTGGTCAGTTCGAAACCCGCCGCCGGACACCCACCGGTAAAATTGGGTACAAGCGTCCCCCGGCCCGGCGCCCGGCTCTTTCAGGGGTGTGCGTTTGGGAGAGGCTCTGCTAACCCTGCTGTGCTCCCTCGGGGGCTTAGTTTCGAATAACCATGGTCTGCAAAGGCCGTGCTGAAAAAAAAAAAAAATTTAGAGGCGTATTGGATACAGAAGAAGAATGAAAGATGCATTAGTGAAGCTTCGTTGAGTTTACGTAGAAAAGAATTTAATTTTATTGAGCAATTCTCTTGAGTTATGCAAAGAATGAGATTATTATCGGGCCTCAAGCTGTTATTCTTGGCCTAAAGTTGTTATTCTTGGACTCATCTTACGTTTTTGGGGCCATGGGAGTTTGCAGAATTTTTTCCCCCTTAAGTACATGGGCCTCGTGGCTTCTTAGATGTTGGCAAGATATAGTTTCTCAATAGATAGGGACTACTTAAGTTATGGTGTGTAGATGTACATGTCCTACTGTATTTGCTGTATTTGTGTGGTGGTGTTTTTAGTGTATGATTTGTGACTATGTGGTGATATTTACCTGTCCAGTGTGGTAGGAGTTACTGGGCAATGCAGTGGTGTGGATTTACAAGACAGTATAGAATTTGTGACTGTCATGTTTGGTTGATGTTTTTTGGGCTGAGAGGAAGAAAGTGTCACTTTCCCCTTGGTAAAGAAGAGAAAGAATAGAAGAAAAGAAAGAAGAGATTGGTCACCGCCATGTTTGGACAAGGTTATGGTGTGCGAGGAAGAGTGTGACATTTTCCCCTTGGCAAAGAAGAGGGAGATGAGAAGAAGAAGAAGTTGAGACGTGCCTGAGTGTAGAAGAGGAAGTGTTTTCCGGTTCTTCTTACAGTTGGTAGTGTGCGCGTGTGTTGTGTATCTTCTCCTGTGTTTGTCTTTGTTTCCGCCACATATCTGAATACGATGATGCACCAACTAGCCTCTCAAGCCGTTATTTTGAGATACCATGAAGCGGAATTGGCGGAGCGATCTAACAGGCTGTGCCTATGTGTTTCAAACCTAACGCTAGTTTCTCTGCTGTGACTGTACCCGCTAGAAGCTATTTCATTATTCGGTTACAAGTCTCAGTTTTTGAAAGCGTAATGCATGATCCGCTCTGTGCTGTGTATCTCGAAAGAGCGGTACGTACGTCTAGTGATTTCTGCCCGTGAATGATCCCAACTTTCCCTCTATTGTGATAGTGCTCTTGTTCGCCATCGGTAAGGTGTTCTAATCGGTAAGGGAGTGAAGAAATATCCGGAATTACAGGCAAGTTTGGTCTTGGTGAGCCAAATGAAGCTGGGCAGAGGCTAGTAGAGTTTTGTCAAGAAAACAACCTGACCATAGCGAATACTCTTTTTCAACAGCACAAGAGGCGCCTGTACCCATGGACTTCACCAGACGGTCTGTACAGGAATCAGATCGATTATATTATTTGCCGGCAGAGATGGAGAAGCGCTATAGAAGCAGTAAAAACAAGGCCTGGGGCCGAATGTGGCACCGAGCATCAGCTTCTTGTGGCCAAAATTAAGCTTCGATTGAGGAAAACGCAGAAAACTAGAAGGCCTTCCAGGTAGGATCTGGATCAAATTCCATTAGAATATGCTGTGGAAGTGAGGAATCGATTTCAAGAATTAGATCTAGAAGACAGAGAGTCCGAAGAGATGTGGACCGATGTTCGTGATATAATACAAGAAGTTGTTACTAAGGTAGTTCCAAAGCAAAAGAAATGCAAGAAAGCAAACTGGTTATCTGAAGAGGCTTTGCAAACAGCTGACGAAAGGAGGATGGCAAAAGTTAAGGGGGAAAGAGAAAGATACAAGGTTCTCAATGCGGATTTTCAGAAAATAGCAAGGAGAGATAAGAATGCCTTCCTAAACATAGAGTGCCAAGCAGTTGAGGACAACAGCCAATTAAGGAACACAAGAGCTCTGTATAAGACAATCAAAGATATCAAAGGAAGCTTCTGTGCTAAGCTGGGCGTGATAAAGGACAAACGAGGCAAGGACCTCACTGAAGCCCCAGAGATAAAGAAGAGGTGGCAGAAATACACAGAAGAACTGTACAAGAAGGACCCGAATGTGCAAATCCAACATAAGACGGTTGTGATTACTGATCTCGAGCCGCGCATCCTGAAGAGTGAAGTTGAATGGGCCTTAGCCAGCCTTGCTAAGAACAAAGCTAACGGAATTGATGGCATTCCAGCTGAGTTGCTTCAAAACCTCAACCATGACGCTGTTAACATTCTGCATACATTATGTCAGAAGATTTGGACAGCACTGCAGTGGCCAAAGGATATGAGGAGGTCAGTTTACATCCCCATTCCAAAGAAAGGCAGTGCCAAAAAATTGTTCCAACTACCGCACGATCGCGGTTATTTCGCATGCTAGCAAGGTGGTGTTGAAAATCCTCCAAGGTAGGCTGCAGCAGTATATGGATCGGGAGCCTCCGGACGTGCAAGCTCGGCTTCGCAAGGGCAGAGGAACTAGAGACCAAATTGCCAACCTTCGCTGGATCATGGAAAAAGCAAGAGTTCCAGAAACCCATCTACTTCTGCTTTATTGATTATGCGAAAGCGTTTGACTACGTAGATCACAGCAGATTGTGACAAGCGCTCCAAGAGATGGGAGTTCCAATTCACCTCATCTGTCTCTTCAGAAACCTGTATGAAGGGCAAGAGGCCACAGTCAGAACTGGGCATGGTCTTACTGATTGGTTTCCGATTGACAAAGGAGTGAGGCAAGGCTGCATACTGTCGCCCTGCCTATTTAACCTATATGCAGAGTGCATCATGAGGAAGGCCGGTCTGAACGAGTCTTCAGCTGGAGTGAAGATTGCTGGAAACCGTATCAACAACCTTAGATATGCAGATGACACCACATTAATGGCAGAAAGTGAAATAGAACTCAAGAGACTTCTGATGCGCGTGCAAGAAGAGAGTGAGAAGTTTGGGCTTAAACTGAACATTAAAAACACAAAGATCATGGCGTCTTGCCCTATCAAGTCCTGGAGCATCAAGGGACAAGAAGTGGACGCTGTGACAGATTTTCTCTCCTTGGGCTACAAGATTACCTCGGAAGGAGACTGCAGCCATGAAATTAGGAGACGTCTGCTTCTGGGAAAGAGAGCAATGGCTAGCCTTGTCCGCCTAGTAAAGAGCAGAGACATTAGTCTGCCAACCAAGATCCGTATAACTCGTGCTATGGTCTTTCAAGTTGTGATGTATGGATGCGAGAGTTGGACTACGAAAAATGCTGACCGCCGAAGAATTGACGCGTTTGAATTGTGGTGCTGGCGAAGACTCGTGAGAGTTCTTTAGACTGCCAGAAGATCAAATCAGTCGATATTGTCGACCATAAACCCTGATTGCTCATTGGAGGGTCAAACTCTAAAGTTAAAGCTCAGCTACTTTGGTCATCTGATGAGAAGAGAGAAGTCGCTGGAGAAAGATTTGATGTTGGGAAAGGTTGAGGGACGCCGGAGAAGGGGTAGGCAGCGAACGCGATGGTTAGATGGCATCCTCGAGGCACTGCAGATGAAGTTATGTGATGTTAGGAAGATAGTGAGAGACCAGAAAGCGTGGCGCGACATGGTCCGTAGGGTCACGAAGAGTCGGACACGACTGAATGACTGAACTGAAGGTGTTCTAATACTGCTTCGAACTTGACGAAGCGAAAATTTTTAGCGATATCTCCCTGATTGTATATTGAGCGCATTTTCATAATTTCTGTAGATTTATGCTACTTCCTCATGGCAGTTTCATATCTTTGTGGTAATTAATTACGCATATGCAGGGATTCGCACGGACTGCGGAGAGACGCTTTCGGTCTCGAGGAGACAGATTTCGCATCCTATTCTCCTCTACGTTGGGTGTCGCGATATTCGTGGGCGCCAAGAGAGCCGGCACACCAAGCAAGGCACAGGACCCGTGCCAAAGTGCTCTGATGGCCGATTACGATGTCCTCTGCAACGCGACGGGCTCCTACACGCGGCGCACGACATACCCGACGGGCGGGTACGCACTCATGACTTGGAATGACACCGACCGACGCACGTTCTGGGTCAGCTATGAGGCACCAGCCACCTTAAGAACAAAGGTGTGACTTTCGATTTTCTTCCTTATAAGAAGAAAAAGCGCTGTGGCCGCTAACTCATCGCCATGCTGCATGGGCTCTGTGGTTTCAAAGGGAAACATTTCATTAATCTTTTTCTTATTCTGCGCGTGAGAAATACCAGGTTCTGAATAATATCCAACTATAGGTCAACAGACCATGCGCAGTGTACCACTTCGGCTGGAAGTGAGCACGCGTGCAAGCTTCGGAATATCCTCGCACAAAAAAGTTAGCATCTGTTGGTAGCGACTTCTCGGTCGTAATTTTAAAGCATTCTCGGAATGGGCACAGGACGAGTGTATATGAATGCTCACTGGACGAAGCACACTATCGAGCGCATAGAGTAGTGCATGCATCGTGCGCCACATTACCGCTTACGAATTCGTTGTTTAACTATGAGATGACATATCAAATGCAGCCTGTTGTACCTCTATAGGTTTAACTGTCAATGTGTAATAGCCATTTATGTAAACTCACTTTTACAGAAAGAATATTATCTGGTTGCAATGACATGACATCGAATTCAATAAGGGTTAGTGTATCAGCTTAGAACGAAAACCGCCCAGCGAACAAAACACAAGGAAGAAGTGGACACTACAGGCTTGACACTGTTTATTGAATCAAGACAAATCCCTTGACGACAACACTTTTCATGCTCACCAAGTTCGTGTAGGGTTTTGAGAAGCCAGTTTACCAGGAGGGATAACAAGCGACAAGAATGAAAGAGAACTGGACAGGCGTTGAAGGCGGAGCCTCCGCCAACGTTTCCCAAAGTGGACTTGTCTTCGTCTAGAAGGACTTAAGAATTTTTTTTTGTTTTGAGACGAACACACGTCCTCTTCGAAACTTTAGCTTGGCTTGCGAACTGAAGCTCCTTTCAACTCTTGTTCACTTCTCTTTCATACTATGTAGCCGTCTTCCTTCCTTTCCTTCTATGCCAACGCGTCCAATGATCATTTTAGTAATGCCAACAGCTTTCTGAAGTTTCTGGCGCATGCATTTTATATTATGAAATGAGTGAAGCAATAAGGCTGAAACATACCGGTGAGTAGCCCCATCTATCCTTGACCAGCACCAGGACCCTTTGCTTAAATATTCGCTACACTGCAGCTGGAATGAGCTAACGTCATTGGGGCGCATGACCACAAAGTTCTTCAAGAACTGGAGAGCCGTGATCACGCAATCAATGTATCTGCATTAGCCGGTGTGCTGCCGTTTCTGGTTCCTGAGGTCGTCCACGCGGGGCAATGTGAATTATATTCTTCGTACCCTCAGTATTCTTACGAAGAAGTTTGGAGGACGTCATATGCCCAAGCTTACTCCCTGCTTGCCAGAAAAAACTTCATGTTTTTAAAATGGGCGACAGCCTTCAAAGTCCGTCACCCTTTGTAACGTAAGATGCGGTGGCGTTGTGTGTGGTATTAATGTTAAAGGCTGTTGTTGGGCCTCTGAGGGATGCATGCGAATGCCTTTAGTTAAAGAACATTTGCGACTTCACAATGTATCCATGAAGCGGTCCTTACAGGATAAGAGGCGAATACAATTCTGAAGAGATTTTTAAAAATGACAGTCACATGAAATGCGTATTTATTCTAAATACCATTATGTATGCCGACTCAGCCCCTGCTCTAGACCAGAACTCTCTTGCAGAACCGCGCGGAAACTGAACTGGTCATGTGTATTTCTTGTTCCGATTAGCATCGGCGAAGTTTGATCTTATTGGCACTTGGTTATTAATTTGAAGAAGAGAGTGACAAAATAATTACCATCGCTTCGACCTGTCTATCAAGATCTTTTGTGAAAAGATTGCGAGTTTCGTAGTAAGACATACGCGTAGATGGCACTTCATCCGTGATGCACGTCTTCGAACTCGACAGTCATTGCAACGAATAAGACACGCATCTCTCTTCTCTGTATTATCTAATTATTTCGCTTTAATATGTTTACAGCCATTGCAGGTGAAGCGTTTTTTTTAGACTGCATGATAAACACTCCATAATCAATCGTTAACCGCCCCAGAAAACATTATATTCTATAGCATTTACATGAAAAATTATTTTTCCCACTGGAGGGTAAGGACTGGAAAGTGAAGCTCGAACTACACCTGACAACATCACATTCGGTGTCTACGGTCGCCTCTGCCATTCACGACTGTCCTTTTCGTTTTACGAAGTGTGGTATGAACCCTAACACCTGTGGTCTCGAAATTTACCATCATTAGGCATGCATCACATGAAAAACTAGTAATCATATTAAGAGATCACAGAATCAGAAGCATGCAAAGGCAACAGACGAGACCTTGCCAGCTTGTGGCTGCGAATTAGAATAGCAGAGCAATTAATAGAACAGTTACAATATGTCCTGCCACAGATCTGCTGTGAATTTTAGGGGAACGAATGAAGCGACCACTTTGGCAGTTATAGTTCTTAGTGGGTAATAATTTGAATTCTTGAATTCTGATTCCATTATTAGCATGCATCGGTTTGGATTTAGCGGAGATTGGCGTAATATGCTGACCTACAAAATTTCTGCACAAATTTAAAGTTTGCGAACTTGATCAGAGATTTTTAACGCTTATTAGAAAGGTGTTACTTTTGGGCCATGTTTCTCGCCATTATAGGGACGGGGACCTAAAAGGCAAAATAACAGTTCAGTCGAAGGTAGCTTCTCGCAAAATGGTGTTAGCTAAAATTAACACTAAAATAGGTTCAATGCATTGATATTCTCTAGACTTTTCTTAAAGCATCGTCAATCATATCGGCCTGTGGTCTGTTTTTTTAGCTGGGCCACTGCAACGCGTCAGTCCTGCTGATCCGACAATTTGACTCTACGACGGATTCTTGCTTCAATTAACTCACCTGGTCGAGATTAGTGTGGAGCGGCGGTAGAGTGTTTGCAACTTTTAGCTGAACGACAAACGGCACGGCATTTCAAAAACTTTTCTTGTCGGTTACCTTCATGCAGGCAAACCACAGTGTGCAGATAGTTATTGTTGACAGAGCCCAGCCAAATACCAATGGATGCATTGTGTTTCTGCCATGTCTCCCTCGAATTTGCGAAAGGCTTGTTTAGAGCCATAATCGATTGTGTTTTCAATTTATAAGCTCCTTAGAGTGCAATTACATTGTTTACAATACCTGAACTACAGTAATGGCCGACAGAATTTCATTAAAATGGATATTTTTCATTACAATGTTGCTTTTCTCGAGCGAGCTCCCAATACCTTCAGCATCACTTTCTTTGAACAAGAATCAATACACCAGAAAAAAAATCATTTATCATGCGTGTCAAGTCAAGAATACAGTTGATTAGTTGGCAAAAAGAATTAGTTGGCAACTGCAACAAGAGTCGAGATTAATGCGAGGAAACAAAACACTCGATGTAATACATTCTTTTCGCAGTCATTCCAAAAATCTCTTGCGCCACTTATCATGCACTTCGGAGCTTCTCGTGTTCTGATAATTTTCTGCGGCATAAATAAATCGGAATTTGACAAATATCGCAACTACCGTGCATGCCATAATAGGCCTTCCTTTAATGTTGTTCCTCGCAGAGGGCGGCGCAGTGGTTAGGACGCCCGACTGCTGTATCCGAGGGTGCTGGATAGAATCTCTGCCATGGCAGCCACTTTGGCGATAGAGGCGAAAACCCAGGCGCCCGTGGGCAGTGCAATGTCAGTGCACCTTAAAGAAACCCGAATGATTGAAATTTCCGGAGCCTCACACTCCACTGCGGCGTATCTCATAGCCTCAATCGCTTTAGGACAGAAACCCCACAAACCAAGCCAAACCATCTTCTAAATGCTCAGGGATGTTTTGTTGAAGTTGGTGTGAGACGTGTGTTAGGTGTAAAAGACGGAGACTATATGTGGTAGGGGTAGAGGACGTAGAAACGCAGGCACGTTCCGGGTGCGTTCGTGCAGTCGCTGCAGCAGTTCTCTGCACTTCTACAGTTATGTATTCGGTACTTCTGTTTACATCTGTCGCACATCTGGTGGAGGTGCATGGGTAGGCTTCCAGACCTGCTTACATCTACACGATAAAACAAGGATCTCACACCACACCGGTGCATCAGCGCCCGAGCCACCGCCTCCACGATGAGTCGTCTGAATTCTCGCATTCTGAGATCCCAACAAGGACGACATAGCCTCTACAGTCGGTCTTATCAGAAATGGTCTCAGATAGCAGCTCCCCAGCACCCATCTTCTACCACAGGCCACGAATACGCAATCTTTTTACGGCGACGTATACAAAGATGCACATTCGAGTTGGTCGCCTGCTACAACTAGTGGAGCGAAGAGCGTAAGCTCGTTAACATCTACTTTGCCCTCGAGGAGTCTTTTAGGTCTTGGTTCGAAAAGCAGGAGAACACCCTTACCACCTGAAAAACATTTCGCTGCAATATTCTATCTAAATTTCCCAACGTAGACCTACGCCTAAGTCTTCGCCGCACTCTCGTAACTAGCGGAAGAACGAAACTGTCTGCATGCATGTGTAGTACATGTTGCGTATTTTAAAGCATACCTACTCTTTAATGGCGAAATAGAAGCTTCGCAACCTTGTGCGTGAGGTCAAGCAGCAGCTGCTCCCGGGTTTTATACGCAATCAATCACATACATTTGCGGAATTTCTCATCGAGGCGACTACCTTGAAGACGGCGTACCTGCAAAGAGTCCTCCAATAAAATCGGGCTGTAAGCACGCTTGGGCAAGCTCTTTTCTCGATTCCACTATAGGGCGCTTTGTGGCCATATTGCGCGAACATATTGCAGACCTTTTGGTCTGCTTCGCCAGTCTACAGCGACCACGGAAGTACGAATTGTGCCTGCACCCGACCGTCCGCCCAGTTCTACCACTGTGGTGAGGCGGGTATAGGGCGTGCTCGAACCACCTAGTGGGTCTGCATTGTTTCTCGCCGATGACCTTGCTCACAAAACAACGAACGGCCGCTCGAGATCGAAGCCCATCTGTCGGCCCGTCTTAATCTAGTGGCATATAGCCGCACGATCATCGATCTTCATCTCGTCTGCGTTACAATCCTCAAGCCCTCGCCTAGCCGTATGCTATCCTGAGTGACGTTTTCCCAGTTTAGGCCGGAAAAACTAATTCCAGCTGCCTCTGGAGGCAAGGCCACTGACATGGGGAAAACTCAGGATCATCTGCCACTAATACGGTGATTTCGCACAAGAAAATTTGGTAGCGACAGCATCCGTCGCGCTAACTCTGATTTCTGTGTGACAGTTGTTTGAACTGACGCGATCACTTTAATTGTTATTGGTGTAGACAATACAACGATAAGCCACGCCCTCGCACAGGACCTGAGAAAAGTTTTGGCGCCATGGTTGGACTCTTGCATTACAACGGCTGGAGGTCACTTGATGAAGGTGCAAAGCCTGAATCGGTATCTCTGGTTTTGTCTATGTCGATACGTTCGTAGTCGTGCGGAAGTGTAAGAGGAATTTGGTCCTGGACCTTGAAGTTCTTCACGCGAGCGGTGCTGTAAACGACGTACAAGAAGGCTGTGTCACGTTCTCGACAAAACAGGCCATGACGCACACTAATACAGAAGATCCGGAAATCAACTGTACATATTGCCGAAGATGTCATGCTGCCTACTGTGCAGTGGCCTAGTCCTAGTGCGAACTGACTTATTTCGTAACTACGAGGGCATCAGAATAGCCACCATTCGACATTACTCGAGAAGAAAGCGGCTATCGCACGCTATCTTGTCCAACTTATTGACTGGTGTGCGATTGTTTTCTCGACAAATTTCACCAATGAAATTCTGCATCTCTACAATGGAACGCTATCGTTTTTCTCCACGAGGTGGATGAGACGCCGAATTTGTGCTCCATGGGGACTAACCTTAACGACGATGCCACACCATGTCAACCCCTTCAAAAAGATAAAATCAATCCGGGCTTGTCATCTGACGAGGAGAACCTTCTGTCGTCGATGCCAGCTGATTCTGAAGATTGTTTCGTGACGACCTTCAAGGTCGCACGTGCTGCTGAAGCCAAGCATCGCAACATCAGTGATGTGGCTACGCTACCAGGGTTTCCATCGTCCATAACGCGGTTCGCCTAAATAACGTGATGCTATTAGAACGCATGCTTGCAGACCATGTCATACAGTCGTCGACAGGCGCATGCGCTTCGCTGGTGGTGCTGGTGAAAACGAAGGACAAAACGTTACGATTCTTTGTTGATTACAGGTAACAGAATGACGTTTCTAAAAAAAAGTGTATACACATTCATTCCTCAGGATTATTCAATCAGGATTCCCTTCCTTATATCTCAAAAGTGGATATTGGAGGATAGAGGTGGACGATGGAGATCGCGAGGAAACGGCGTTCCAGACACCCGACAGTCTGTACGAATTTATGGCGCCCCCGTTTGGGATTTGCTCCTCTCTGGCAGCGTTCCAACGCATGGTGGGCAACGTTATATTCGGTTTGAAGTGGCAGTCGTGCCTTCTGCACCAGGAATACGGTCATTTTTCTCGTCTAGATTCGGCCAACTCGTAAAGCGAATGCGCATTGACCTTCAAAAATCTCGAATCGGCGCTACAAACCATCAAGCCTGAGAAATGTCATTTCGCCTCCAGCTGCTCCGTTTCTTAGGGCAAGTCAGCGCACAAGGGGTTCTTCAGGCTACATAAAAGACCGCCGCCGTCGCAGTTTCTGACTAATCACCATGAAGGCCCTTCGACACCTCTTAGGTCTCTGCTCTTAATACCAACGTTTTGTCCAAGATTTCTCTCGTCTAAATGAGCCTCGAGATGAGCACCCGATGGGGAGTATCTGAGACAAAGCCTTCAAGGAGCTCCGTCACAGCCTTCAAAGTCCAATAATACTAGCCCATTTCGACGTAAATGCCGAACCTGATGACCATTCTGACGCCAGCAACATTGGCTTCGGTGCTATCTTGATACAGTGGCAAGGCGATGCACAATGAGGCATCGCCTACGCGAGCCGCATACTTTCATAATCGAAAAGACCCCATTCGAAGATAGAATAAAATATCTTACCGTCATCTGGGTGCTCAGTAATGTCTGACCATACATCTACGTGCGATAATTTCATGTTCTCAGCGAGCATCAGCCGTTATCCAGCATTAAAGACCGTTCCGGTTAGTAGGCCAGACGGAGCCTTCGGTTGCAGGCTTGCGATGTGGCGGTTGCCTACAAATCAGATCGACAGCACCAAGACGCGGACTGTTTATCACGAGCGCCCATGGACCTGGATCCGCAAGGCATTACCGAAGATTGCCCGTTTCTTGTGCCTTTAGCGCAACTCGTATAACGCAACTTCAATGAACCGACCCTTAGTTGACGCCAATTGCCGAGTACCTGGAAGGATTTAGTGCTAGTGTTCCGCGGGCGTTTCGCAGTGGGCTGCAGCCCCTTCATTATGCGACGTGGAGTACTCTACAAACGTTATTTGACAGCAACAAGGAGACGTATCCGTCAAAGTTATGCTCCGAAATCTTGAGCGCTTGTCCTGATGAACCATCCGCCGGCCACATAGAGGTTAGTAGTACGCTGGCAAAGATCTCCTAATATACGGCCAGATTACTGCCGTTCGTGCGAATTATTTTAAAAAGTGCCGCGAAAGCCAACGCCATAACTGTCCGCCTTTGAAACCAGCCGGACAGCCCAAAAATTCGTTCCAGCCTGTGGGCATGGATCTTCTTGGCCATTTGCCGAAGTCGTACTCTCGGAAACGCTAGATTGTGGTTGAGACAGATTACTTAACAAGGTACATTGAGACCAAGTCACTTGCCAGCGGCACGGCTTTTGAAGTTGCCAAATTCTTAACATCGCCCTGCGTCATGGCGCTCCTGCAGCTATCATACAGACCGTAGATCTGCGTTCATGCCCCGTTTCACTCAAGCTGTGCCGAAGCTTGCGCACACCACCCATAGACATACAACGGCCTAAAACCTGCACAGAAATGGCTTGGTAGAACATCTGTACAGAACCTTCACCGACATGGTTTTCATAATATTGATGCCGAGCAGAAAACATGGGTTCAAATTCTTTCACATGCAACATTCGCGTATAATACGGCCCGGCAAGAGACAACGTGGCTCTCTCCGTTGCAACTAATCTTCGGTCGCCAGGTTATCACTCCGCTAGACGCTACGCTACCCATTGACCTTGACAGCAAGAATGAACTCAACCTCGACGTCGCCGCGTATGTTTAGCGCGTGAAACAAGTGCGGCAACAGGCCAAACCACGAATCCGCCGTCAGCCGCAAATCGACGCTAACCACTGCAATCTAGGACACCTCATCGTCACCCTCGCCCCAGTCGGCTATGTATAGGTCTGAGCGGCCGTTCGTAGCCGCGGGTTATCCGAAAAGTACTACGCCGTTATTTCTGCCCTCACCTTCTTGTCCGTCGCCTCGGTGACGTAACGTTCCAAGTTTCACCAGCCCGCTAACCTCAAACCAGCCAACGCAATGACGCTTTGCACATTGCGCGAATGCAACCTTACTACGAGCTTCCTCCCGACTGGTCGCTCCCGACTGACTTTCAAGCTGGCCACAGCCCGTTACGTGGTGTCAAACTCGTGTTTTCAGTCCTGTACGCCCTTTCTCACTACCTTTCTATTTGGCGGAAGCACCACATCGGGCGATGCTGCAGAAGAGGGGGCAGTGACCATGTAAAAGGAAGACCGCAAGTGGTAGATGTTGATCAGTAAAAGTGCAGGCCTGTTCTGGGTTACGCTTGTTCAGCCACTTCTATAGTTCTCTGCACTTCTGCGCTTCTGCAATTGGTACTTCTCTTTAACAACTGCTTAAATATGACACATGAGTGCTATAAAAACTTTACTTATTTGCTTACTTTACTTACTTACTTACGTACTTATGTACTTACTTACTTACTTACTTACTTACTTACTTACTTACTTACTTACTTACTTACTTACTTACTTACTTACTTAATTACTTACTTACTTACTTACTTACTTACTTACTTACTTACTTTACTCACTCACATAATTACCTACTTTCCTACCTACTTACTTATTTACTTACGTCTTACTCACTTAGTTACTTACCTACTTATTTACTTACTTCTTACTCACTTACCTAATTATAACTTACTCACTCACTTTATTTTCTTACGTTTTCTTGGGTGAATAATTTTTTTGTGTAATCATTGGTCCCCTTCCCCCTTACAACAATGCTCCGTGATGAGGTGCTGGTATATTGATAGGATTAATTTTGAGGGTGCGTCTATCGATGGCATTCTGCCAAGAGAGCTATTTTATTGTCGATTTCCAAGCATTTAATACGTGGTCCTATTTAAGACTCCAGTACAGCAGTAATGCCATGCAAATTTTCACTTATGCCTTATGCAGTTGACAGTACACTGCTTTCTTTATCTATTCTGAAATTTCCCTGGCAGCTATGATTCGGGGTCCAAAATAATAGCTGGCAAATATTTTATCTTCTGCGTCTCGCTAAGAAAGACTGGCTTTGGTAAAGATTACGATCTACCGCTAGTGATTAGGAAATATATTATCACTGCGTTTGCCACACGAGTAAGCCAATAGCATAAAATAGGCTCAGTATAGCTTCACTGCTGAAGTACAATGCACGAACACTTCTCGTTCATCTAATAGTATATGCTGTCGCTGCAGTAAGCCATCTAATCTCTACGATAGAGCATTCTCCAAGCAATACATTTTAAAATATTTAGATACCAACTTGTTATGGTTGCTGTTTTATGCTAACATTTATTTTGAAACAGAGCAAATTATAATCAGCAAATGACATCATTCAACCTTTTCCGCAGCTGAACAGGTTCGCACGTAATGTCTCTGAAGGATGGGCTGTTTTCGAGGTTCAGCGCGACGTCTGGAATGGATGCCGGCAGGAGAACTACCAACGCCTGGAGGAAATTGAAACCAGAGCACGCGGTCCTAATCCGTAAAATTTCATCTAGACGATTGGCCGGAGTCCACCACCATCTGCTGGCTTCTTTTCTGGCGCAACTTAATTTCTTCTTCAGGCAAATAAGTTTTGGGGTGTTTTGGAGCACCGGGCTGGACAGTGGACATGATATTCCATATAAAATGGTCCGGCAAGAAACGTTTTTTATCTAGTTTACTTTCTGTTTCTGATATGTATGAAACAATGCTGAAAATTTGAGCAAAGCGACAATTGTTCAAGCGAGCAAGAAAAAATAAAGTGAACTTATAATATGATTACTGCTGAGCCGCACACATTTTTCATTGTGTTCGCGAGCGGTTATTTTGGGTCAAAATATAGAAATAAATGGTTGAAAAATTAACCTCGCCTTTATGAGTATTAGCCTACATGGTTATGGCTCCCATTTGATAACCCCACTTGCTGTTTTTTATTTGCGCACGTGCAAATGAACTCTCTTACTCGCTCATCAGTATTTGTTTTATTGTGCTTAACTCTGGTTTACTACTGAGCATAGTAATAAGATAACACATTTTTCAAACAGCATGCGACAGAGATATAAATCACCGCTTTAAATGAGCTGCAGGAGCCTGGCTGCTTGGCCAAGGGTAGCGCGTCTAACTCTAAACACAAAGGATCGACGAGGTGAATACTGTTCTTTCCCTCAAATCTCAGAAGCAGTTGGTAGCGTCTGCCAACTTGGCCCTGTACATTTTGTCTCCTAACGTCGCTCAAACTGACTACTAATGTCTGTGCACAGCCGTGTCATCTCCAGACTACTTCCTGCCAGAATCATGCCCGCTATTTACGCTCGCAACACCTACACCTTCTGAGCTAGAGTTTCTGGAGAAAAGGTCATTTACACTACGATGTTATGGCTTCCCAAAACCGGAACTCACCCATCGCCGCCACCACCAGATTGGCTGTATTGATAGGTTTACGTAGGCTTAGAAAATGGTCGGTGCTGGCTTCTAAAACGAGGCAGCGATTGTCGGTTTCACTAACTACAGCCGCTAATTATTGATGGCTTTTAGAAACATTGAGGTTTGTTGTAACTTAGAAAGCAAATATTACAAGTTAACCTTCAGTTTAAAGTTTAGCGCTGCTTTCCAAAAGTATAGTAGGGCTCAATTTTGCTAAGCCGCTGTGAGGTAAATCTATCGCGCTGCAATGCTAATAACTCGTGTGTTCAAACGCTATGGCAAAACTCTAGAAGACATTTAAGGCCCCTTACGAGGGATCAGGCGAAAACCTTTGAGGATAGTTCTACCGTAGTGTTCATTGCACAGAATCCCGCCGGTGACACAGGGCAGGAGAGGGGCGTCTACGGGGCCGGATTCTAGATCAGTAGCTTCACTCGGTGGCGATGGCATGTGATGGTTGCGCCGCATGGTCTTAAAGCTGCCAGCGAACGGCCTGTGAGGGTGTTCGACGTTCGGCTGCGGCCGGTCACGCTCCTTCCAGGAGACTGGGGTAAAGCAGTCGGCGTCGCACCCCCTACGTTGCCATAGAGGCGGCAGGAAAACTAGACACGGATAAATAAGGTGTGCGTATCTGTCGTGGTGAAGCATGTCTACGCATGCACTTATTGCAAGGATGCAAGTGGACCTCAAAAAAGCGTTTGACCGTGTCCCTAACAATATTCTATATTTGCTAGACAGTGTCACGTATGGTAAAATAATTCACAATAAAGCTTAATTGGCTTATAGTGGATGCACAACACGTCTTATTGTGAATGAAAAGGCTGGAATTCGAGTGGAACGGTCTATGCGCCAAAGGCAGCATCTTTGACCATTGTTTGCTATCTATATTCAACCATTCTGCTCATCCACAACCAACAGCTGAATATGTCGCTCTTTTTCTGCCTCAATTATGAAAGCATTTTAAAGTTAAAGGTCTCTGCGAAACAAGTGGTAGTGCGATCGAGTGGATAAAGTACTTGAGATTATGGCATGGTGAATAGCCTCATAATGACAATGTCTTCAGCTGTATATCCTGGACAACTGAACATTAGCACTTAGGTTTCCCTCTCTCTTGAAGTTTACGTTGATAATGATGCTTAATGGCGAAATAAGGCAAGCCGAAAGAACAAAAAAAAAAAAACAGCGGGATTTTGGTGCATTGAACCTCTCAATGTACGGGCTGGGCACAGTTTGTAATCTTTTTTTCGTCAGCAAGCATTGGTACTTTAACCAAGTGTTCCACTGCTCCAGTATAACTGTAAGAAAGCTTTGTAGGTCGTCTGTAGTGCTTGTGCGGAATTTCCTTTCGGAAAAACCAAGTCGAAGAAACCTAAGCTGTATTTGTTGGTTTATGTCGAATATTTGTGCGAGAGTTATTTACCGCTTTTGTTTTCTCTGGGAATGCTAATGACCCCTTTTTGCATGCTATTATTCGGCTGAGACTGGGCAGGGTTTTCTGAATTTCTTGTTGCATTCCTTGTATTCAAGGAGCTACACCTAGCTAGTTGAGACAAGTTTTACAAGCTTGTAGTTTTTTTCCTTCACAATTTTCCTTGGATTACCTTACTCGTGTGATATGGGAAAAACAATAGAAACGATATATGTCACTCACCGTTCCCACCAAAATATCATAGGACCATGCGCAGTGCACATAAAGGTCACGATGTTATAAAATGAGTTGCAGAAATGCACATTACTCCTATCACCAAAAGATTCTTTTTCAGACTACACAGCGGGTTTTCCCGGTTAAACCGCGTTTGCAATAGGAAGCAATTTTTGTGCCTTGGGGAGTCCACTCTCTATTATACGAAAAGGAGAAAGCATTCAGCATGTTTTCTCGGACTGGTTGACGTCCTCCAAAGGACTCTCTTTAAATTTCTCAAGGCTCTTAAGTTTTCTGCTTAGCACTCACTGTAGCAGGCATCTCCCGACCGAAAACAAGTATGGTATTTCGGATAAAGTTGTGATGGCGTTGGGCTTGTAGAGTATAAGAAGTAATAGGATGACGGTGCGTCGCGCAGACTTCAAAAACTGCCCTTGAAAAAATATTTCAAGGAGCCATTAAAGGTATCATACGTTTATCAAACTTGTGGATCCAGCACGTGATTGGCTCCCGCACATTGAAACACTGAAAACATTGAAAAGCATTTGGTTATGTTACCGCAGTCAAATAGAGCCGAGCAATTTTAAGTAAACATTGTTTATTGTGAATGTAAGAAAGCCTGCCATGGCGTAGATGGTTAGCGCTCTCTGTTGGGAATCCGAACGGTACGAGTTTGATTCCTATTGTACAACGATGCATATTTCCTTCAAAGTTCGTGCATTAGCTTTAGTTTGCACTACGGATTGGATTGCAGGATTATGAATTGCTTTCTTATAGATTGCATTCTAGACTGACCGGTTATCTGACTTGTGCTCGACAGATGTATCTGTCTGAGCTGACGGACAACTCTTGCGCATACCACTCATGAGCCAAGAAAGGGTCTCGTCTTCAAACGGACAGCGAATGAAAGACTCAACCTACACTTGACTGCACTGCAATACACACTCGCTACTCTGGCGTTTCAATTATGCTATCAAATATAATTCGACATCACTGCCCATCTTCTCCAAGAATACGAATGTTCTCTGCGACGCCCTTTTCGACTCGATGGACCTCTATGGATACCTGTTCGTGATATTTCGAGATCATCAAGATTTGATCAGACTACGCAATGGCAAACAGCCGATGCCATAGCTGAGCCCCGCGCCCGTTAGTATTGCCTGACATATGTCCCTGAGGAATTTGAGTGCAATATCTGCTGCCCGCTTCTCGATGCGGTAAAGTTAGAAGCGCATTAAGGCGAAAATTCCACAAGGTCGGCGTCGTCCTAGCACCGGCGTTTGCATGAAGCCTGCTCTTACCACTTGATAACTGGTGCTACCTAGTGAATAAGGTGACTCGGCCAAATAAATGGAAGTGATTGCGAAGGCAAATTGAATGAAAATACAATCACATATATAGTAGGTTACGAAATCTAATAGTTTCATGTATGAACGACGAAGCAATCAAAATTCCTATTCATTCTGAATTTGACCACAGTGGCGAGTGAATAAAATAACGCATTTCTTCCGAGTCTCTCCTACTGACCGTGCCTAATTTTTCCTCCTTTTGGTAATTAGCCAGTATATTAAAATAAATTAACAACAAAGCAAAAGTATTCTGAATTTGCAAAACACCGATTAAGTTCTGACACAACTGGGATCTATTAATTGTGCTGGGTACATATATCTACACCAAGTTAATGCTTATTCATTTCGCATGAAACATGATCTGCTCTTTGCTGGAACTAAACTGTCTGTGCTTTCCTTTTCCCAACGGTAGTACCCTCACTTGGTCAGGAAGTGCAACTAACCTTCAAGGCGCACTGACAGGATCGCTAGTTTCCGAAACTCTAAATAAAGTTTCCCGATATTCCGAGCCCTGAATTTCGACAGCCAAACAAGTAGCGGCCCTAATACTCCATGTAGAGCCCTCTAATCCAGAATCACACACTTTCACAAATTTCACCGCGTGCTAGAAAACACTAAATAAGGCCGAGGCTGATCGATCCAGTTATCCTTCTCTGGCTATTATTCATTTAAAATTTATTATGTCCTTGCAAGCAGTGAGACAATGCAAAACGTCAGCAAAATTTGAATGCTAGGCATCTGGCTGCGACCAGACTGCCGAATAACCACTCACTTTCACCCTCAAAACCCGCAAGTAACATTCAAATAATATAATTCGACGCAACAGCGGCCACCGTCACGATGGAAGGGGACGTGCTGGGCATCGTTGAGGCGTTAGTAATCTGCAGCGACTTCTGCGACCTGGCTTATCGCAATAATACCGTAGCTGTAACCTACCAACTGGATGCCAAAACCCCATGCACTGTCCCGAAACAAGAAAAGACGTCAGGTAAGAGTTCCTAGCTACGCTGTGATATCAACTAGAGATCGAACCTGTCGATGTGGATCTGGGTGCCTATCCGATTGCTGACCGTTTCTCAGCAGTATAGGTGAAATTCTTTATGACTGCGATCTTACCACAACCCTCCAAACCTTATCCTCAGCCGACAGCCACGTAATAAAAAAAACGTAGGCAGAGCACCGACAAATAAAGAAGACATACTGGATTCCGCGTTTATATATTTAAGCATTCCCAACAACCCTCCAGAACCTTTCTCACGGATTGCCCAAAAGTTACTAGCCAAACTGTGCGAAATTTTAAACCACCCCACGTCGGCAGTGTGTTAACGAGAGAAAAAGGAAAAGAGGCAGAAAACTGTGCAGGACATGCAATGAAAAACCGGACGCATCTGCATTTCTGTACTGCCTCTCTCCCTTCTAGAGTCGGAGAACGCGTGGACAGCATTTCATTGTAATATAGACTGTCCCAAAGAGAACAACATAGAAAACAAGAAATATGCACTTAACTTTCGGTTAATATGTTTGAACGCATCACAATACCACATATAAGCAGGCTGTCTCCTAAAAGGTACAAGGAAGGAATCTCTCCCTCATATTAGGGGGAATGCACACACAGGTCACAATAATTACTGGGAAACTGTCAAATGAGCAATGGAAGGTACCGTTTGCCAGCCAGGAGCATGACATCCAGCTTCGGCTGTTGCTGGACGCCCGAGCAGCAGCTGCAAAGGCTAGTTGCCTGCCGCAAAGGAAATAACATGTCATCGGCATCTCATGTTATCTCTTTCTTGGAAAGATAAAACACACGACAAACACGCGCAAAAATAAGCTCCTCCTGGACGCCGCCCTTTGGTCCCCGTATGCCAGGCATACGATCCATATTTAAGTCCCAGCAAATGCGACGCCTGGAGAACTTCCAATGACCGATTCCTGTGCTTTCACTGAGTTGACACCGATCACATCCTTCGCTACTACCCGCACAGACTGATTCGCCTTCGCGGTTCCACCATCGACGCCCCACCACCTCGTCCCGGCGAGCTACCACAGGAAATTTACTACATCCTGCACAGGGGGAACGCATTGTCAAGCCGTCTGTCCTGTAGCTCATCGCCGCTTGCAGCCCTCCTTGTATCGCCAGGCTGAAGCTACTTGCAAGTAAGGTCCCCTAGACTCCGCTGGAGAAGCTAAAAGATATTAACCTTTGGAGATGACGGAGACTGACGACGCCACAGTCATTACGCCGACGTTTCTTATGAAAGTGCCTTTCACGGTCACGCGCCCAGACTTTCAAATTGACAACGCCGCCCGGTAACATCACAAAAGCGTTCTCCAGTCATGACTTCAGTACATGACGAAGCCGAGGTCGGACAGCAAAGCCAACATGCGATGCGACGACACAAACAAGTGGCCTTGAAGTCCCTGTCAACGGCCGCACGGTTACTGCGTTATAGACACGGGAGCTGACTACTGACTCACCAGCAGGCCGTCCGCCGATGAGCTCAAGAAAGAAACAACCAATTGGGATGGCGCATTTATCCGCACCGGTGGCGGGAATCTTACAACACCGTCAAGGCGTTCTTTCGCAAGAGTAGCAGTAAATGGGCGTACTTCTCTTACGAGCTTCGTGGTCCTGCAGTTGGGCTCCCGCGAAGTGATTTTGGGTATGAACATTCTGAGTTAACATCGAGCGATAATCAATCTTCGATCAAAGATTTCAAAATTTCGACGAAGAATTCAATACCTGCTACGACACTTTAGACACATCACGTTGTCCTAAACATCCTTGAGAACAATTAAGCATACTGCCCCGATAAAGTGTTGTCTGCGTGGGTATTGGAGACATGGAAGCCACTGAAGACGTCATGGAGGGAATCTCCCATTATTTCCTTAATCGAGAACTTATAATCGCCAGAGCCATCGCCCATTTCCAGAACAAAGAAGCTCACGTGCAGGTGCCGAACGTTGTTGAAGAATGCCGGCATCTCAACAACGGCGTCATAGTTCGATGACCGAAGAGCACCATTATTGGTTTCGCCGCCACCGTGTTGCTTTTCTTGCGGACGCAAACCAGCCCAATAAATTGTTTTTCAGTGCAACGTTACTTTTGCATTCTTCGCCTGCGGCATTGTACCCACCACGTGACAACTGGTATGAACTCCAGACACATTTGTACTTTAAGCGTTTACATAGCAAGTCTAGGACTTCAGCTCCGCGGTCAAGCCTTTGCCTCACGGTGTGTATATGTGTCCCCATTTTGATATTGAAGGAACTAGGATAAGCATGGCAGCGGCAACAATGCACCTAGTTTGTAATCTCGCGGTAGCACCAACAGCTCAACTGCTGTGGCCACTGCACAAGATCGCTATCCTATTGCCGCTGCATACAGCACAAACCAAAGGTTCCTTTTTCTTGCTGGTGAATTGATTAGTACTCTCGAACTAAGTCATTTGTTGATGACTATCTGCGTTTAACAGTCCCTGTATGCCATTTTAACAACCTATAAAATTTTGTTCGTAGCATTGCAGCATTGCAGTATACAGAAACGAACCTCACGTCACACCCGATCAACATGCCTTCTCTATGTCGAGCTGTAGCATAGCGATCCCAACAACAAAACAGTCACAGCATTTAAGTACATTCCTTGCAATGTGGCTGTTCGTAAATAAGTGAAACATTAGTGGGCCACTGTCACCCGTTAATAATTAAGGGGGTATTATTAACGATGCGCCCTTAACGGTGCGCACACTCCCAGACACCCTTTGAGTGAGTGGGGGTAGCTGTTCCGGTCGCAAAGGAGATGCCCTCGACCTGCGTGGCAAGCTCAGCCGGAATTCAACTACCTTGTAGTGACAGAAGGGGGTGGTCGTTTGGTGCCCAGCGGTCGCCGGTTCAAACCAGAGTAAGGATCGGAGTCAGAAGTAACAAACAAAACACAATTTATGCACAGCAAGAGACGATACAAAGGAATACACAATATCACTTGAGATACACAGACGAGAGGTTCACAGAATACAAGCGCTAAGCATGCAACCACAGAATGATTCAATAACTCAGAGGCTTTACAACAGATCAAACACGAGAGAGTTACATAAACAAACACCAAATTGTTCACCGGGCACTGTTGCAGTCCGACGCCTCAAGAGTCACGATGTGGCCGCCATACGAGACGAGCGCCGCTCCCTTGAAAGTCCGTGGGCTTGCCAGCAGCGGGTGATCCCCGGGAGTCCAGTCGAAACACAGGCGAGCACGTCGCAAAACACTGACGAACTGACTGACTGGCTGGCTGACTGACTCATCAAGCGGCGCGGTCTCTTTAAATAGGGCGCGCCGCGTCTGTTTGTTAGCACGCGCCAAAGCTAGCGCGCACACACACATAACTTCGCTGGTTATAGCTCCCTCTTCTCCTCCAGTCGAGCCGCGCGTCGTCATTGGCCAGGTCCCACAGAACTTTCTCGAAGGGCCTGGCACATTCCAGGCCGATGAACCACCATCCTCCCCGGGCAATGGGAAAGAGGGTCACGGCAGCGCGTACAAAGCTACGCGCTCTCCCGCGCGGGGAAGGGGCTTTTCTCTCCATGCTCTCCACGCGACGCCGCGCGCGCCTAGCGCTGTACCGGCTTGATGAAAATGGGCGCCGATTTCGTGACAGCCACGTAAAATAAACCGTTGTGGACATAACCCGATAGCGTTTCACACACACAGACGATTTATTTCACTTTATTAATTTGGTATTTTTGTTTTCTTTTCTTTTTCTTTCTTTTTATGCATCAATACTTAGAACCAACAAACATACGCATTTAATTCTGAACATTTTGTCACATCTGAACCCTCTTTTGCTTCACTATGTCATGTATTAGTCATGGTCGAACTGATTACATTTCCCCCATTCCATGGTCCACCAAAAGTATATTCCGCTTTCTTCTCCCCAAAACCTAACCTAAAGAACAAAATAAAAAATCAAATCGCGGAAAGGAAAAGCGGCTATACGGGGATATCGCACCTAATCTCAAGGCAAAGCCTGAGCGTCCTTCTCATTCATATCACTAAACCAGCCGTAAACATGCTGGACACGTGCTTTCGCTCGTATCAAAATGTCCAAGCCATGCTTAAACCCCCTCAATTTTATCACAATTTTCATTTCCTCAATCATTTAAGATACGTAATTGCTCAATTACACATTTAAAACCTTTTAAATTTTAAACTCATCATGACTGGGAAACGACCAAAGGCAGCAGCGAGGAGTGGAAATGCACTCGCGTCCTCTGAAATGAAAGCGGCACTGAGGTTAAAAAGTCCAGATGCTGAAGCATAATGCCCTGTCAGCTGCCGTTGAATTTGCTATAAGGGACAGCAGATTGGACTTGTTGGTGATTAATTATACGTTAACAGTGCAAACAATGTGACGGGAACACAGGAGAAGAGGACGGCACAACCGCGCTAGTTGTGTCGTGCTCTTTTCCTGTGTTCCCGTCACTTTGTTTAACCTATTTAGTTACTAGGGAGCTGGAAAGTGAACTAGGATTTTTAACGATGTGTTGTGAAGCAGATAAACAAGATGAGGTAGCACCGGAAGCTTTTGTCGCAGGTTATGTTGTGAGGACATATCATAAAAAGGTACGAAGGGTTTTGTTTTTATATAAGCATGCAATTTGTTCTAAAATTTGCCGCGCTAGTCTGAGTGGCCTTGCAAGCAAAGGAGCCTGTGCATACAACATTTGTTTATACTCTTGAGACTGTCGAGCCGATGCGATAAACTGAAAAGCCACGTTCCACAAAAAATCCGGCGCCCGCTCTGTCGGCGGAAAGTCGGAAAAATACCTCTCTAATAAGAGGCACTTTAGTTGGTGATATGGCCAGACACCTTTGGCGCAATGAGAATACATGCCATGTTCAATGTGGCAGGAGCTGCTAAACCAGAGAGAGTCAATAAGATGTAAGGGTGAAATGGGAATTATTGAATATGGGGCCCTTAGATCCCAAGTCAGGCACACTATACTCCTATAGGGCACGCTCGTACGGCTTCGGTAAAGAGGGACTTTATATAGCTATGTGTAGGGTGCTGTTTCATATAATGCGGTGGCTTAAGGCTGTATTCTAATGATATGCGACAGAGGCAGCAATTATGGGAGACGGTGAATAGGCAGGTAGCAAAGTGCGGCTACTCCAACGAGGCTCTGCAAGGAGATTTAAGAACCCCTAGTTTTGTTTATCACTACCAGGTTGTTGCTTAATTTATGCGATATTTTATAATGGTTTTGAGGTGACATGTCAATCGTGCAAGAGCCTGTTTCAGGAAATATGAGTCAACTGGACCAGTTACAGGTTAATGAAAACCAAGGACAATGGAGGCTTGATGTACCCCTCAAAGGAAGTTATCAAGCTTTGTCAGCTTACGAGCACCTTCATTAACAGGATGATGAAGTCTGAAAAGGTCCGGCGAAGTAGCAAGCTGTGTAAACTTTTGGTTTCATCATTTTTTCTCACTGTATACAGTACCTGTAGCTCATCTATGAAAACAACGATAGTGCCTCTGCTGAGGCGCTATGCAAGATATCGTTAAGTTGCTGCACCCACTGATAGCGAGCTGGGCTGGAAATGTCCACTCAACAGTGGAGCGACGTTTATGGCTATGGCAGAAACCTCTCTCAAGAAAGGTTTTCAATCTGCGATTGGTAATTTTCTTCCTTCTTTGTGTGGCCATTTAATAAGCGTACTCGGCTGCTCGCTGAATCTCGGCTGCAGTTGCGCTCTGAAGCATGAACATTCTTGTGATCGCAGCTAAGAGTTTCACAACAGGAACACTCGATGCGCGTTCTTCCATTGAAATTATAAACCAGCAAAATTGTTTGGGTTTACGAGCAGCCAATAAAAATAGTAATAAAAACTTTCGACGCAAATACGTACCACCTTGAGGCAGACCGGCTCTATGAAGCGCGCTTTTAGTTCGGTCATGCAAATTGTGGGAAGCCATGACAGATAGCGTTTTGGCGTAGAACGTCTTTAAGGTCTCCAACTGAGTCGAAGATCTCAGGTTATCATCTAAATTTAACCTAATAAACATCTTCATATTTCCACAGTAACATTTGTCAGAATGAAATAGAAAGGTTGGTTGCATGTCGCATTTTCACAGAGGTTGCTCATAGTAGGACATTTTTTTTTATTGGATAGCGCTGTCATCTTAGAAAAGGTTGACATCAATTTGTGTATACAAGCTGTATACAGGAATGAGTAAATGGCATAAAAATGAAACACGGAATTCGCGACATAGTTAATTACGTGGTTATGCATTAGGCTACCATGGCAACTGAACAGCTTCGAATTGTTCACAGCCGGGTGACTTTTTCATGTTACAAACAATTTGATCCGAATGCAACATCATGGTAATGCGAGCTCTCCAATCGAGTGGCTTTGAACCACCGTCACATTAAATTTTTCGGGGTACACTCCAGTATACATCCTTGCCGAGCAAGCGCTAAGTTTTGACATGGTCACACTAGACATGACAGTATATACTAATTCGTGTTGCCAAATTGTGTGAAGCGGAGCTCTTATATCCTTAAAATAAAAGGCTTCTACCACGCCGACGCCTTCCTGAAAGCGCAGCCAGGCGCAGCCCGCCGCGCGCGGCTGTCCCCGAACGGTGGCGCCGCGGCGGGGGTGACGGGAAGTAGGCGCCTCCCGCCGGTTTCGCGCGACGAAGCAGGCCGCACCTAGTGCGCTTCCATCAAGCGGCCGTGGTACTGGACCGTGACAGTGAGGTACCCGAATGCTGCCCGAATGTGGACATTGGTTTAGGACTAGTGACAGGCCATTGGAATATACTCTGGACATGTGGGGAGTAATATGTAAGGTTTATTATATTTTTGCTTTTATGAACCGCAAGAACAGAATCAACGATAAAAAAACTATGGTGAGCAAGAAGCATACTAATATGAAGATAAGAAATATTCATTTCAGTTACTCAATGAATTTAGGCCAGTATATTGAAAGGTACTAAATAGTAATTGGTGAAGCTGTGTCGAGTAATGCTAACTGGAAATTTACAACAGGCATTCTGAGTTGAATTCCAAAAAGAATGAAAAACTTTATTGGCGTTTTTGGTATCAATGCGTCATTTCCAGGTCACACTATGCAATTAATTCCTATTAAAATATGGATCACTCTATGCCGTACATATAAACTAATAGCTCACTTTGAGTTGAGCGGAAAATCGTTTGCATTGAATAACGATTTGCCTGAAATCCTTCCCAACCCTAACCTTTTCTTCTCGCATTCTTATTGCCTGAGTCGCTTTGTGACGTTAAATATCATAAACCAAACAAAGCTTTTCTTTCCATAATGAAGTAGTACTTCCGCCTTTTCCGAATTGCGATCACAAACGATAACTCCAACGTTGTTCCAGAATGTTGTCGATGCTCTAGAGGCTGGATCTCAAAATGCAGATGTCTCTTCAAACGTTATGGCCTCCGTGAACCAGAATCATTCCCCCAAGTCATCGACAGCAAAGCTCACTTGCTGCCCTTGTCGGTAATTAGAATTTTATCATCTCTGACGCAAATGGTTTTCGTCCATCAATACCGTATTTTTCCCCTGGAAGCTGCCATTTCTGTGCACTTATGTTAAAATAACAACCTCAGTCAACGATGCCACTGTGACTCAAAAATGACGACTGGTATAATCTCCGCTGTGTGTTTTTAACGTGATATTTGACATGTTCACAATCAAAATCAAAATCACATTTTATTTTCTAGTAGTCACACACTGGATGGATTCCGGTGCTAAAAGCCAGAAATATGGCTTACAAACGCCGCGGAACCCTTTACATGGCAGTACACGGAAACTGGCAAACCATGTGATAAAAACAATAGAACAGAGCAGACACGACGTGATAAAATAAATATACAGAACATATATGTCTATGAGCATAAAAACATGTAACGAAGTTGCCTAATAAAATACAAAATGCACATATTAAAAAAAGCAAACATTGTTAACGTGGCAGGTTGAAATGCAGGCCGGGGAAAGGTTATAATTTCACAAAATGATTGCGCAGTTCTTTTGAATTGTAACTGGCAGTGTTTTATATTTATTCAAAGCGGCGGGGAGATTATAGGTTAAAGACTGCAACTCGTAGTCTGTGTGAACGCGTGGTATTGCCCAAATATCGGTGTTTTCTCTATCTGCACATTGCTACTGCTCTGTTGCAGCGATGCAAGAAATTTTAAGCATCTACAAATTTAAGGGGATGAAAAATAGTGCCACGTGCCTAGCGCCGCGCGACAGCCGTGTTTGGTGCCGACGACGACGAAGCGGTTGTTGTTGGCACGAGCGGCGCGCTGGTACTGGACTCTGTGATCGGAACGACAAGCCGACCTTATTCTCTGGTCCTCAGCTACGTGTACCTTCACGGCTCCCTGTGACTTCAGTCGTGACACTGGTGGAGGTGCCATCGATGATCCCTTCTCCTGCGGACGATCCTACGCGGCCGCCTCTCGTGACCACTCCTGTTCATCGTAACAGCCGACGGCTCCGAGGCTTGCCCCCCGAGGCCTTCGCTCTTGACGAAGAGACTCTGGCTGTGGCAACGACACCGCCCGCCCGTACCATGACTGTCCCTTTCACCCCTTCGTCCTGTCTCATCCTTCAGACCCCACGTACCCCTAAACCATCTCACGGTGAGCAGTTTGAAGACGCCGAGGACTGGCTAGCTCACTACGAAAGGGTCGCGACGTTTAACGGCTGGGACGACGCTGCGAAAATGCGGAACGTCTACTTCAGCCTTGAAGACGCTGCTCGGACATGGTTCGAGAACCGCGAAGCCACATTCTCTACGTGGCCGGCCTTCCGAAGCCAGCTCCTCGGTACGTACGCCAACAGTGACCGCCGAGAGAATGCCGAGCGTGCCCTGACCTCTCGAGTTCAGCGTCAGAACGAAGGGGTCGCAATGTACGTTGAACACGTCATGCGCCTTTGCCATCGCGCCGACCCGTCCATGAGTGAGGAGAAGGTGCGGCACCTGATGCACGGCGTCAAAGAACAGCTTTTTTCCGGCCTCGCGCGGAACCCGCCCACCACCGTCGCGGCGTTTCTGGCTGAAGCTGTGATCATGGAGAAACTGCTACAGCAGCGATGCAGCCAGTACACTCGGCCGCTGAATTCCATCTCCACACTGCCGCCGTCTGACCGAACCGACTACAATCCCGGGGCAGATATGAGCTCCCTTCGCGACCTCATTCGCACCGTGGTTCGCGAGGAGCTCCAGCAACTTCATGGATCATTTACTCCTGGCGCGGCTTCCCTGGCCAGCATCATCCGTGAGTAGGTCCAGAACGCACTCACGCCACTGACAAGTACAGTCGTTCCACCACCACCCCCGGGCCTCACCCAGCGGATGACGTATGCTGATGTCACACGCCGCCCAGCCCTGCTACCTACCCTTTCGCCTTACACGCAACCTCAGGTCGCTGTGCACGCTGCGGCACCGCTGCCCCTTTGGGCAGATCGGCGCCAGGCGCCCCGGAAGACTGATTTCTGGCACGCTCCAGATAACCGCCCTCTGTGCTACCACTGTGGCGAGGCAGGTCACCTCTACCGGCAGTGCCCTTATCGTCAGATGGGTCTTAGAGGATTTTCCCCCGACAGCCCTCGTCCACGGCCTGGTCAGCGGCCTCAGGACATCGCCGAGTACGTCACCCGCCAGCGTAGTCTGCCACATTCTCCTCGTCGCGAATCGCGCTCGCCTTCGCCTCGTCGCTCTTCGCCCTCTGGGCCACGGTATACCGCTGGACGCCATGGTTCCTCGAGCCCTCATCGGGAAAACTAGCTCCGGCGACCTTTGGGGGCGAGGCCGCCGCACACCGATTCGCCGTAAAGCTTCCACCACCGCACCGCTCGATTCACCCCGACGTCAAACGCCGAATTCCTATCCAGTTTTCGCCGCACAGACCAGATCGCCCCGATGTCGTCCCCATCGCCGTCCAGTTATCACCGCCGTGTCGCTTAAATCGCCCCGACGCAGACCACACAACTGCCGCCCAGCTTCCGCCGCCGCACCGCTTGCTTCACGCCGACCTGCCATCGACATTGAATTGTCCCGACGCCGACCACCCAATTGCCGTCCAGCTTCCGCCGCCACACCGCTCACTTCACTCCAAACCGACGTCGACAGGCCCTGGTCTTGGCCGGGTCTCCGTGGACATCCCTGTTATCGTCGACACGAAGGAGGTCAGCGCTTTAGTTGATACGGAAGCCGATTATTCTATCCTTAGCGGGCGGCTTACAAGGACTCTGAAAAAGGTGATGACGCCATGGAACGGACCATACATACGGACGGCAGGCGCACATGTGGTTGCACCACTGGGTATGTGTACAGCCCGGGTTACGGTGCAAGGCTGCACATTTGTTGTGACTTTTCTTGTTCTACGCGAATGCTGTCGTCATGTTATTCTTGGCATCGACTTCCTTCGTGAGCACGGTGCCACTATATATCTACCGAACCGCTTGGTGACGTTTTCCGCTAAACTGGCCACTGAAAAGCATGAGTACCGCATGTCCCACTCCACGCTGCGAGTCGCCGATGATAGCCTCACAGTGCCACCACGCGCCAGCATCCTCGCCAGAGTTACTTGTGACGAGCCACATCACGGCCTCCGGGTTGTTGAGCCTAATGTCTCCCTCTCACTCGCCTTGGGAGGTTCTGTGGCAAGAGGTCTTTGTTTTCTTCGTGGAAGAGAGACGGAGGTGCTTGTCACCAATTTCTCCAATGAACATCGACATCTGTTCCGTGGCACTGTCATTGCTTACGTCGACCATCTGCACGAAGTCGCCGAATGTTTTGCTTCAGAGGAAGCTACGCCTAGCACTGAACCGGATGATGCCGTACACGCTGTCGACCTCAATTCTAGCCTTTCCTCCGTTGAAAAGAGGCAACTCCAAGATCTATTGCTGGAGTTTCGTGTGTGCTTCACGTCGTCATCTAAGGTGCAGCAAACGTCGGTCATTAAACACCGGATTATCACGCATGAAGGCACTCGACCCATCCATCAGCAGCCCTATCGTGTGTCTCCTCGGGAGAGAGACGCTATCCAACAGCAAGTCAAGGAGATGCTCGCCGATGGCGTCATTCAACGTTCAAGCAGCCCATGGTCGTCGCCTGTAGTCCTCGTTAAAAAGAAAGACGCAACACTTCGTTTCTGCGTTGACTATCGGAAACTTAACAGTATGACAAAGAAGGACGTCTATCCACTGCCACGGATTGACGACTCTCTCGACCGACTTCACCGAGCCAAGTACTTCTCCTCCATTTACCTCAGGAGTGGTTATTGGCAAATTGAAGTTGATGAGAAGGACCGTGAAAAAACTGCCTTCGTAACACCAGATGGGCTCTGTGAATTCCGCGTCCTCTCATTCAGGCTCTGCTGTGCTCCTGCCACCTTCCAGCGGATGATGAACACTGTGCTCACAGGTCTTAAGTGGCGGACATGCCTTGTTTATCTCGACGATGTGGTAATTTTTTCACCGACGTTCACGGAACACCTGCGCCGCCTGAGAACTGTTCTCGAAGCCGTCCGATCTGCCAACCTTTCTCTCAAGCCTCAAAAGTGCCGCTTCGGGTTCACCGAATTGAAGTTTCTTGGGCACATCGTGAGTGCTGATGGCATCCGAGCTGACCCTGAGAAACTTGCTGCCATTGCTGCCTTTCTCGTGCCCGCCCACAAAAAAGCAGTCCGACGGTTTTTGGGGCTGTGCTCCTATTATCGTCGCTTTATCAAAACGTTTGCACAGATGGCCAGCCCTCTGACTGTCCTTACTCGAGATGACGCATCATTTTCCTGGGGCGCCGAGCAGCAGATGGCTTTCGACGAGTTACGACGCCGGCTCCATTCACCCCCGATCCTGGCACATTTCGACGATGATGCCGACACAGAGTTACACACGGATGTGAGCAACGTCGGCCTTGGTGCCGTTCTAGTTCAGCACCAAGACGGGGTCGAGAAAGTAATTGCCTACGCCAGCCGTGCATTTTCCCGTCCTGAGTAACTATTCCACCACTGAAAAAGAACGTTTGGCGGTAGTATGGGCCGCTGCCAAGTTCCGCCCGTACCTTTATGGCCGACCATTTCGTGTCATCACTGACCATCACTCGTTGTGTTCGCTGAAAAACTTAAAGGATCCTTGCGGCCGCTTAGCACGTTGGGCATTGCGCCTGCAGGAGTTCGATTTCGATGTTATTTATAAGTCTGGCCGGAAGCACACCGATGCTGATAGCCTGTCCCGTGCGCCCGTCGGCCCTCCTTCGACAGATGCCACCGACGACGATAGCTTCCTCGGAGCAGTCACTACGTCCGGTCTCACCTCCAAACAGCGTGCCGACGACGAGCTGCGACTGATTATTGACCATCTTGAAGGTGGGCATCCTACAATACCTCGGTATCTTGCTCGGGGGTTGTCGTCGTATTGCCTCCGCAATGGGGTGCTTTATAAGAAGAATTCTACGTCGAGTGCAAAAACATACTTGCTAGTCATACCGACTGATCTAAGGCACGAAATCCGCCTGGCCTGCCCCGACGAACCAACTTCATGGCATCTTGGCCGGACAGTTTTGCCCAACATTTTTCCTCCGTTTACAAACATTCACATTGTGATTCCGTTTGCCTCCCATCTGGTGCACTATCTAATTCCATTCTCTTTGACGAGGAGTTGATAACTGAGAGTCTTAAGCGTCTGAGACCATCTTTGTCTCCTGGACCTGATGGCATTCCAGCTGCCATAATAAAAGCCTTCAGTTATATCTTTGTGCCAGTACTGACTGCCATATTTAATAACTGTTTAAAGAATGCTGCCTTTCCTCGCGTGTGGAAAATGGCACGCGTGTTTCCTGTCTTCAAGTCTGGAAACAAATCTGATGTTTCCAATTATCGTCCGATTTCTCTTCTATGTGCAACCTTTAAGCTTTTCGAATTAGCTTTGCACAGTGTACTTTCCTTCCATCTCAAACATATCAGAGTACCGAATCAACACGGCTTCATTTCGGGTCGCTCTACTTCTGCCAACCTAGTCACGTTTATGACGTATGCCTCTGCAGCAGTCCTTCAGAGGGGTCAGGTTGACACTGTGTACTGTGATATGAGCAAAGCTTTCGACGTTGTTACTCACTCACTACTTCTTGAAAAACTTCTACTCTCTGGCGTTGAAGTCTCACTCGTAGCACTCCTACGCAACTATCTCCTTGATCGCTTCTGCTTTGTCAGTGTCAATGGACCGACTTCTTTCGTTTACCCTGCAACGAGTGGAGTTCCTCAAGGTTCAGTACTAGGCCCGCTTCTCTTCTCCGTTTTTATTAATGATGTTTCCTCGGCGATAAAGAAGTCCTCGTTTCTCCTTTATGCTGATGATATAAAAATATTCAAGGTAATACATTCTTTTCAAGATTGCTTGTTGTTGCAATCGGACATATCTGCCTTTTCTGATTGGTGTGCGAAGAATCGACTTACCCTCAATTCTTCCAAAACTAGGGTTGTGTCCTTTACTCGTAAAACACATAGCTTTCTCTACCATTATTCTGTGAATTCTGTGCTGTTGGACAGGGTTGATGAAATTAATGAACTTGGTGTACTTTTTGACCGCACCCTCAGCTTCTCCTCTCACACTAAACGCATTGCTCAGCGGGCTATGCGCACACTCGGATTCGTTTGCAGACTTTCGAGAGAGTTCCATACTCCACTTCCGTTCCTAAAACTGTACCTGTCCATATGCCTGCCGGTCTTGGAGTATGCGTCGGTTGTTTGGAATGGCACTTGCAACTCGAACTTGGACAAGGTTGACAGAGTACAAAATTTTTTTTTTACGGATATATCGTTATCGCTTTCCTTGCGCAACTTCCCCCTCTCGCTCCACCAGGATCGCCCAACTGAATCTTTCTTCTCTTCACTGCCGTCGTATCAGACTTGATATCATATTTCTGTACAAACTCCTTCATGGCCATATTATGTGCCCTCAGCTCTTAGAGTACATCCTACTGCGCGTTCCGCGAAAGAGCATGAGGGAATTCAGACCATTTTGGGTTTCTCCTCTTCATTCCCACTCCCCTCTGGACAGGATGCAGTGGTTATTTAACCCTTTTTGTCCTCACCTTGACATCTTCCAAAACTCGCTCTGTTCATTTACATTGGATGTTCGTAGCGTTGTATTCTAAATAGTACTTTATCACATATAACTCCACTTTCTAGCCTTAATATTGTATTTTCTTCACTTCTTGCTTTTTCTCCTGTTCAATGCTGTCTGTATCTTGAACTACTTTTTATCCGTTTCTTACTTATATTTCAACTTTAAACTTTATATTCGAATCTTACTGTCCCTTGTTCAATTTTACTTCTTTATTGTATTATTCTGTAATTCTAGAATGTGTTTTAAGTACCATGCACTTGTTGCGCCTGGAATGGTTGTTTACTTTATGTATATTTCTATATTACTATAATCAATGTCAGTTATTTGTTGTTGTTTTTTTTCTCTCTTCTATCTATCGTTCTTTTTTTTTTTCCTTTCCTGGTGTGCTCAAAAATTCTCCAAGTGTGTATATAAGTGATGCTACTCATTGTTTGCTTACTTTCCGTGATACTTTTCGTCTGAGTTTCATTTCATGTATTGTTTATTTCTTTTTTTGTGTTCTCTCTGTGTGTGTAAACATGTTTGTGCTTTTTTCATTTTTGTTTCTTTTTTTTTATTTGTGCTGCAGCACTAAGACCACTTGGTTGTTCCTGCGCACATTAAATAAAGATTGATTGATTATTATTATTATTATTATTATTATTATTATTATTATTATTATTATTATTATTATTATTATTATTATTATTATTATTACTATTATTATTATTATTATTATTATTATTTTTTTTTTTTTTTTCTTTTTTTTCTTTTTTTTTTTTCCAAGATGGCGCCCAGTAAGGACGCATGTGCGCTGTGCTCCCGCCCGTTTTTTGGCAAGCAGCAGTTTTTACGATGTGCCGACTGTGCGAAACGTGTTCACACGAAGTGCGTCACCTGGGCGGATGACGAGCTGCAACTTCTGAAGTCCGGCTCTCGGCCATTCTTGTGTAATTTGTGTGCGTCGTCGTCGTCTGACGGTGTTAGTCTTAGCGACGGTGGTGCTAGAGTCCCTGGTGCCCCGCTCCTGCCCAGCCACCCGACCGGTTTTCCCCCTTCAGCCGCGACCGGCGAACATGGCGGTGAGTTTGCCTCGCTACGGGCTCTCCTCCTCGACGCGCTTGAGGGAATCTCTTTTCTGAGCGATGAGGTTGCCCAGCTACGGGAAGAGAACGAGCGCCTTCGTGTAGAGAACTCGCGGGCTTTCGTACAACAAGCCGAGGTTATCGCCTCTTTACGTGCCGATGTTCGCGGCCTACGCCAGGAGCTTGTGCGGTGCGCTGCTTCGCAGTGTGAGCGTCCTCTCGTCGAGCGTCCTCTCGTTGTCTCCGTGTGCAATCCTACCCGTGAGGAGCAGCCATCTGTGGACTACTCCGCCGCTCTTCACCGAGGGATGACTCCTGGAGATATTCCCTGTTCATCTTCTGCCTCTGCTCCTCGCCGTGCGGTTGACTTACCCAGTGAGATGAAGAAGCACCGAAGTCGAGCCATTACTGGCGCATCGAGCTCATCTGTCCTGAACGTTGCCATTTACCAAAAGAAGCGTCCGAAGACTATTTTCGTCTCTAAACTCAGTCCCGATACTACATCGGTAGACCTTACCAACCATCTAAAATCAGTGAATATTACTCCCATTTCCTGCCGGCAGCTGAAAACAAGGTACGACTCCTACTCGTCCTTCCATATTGAAGTTGATGAAGAATCCTACAGTAAGCTTGTTGAGCCTTCGATGTGGCCGATGGGTTGCATATACAAGGACTTTCGTGGGAAGCTTTACGACGATATGCTTCATCCCTCTGAACTGACGCAAAATTGCAGTGGCCCCTAATTTGGATATCTATTATCAAAACGCCCGAGGTCTTCGGACTAAGGGATCAGAATTTTTTTCTAGCGTCTTGTCCTCTTGTTATACCGCTGTTGTGGTTACCGAAACCTGGCTGTCAAGTGATATTCCTTCCAATGATTTCTTTCCAAATAATTACTCTGTTTTTCGTAGCGACCGCCCTGAAACAGGTCCCAAATCAAGAGGAGGTGGAGTGCTCATTGCTATTGACAGTTTTGTGAAGTGTGTTCGACGTTCCGATCTGGAAACTGTTGAAGAATGTGTGTGGCTCGAGCTCACTTTAAATCGACATGAAAAACTTTTACTTGCAGCTTTCTACATTCCTCCGAATCTACCTCCTTCAGCCTATGATGATGTTCTGCTCTCAATCGAACATGTTATAACCCGTCATAGCAAACAAAAACTTCTTATTTTAGGTGATTTTAATACTCCTGGTATCAACTGGAACTCACTTATTTCTTCTCACAACAATCATTACATATCAAGTAAGTGTAACGCTCTACTTGATTTCATAGCCTTTAACTCTTTGCAGCAACACAATTTCATTGAAAACTGTTGCGGTAATATTCTTGACATCTGTCTATCGAATTTTGAAAGTGTTCGAGTCTCGAGTTCGGACATACCGCTGACTCGCTGTGACAAATTTCACCCTCCGCTTCTAGTTACTACTGCTGTCTCTGCCTCACCTTCTACTAACTCAGATCGGGTGGGGAATTCGCCCCGTTTCGCGTATGCACGTGGTGATTATGTCGGTCTTTTCAATTTCTTCTCTTCCGTCGACTGGTCCCTTTTAAATGACATTAATGATTCAGATGGACAAGTCAGTCGCTTTACAGAAATAGTTCTTGATGGTATGCGTCGGTACATACCTTTGCATACTCCTACGCGTAGGAAGTTCCCTTCCTGGTTTTCAAGGGAACTAATAACGGCGTTAAAGCTCAAGGAACGGGCCCATCGTAAAGCTAAACGCCCTGGGTTTCACAATTGGGCAGATGAGTTTCGCCGTGTGCGTTCTCTTTGCAAACGCTTATACAAGCGGGACTACGACTCCTATCTTGAGTCTTTAGAGGGGTATGCCTCAAATCGTCCTAGTCAGTTCTGGCGTTACGTTCGCAAGCGTTCCATTAAATCAGATTTAAGTATCAGCTTAGTTGACTCTCAGGGTTCGGAAATTCGGGATGTTGCCGACAGTTTTGCACAACATTTTTCCTCCGTTTACAAACATCCACATTGTGATTCCGTTTGCCTCCCATCTGGTGCACTATCTAATTCCATTCTCTTTGACGAGGAGTTGATAACTGAGAGTCTTAAGCGTCTGAGACCATCTTTGTCTCCTGGACCTGATGGCATTCCAGCTGCCATAATAAAAGCCTTCAGTTATATCTTCGTACCAGTACTGACTGCCATATTTAATAACTGTTTAAAAAATGCTGCCTTTCCTCGCGTGTGGAAAATGGCACGCGTGTTTCCTGTCTTCAAGTCTGGAAACAAAACTGATGTTTCCAATTATCGTCCGATTTCTCTTCTATGTGCAACCTCTAAGCTTTTCGAATTAGCTTTGCACAGCGTACTTTCCTTCCATCTCAAACATATCATAGTACCGAATCAACATGGCTTCATGTCGGGTCGCTCTACTTCCACCAACCTAGTCACGTTTATGACGTATGCCTCTGCAGCAGTCCTTCAGAGGGGTCAGGTTGACACTGTGTACTGTGATATGAGCAAAGCTTTCGACGTTGTTACTCACTCACTACTTCTTGAAAAACTTCTACTCTCTGGCGTTGAAGTCTCTCTCGTAGCCCTCCTACGCAACTATCTCCTTGATCGCTTCTGCTTTGTCAGTGTCAATGGACAGACTTCTTTCGTTTACCCTGCAACGAGTGGAGTTCCTCAAGGTTCAGTACTAGGCCCGCTTCTCTTCTCCGTTTTTATTAATGATGTTTCCTCGGCGATAAAGAACTCCTCGTTTCTTCTTTATGCTGATGATATAAAAATATTCAAGGTAATACATTCTTTTCAAGATTGCGTGTTGTTGCAATCGGACATATCTGCTTTTTCTGATTGGTGTGCGATGAATCGACTTACCCTCAATTCTTCCAAAACTAGGGTTGTGTCCTTTACTCGTAAAACACATAGCTTTCTCTACCATTATTCTGTCAATTCTGTGCTGTTGGATAGGGTTGATGAAATTAATGACCTTGGTGTACTTTTTGACCGCACCCTCAGCTTCTCCTCTCACACTAAACGCATTGCTCAGCGGGCTATGCGCACACTCGGATTCGTTTGCAGACTTTCGAGAGAGTTCCATACTCCACTTCCGTTCCTAAAACTGTACCTGTCCATATGCCTCCCGGTCTTGGAGTATGCGTCGGTTGTTTGGAATGGCACTTGCAAATCGAACTTGGACAAGGTTGACAGAGTACAAAAAAAATTTTTACGGATATTTCATTATCGCTTTCCTTTCGCAACTTCCCCCTCTCGCTCCACCAGGAGCGCCCAACTGAATCTTCCTTCCCTTCACTACCGTCGTATCAGACTTGATATCATATTTCTGTACAAACTCCTTCATGGCCACATTATGTGCCCTCAGCTCTTAGAGTACATCCTACTGCGCGTTCCGCGAAAGAGCATGAGGGAATTCAGACCATTTCAGGTTTCTCCTCTTCATTCCCACTCCCCTCTGGACAGGATGCAGTGGTTATTTAACTCTTTTTGTCCTCACCTTGACATCTTCCAAAACTCGCTCTGTTCATTTACATTGGATGTTCGTAGCGTTGTATTCTAAATAGTACTTTATCACATATAACTCCCACTTTCTAGCCTTAAATTGTATTTACTTCACTTTTTGCTTTTTCTCCTGTTCAATGCTGTCTGTATCTTGAACTACTTTTTATCCGTTTCTTGCTTATATTTCAACTTTAAACTTTATATTCGAATCTTACTGTCCCTTGTTCAATTTTACTTCTTTATTGTATTATTCTGTATTTCTAGCCTGTGTTCTAAGTACCATGCACTTGTTGCGCCTGGAATGGTTGTTTATTTTATGTATATTTCTATATTACTATAATCAATGTCAGTCATCTGTTTTTTTTTTTTTTTCTCTTCTACCTACCGTTCTTTTTTTTTTTCTTTATTTCCTGGTGTGCTAAAAAATTCTCTCACTGTGTATATAAGTGATGATACTCATTGTTTGCTTAATTTCCGTGATACTTTTCGTCTCAGTTTCATTTCATGTATTATTTATTTCTTTTTTTTTTGTGTTCTCTCTGCGTGTGTAAACATGTTGGTGCTTTTTCATTTTTTTTTTTGTGCTGCAGCACAAAGACCACATGGTTGTTCCTGCGCACATTAAATAAAGATTGATTGATTGATTGATTGATTGATTGATTGATTGATTGATTATTATTATTATTATTATTAATGGACTCTAATTTGGTTTCAGTAATTCTATGGAAAATAATAGGTTCTTGACGTGAATTGACTGGCTGTGAGCCATTTGAGTATGCCGCGTATGCCGGACAATGGTCAGCTGCGTCAGAAGTTTTTGTGCCTGCGCTATAAACGATAGTTTCAGCATTTGTAATAATTAGGTCAAGTGTGGACAATGTAGTAGTTTTAATTCTTGTCAGTGATGTAATACTATTTGTCGTAAAAATAAATGGGCCAAACCAAGTCCTCCACTTTTCACAGATTGAAACTCTCCCAAAATGTTAACATTGAAATCACCGCTACAAGTAAGAAAGAAGTTGTTTTGACAAACAAAATCTAAGAAGGCTGGAAAAAAATTTCATTAACTCCTACTTTATTACCTTTTCTTTTTTTTTTTACGCAGCCTTTCATTAGCGCAGAAGAAAAAGCGGTCAGCCGCACGCCCTACGCGCATCTCGTGCGTTTCATCCACCTTGCCAAGGAACGAGTGGTCTCGGCTGTGCTACTCTTCGAACGCCTAGGATCTTCATCTGGCATCAACCATAAGCGATGGCTGAACGTGAGCGCAGTTTGCCTAAAGGGTGTTCTGTTTCAGTAGAGGCTCATTTACTTACAACGCTTCAGGGAAACTATGTGACTCCGTATCGGAAGCTTCCGGCCGCTTTGGACAGCGCTTTGGACGCGACGTATAAAGAGCGGTTATTTCTGCACTTTGCTTCCTCTGTTGGTGGCCGTGGCTGCTAGCACCTCAACTCTCCACCCTCTGAACAATTTTGCCGACTTGGTGTTGTGTTTGTCTCGTTTAGTGATCTACATGTTGTTAATATGGGAAAATAAAACTCTACCACTCGCTTGGGGCTGAATATTTAGAAGCGCCGTTGAGACGTACAGCATTAAGTAGGTACCTCACGCTATGCACTAGAAGAACTTTGTTTGCCAATCCCACTTTCCCAGCTTATTCAGCAATGTTTTACGGAGTTTGCATTACCGCCATCATGGAAGGCATTTTGTATCAGTGGGAATGCGTTCTGATAAGTATAATTTGCATGCCTGTAAGGTCCGGTTCAATAAGCTCCTGTAATGCACTCATAGCTTGAGTCAGGCGCCTCTTCTTAGCAAAGAAGAATTACGTCTCTAAAATAATACCGCAATACAACCGTTTTGTTGGTTATAATAGTTTATTCGCGTCGTTTCCAGACGGTGTGGATGGTTACCACGTATATTTTCCATTCCGCCTGTGAAATTGTATGAATTGTATAAATCGGGTCAATTGCCAATAATATTCTTTCCCGTTCATTTTTTTTTTCTTTTCAGAGTCCGAGCTGTCTGTTTCCGGTAAGAATGAACCGTCACTTTATTCTTCTCTACCGCGAGCGTATCTTTGTCAGGGATAGCTGCATGGAGCACTGGTTAGCTATACGCCATTTTGATCGTGGAGGTAGCATGCCCCTGATTCTCCTGACCCCCGATCTAGCCACGCGTTCTTGTAACTTTTGCGGATTACCGACAACTTTCATGCTTACGGAGTCCGGATCGAAGGACGTTACTAAAGCATTGTCTCTATGACTTGGTCAAGATTAGAGCGATAGATTATTCAAGGCAATAAATTAACACCACACAGCCGAAAAATACCACCTCTGTGTATGCAGGTGTATGAAGCCCAACTGTTGTCATTTTATCCTACAGCATAATACAACATTTATATTTGCCTGTGAAGTTACTTTCTAACACTAATCGGGAGGTAATCGCTGAAAGTCGAGGAAGAAGATAGTTATTATAGCGAATTTTTCAGCCCAATTTTTTTTTCAAAGCTTCTATAAATGACACCAATTGTCTCAGCAGTGCTAATGCAGGCACCAGACGAAATACAAGAACTCGGCAGCCCGGCGCTCCATCGTAAGGGCAAAACATTGCACAGAATGGCATGGTTACGTACACTGTGTCGAAGTATCGTTTTTCTGTAGGCTAGAATATTCGTGTATATACCCCGCTGCGGTGGCGCAGTGGTTACGGCGCTCGACTACTGTGCCCAAGGATGCGGGATCGAATCCCGACCTGGGCGGCCGCTTTTCGGTGTAGGCGAAAAGCAAGGTGCCCGTGTGCTGTGCGATGTCAGCGCACGTTAAAGAACCCCAGGTGGTCGAAATTTCCGGAGTCATTCACTACGGCGTCTCTCATAGCCTGAGTCGCTTTGGGACGTTAAACCCCACAAAACAAGCCAAGCCAAACTAGTGTATATCGGCTGCAGAAAAGTACAATTAACGGCGGTTTCAGCGCCAGATATGGCGCACCTGTCATTGGCTGCTTTCCTGATCACCACGTGTTAATTTTGTCGCCCTATAATTGCGACCCTATACTATAGGAACGAACAGTTTCACTGCAATAAGTATCGACTTTCTTTACGGGATTTAATGTCCTGCCGTAGGGGATGGATGGCTTCAGTAAATTCGACAATCTAGGGTGTTCTCACGTGCACTGACATCGCACACTACACGGCGCCGCGTGTGTTCTCCCTCAAAGAAAAGCAACCGCTGCAACAGGGTTCGAAAACATGTCCTTCGAATTAGCAGTCGGGCGCCCCAATCACGCACTGAGCCTCCGAGGCAGGCGGTCCAATATGCTCTCACAGCTAGGTTTATTTCTGAATTCATTCACAATTCAAGCAAACAAAATTTTCACATTTCAAGTGAATAAAAGGCTCCTGCGTGGCGGCACTGGCGGACATGAACTCTGAAGCTTGCACGTTACTCCGAGCCGCCTGTTGCTGTGCATACTCAAGCCCTAATTGCATCCGCCATCTCATTTGACGCAACCATCTTGCATGCCAGTCGCGTAATAAAATTTGGTGCATTAGTGTGTATTGCAGAGATTGTGTTTAAAGCGGAGAGTGAAAGATATAAAGCGGAGGCTTCAAATCTGTTCTGTCTTGTAATTACACTCATCGCAAATTTTTCCTGCTTTAGAGGCTTAGTCACGTTCAATATCTGAAATCAGAAGCACATAGCGCTGCCGTTCATGGGACATGACAGCTTGTGTCTAGAAGCGGCCACTTTCTGCGTCAGTGTCACTGTTACAAAAATCGCTTCCAGAACTTGAGTCATCCACTAACCATTCCTTAGAACGATATACTTAAGGGGACACCGCGGTAGACTGCGTTCAATCTGTGCTTTAAGTAAAGACCCTTGCGAGATGTGTTATTTTAGGAGAAGGCTCAAAGCTTTGTCGAAGAATTGTGACGGAGAAACGCATTTCTTCTGTTTTTGTACACACGCTCCACAAAAATAAAGAAAAGCATTTTTGATCATGGCAAGGAAGCCGATTAATCAGCCTAGCTTCGGGTACGCGCGAACAAAAGATTACCACACAACCACACTTTTCCCGCTGTTGATCAGTGATAAAAAAATCAGCATTCAATTCCTGCACCATCCTTGTCATCAAAAAGCTGCATTATATCGATGCTAGCCGTGGTTAGTCGATTGAGGAAAATTTTATTGAGGCTTTAAATGTGAGTACTATCTGATTTCTGATTTTTGGAGGATGGAGTTTGATTATTTTATACTTTGCTATCATTATCGCTTAGTTCTATTTTTTTTTATCAGAGAACAACTCTACAGCTTCCAGAAATAATATTCCCGCTGTTATTTTTCTTCCAGGTGTATCCGAGTTCGAGTCTGGTTTCTCCCAGGTATCTTTGATTGATGGTGAGAGTTTATTTACTTTATTGGCGTGAATATAGCACGAAAGCAAAAAAATACCCTTAAAGTTCAAATTCATCTATTTCTGCCCTGAAAACTTTTCAGACAGAGGAGCTGCAGAAAACGTTTTGAGACACAGCGAGCGAACGAACTAACGAGCGATAACGAGCGAACAAATGATAACGAACTAACGAATGAATGAGCGAAGATAACAAGCGAACGAACAATTGAACGAATGAGCGATCTAAAGAACGATAACGGACGAGAAAACGAAAGATAACAATCGAACGAACGAACGATAATGAACTCTAACGAACGAGGAAACGAACGATAACGATCAAACATCCAAATGAACGAACGAGCGAGCGAACGAGTGAACGAACGAACGAACAAACGAACGAACAAACGAATGAACAAAGGAACAAACAAACAAACAAATGAACAAACGAAAAAGCGAACTAACGAACGAACGGGCAGATCGGTTTCTAAGATGAAGTGAGCTATTTATAACGATCTGGGTTATGGCACCTGGTTCTAAATCTGAAGTCCACGATGTACAGTCTTTGTCAAAAATATACAGCCCAAGGGTTTTGCTTCTAAGCCCTGTAACGGGGCTGAGTACGCATCTGAAGCGTTCGAAATGTAGTAGACGACCAATCTAGTCCCCATTCTTCTCTATGCTTCTCTATATATTCCAGTATTCCTTCCAGGGGCTTAGTTAGAGTGCTTAGAAGCGAACCCCTTCGGCCGTATATTTTCGACAAAAGCTGTACTTCGGCAGAGCAGCCATCCTTTTCCTCGGCTGGTGCACCTCATCACTAGACTTGGGAAATTCTGTACGCATATACACTCACGAGGTAACCTACACGCATTGCAGGACAATACCAAAAGAGGTAACTTGCTGTACAGCTATAAACACGTACACACATAGGAAGCAGCTGTATAGAGGCGTGTTTCGAGTTACGTGTTTCGTCGTTTTAAATTATCCTCCTATATGTAAGGCTCCGCGCCGATGGTGGTGGTGGTGAAAACTTTTATTGTACGGAAGAAGTGACACTGGGAGTTCCGGTACCGCTCGCAGGCGTCCAGGGAGCCCGATGTCACCCTAAGGGGCAGAGGTTAGTAAACGAAGCGGTTCGCCGCTTCGGTTGCCAGACGGACAATGTTGGCCTGTGTTGCCGGGTCTTCGCTATTGAGCGCGGTCTCCCATGCTTCTGCGTCCTTGAACAAATTGTAGCCCGGGGAATGTCTGCACTCCCAGAGGATATGTTTTAGAGCTCCTATATCGTTACAGAATTGCAGAATTGGTCCTCCGGATTTCCAGTTTGCGTGAGGTATCTCCATCTGAGAGACATGTGGTCCTTGGCTTGCAGGCGGCGCCAGGTGACTGTCTCTGTGGACGTGATGGACCTATCTGGGGTTAGATATTTCCGCCGTCCTAACTTGTAGTGCTCGATGACTTCGTTGTAGGTCGCGAGCCTCTCGACCTTAAAGTTAGGTTGAGGCTGGTGTTCCGCCCGGATAATGAGCGCTCGGGCAAGGGCGTTGATCCCTTCGTTTTCTGGTATGTTGGAGTGAGCGGGGGCCCAGGTTAGGGTGATCCCTCTGTCTATGTTGCTTTTCAATAATATTTTCAACGCGTAGTGTCATATTTTGCCTTTGCAGAAATTTCTTATTGCCAATTTACTGTCACTGATGATCACCTTCGCGTCCATACTAACGCCGCTTCCTCCGCTGCCGTGGCGTCTACTCCGCTTGTATATATATTGCCTTGCTTTATTCCGGACCCGTCGACTACCACTGAGACGGAGTTCCCATCATCGTCAAAAGCGGCGTCTGTGTAGGCAACCGTCTCGGCTGGCATTCTGCTTAATTTTGTTGCTGGCATCTTTCCTGATCGTGTTGTGGGTGCATGTTCTTGGGGATCGGTGAGATCGTGAGGGCTTTCCTAATCTTGAACCCAATGTGGAACGTCTGGGATTTAGTGCCTCTGTTACCTTATAGTCCTACCCAGCTTAGAATCTGCTGTCCTGTCTCAGTTAGACTTAGGCGTTCGAGTTGCGCCGTTCTCGTTGCTTCCGTTAACTCCTCCCATGTGTTATGCACTCCCATTCCCTCTAGTGCCTCGGTCGAGGTCAAGATTGGGAGTTCCAGTGCTCGTTTCGTGCATTTCCTTATTATGGGCTCTAATATGTTTTTGTCTGCTTTTTTGATGTTAAGGAATGAGGTTGAGTAGCAGATCCGACTCAAGATGAAGGCCTGGACCAGCCTCAACTTGTTCTTCTCCTTTAAACCTTTACCTCTGGCCGAGATTCTTCTAATGATGCCTACCACTTGGTTTGCATGCGCGTCTAGCTTAGCTATAGTCGTGGGGTTGTTTCTTGTTTTCCTTATGAGCATGCCCAGAATTCGGATCTCATCTACTTGCGCAATTTCTTTCCCGTTCAATTCTATCGAGATTCTGGGAGGAGATGCGTTGGCTGTCCTCGACCGAGGCCTGATGATTAGTAGTTCCGACTTCGTCGGGGAGCAACTCAGCCCCTTACTTTTGGCATGGAGGTCTATGATGTCGGCTGCCCCCTGGAGCCTTTTCTCGATAGACTCATCACTGCCCTTATTGAGCCAAACGTTGACGTCGTCTGCGTAGACGCTCGTTTTTAGCCTTTCGATGCTTCCTAATTTAGCGGGAGGCCTTTCATACCTAGATTAAATAGGAAGGGGGATATGATGGCCCCTTGTGCGGTGCCCCTGTTTCCTCATTTAATCTCTTCTGAGCTTAAGCTCTGCATGCGTAGAGTTGCTGTACTGTCTTTGAGAAATGATTTGAAGTAATCAAAGGTCCTCTTCACTACGCTAATATCTGACAGGCTGTCAAGGTTGGCCGAGCGGCTGACATTATCAATCGCTTGGTTAAGTCTATACCCAATATTTCTCTTCTATCTTTGGTCCTTTGTTTGTCTAGTATAATGTGATCGAGCCTTAGCATAGTATTTTGAGCGCTAAGGTGCTGTCTGAAACCTACCATCTCGTGGGGCCAGATGCTGTTTCCTTCAGCGAATCGAGTTAGTCACGTCTGAATTACCTTCTCCATTAATTTGCCTACACACGGGGTTAGTGAAATTGGCCTGAGATTTTCTATACCCGGAATTTTTCCCTTCTTATGGAACAAAATTATGTTGGCACGTTTCCAGTGTTTAGGGACGTCCCCGGATTCCCAAACTGTGTTAAAATATGCCGTAAGGTGAACTATAGAGTTGTCGTCTAAGTTCCTTAACATGCCGTAGGTTATCTTGTCTGGCCCAGGCGCTGTGTTTCTTTTGAGGTCAAAGAGCACGGCTCTGACCTCTGCCACTAGAATTGGTTCGTCCAGTAGCAGAGTTTCCGCCCCCTGATATTCTTTATCCACTGCCGGGAATGCGGGGCCTATATGTCTTTGCAGCGGTGCGTAGCGGTAGAACATCCGCCTCGCATGCAAGAGGACCGGGGTTCAAATCCCGGTGCCGAGCAATTCTCCACCGGATTAAAAAAAAAAAAATCCGCGTGTCGATGGAATTGCATAAACAGGTTTGGGGTGCGACCTGATGCCGGTGAACACCTCCGGCAACGCACTCCCTCACCAGAACAGGAGTTGGCCACCCTAGTGCAGTAATTGGCCACAACATCTCATGATAAGCTCCATAAAACCCCGGCCCTCTGTCACAAGCGGCTGCGGAACAACTGACCACGGCGGCGGTCAGACATGTGACGCAGCAGGGGGTGCTAAGAAAGCCTGGCTCCGCTGGAAAGGCCGCCATTGGAAACTGACCCTGGTAACGTTTAATGCTAGAACCCTAGCCAGTGAAGCTAGTTTATTAGTGCTCTTACAGGAACTAGAAGGTATTAAATGGGATGTCAAAGGGCTTAGTGAGGTTAGGAGGCCGAATGAGGCATATACTGTACTGAAGGATGGGCATGTACTGTGTTATCGAGGTTTACCGGAGAGGCGAGAACTAGGAGTAGGTTTCCTTGTCAACAAGTATATAGCGGGTAATATCGACGAATTCTATAGTATTAATGAGAGGGTGGCAGGCATCGTAATTAGGCTTAATAAGCGGTATAAACTGAAGGTTGTGCAGGCCTATGCACCTACATGTAGTTATGATGACCACGCAGTTGAAAGCTTCTACGAAGATGTACAATCGGCAATGCGAAAAGTAAAGACGCAGTATACTGTACTAATGGGCAACTTCAATGCCAAGGTAGGAAAAACGCAGGCAGGAGACCAGGCAGTGGGTGACTATGGCATTGGTTCTGGGAATAGCAGGGGGGAGTTACTACTTGAGTTTGCAGAGCGCAATAACTTACGAATCATGAATACCTTCTTCAGCAAACGGAAGAACCGGAAATGGACATGGAAAAGTCCGAACGGGGAGACTAAAAATGAAATCGACTTCATAATGTGTTCAACCCCCGCCATTATGCAAGATGTAGAGGTAATCGGGAAAGTACGATGCAGTGACCACAGGATGGTGAGGTCCCGAATTAGCCTAAATCTGAAGAAGGAACGGAACAGATTAGTAAGAAAGAAACCCATCAACGAATTAGCCGTGAGGGGGAGGGCAGAAGAGTTCAGGATCTCGCTACAGAATAGGTATTAAGCTCTAACCGAGGATGGCGACATTACCCTAGAAGCAAGGAACAATAATTTCAGAGATATCATTACTGAGTGCGCGGTAGAAGTAGGCGGTAGGACAGTTAGAGAGGATACCGGTAAGCTGTCTAAGGAGACGAAAGATTTGATTAAGAAACGCCAGAGCATGAAAGCTTCCAATCCAACAGACCGGATCGAATTGGCCGAGATATCAAAGCTAATCAATAAGCGCAAGGTGGCCGATATAAGGAAGTATAACATGGAGAAAATTGAGCATGCTGTAAAGAACGGGAGAAGCCTTAAAGCGGTAAAGAAGAAATTGGGCATAGGCAAAAACCAGATGTATGCGATAAGGGACAAGGCGGGCAACGTCATTACGAACATGGATAAGATAGTCAAAGTAGCCGAGGAGTTCTATACAAATCTCTACAGTAGCCAAAGTAGTCAGGACCGTAATGAGATTGGCGGTAGGGAAAAACATTCAGACGTTCCACCAGTGACGAAGGACGAGGTCAAGAAAGCATTAGAAACTATGAAAAGAGGGAAATCAGCTGGAGAGGATCAGATAACTACAGATTTGCTGAAGGACGGGGGGGATATCGTGTTAGAAAAACTGGCCACCTTTTATACGCAGTGCCTGGTGTCATCGACGGTACCGGAACCATGGAAGAATGCAAACATTATCCTGATTCATAAGAAAGGGGACTCTAAGGACCTTAAACATTACAGACCAATCAGCTTACTGTCTGTTACGTATAAGGTATTTACTAAGGTAATCGCTAATAGAATCAGGACAACCTTAGACTTCAATCAAGCAAAGGATCAAGCAGGGTTTCGGAAACGGTACTCTACTATCGATCATATCCATACCATCAATCAGGTGATAGAAAAATGCTCGGAATATAACCAGCCCTTATACATAGCATTCATTGATTACGAAAAAGCATTTGACTCAGTTGAAACGTCGGCGGTGATGCAGGCATTGCGAAATCAGGGGGTAGACGAGCCGTACGTGAAAGTGCTGGAAGATATATATAGTGGCTGCACTGCAACCATAGTTCCGCATAAAGAAAGTAACAAAATTCCCATAAAGAAAGGTGTTAGGCAAGGAGACACAATCTCCCCAGTACTATTCACAGCTTGCTTAGAGGAAGTATTCAGAGACTTGGAATGGGAGCAGTTAGGGATAAGGGTAGATGGAGAATACTTCAGTAATCTGCGATTTGCTGATGACATTGCCTTGCTAAGCAACTCGGGAGATGAACTACAAATAATGATTGATGACCTAGACAGGAAAAGTAGAAAGGTAGGCTTGAAAATCAATATGCAGAAGACTAAGGTAATGTTCAACAGCCTCGGGAAGGAACAGCAGTTTACATTAGGTTGCGAAGTACTGGAAGTAGTAGGCGAATATGTCTACTTAGGACAGGTAGTAACCGCAGATCCGGACCACGAAAAAGAAATAACAAGACGAATACGATTGGGATGGAGCGCATTTGGCAAGCACTCGCAGATTATGACTAGCAGCTTACCGGTATCGCTCAAGAGGGAAGTATACAACAGTTGCATCTTGCCTGTACTCATCTATGGGGCTGAAACGTGCAGGCTAACCAAGATAGTTCTACTTAAGTTGAGGACAACCCAGAGGGCTATGGAACGAAAAATGGTAGGGGTAACATTAAGAGATAGAAAGCGTGCAGAGTGGGTCAGAGAAATAACTCAAGTTACCGACATTCTAGTAGAAATTAAGAAGAAGAAATGGACATGGGCAGGACATGTAGTGCGAAGAGAGGATAACCGATGGTCGCTAAGGGTAACAAACTGGATTCCAAGGGAAGGAAAGCGTAGTAGGGGGCGGCAGAAAATTAGGTGGGCGGATGAGACTAAGAAGTTCGCAGGGGTCAAGTGGATGCAGCTAGCACAGAACCGGGTTAAGTGGAGAAATATGGAAGAGGCCTTCGCCCTGCAGTGGGTATAGTCAGGCTGATGATGATGATGATGATGATGATGATGATGATGATGATATGTCTTTAAGTCGGTCGATAAGCTGTTCCTCGGTTCCATCAAATTCGTATCTGGCCTTGATTTGCTCAACGCTGGCGTGGGTTTTGGTGTTGGTGGGGTCTATGAGATGGCGCAGCATCCGCCACGTGTTGGGATGGCTCATATTCTTCCCTAGCTCGCCGCATTTTTTATCCCACCTTTTCTCTTCTAGTTTGAATGCGTAGCTCTCTATTTCTCTATTGTGCTCGGCTATTTTCTTCCTGAGGTTGCTGTTCCATTTCTGGCGCTTTAGTTTATTCTCGAGAATTGTTTTTTGGTTCCACATATTTCTAAGTTTGTTGTCTAATTAGAATGGGAGGTCACCTCCCTCTATTGTTTCGGTGGCCTGTTTGACGTGTGAGACAACGGTTAACGTCCACTCTATCATGTGTCCGATTTCGCCGAAGTCTGCTGTTGATCTGATATCCCTGAATTTGTCCCAGTCAGGTGCGGTGGCCTGTTTTGAATTATGTATGGGCACCCGTATTTTCCTATCAATTTGGATTTCGATTATAAAGTGATCGCTGCCAAGGTTTTCACCCGTGTTCTTACACGATGCTTTTCCCGTCCTGTGTCCTAGTGTTAGGTCCGGTGATGTGTCACAGCAGATGCTGTTGCCCGTTCTGGCTGGCTCGTTCGGGTCCATGAATAGCGAGATTACTGTCTTCTGAATCGCTTCCCACAGCATTCTACCTATCCTATCGATTTTGGGGTAGCCCCATGCGTGATGATTTGCGTTAAAGTCCCCCACTACGAGCAGAGGGCATGATTTTGCTGTCCTCAGCGCTTTCTTAGATGCGGCCTCAAACTGTGCCTCTTTGTCACGAGGCAGGCTACAAGCGTTCAGGATGAATATGCGTCCCGCATTCTTTTTGCCGGTGAAAATTTCTACGAGTACGGCCTACACTTCATCCGTGCTTTCATCGTGTTCAATTGCCGCAATGTTATTCTTGACTACGGTGGCTACTCTAGATTTATCCCCGTCTTCCGCTGTCGATTATGCGGTGCCCTGAAATTTTGACTGGGGGTTTTCCTGTTTCCTTTAATGCCACAGCAAGCGGAGGCTCTACTTGATTTAGAATGTGCTGTTGCAGCAATGCCTTTTTCTTTTTGAAGCCCCTGCAGTTCCACTGTCAAATTATGGCGCCTGTCTTGTCCATGATGAGTGAGAGAATGGGGCTTCCGGCCTCGAGCGGGGCTTCCGATCGGGATGAGCTTTTTCTTCGCCTCCTAGCACGGTCAGAAGTGAGTTCATTTGATTTGTTATAGCCTGGAGTTTCTTATCTATGATATCGCTTAGTTTGGTTAGTATGCTTTCCTCGTGTTCCTTGAGGCGTGCTTCTAGTTCGTTCTCGTTAATGTTTCTGTTCATCTTTTTGTTTCTCTCGGGTTGAGCCGTCTCATGATCCTCTGCCTTCCTCTTTGCGGTGCCTACCGTATCTACCGCCATGCTGCCTTCGTGCTACGCTTGTGGGGCGGCTGTTCTCTGGACTGGGGTAAGCGGTCTTTTTTGCGCCGCCTGCGTAGCTCGCACTGTAGGGTTCGTTAGCTGCCCAACTTGTCTTTGAGTTGGCTTACTGTTACCGTTAAGGTTTTATTTATTTCTTTCAGCTGGCGATTTTTCTCATCTGCCTTTTCTATCTCTTTTTTAATTATATTGGCCTGTGCCTCTAACTCTGGCGTCATATCATGGGAGACCACGCTTGCGAAGCTGACAGGCATACCAGAGTAGGTCCTCTTGTCCCCTGGTTCCCGCAGGTCCGGCCAGTGGATCTGGTTGTCTCTGGGTGGCGGCCTGGATGCACTTGTGCCCCTGGACTCGGATGGTTGTTTTTTGGTCGCAGGTGGTAGCATGACCTTCGTTGGAGGCCTGCCTCTGCCCGCGGTCGCTCCTCTCGTGTCTTGTTCGTCGCGCTGTTTAACCCAGTGAGGCTTCCCTGCATGCCGGGTCCCCTAACAAATGCTTCTTTCCGCAGAGCAGACACTTCGGCTCGCAGGCATGCTCCTCTGGCTGATGTCTTAGCCCACAGCCTCTGCAGTGGGTGCTGGTTGGATCTGGGCAGACATCTTGCCTGTGCCCAATCTTGCCGCATGCGTACCACCCGTCGTACTTTTTCTTATATAGGTTGCATGGGATCTGTTGACTGAAAACTTTTACGGCCCTTGGTACTTTCCAGATCTTTGAATTTAATGATGACTGTTTCAGACGTCCTTCCTAGTCTTCTTACTGCCGTATACGTTGAGTTCCGTGGGTTGTCCAAAGCTTTGTGCCTTTGTTCTTCCGTCAACTGCAAATTAATCCCGTAGATGACGCGTTTGCCCCCCTCGGGCATCGCCGGGTGGTCAGTCATTTCGCCATCTTCTCCGACTCGGATGTTCTTGACTTTGGTGAAAGCCTCTGCCCTTTCCTTGTCCGGGGTTGATATTAGGATCGTATGGTTGTTTTTGTTGAAGACAATGTCCTCTTCTGCCATGGGGGATAGACCGGACGCCTCTAGTATAGCGTTTCTGAGGAGAACCCCCAGCTTCTTCTTTATGTTGTATATTCCTCCTGCTGGTCGTAGGATACTCTTCTCTGTGCCCGATGGTAGGCAAACTTGCAGCTTGTCGACCGTCCTCTCTGCTATGGCCTTGTTTTAACGCGATAGCGTTAAGGAGCTCGTGTCGCAGAAAAGCCGGTGTCGTCGGCGTCGGCCGTGAGCGATAAATCCCGGCATGCACTTCATAAATAAAAAGCAACTTCCAAGATGGGCTAGGTGGGAATCGAACCAGGGTCTCCGGAGTGTGAGACGGAGACGCTACCACTCAGCCACGAGTTTTTTTTTCTTTATTGCCGGTCATCACCAACACACAACAAAAACGCGCTACAATCAGAATGCTCACAGCAGAGCGGTTACCGCAAGCATGACACTTAATACAGAAGCCGGCATGCTCATACGAGTTGCCTTTGTCAAGTTAAAATTCCTTCAGCTCGCATAGTGGTTCGACTCTTGAAATCCAGTCTGGCACAGTGGTCTTCAATTTGTGCATTTCAACCAATGCGTGTACACTCTCGCGGAAGTAGAGCCTTGCAGGGCGGTCGTCAGGGTCACAGTGAAAACCCGCCATTCTGGACCGCCATAGACTGTGCAGGCCTATTAGCATAACCGTATCAACTGGAATCCCATCATTATTTTCAGTTGGCAGGAATCTAATCCCGTATGTGTCTAATGGTAATTCTTTTTTAACAGTTCGTTGCAGCACGTCCCAAAAATAGACGTCCTCCCAACAGTGCAGAAATACATGGTCTATTGTCTCTGGCTGTTTACATATTAAGCAAAGTGAACCCCATGGCAGATAAAAGCCCTTGCTTTCAAAAAACGTTTGTACCGATAATGTTCCTGTATGTAACTTAAAGAAAAACGTCTTTACCCCAGGAGAAACTGGCATTCTTTTGACACGCTTCAGTACGTCTTGACCTAGACGGCCGCTATACAAGACTCTGTACACAGGAACAGGGAAGAAGTCGTCACAAATAGCTTTATACAGGTTCTTCTTTTTCACTCAAGTTAAGTATTCTGTCGAGAAGCGAGCTGACAGAATTCGAACACTGCTGACAACCTCTTTGAAAAAACTAGAAAGACGCCCTGGCGTGCTTTCCGTGGCAACAACGAAATTGGGCAACGCCCGCAAGAGCCTCACTTGGCACACAGTGCGCAAAAAGGGGTCGGTGACGTCGCGAAAGAAAATAAATCTGTTTACAAGCTGGCGCACAAATAAGTGAGCAAGCCCGAGACCTCCGTCTTTAATTGGCCGGAACAGGTTATCCCGACTACATTTTTCCCAGCTTGATGCCCATACAACCACAGCAAAGATTCGGTGTAGCTTTTGAACACTCAACCTAGAACAATGAAGTGCTTGCATGACGTACCACACCTTGGCAACAAAAAATAGATTACACACTGTAGCTCGTGCAAAGATGGACAGCGGCACTCCTTTCCATTTGTCAGCCTTCTCCCGCATTTCCTGAACTTGGGCGCGCCAAAATGGCTTGCTGTCTTCATAGAATTCTAGAGGTACACCCAAATACTTCACGGGTGTTGTAACCCATGTAACGTTGGCAAAAAAGTCAGGCGTTGATGTCCACGCCCCGTGCCAGAAGCCAAGACACTTTCCCCAGTTTACTGGACTTCCTGTGGTCGCACTAAAATCTTTCACAACTTCAATTGCGGCGCAAATACTTTCTTTGTTCGCACAAAACACTGCCACATCATCAGCGTACGCCAAAAGTTTGACCTCAGACTTGTACAGTTGAAAGCCCTGAACAGATGGATTTTGCATAATAGACAGCCACGAGTTCGATGCTTGAAAGCGGTACAAAAGCGCTTCTAGTGATTGCGGTGTTGCCTTAGAAACGTGCCGTAGGACGTTATACTGCGGTGTATATCGGTAATGGTGAGCATGTTACTTACAGAAGTCGCAGTTACGAGTAGCGAAGTACGTTTCCGCTACATTTCTTCTGCGCTCTGCGCACATGCAGAGCCATCTTGCGGCAAACACAGAAGAACCCCTCCTCGCAATGTGCGGCGCTGCCCCGACACGTGCTGCGCCACTCGCCCCTGACGTTTCGCCGTGAACCCTCACGGGTTGTAGAATCAAGCGTCTTTCCTTTCTTTAGATCACTATCTTCGCTCACCCGCTTCTCCCCTTCGGGCCGCGCGGGTACCGGTGCGAGGATGCCCCAATACCCTTGCATTTAACAAGTTTTCTTGCTCTCTCACCTTCCAACATCCAGCGTGCGTCACTCGAACAGTGTTTAGGCGACGCGGCTCCTCTTTCCGCTCACAGCGCGATTGCTAGGTGCAGCGTCTGATGCCGGACGCCTCTGACGTGATCGCTGCGCCGTAGCGCTTCTGCTAGGAAAGCGTCCCCTGCGATGTGTGCCGAGCTGCTTCTGAGGAATCATGCTTCTGCGTGGTGCTCCCAAGCGAGATAGAGGACGATCCCATCAAGGCGTCAGCCCCATGATCGCGTCCGCTTTCATGGCGTGTCGCTGCCCGGCTTTCTCCCTACGAGACACCGAGTGCACTTAGAAGTGTTGAGTATGAAAACTATGTCTTTGTGTGACTCAAGAGCATACCGATCTAATGAGTGGGCGGTGCGAACGAGGTGCAATAACGCTATCGCGTTTCACTCTTGAAGGCGAAGCTTAAGCGTCCTCCAAATTTCTTTTTTTTTTTTTCTTCAAGTTTAGTGTTTTTCGTTCCCTTCTTATTGCTAATACTTCTACACTTTCTCCTCCGAAACGTATCTGCCGCCTATGGAGCGGCGTCAGCCCCCTTGGTCTTTCCCTTTATCGTCGAAAGCGGCGACGTCCACCTTTTCATCTTCTCCAGCGTTGGGACGTCTTTTTTCTTCTCGATTTGCAGCAGACGACGTTAGCTGTTCGTCACTTCCGGTAGCTGCTGCGGCTGATGCGGCTCCGTTTTTTCTTTCTGCTGGCGTCTCCGCCGACGCTGCAACCGCTGCCCTTGGTTGTATCATGCTTGAGCCGGCACAGCAGCTCTGCGAGCTGCTAGCGACCTCGCGTAGGGCCCGCGAGGACGCGGTCGGCTCCGTAGGCTTAGTTCGGCGAAGCGTCCGTTATGCTTAGCTACTCCGCGAGCTACAAAGGTCTTGAGAAGCCAAAAAAATGGCGAATGAGAGGTCCACTTCCCCAAACGTGGTGTCGCCGTGATCCTTGCGTATTCCGCCACTTGATTCAGAGAACAAATACGGGTGAAAACTGATATAGCTGCGGAGGAAGAAAATTGCCGACGATTACGTTGCTTCGTATAATGCGAAATTTGAGCGCAGCTCATCAGCTGTTTCCCCATTTCGATAGATTGAGGCAAAGATTTCGAGCAAGACACGTGTGTACAATTACAGACAACGTTTTTTTTTTTTAATTTTTCCCACGTATTCCTTCAAGAAACACTCCACTAACAGTTCTTCGCTGTCATGAAAGAAATTTTGTGGTCAGAGAAATCAAGAGAGGTTGCGGGAGGCAGCGCGTGGGCTCATAGCAACGTTGCGCGACGAACAGATAGCAGCGACTGACTGATGCCGCTGACGCCACTTGCGAGTGAAGCGAGTGAGAACGGGCTGCACGCACCGTGATCAGCCGGTGTTTCGGGAAGCGGAGAGCACCCTCGCCGCCACGCAGAAAGAGGGGGGGGGGACCCCTCCTCCTCTTTCTGCATGGCGGCGACGGTGTTAGGAAGAGAAAGGCACGGTAATTGTCTCACTTTGTTTTCTGTGGACACCTCAACCGGGCCGTAAGGAGAGAAAAAAAAAAGAAACATTTATTTATAGGAAGGGAAAGGCGCGGTAACTGTCTCACTTGTGTTCTGTGGGCACCGCAACCGCGCCGTAAGGGAAGGGAGGAAGATGGGAGTGAAAGTGGAAAGAGAGAAAGAGGAGCCGTAGTGGAGGGCTACGGAGTAATTTCGACCACCTAGGGATATTTAACGTGCGCTGACGTCGCACAGCACACGGACGCCTCTTCGTTTCGCCTCCATCCAAACGCAGCCGCCGAGGTCGGGTTCGAACCCGGGTACTCCGGCACAGTAGTTGGGCGTCTTACCACTGCACCACCCCGGCGGGGCCCGTAAGGAGAGGACGGAAGGCGGGAGTGAAAGTAGAGAGAAAGAGGAGCTGTAGTGGAGGGCTACGGAGTAATTTCGACCACCTTAACGTGCGCTGACATCGCACAGCACACGGACGCCTCTTCGTTTCGCCTCCATCGAAACGCAGCCGCCGGGGTCCGGTTGGGTACTCCGGCACGGTAGTCGGGCGTCTTACCTCTGCACCACCCCGGCGGGGCTGACTGCGTAGAACACCGCAGTCAGCCCCACCGGGGTGGTGCAGTGGTAAGACGAATCTAAGCAGTCACGAAACGAAGAGGCGTCCGTGTGCTGTGCGATGTCAGCGCACGTTAAAGATCCCCAGGTGGTTGAAATTACACCGTAGCCCTCCACCACGGCTCCTCTTCCTCTCTTTCCACTTTCATTCCCACCTTCCTCCCTTCCCTTACGGAGGGGTTGAGGTGTCCACAGTAAACAAGTGAGACAGTTATCGCGCCTTTCCCTTTCTATACCAATCAGTCTACGCAGTCACGTTGCCTTGACTCGCTAGCGGCGTCGGCGGCATCAGTCAGTCGCTGCTAGCGCTGCCTACGGCGACCCCCCTCCCTACCTTCCCTCGTGTTCTCTGGTTGCTGCGCGCGCTCCTACCCCCATCATTAGCCGCTGAGTGTATACCCCCCCCCCTCCTCCTGCGAGGCTCCGGTTGCCGAAGCGCCGGCTCGACTTGGGGTGATAAAAGGGGGCGCCGCCGACTACGAGGCCGATGCGGCCGACGCCGATGACGACGCGAAACCCAGGAACGGGCGCCAAAGAGCTCAGCTCTAAGACTCCACCCACGCGTCTTGTTTAAAACGACTGTGCCTATCACTGAGCTCATTTTTCATTGCTGACTGAACAGTCTCAGCTTCACGCCGAAGGTGGTGGTGGTGAAAAACTTTATTTAGTGGAGCCGCGAAATACTCGTTACAAGGGCTGGGCCGGCTCCTGATCACGGGTGGTGGCCAGCAGGCAGTGCCTGACGGCGACCGCTTCAGCCCAGGCGACCAGTCTCCTTTGTGGAGCCGGTTCTGAGCTGGAGACCGCGATCTCCCAAGCCTCGTTGTCCGTAAGGCGCCATTTGTCCAGTGGTTGAAACTCCGGGCATCTGAACATAATATGTTCGAATGTAGCTCTCGGGGCCTCGCAGAGGGAACATACGGACTGATGAGTAGAGGGGGAGAAGAGGGCCAGCAGTGCTGGGGAGGGAAAGGTGCGGGCTTGAAGGTGTCTCCATGTTATTTGTTGTGGTTTAGTTAAGGAGGGGTGTGGGGGAGGGTAGTGAAGTCTTTCAGACCGGTAGTGTAGTGTAATGTCGTTGTAGGTGATCAGCCGATCTCTGGCACTGCCTAGGTCCTCGGTATCTGTTGCTCGGTCGACGTATGCTCGAGCAGCAGAATTGGCCGCTTCGTTACCGGGGTTGCCGGAATGGGCTGGTACTCAGACAAGGTCTATGGGTCGGGGTGTTTGAACGTTGGTAGTTAAGATTTTGTGAGAGGCAGCATGTAGCTGGCCTCAGGCGAAATTTTGTATGGCAGTTTTAGAATCGCTGAGGATAAGGGTGGCAGTGGAAGAGACTATCGCGATGGCTATAGCGGATTCTTCCGCTTCTACGGACGTTCGGGTAATGATAGAGGCTGATGTGATGTGTTCGAAGCGGCTGGATATCGCGCATATCGCATAAGCTGAGCGGTGTGGATATTCTGCGGCGTCCACGTAGACCGTGTCGGGTTCGTTCGCATGTGCTATGTGTAGAGCACGTGCTCTCGCTTTCCGTCTGGCCTGGTTATGAAGGGGATGCATGTTTTTCGGAAGTGGGTGGACAGTGAGGTGATCGCGGACTGGTGAGATGGGAAATGAAAGAATGCAGGATAAAAAGAGAGAGTGCTCTCTCCATCGTGCAAGTACCCTCAGCAAAAGAAAGTTCTTCGCTGCATTCGCGAGGCACACAAAGCGCGGTTGCAGTAGTCCCAAATTGATATTTCGGTTAGGAGCTCCCGCTACAAAAAAGAAAGGGGCATTATGCTTGCTAGAATCAACTTAATCTAATCGGTGTAGCGTTCTTGACAAAACGTTTAACATACAGCTTGCAACCATGCTTCTTGGTTCCATAACTTGCTTTTATTTATCTACAGGTAGCCAAGTATCCACCATCTCTTCCGACACTGGTACGTATAGCAGCTGGTTACGACGAAACTGCATAAGCTACTTCTCACGCAGAGGCAGCAGAATTCAAAGAATGAACGTTCTATGCTTCTTGTCAAATAAAAACACTCCGAAAAACTCAGAGCAATTGATTTCCTACAGAGTATAATGACAGTACATTATCAAACAGAGCTTATTGCAGCCGGTTTAAAAGGCCCATGATCAAGCAGTCGGCTTCATTCGATGGGAGCCATTATCAGAGCAGTATTTACTCTCGCTTTTGGATAGAAAGCTGCTGTTTCAAATTTTCGCCGGTAGAATGCATAACGTTTTCAGATAGATTCCAATTACAATAGTTTTTTTTGTAAAAAGCTGCTATAGCACCAAAGTATATTTCTCTTAGAATGGCGACTGAATAATGCGTCGCTCAGTATGGTCAGCTGCATTCCAATGGTGACCGCAAATGTTTACACTACCGCTTAATTATTCGTTGAAAAAATACTCGAAGTCGACTCATTCTGCTGCCACAAAAGGGTATCATTGAAACCATAGTAAATTCAATTTTCTTCAGCTTAAGTGCTTTTAGGTAGCCAAATTTGATTAGCAAGCATGCTGCTTTAATAAAACCTTTGGTTTTCCAGCGAATGTACGTGCAATTCATTATACTCGAATAGAGTATATGCGGGATCGAATCCCAGCCTCGGCGGCCGCTTTTCGATGGAGGCGAAACGCAGGGCGCCCGTGTGCTGTGCGATGTCAGTGCACGTTAAAGAACTCCAAGTGGTCGAATTTTTGGAGCCCTCCACTACGGCGTCTCTCATAGTCTGAGTCGCTTTGGGACGTTAAACTCCACAAACCAAACATATTATTGTAATAATTGGTTCACAAAAGGGTAAGGTGCAGTATCTGTCACACTTCTTTGTGGACAACTGAACGGCTCCGTAAGGAAAGGGGGAAGGTTGGAGTGAAAGTGGAGAGAGAGAGAGAGAGAGAGAGAGAGAGAGAGAGAGAGAGAGAGAGAGAGCGAAAGGGGAGCCGTAGTGGAGGGCTTCGGAGTAATTTCGACCACCTGAAGATCTTTGAGTAGAACTCTAGTTTGTGACCTGTCGCGCTTAGAGTTGAAATCTTCAAACGCAAAAATAAGCGCGACCAAGTCGCACACTATTTTCTTAACCAAGCGCTGAGCACATGCTATGCTTTAAACCGGCGTGAGCAAAGACAGAAGAAAAGGAAGATGGTGGTGGTGGTGAAAAACTTTATTTAGTGGAGCCGCGAAATACTCGTTACAAGGGCTGGGCCGGCTCCTGATCACGGGTGGTGGCCAGCAGGCAGTGCCTGACGGCGACCGCTTCAGCCCAGGCGACCAGTCTCCTTTGTGGAGCCGGTTCTGAGCTGGAGACCGCGATCTCCCAAGCCTCGTTGTCCGTAAGGCGCCATTCGGCCGGTGGTTGAAACTCCGGGCATCTGAACATAATATGTTCGAATGTAGCTCTCGGGGCCTCGCAGAGGGAACATACGGACTGATGAGTAGAGGGGGAGAAGAGTGCCAGCAGTGCTGGGGAGGGAAAGGTGCGGGCTTGAAGGTGTCTCCATGTTATTTGTTGTGGTTTAGTTAAGGAGGGGTGTGGGGGAGGGTAGTGAAGTCTTTCAGACCGGTAGTGTAGTGTAATGTCATTGTAGGTGATCAGCCGATCTCTGACACTGCCTAGGTCCTCGGTATCTGTTGCTCGGTCGACGTATGCTCGAGCAGCAGAATTGGCCGCTTCGTTACCGGGGTTGCCGGAATGGGCTGGTACCCAGACAAGGTCTATGGGTCGGGGTGTTTGAACGTTGGTAGTTAAGATTTTGTGAGAGGCAGCATGTAGCTGGCCTCGGGCGAAATTTTGTATGGCAGTTTTAGAATCGCTGAGGATAAGGGTGGCAGTGGAAGAGACTATCGCGATGGCTATAGCGGATTCTTCCGCTTCTACGGACGCTCGGGTAATCATAGAGGCTGATGTGATGTGTTCGAAGCGGCTGGATACCGCGCATATCGCATAAGCTGAGCGGTGCGGATATTCTGCGGCGTCCACGTAGACCGTGTCGGGTTCGTTCGCATGTGCTATGTGTAGAGCACGTGCTCTCGCTTTCCGTCTGGCCTGGTTATGAAGGGGATGCATGTTTTTCGGAAGTGGGTAGACAGTGAGGTTATCGCGGACTGTCTTTGGAACTGCATAAGTTTCTACTGGAGGGGCATCTAACGGTCTAAGTTGGAGAAAGGAAAGAATGTGGCGACCAGTAGGGGTAGTGGAGAGCCGTCCTAGTTGGGCGATGCGGTGGGCTTCCACCAGTTCGCTGAGGGTGTTATGAACTCCCATGCCTAAGAGTCGATAGGTTGGGGTGCGCTTAGGTAAGCCGAGAGCTGCCTTATAAGCGTGTCTGATGAGAGCATCCACCTTGTCGGTCTCTGTTTTTGTTAGATATAAATATGGAATCGAGTAAAGAATACGGCTTATAATAAATGCCTGTACTAAGCGTCTGAGGTCATGCTCGCGCATTCCACAGTGCTTGTTGGCTATACGTTTGATTAGGCGGGTGATCTGATGTGTTGTGTTAGTCAGTCTGGAGAGTGTATCCGTGTTAAGGCCGTTGTCTTGTATGAACATACCTAGTATTCGAAGTTTGTGAACTTGTGGTACTGGCTGACCATCTACGGTGATGAGCATAGGGGGTGGGGGTTGTTTCCGCGGGCTTGGGTGGAGTATCAGGAGCTCGGATTTGGTGGAGGAACATGCAAGGCCTATTGAAGCTGCGCATCTTGACACCATGTCTGCCCCCTCCTGAAGAGTTTCTTCCATGCTACCTACATTCCCAGTGGTGGTCCACAGGGTGATGTCATCTGCATATAGAGAATGGGAGAGGTTTGGGATCTGTGACAGCTTTTTAGCCATGGGAATGAGTGTGATGTTAAATAAAAAGGGGGAAAGGACTGATCCCTGCGGGGTGCCTCTATTACCGAGGGTAAAAGTGGGGGATTTTAGGGGACCGAACCGAATTTCTGCTGTGCGATCCCGGAGAAATGCTGAAATGTAGGCATGTGTTCGGTTTCCCACATTCAGAGTGGATAGTGCATCCAATATAGAGGAGTGATAGACATTGTCAAATGCCTTTTGCAAGTCTAGAGCCAGCAATGCTCTTGTGCGTTTGCAGTGTCGGGGATGGAGAATTTCTTCTGATATCTGTAGCATGACATCTTGGGTGCATAGGTGGCTGCGGAAACCCAGCATTGTGTGAGGAAAAAGGTCGCGGGTTTGCATGTGTGTATGTAGCCGATTCAAGACAACGTGTTCAAAAAGTTTACCAAGACATGAAGTTAGCGAAATGGGCCTAAGGTTTGAAAGAGTGAGCGGTTTGCCGGGTTTAGGTATAAAGGTAACCTGAGCGTGTGTCCACTCTGAGGGAAGCGTTCCCTCTTGCCAGTGTTTGTTAAAGAGTTCTGTTATTGCCTGGATGGAGTTTTCATCGAGGTTTCTAAGTGTTTTGTTCGTGACCTGATCGGCTCCTGGAGCAGACGTAGTGCGGAGTTGGAGCATGGCTGCTCTGACTTCATACTTTGTGATGTCTTCGTCTAGTTCATGGTTTTGGGTTCCAAGGTACTGTGGTAAGGGTGTCTTCGGTGTGGTTGTGAGGTATGTATCTTTTAAGGATTGAATAATGTTGTCGTTGTCCATGTCTATGCCATGGATAAGACGCGTCACATTTTTCTGCTGTACATTCTTGGCGTGATCGGGTTCAAGAAGGCATCGTAGCAACCGCCACGTGTCCTTAAGTCCTAGGTTTCCAGCAAGGCGGTCGCATACTTGACCCCATTGCTGGTGACTGAGCTGTGCCGCATGCGTCTCCATTTCCCTTATGAGAGCGGAGATGCGGAGCTTCAGGGCGCGATTGTGTTTGTTTTTAAGCCATCGCTTCTGTAAGCTCGAGTGAGCTTCCCACATATGGAGTAATCGGCTGTCAATCACCTCCGAGGATTGTGTGCACGGCATTTCCGATGTGGCCATGTTCACGTCCTTGTTGAGGTTAGCCAGCCAATTTGTAAGGTGGTCTATTTGCTTCGGGGCCGCGGTACGCAGATCGCGAAAGCGATCCCAGTTGGTGATTTTGAGCTTCCTCTTTACACGGGGGGTTATGGAGGATAGTGAGAAAGAGGTCTCAATTATATAGTGATCGCTACCAAGAGAGGTTTGCGTGTTTGTCCAATAGCATTGTGTTATGTTTTTCGTGAGTGTAAGATCGGGGGTGGTGTTGTTCTGTACACTGTTGCCGATGCGCGTGTACTGTTGTGTATCATTGACAAGGGTTATGCCCTCATTTTGGAGAAGTGTCCAGAGTCGGGCGCCTTTACTGCAAGTCGTTTTGTATCCCCATGTGATATGGCGGGCATTAAAGTCTCCTGCAACTATCAATGGTTGGTTAGCGCTGATTTGAAGGGCTTTTTTCATGGCCGCCATTAGAGGAGCAGTTTTTCCTTTCGGGGGGCTGTAGATATTCAGAATGAATAGACTCGTTCCTTTCCGCTCTTTGGGAAGCAGCTCTATAAAATGGAAGTCGATATCTGCAACGTCCATGTTATGATCAGTTGCTGTGTAGTTGCGGTGAACCAACGTCGCCACTCTGTACTGAGTACAGTTTGTTGGTGTATGAGGAGTGTAATTGAGCAGTTTTACAGGGGAGTTTGTTTCCTGCAGTGCGATTACCACTGGTGTTTCATCGGCCGAAAGGGATTGAATGTAGAGCTGCAGATTACTACGCTTGGAACGAAAGCCTCTGCAGTTCCACTGCCACACCTTAATGTCCTGTCGACGTCCTGCCATCTTGGGGCTGAGATTCGGGTGGGATCATTTGAGATACTGTGGTAGAGAGTAGCTTTTCTAGAGCAGTTTGAATCTGGATCTGTTGCTGCTGCATCTGCTGCTCGAGCATCGCTATCCGCGCGTCTACTCCAGCTGCCCATGCGTTCGTGCTGGTGGTCATAGATTCAAATTTTTCCGCAAGCTTCTCTTCGAGTAAAGCTATGGAGGCGACCAGATCAGGCTTTTGGGAGTCGACCGCTGTAGGAATGTCTTGGTGAGGTGCCTTCCGTTTGGCGGGTGTGTGAGTTTTAGTAGTAGATGCTGTGTTGTTGCATGTGGGAGGAGGAGGCGGAAGTGGGGTGGAACGACCTGGGAGGGGAGTTGAAGAACTTTCCATTCCCTCTGCGGGGGAGAGCCTGTGAATTAGCGTTTGCATTTGCTGAGTGAGCTTTGCAATATGATCATTGAGTTTTTTTATTTGATCATTCTGTTGCTGAATTTGCTTGCCCTGAGTTTCTAGCTTTTCTTTAAGTTGCTTATTTTCTCGGACAAGGGAGGAAGATCGTGGGCCCCAGCTCACCTTATTTTCCGGCGGAGGCTGGTCGGTCAGGGGCGGGAAAGATGGCGAGCGGTTCCTGGCGTTGGTGGAAGCGGCGGACGCGGCGGACCGGGAGCGGACGCGGTTAGTGGAACTCGTCCGGTGCTTGCTTCGGGATTGCCGGGTTGTTTGCTCGGCATCTGCACCAGTTGTCGAGCGTGTCAGTCTCTTGTTGCCCGGTCTGTTGAATCGCTCCGAGCAATCGCGGGAGCCCGTAAAATGGGGGCCGCCGCATAGAATGCACTGGGGTGGACACGTTGGAGGGTCGGTCGGTACATGGGTCTCCCCACATCGTTGGCATAAGTCCTTTTTGGGTGCCGTGCACACGTCGCTGCGATGTCCCGGACGACGGCAGTTGAAGCAGGCTTCTGCTTTGGCGATGAATGGATGGCAGTGGTAGACCGCTCCATAGAAGCGCAGCTGTTTAGGTACTGATTTGGTATTTATGAAGGTGACCAGAATTGATTTGGTCTGGCCGAGTCGGCGTGCATCGGTGATGAGATAGGAGGGGCTTTGGTTGAACGTTTTTAGCTCTGTAAAAATTTCTTCAGATGTCTGGTCGTAGATAGCATTATAAATGATGCCTCGAATGGCGTTGTCCGGAGGAGCGATATACGTTTTCATTGGGTAGACTTGGTCGATTATCTTTATAGATTCTAGTTGTACATATCTGCGGGCACGGTCTTCGGCTGGCGTGCTGATAGTGAATGAATTGTGCCTGGGGTTGATTCGGATGGCGTCTTGTGTTCGCACTGCGTCTATCGGTAGCTGCAGAGCGCTGGTGACTAGAGACAGTATATAGCCCCCGTTGTGTTTACTTAGGTCGAGGCCTCCACCGGGGCGGAACACGATTTTAAGGTCTCGTGTCGGGAGCTTGGGCAACGGTGGCGGACGCTTTAGAACGGTGGAAGACTTGCCTTGCGTGGGCTGCGTTGGTGTGGCTGTGCCGGCCGGGGGCTGATGAGTCGAGCTCGTGGCGGCTTGCTGGGCAGAGAGGACATCGGGGTGAGCCATACGTCGAGCCTCCATGGCTCGGTCCCATCTTGATGCAGTATCAGTAGTCCCATCTTCAGTGCGCACCATGCCGCTGTTGGTGGGCCGTGAAGTCGGGGGAGTGAAGGGTTAGGCCTAGGCCTAATGTGGCGGTGGCCGGCTCCCAGAGCAATCTCAAAGTTTATCCGCAAATTCGGGAAGACGGACCCGAAGAGAGGGTGGACAGGTGCTTAACACCTTCATGCGTCGATTGCGGCTATTCGAAACATGAACAGTCAAGAATTCCGCACTCACAGTCGAAAATTGGAGGAGCTGATGCGAACACCAAGCGTCCGTGTCCTGCCTCGCGACCTTCACCAGAAAAGGAAGAAACGCATACCCTGATTGAAAGAACAATCTCTCTGCGTATGTTACCATTTGCAGATTGCTGTGAAAATGAACAGAGATAGTGCTAATTTTTCCTCTGACAATAATAGCATTGCTTTGCTTTTCATGACCTGGCATCGACAAGACCGGTAAGCATGTCCTAGAAAAATTCCTTTCTATTTTTAAAGAATAATAGGTTAGGATTTGGCCAGTACTCGCCGATCACGACTAGCAGCTTACTAGTATCGCGCAAGAGAAATGTATATATAACATATACATCCTACCACCTTTCACTTAAGGGGCTGAAGCGTGGAGGCTAACGAAACGTGTTCTATTAAGTTGAAGACACCGCAAAGAGATATGTAAAGGAAAATGGTAGATGTAGCATAAAACAATAGGAAGCGTGCCGGGTGGGTGAAAAAAATAACTCCAACTCAAGAGTAAGAAATGGTCATGGGCAGGACATAAATTGCGAAGATATAAGCAATGGTCGCCAAGGTTGACAAATTCTATTCAAACGTGAGGGATGCGTAGCAGGAGCGGCAGAAAATTAGCTGGGTGGATCAGGCTGTCATTTTTAGGGCTCAAGTGGATGCAGCTAGCAGGTAATTGAAGAAGTACAGGAGAGGCCGTTGCCCTGCAATAGTTATAGTAAGGCTTATGAAGATGATGATGATGATTATGATGATGATAATGATTATGACTTTACCTACGCTTGACCGTATGCAAAAGAATCCTTGGGGAGAATGTTGAATGAGAATGCTAAAGCGTGGGCGCTGAAATTCTGCCTGAGTTCGAGTAAATAGTGGCAACACGATGCGATGCAAAAACTAAACCTCGTGGCAACTAGTTAACCGCTAGACCTGAGCAAAAGATTCTACATCTATACATTTACCTTATAAGCCAATTTATCCACAGTCGATGGCTTCAAAAATAAACAGAGCTTTAAATGTTGCATGACCTAACTGACATCCATCAACCACGGTGTGCCTTTTTTTTTAAGCGGATGTTTGTCATATTTAACCGAAACGCTGTGACTTGCAGCTAGGAGCCTGACAATGTCATAATAGGCATTGACCAGCCTAATTAAGACCACGCTCCACATGCTCTTTCAGCGGCAGATTTTAATGAAAATACATATAATATACTGCCGTCCCTCAAAATGTATCGTCATCTTCCAAATGAGCTGTGATAAAATCGCATGTCCTAGGCAAGCTTTTAAGATAATTGAGCCGGGGAAAACACTGGATCCCACGTTGGGTAGGCAGCATTGTGTCATCCTCAAATTCATCGTCGTAAATCCAACTGGAAACAGCTACCTGTCGCAACCAGTTTAATAAACTGACGGGAAAGAACTGAAAGCGCCATTTTAAGGGAACCTGGGCGCTCTTAAAAATTAGGCGTGATAAAACCCCCTACCGACATCCGCCAGCCATAAGCAACGACTAAATTATTGAAGTTAACTGAAATTGAAATAAACGTAGAGCGCTTTCTACCTACCATGAGTAGCATTTGTGAGAATGAAAAAACGCGAAATTCTCAGTCAGCGGAACCTCTGGCAGGTGACAAAGACAAGCACTGATTGATCGTTGTAGTCTGTGACGTCATGAGAACACGTGAAAGGCCAATTAAGTGGCGATAAGTTGGATGTACAACCGAAGCAAGAATCGCTAAAAAACAAACAAAAAGGGAAAGAGAAGAAAACTACGTCGTGCAGCTTCAAAAGAAACCTGCAGCTGAAATATCACGTAAGCTTAGCGACCCAATAGCTTCTTTTTCGCAGTATGCATGCATCACACTCGTAATATGGATTTGGTGGCGATTCCTTATACTGTATCATTCGCACAGGGATGGCGCTGCCTGGCAAACCGGGTTAGTGGCATGCTGTTGCCTCTTCTTCATGGTGATCGCATTGGGAATCGTTCTGGCCATCTCCGTAGGTGCGTCTGCATTCACTGCTTGTCTCTACTTGGTCGCCAGTGTTGCACGCGACCCTCGCTTTTAGTTTCTCTTTATTTCGCACCAACGTGTTCTCTATTAGATGCTATTGCATGAAACGCATCCTGAGATATGTGCAGACAGGGAACGGAAAACCTCAGTCCTTTGATGAAGCTTTTGTGATCCGTTAACCATAATAATAATAATTGGTTCACAGGAAAGGAAAGGCGCAGTATCTGTCACACTTATTCTGTAGACACATGAACTGCACTGTAAGGGAAGAGGGGAAGGTCGGAGTGAAAGCGAAAAGAGAGAATGGGGTACCGCTGTGGAGGACTCGGGAGTAATTTTGACCACCTGGGGATTCATTTCCAGCCCCGCCGGGGTGGTGCAGTGGTAAGACGCCCGACTACTGTCCGGAGTGCTCGGGTTCGAACCCGACCTCGGCGGCAGCGTTTCGATGGAGGCGAAACAAAGTGGCGTCCATGTGCTGTGCGATGTCAGCGCACGTTAAAGATCACCAGGTGGTCGAAATTACTCCGTAGCCCTCCACTACGACTCCTCTTTCTCTCTTTCTCTCTTTCTACTTTCACTCCCACCTTCCTCCCTGCCCTTACGGCACGGTACAGGTGTCCACAGAAACTAGTGTGACAGATGCTGTGCCTTTCCCTTCCTGTGAACCAACTATTATTAACTATCCATTTCCTACCCTTACGGGGCTGGGATGGTAGGTCAACGCCGCTTGCGGCGGGAGCTAGCCAGCCACCGACTCTTATCTTGTGTAGGCCGTCATTGTACTCGCCTTTGCTTCGGTGGTGGACGACGGCTGTTGTTGCGGCGCGCGTCTTTCTCGCCCTCTTCTTTTTCCTTTCTTCATTATTTTATCTTCTGTCCGCACGAGGCAGCGGAGGTGGCTCAGCTACAGAGCCAGTAGCAGGCCCGTGCGTTTTATTTTCCTTTTTTCTACAGCCACAGCAGCAGCAGCAGCAGCACTGACATCGTACATCACATGGATGCCATTTCATTTCGCCTCCATCGAAACAGACGCCGGCGGTCCGGATCCTTTTTAGAATGGACATCCGAATAATTCTGGCATTTCTTGTCGCCCCTTTTCTACTAAGTTAGGCACTTTTTGCTACCCACATTTATTATAATAATTCATAAATTTCAGTTTATTGTTGCCTTTCCATGACTAGAATAAAATCTGCACATTGTAATTCCTTCAAGCCGAGTGCCATATTTCTCTAAGCATCATGTTTCTTTTTTCTTGTGTGGATCTGAGAGTTTATTGTTCGGTTCATTTTCTTTAGAAATGCGGTGTACTAGTACACTTAAAAAAGCAAGCATATAATCATTTCGCTAAAACGTTAAAAAGCAAGCATATAATCATTTCGCTAAAACGTTACCATCATCATCATCAGCAGCCGCAGAAGCCTGACTATACCCACTGCAGGGCGAAGGCCTCGCCCATATTTCTCCACTTAACCCGGTTCTGTGCTAGCTGCATCCACTTGACCCCTGCGAACTTCTTAACCTCATCCGCCCACCTAACTTTCTGCCGCCCCCTGCTACGCTTTCCTTCCCTTGGAATCCAGTTTGTTATCCTAAGCGACCATCGGTTATCCTCTCTTCGCACTACATGTCCTGCCCATGCCCATTTCTTTTTCTTGATTTCCACTAGAATGTCGGTAACTTGAGTTATTTCTCTCACCCATTCTGCACGCTTCCTATCTCTTAATGTTACCCCTACCATTTTTCGTTCCATAGCCCTCTGGGTTGTCCTCAGCTTAAGTAGAAAGTTACCATTTATGCTTTACTTGCGCTGAGAGTAAGAATGTTTCAACTGTTGCCTACACAGGCGACCTATGTGTGAAATGCTTCTAGTGGACCATTGTAATTGTAATTGACGATTGACAGCTTCTGTGGTTATTAATAACAAATCATTATTTTCTACTACGTCTTAAGTGCAATATCGAGTCCAGTATAGGAAGGGGCATATATTTTCGAGCACTAAATAGGGCAAAAATACTCCAAAAAAAGGAGGGGGCTTAGAATTCGACTAGTTAGAATATGTTCTTGTGAACGAGGTGCACGTACTGCTTGAATTTACGACATCATTAGTTTCAGGACGATGACTCAATGAAGAGAAGCCATTTCTGTCTTCTCCTTAGCACTTTCTTCGTAAATGAAAGCAGCGAACTTCTTTCACAAGAACAGGGTACTCCAAGAGTCGAATCAGTGTAGCGCGCAGTCATAGTCAGCTACTCTTTTAGCTCATTGCATTGCAGCGATTGGCTTCGAACGTTGTATGATGTGCGTTGTGGTGCACGGCCAGGTATCTTCCACCCCACCAGAGCAGTCCAGTACGGTACTAGCTAGCAGCTTGATATACGCCACCGGATCCTGTTCACTGATGGCATCAGCTTCAAATTTTTTTTCATTGATATAAGGCCCAGCACCCCGTAATGTATTATCTCACACTACATCGACTAACGTCACCCCAATTAGCTGGGACCGCGTTCAAGTGACGCGAGCTTTACAGCAGCTGCTTATAAACAAGTGATTTCGTCTCTCCACCAGGACATAACATCGCGGTTTACGTGCGCTGCCACTGTAGAAATCCAAGAGGCACCAAAAAGGCTGTTTGGTTAGCAGCACTACGTAGTTCACTTTCATGGCGTAGAGCATTCTTAAAGCAGCACATGGCAAACTGCCCTTGTCAGAGCTCACATTTTGTTTTTGCTTTATTTTGCAGGTGCTAATGATGTCTCTGACGAAGGTAAGCGGATCCCAAAAAACTCTATAGTGAAATGTTTTTCCCAGCCTCCAGCTCTATACAGGTTACCACAAAACTAAATCGAGGCAGTATGCAAGAATGTTGGTGTTATAAAGTGGTCTGTCTGGCTGTACAATTATTGTATATAGTTCTGCTGCCAAAACACCTTCTTGAATGGCAAAAATCCCAACAGCGACACTGTCACGAAAACTTGCTCCTAGTAATATTGACCGGAACTGCCGCTGCTCTGTCGATTGACAAGCGTTTTACTGAATGGCGTCTTAGAACGCCCCTTTAAAGTGCCCGTACGGCGATTAAGCTGCATCGCCGTTGTAGCCGAGCGAGAGTCACGAGCCAAAGAGCATTTCACAGAAGAAGAGAAAGAAGAGCCGCTCACTCGTGGCTCTTCTTTCTTCTGAGATATTCTCTTTGCTCCTCAAAAAAACTTCACATACATAGATACAAGCGTCTGCCATATTCATTGCTTCAATATATCGCAAAAACGCGAGTAGTTGCGCTGAAATTTCCCATTAGTAGTATCGTAATAGTCTACAAAACTTTTATGAGTTATCAAAATAGAAATGACGGCACTATTTAGGCTCTTACAGCAAATCCAAATTTTGCTGAGCAAATGTAAAATGCAAGGCTCTCGACGTGGGTTTTCTAGATTTCTGACTAATACGCAGTTTACGTACACTAGAAGATGGTTTTCTTGCTTCTCTTTCACCGCCCCTCCCCCCCCCCCCCCCCTTGTGAAAACGTTCTGTGAAGTTATTTTCTCACTGTTTTCTCACCCGATCTCACACAAATCGCGCAAACAGATCTCGTAGAATCTCACAAGACATTTATTATAATGATGACACCGTATGAGATTCTATGCGATTTGTATGTGATTGTGTGAGCTTATTGCCTCATTGCTATTAATGCTAAAGCAAATGTTTCTGTACGGGTGTTATTTAAGTAGCCTGCATGGCGATTTGCACACAATTTTGCCTCTCGACTGTAAAGAACAGTCAGATAGCATACGACCGCTCAAGTCTTCAGAAGCCATTCTTGAAGATGCAACCGCTCTAGCTAACAAAACGTTCTCCCAATGTCCAAGACAGCCTGGATGAAAGGCACAAACGAAGAAGGACATGACTATTTTGTTTGTGTGGAATATAGGTGCAGCAGAGCATAGCATGGCAGACGTGCTTTCTTAACCGCGTCACCCATCACTTCGCGCGTATGTGCAATAGCTTTTCTTAATAGGCACACCGTTTATGCACGCCCTTTTCAAAACTCGTGACCAACCACTCCGCAAGTCTCTTGACGCTCTTTTATAATATTAAGGCGAAAGCCTTTCTGTGCTCATGGGCTGTGCAAACGTTTGCAGGATATATTCGCACGAACTGACAGTTATGATAAATATGTCTGCGGCAGAATCTTACCACTCTCCCTGCGATCTCAAGCTGAACGCGCAATCCAGGGCACACCGGGCTCGTGAGAAAATTATTGTAATTCTCCTCGCCTAGAGTCAGGGTAACAGTAGCGATGACAACGACGATGCAGTTTGTGACAGTGTTAATGATGATATTAGCGATGACAATGATTGTGCATTTAGTTGATAATGATCACTGCCGCAATTGTGATAATGATGACGATAGTAGGGCCGACAATAACGATGTAGTTAGAGAGAAACAGTCCTGTAATGTGCCTTTGACCATTTGCACTCTCCAGCAGACTTGAGCGCAGTCCTGTAATTTTTTTTTTTTTTGGAAGGACTCTCTTGTAACATAAGCACGGTAAAGACGTGGTGGTATTATTTGCACAATTTTTTATGGGAGCTTCAAATGCGCGGTAATAGAAGCGATGGAGCACTAAATGAAATAAAAAATAACCGAAGTGCATTTTAATCTCCTTACGTACGTAAATGAGAGAACATCGCGAATTGCGGGCAAAGTTCCTCGATGAGCTCATTCTTTGTTTCGTTGCTTTGCAGACGTGTAAAATTTACTTTTACTTTATTGACTTCAATATTTCAGTGTTTTTAATTTCATATTTGCTCTATCTTGTTCAGATTTATTCAGATTTTATATCTGCATTTCTATGTTTCTTTTCGCTTTAGTTCAACTTTCTATTATTTTTTATGTTTATTTTGTAGTCCTTTGTTTATTTTATTTCTACTTACATACATTTTATTGTACCTCATCCTTTCTCATCTCTCAACGCCCTGTATCATCCATATGCTAGACGAGGAGATTGATGTAAACGTTGTCATGAAGTCTGCGCAGAGTATAGTTAGCGCACTCGGCTGGGGCACGGCAGGATCGCAGTTCTAGTCCAGATATGGATACGATTTTTCATTATATATGCTCCCGCCGCTATAGCACCAGGGTAAGGGCACTGGCCTGCTGTTCACAAATATACGCGACGGAATCCTGGTCGGGTTGGTCTCTTTCCGATGGAGGCATAAAGCAAGGCGCCCGTGTGCTGTCCGATTTCAGTGCACGTTTAACAGACCCATGTGGTCGGCATTATCCGAAGCCCTAAACTACGGCATGCCTGAGAGCCTGGGTCATTTTGGGGCGTTGAACTCAACCAGCCAACAAACTATTCTTATTATTGATTGAAGCAGAATGTGAACACGCTCTGTCCGCATATACTGTCCACAGCTTATGGTCACAACGCTCTGATGGCGCCAATGATGTGATAAGGAATGTTTTCACATTGATAGGAAACAACACGCATTGCAGTAGGTAGGCTTGAGATTTGCTTTGATGGCCATATATCCGCCATGAAGGTGCAAGACATGATTGGGATGCCACATTCCGCATGATACTCGCCTCGTTGGTAGCTTTACAAATATGGCCTCGTTGATAGGACAGCGCTCTCACAATGATGGCCGCTTTCCTCGCCGAGTGTAATAGGCGCTACCTCTCCGGAAACACGTTCGATGATGTGGAAGTGTTACGTTTCGCAGGAGACGTGTGCATGCGCTAAATGTATTTAAAGTTGTCCAGTGATGTTCTAGTGCTACGTTCTTGGGGGATTTGCGGTGCCTGCAAGAACACTGATACTGAGAGAAATAACAAGAAATAGTGTACCCCTTTGCTTTCCAGTCTCTCCACTTGGAAGAGATGTTCAGATAAAATGCAGTGCTTTAAAATACAAGGCTGAATTTAATAAACTGCATAGATGAACATCACTGCCTCGTTATCACACTCAACCTCGTAACATTCAGCCCTTAAATGGCGAATAGTTCTGAAAAGTAACTCCACTGTTAGCCTTATAAAATTCCTTTTTGTCAAAACTATCAGTGGGGGTATTAAGCGCGCTTTCAGCAGATCCAGTGACAAATCTCTTTCCTGTACTACTTGAAATAGATTTTATTCTCGATTTACTCATCAGACATTTTCTACGCATGCCTTTGGTGACCTTTAATTTCTAAGGAAGTATTTGTATTTCACGTGTCACAATATTTCTCCGAAGTCTCAAGACAAGCGCCTTTTTTTCAGTGCTGCTACGTTTCCTTTGTGGAAATAAATAATAATATGTGCATTACGCTTTGCTCATATCTCCTTTGTGATTTTGAGAATGTGCCCTGCTGCGAAATTGGAGTTTTTACAGGTAATGTGAGACCCTGTCTGAGCAAAGAATAAAGGAGCCGAAAAAAATTATAATTTTCTAGGGCAGTCCTTGCATCAAAACATTTCTAAACTGTATCTTGACAGCCGACATCCATAATTGCACTCGCAGATGATTCTTCTCGACCAAGCAGCGGAAACGGTGGCGAAAGCGGTGACCAAAGGAGTGGCGGGCCTGTCATCATTGAGACCATCCCTCGGGTACGCGTCGGCGTACCCGAATCCACGAGCACCACAACCACTACCCCTTCAATTCCGCCGCATATCCCAGGTAAGCTGGAGGCCAGTCATTTTTTGACGTTTTTGCCACGCACGTTTACAGATTTGAATAATCACGCAGGAGCTGTCCATCCATCTGCTCATACACGTAAGTTGCCTAAACTTGTTCTGCCTCCTCTCCCCTCACGTATGCCTATTCTGTAAAACCCAATTTATTGGAAATTATTTCTCTAGTTTTAATATACGGGACAGTTTGTAAAATATCGCTAAATATGAATCGTGTTCCACCAAGCCCGATGCTGTTTGGCCTTCAACGGCAAAGAAAGACATGGTAGGCTCTTGCATTTGGCGCCGGTCTCTTGCTCACCGCAATCAGCATGGCTCGTGGGCATAAATTAATAACGAAAACAAAAACAATTTTCACTTTGTTACGCCATAACAGCTGAAATAGGCATTCTCAAAAATTGCATTTGAATACAATTCGTTCCTGATTATCGCTTGTGCTGACAGTTCATGTTCAAAATGAGACGTCTCAAACATTATGGTTTTCGACTATAGGTGTAAAAAATGCAATTATATGAAAAGGACTGAATTTGCATAGCTCTAAAGTGTTCGTAATCAAGAGACATTGTTGGTTGCACGTCTTTTCTCCGCCCTTGCTGCATGATGACTGCTTCACTTCCCAGACACCCTTCAGTCACGTGACAGCCAACTACACTACCTCGATTCAAAGGTCCATCTATATAGTTCTCTTTAATTCTTGGATTTGCATGATTCGGTAAAATATTTTGGTGAATGCGTAGCGACCCAAGGACACAGAACATTCATAATGAAGGACTCATATGATGTGTGTTGGTATGTCCATAACATGTGTTTGGGATTTTTTTCTCAGAAATCCTTGACACTTAAAAAGGTAACAATGTGCATGCCTGTCGTCTCTCTTCCAGCCGTTATCTCTTGGGCGCAGCCTTTCTACCATTTCACGAATCACAATCTCGTTGTTCTGAAATTTAGGTTCGCAAATCAGTAAAATTAAATTCTCCTGGTGCCAAATCTGGTCCTGACAGTACAGTTGAGCCATGTTTGACCACAATCCTCATGTTCCTTGTTATTTTAGGTGATGGCGTTGTGTTCTTTGATGGCGTCGAAAGCACGGCTACGCATGAATGAAAAAGAAAATTCCACTGTGAAAACATATGCTTGCTATTTTTCATCACTGGAGTAATTTCATGCAAGCTTAATGAGACTTTTGTGTAACAGGAGTATAGGTCAACAGATATACACCTCTACTATTTATACTCTCATACATTTTGAACCAATAATGGCTCGAAAGAAAATGATCACATTATTTTAAGCACCCTCATCGCAAACCATGCTTACGTAAAGGCAATTTCCTAGTTGCTTGGGAGTTATTTCACTTCATACAGCTTGTGCCCAATTCACTCACGCATAAAGCCGGAGAGCAGACCAGCAAAATTACTTGCCCTTCTTTTAAGCACGCTTGAGTTTAAGTTTGCCACGGTGTCAGTTTGCCATGGTGTCAGTGTCGGGACACGGTGTCAGTTTTAAGATCTTATTTGCATTTAGCAGGAACAAAACGATAGCAGCACTCCCTTAATTTCCTGCCAGCAGGATGTCATATATTGCTCCTAAGCAATTCGGAATTCTCATTAACCGCCACTGGCTTAAACACAAATGAAAACAGTTTAAGGAACAGTTTTATTTTTAAATTACACCTGCAAGTAGTAAGCGTGGTAGTATGCGGCCCAAATTTGTGTACTTGAGCACTTTTTTTTAATGCTTGAAGGAATACTTATTCGATATTTATTGTGAATGATAATGTTGTATGATTTCTCTGCCTTTTCTACATTTGCATCCTATTGCTCTCCTTTGCAGCCCCGTCAACAACCACCCCGACGCAAATCACAAGGACGACAACGACCATGACTACAACAACAACGACGAGTACGACAACTACAACTACGACAACTACGACAACTACGACAACTACGACAACGACTACGACGACTACAACAACAACGACTACAACAACGACTACGACAACGACGACCACGACGACGACCACGACAACCACAACGACAACTACGACGACCACGACAACTACGACAACGACGACAACCACGACCACAACACGACGTCCTGGCATAATCGTCTGCGTGGTCGGTGAGAACTTCTACGACGTGAAAGTGTTCGACCGTAACAGATGCGACTACGCCATCTACCCTGACCTCATTCACAATGGCACAGCCATCAAATCTATCTATGGGCCATCCTCTTGGGAAGCTTTCCAAAAGGTAAGACCGCAAGCTTCAACAGCACACGCTACTGCTCAATTAGAGGACATGTAACACGCAGTTGCCCTGACACCGTCTATTTTATGAGACCACCTCCGTTGCATCGAGGATCCCCTAACCAGGTGTCTCAAATAGAAGCTCCTAGCACTGATTTCGTTGCTGCTATTCGCGAAAGAGGGAGAATAATAACGAAGAAAGTTGAACGCACAGAAGGGGAACACTCGGTAGAAATGTTGCATAAATGCATTAAGCCACACGCCGCAGCATGCAGAGCATCGCCGTACCTACGCGGCCGTGTTTCTGGGCTCTCCTTGACGTACAATAAATGCGCGGTGCTGCACTGAGAAGTTGACGGCAATGTTAGAATGTTTGAGCAATCTAAACGGTATGTGTAGACAAGCGAGAGGCCCTATAGCTTAGATTAACTTTCGAGATTCTATTTTTTGTCAGCGGTAGCAAGATGTTGCCGATGAAATATCTAGTTGTCCAAATGACTGCGCTGATGAGTGATCTTATACTTAATAGCTGGCCAGCATGTTCCTCTGGTAATTCTCATGCTTGTTTTATTATGAAGTCATTAAAATAAATTCTTTGTAACATTTTCTAGGCAATGTCATTGTGTGATTTCGCATTGCATCTTCTTGCAAGATGTAGACTTCGTAACGTTTAGCACTAAATTTTCTCTCTCTTAGCTTGGACAAGAACAGAATAGCCAAAGCTTAAAGACTCTTATGGATTTAAGCTGCAGATGTAGGTTTGACTATGAGGGCATTATACCGCGGCGACTTTGTCTATTCCGGCTCACTCATTCCGAGCCATCACATTCTTGCCGCCCCCTCCTCAACCGCAGGTGGCCTTAAAGAGCTGGGTGCACACCTCTGTGCCCAAGTAGATTTTGAGTGCGCGCAGGGCCCTGTGATTCTCCGCAGCAGCGCAGCGCAATATTCAGCAGCGGAACGTCTTATAACGTCGAATTTGTACGTCTTTCAAAAGAGTTATCTTAAACGATGAAACCTGGCAACGTCCCAACAAGGCGACCTTCCCCAGAACATCATTCACTCAGCTCATTTATTTTTCGCAAGAAGATTTCGCGTCTTTGCTCCGCATTTGTTACATATAAAGTCCTAGGGAACCGTAGCTCCACCTTCCTTCTGCCGACTCAGGCAAACAACTGCGCTGTTAAGAAGTGGGCGAGAGAAAGAAATAAACAGTATTATATCCACATAAGTGTCATGGCTTCATGAGGAAGGCGCGTAGACGAAAAGAGCATAAATAGGGTCGCGCGTGTACCCAGCTCTAGAAAGATCACATCTTGCAGCTCGCTCTGATACTGTATCCTGTAAAAGCAAAACCCACTTAGAGAAACTGCGGAGGTGGTCATGATCCAGGGAAACCTGGTAGGACATTTGTAATTATCAACCCTAGCCGGTTTTTCGCAAAGCTCGTGTGCCCTCGAACACTCTTAATATTAAAACACAAATCTTAAGTTCTAATGTGTGAGGTATAAAAAAAACAAAAAACAAAATGATCTTGCAAAACAGATTGCCTTCACTCGCTGCTGATGTACATGTTCAAGACAAAGTGTAAGCTCACTCTTGATCAAGGCTTGAGGGTCAGTTTGGATTGGAGACTTTCATTTTTTCTCAGATCGTTCTAGAAATTCCTAAATGTCTGCTCATAAAAAATTCACAATAGCGTGCTTTGATACCTCGGCCGAAACACGGATGACCCATATCCTATTTCCATATCCTAACCCATAACTACCTTTTATGATTTCTCTAGAAACTGTGCGTCTTGAAGTGCACAAACATTCCTCGGGAAGATCCCGTTCACTTTTATTACGTTTCTCTTTCTACGCTAAAAATGCGCAAACCAGTGTATTCTCACTACATTACTGTGCTTTGTCTGGCGTGGGCATTCCTCATTATCGTTGTTAAGAAAATGTATTTTAAGGGGAGTTGAACATCAATTCTATTTCAATGAGTCCACAGACTTTAGTTTTCATTATATTACAAAGGCATTTCTTTCCGATGCGTAGGTGCTCGAAAAGGCCATTCTGTTCTCTATGTAAATTAAATATAAAATCGGGGCTAATCCTTTAGACAAGAGTAGTTTCTGGTTTGTGTATATAAGTTTTGATTCGTTGTTTTTACAACAGCGAATAAAACCTAGAGAACAGACTGGATCCCAGGGCGCAAACAATTCAAATGCATAAATTTAGAAGAGGCTGCTCTCAAAACCGTTCAGCAAATTTTCCCACACTCCACGTTATCGTAATAGTGGTGGCGCAGGCAATCCTCCGGGGGAATCAAATCACTGTATCCATTGGCGCTTATCAAGCTTTAAACGTAGTCGTGGACGCATGTGTAACATCCTGTAATGCACGATCTACGGACTTATATAGCGCTTCAAAGTATTTTGCTGTGCTATTAAATAGAGAGGCGCTTTGTACGGAAACCACATCAGCAGCTACAAATCGCCCACGGCCTTTTCTCTACATAAGTGACATCTCAAGTTATATATGACCAGCATGCCATTCTGAAATCACCATGAAGAATTTCGTGGCCATTTCTTTCGCACCGCTGCTGATAAATTTATCACCTAGTGTAAGAAGACCAGTCAATCTAATTTCTTATCTTAGCATGCAGTTTCGTTACGTTTTCTGAGATATGTTCATAACATGTCGTGTTGGCACTCTCTTGCTGCTGTTGTTTTTTTTTTTAGTTTGAATATAACAAACCTAGCGCTCTGCCCCGCATATTGGTTACGTAATATTTATCAATAATATTTGCATATGCCTGAGTTGGTTTCTATTTAAGCTCTCATTTCTTTTCCCCACTCTACATTGGTAGTATGGTAGTAGAGGGCCAAAAAGAGAAAAAGAGAAGATAATCACCGCTATCACCTCCTTTGTGCAGGCGCGCGCCACTTACCAACAAACCAAGTTCGGCGTGAGTTTCTGGCCTGTCCACTCCCAGAACCCAGACAGCACCGTGGGGCGCATTGCCAATGCCAACTCAGGAGGCCTGCTCACCACTCTTGTGAACGCGCTGAATTTGTCTGCATTGGGCGTGCTAAACTTTGACCGGCAAGGCGTCTCCATCCTGGAACCCGCGTTCCAGGTGAGCCATCGTAATTCATTTATTTGTTGGACGTTGCTGCACAAAATAAAATCATTGTGTTATTGATTGTGACCATCAAATTCAGAACCAGTTTTGAAAGTTAATGGAGGATTTTAAGGCGCACTGGAATTCTCTACGTGCATATTTTTTGCACCGTACTAGTTGAATATTGAGGTCTAAATATTTCCAGAATATTTTTCTCGTTCTCCCATCTTGATGGCTTTCTTTTATACAGTACATTTTCCCTGAATACTGTGAATTTTTGTGATATCAATATTTAAGGCTTTTTAGGTTAGGACATCGTTTTTCAATATTTTATGTATATTCTCTCGTTTCGCTTGTCCAGATTCAGCTGAATGCTGAGGAAAAATCAAATGTCCTGACTTAGTCATACGCGGCATCATTTGACTACTGGAGCAACCTGCTAAGTACAAATACAGTACTTTTACTCCTGCGATTTATTAGGTTTTATATGTTCAAAGCAAACGCTCCCTGGCTACAGGCGTCCGTCATTCGAGGCCAGATGGAGTCTTGACAAATGTACTCCTCACCAGCTGAACAATTGTCAAAGAATCCAACTTGAATCGAATGATCGAATGCATTGCCATGCGCTGCTTTTCACTCTGTGCAGGCGATGCAGAGAGCTCTAAGGCGACGAAACCAAAGCATGGTCTTTCTCGGGGTCGAATTTTACAGCCACAACAGAATCAATGACTTCGTTACTGAAGTCCTGCGAATTACGTACGTACCTGATGGTCTCGACACTGATATCTTCGTGCGACTTTGCTGAAGTTAGAAAGCAAACCGACACAGTTCGCTGGCTGGTGTTTCCCTCTAAACAATTCCAAAACGTTATAAAATTAAAGTTACCTATGTTATATTTGCTGTGCGGCAATATTTACTCTTCATTCGGCTTCAACGATAGCACAAGATACGGCGGGGAAAATGAAACAAAGAATATGAAGTCTAAGGGCACGGCCGACATCTATGAATACTTCCCCGAGCATATGTATTCCAAGAGGGTCGCTGAAGTTTTCTCGGTATTGGTTACATTAGTTTGTTGCTTCGGTTAAATTAGAAACTCTTTTAAACTGAGAGCATTAATGTCGAGTCATGCGAATAGATAACACGACACTTATCCAGTTTGTGGAAAACAATATATAAGAACCAGTAAGGGATGAACGCAAACTGACACCTGATGTTATTTAATCCACGCAGCATGCATTTGAGGGAAAAACTACACAACGTGAACTTGCGCAGCGAAAAGCTCACGCATTTAAACGTCTCCAAACATCATGCTCAAAAGTTGGAACATCGTATCCTGATAGACCGTCCACTGTTGTACAGCATAGCAGGGTAGTAGCTTATAAAGACATCCCCTCTTATTTCTATACAATATGCTCCAACTATTTCACGTACTATTGAAAGGCGACTCTCCCCCAGTGTCTTAAACTTGTTCAACCAAGGCCGACCGTTTTTGCAGTTCAAGCAATGCTTAGCTATACTAGAACTGTCCCAGGTGTTAGGGATAAGTCATGTTACCGGGCACGATTGTTCACGCGGCATCGAGTCTGGCCTACGTACAGGGTCGCCTACTTATATATGATGCACGGTGACTGTCTTCAAACCACCTTTGCGGCAAACCTGGCGACGCAGTGAAGCTAAATGGCAGGTTATGCAAAGAACCACCGCCAGGTTTCTCTGCTTGCGTCACCCTGGTCCCATATGAAGCCACGTAGGAGGCAATGGTGCATTGAAGAATGTGACCATGTTTCACATAGAGGCGGACGACCCTGCATATTTTCCCTCAAGAAAATGGTATTGCGTAGGTGACTCTGACGACGCATTCAGCTCCTAGCATGAATTTTGCCACAACCACTTTTCTTTGATCCTTGTTTGGAGATGCGGAGGAAACAAGAATAGTACTTACGCGCCAGCTTATTTAGGTTGTGCGATACAAATACGGCATGTGTACCGGTCTTCGCAACTCACACCATTTGCCGTGATTTTGTTTTCACTTTTGCAGTAGTGTCTGAGCTAGCCACTTCCGCCACGATCTTACAGGGAAAATCGGATTTGAAAAAGCGGCCCACGCGATCACCAAAACTTTCCTGATTTTTTGTGCGGACGCAACATGAGGGCAGATTCTGGCAACATAGTAGCAATGAATTGCTACTTAGTGCCAAGAAAATCATTCAGAAGGGACATCTTCAATTTTATAGTGCACCGATGTAAAGACTAACAGATCTTTTTAGGGTACGGGGACGAAACGACCGGCAAATACTATCGTTCGAAGAGATAACGATACATCTTTGAAAACAGTAACTATGGTGTCATTTATATGTGCATGTCCACAACTTCTAATGCCTGGGAGGGCAAATCTTTAAAAGCTGCCTAACCACCGAAAACGCGTCTTTTCCTGCAGGCCGGAACTTGGTATCTTGACTAATACTCTGGAATGAAATTTGCCAGGACGGAAAGTGTTACACATTTGTGCAGAGTGTGATGCACTATTGCCCTTAACTCCGCCGGGGTGGTGCAATCGTAGAGCGCTCGACTACTATGCCCAAGGACGCAGGATCGAATCACGGTGGCCGCTTTTCAGTGGAGGCGAAAAGCTAATCGCCCGTGTGCTATTCGATGTCAGTGCAGTTTACAGAACCCCAAGTGGTCGAAATTTTTGGAGCTCTCAACTACGGCGTCTCTCATAGCATTAGTCGCTTTGGAACGTTAAACCCAAAATCCAAACTACTGTCCTCTAGGTATACTGTGTCATATCTGGACACACTAATAGCGAACACAACGCTTCGAAATACTTTTCAGTGCGTTTGCATATAGTGCTAAATAACATAGAGCTTTGCGAATGTAAGGAGGCAGTTACCCGAACTGGTAAGTTTTTGAAAAGTTGCGGATCGAAACATTGCGAATTACGTCAGGTTATGTCAGAATAACCTAAGCGTACTGACAAGAAGACGGAAGCTAAGAGCGAAAAATGCCAGAAAAGCTGACACTATACATTTCTTATATGGCGTCATTGACTCGTCCCTACTAAAGCAAAGAATGGAAAGAGAGACGGAAAAACTTTATTCAGGCGTAGGAATTCATGGCGCGCAGGCCCCCGGATCCCCGCACGACACCACTGCAAATCAAGAAAGTCCAGTGGCCGGTGGTGATAGTCTGTACGGCCGGGTCCCCGTTAGATTTACCGCTAGCGTTCATCGAGGTATTTGATTAATAGGCTTTGCTGGTGAGGCCACACCTTTGACACATAAAGTTGACGCTAAAAGTGGACAGTTTAAGTGTCCGCAAAAAAAATGCAACAGATACTACGCCTTTCCTTCCATGTAAAGTAAAGACGCCGTAGCGAAGGCTTCCGAATAATTTCAACAACTTCAGATTCTATGAATTACTAATGGGAAAGCATTCGTATGCTATAAAAAAATAGTTATTATGACAATAATATTGACAATAATAATTCATAATAGTGGTAAATAAAAAAGACAGAGAGAGAGAGAGATAACATGTATTGCACCCGTCAAAAGGTTGGTGAGGATCCGAGGCGAAGCTCTGTCCCAACCATGTCCTCCCCCTCAGCCGTCGACCTGGATCACTTGGATCTTAGCAGCAGCCAGGGCAAGACGGATGACTTCCATTTGCCCTTTTTCGTCCTGCTTGAGAAGTAGTGCCTCCCAGGACTCATCTGTTCGGTCAGGTTCTCCAAATCTAGGACACGTCCATATCATATGGATCATGTCCGCTATGCCATCGCAACGTTTGCACCTGGGGCAAAAATTTCCGGGTGCCACTTGCTTTAAAGATGGGGGTTCGGGAATACTCCAGTCTGTAGCTTACGCCACATAACCTCCTCGCTTTTGGTGAGTTGCTTACACGCTTTTGGTAGTACTGATCTGCCTAATTTGTAATGATTTAGGTTATCTTGGTAGGTGTTAAAGTCATCGTCGGACTGAAGCGGCTCCTCATCGCGCAAGGGGTACGGGGTTGCGCATAAGTCGTCACTGGGATCCCGGAATGTAGCTAATCCTCGGGCCAGTACGTGCGCTTTATCGTTCCCCCTCAACCCCTGGTGCGCCGGTGTCCAAATGAGCGCGACCTGCTCTGCCGGTGGTGAACCACTGGCCAACACTCTTGCTGCTATGGCCTAAATGCGGCCCGCGTCAAAGTTTCTAATCGCTGATTTCGAGTCTGTAACTATAATTTTGACCTGTTGTTGTGTTAGAGCTAGCGCGATGGCCACCTCTTCCGCCTCCGTAGTGGTCGAATTTCGGGTGCTGCAGCAAACTACCGAGCCCCCGTCTTCTCTAGTTGCTACTAAAACATGTCCCCTACCGTTCGGGAAAAAACTGAAAAATTTATTAACATGAAAGAAACAAAAAATAAAGTAATAGAAAATAAAAACCAACAAGAAGAAATAAATTCAGACAAAAAAAAGAAATAAACTCATTAAAAAACAGAACATTAAAAATTAGAAAACAGTCACGGCAGCGTTAACCCCTTACAGTGCTAGGATTAACGCCTTTAAATACTCATTTCTTTCCACGCACCATTGAGGAGTGGAACAGGTGTCCGCCAGATCTTTTAACCAGAGCTGATCCCTTTGACTCAATGTTTTCTTCACAGCATTTAATTTGAGAGCCATTTATTTCTACGTTTACTTTTTGTATTTTGCATCTGAGCCTTGTATTTATTGTTGTATTTTGTGTTGCAACTTGTATTTTTTCAATTTTGCTAATCCTGTTCTTTTTGCATATATTATGTATTCGCCCCTCCTGCTTGGGCCTGCTGTAGGCCTGCGGTATGTTCTAAATAAATAAATAAAAGGGTGATGACAGGATCTTTCGATGTATTGCAGCTTTAGAATACTGGAAATAATATTCAAGTCCGTGATTCTACTCGCAAAGCTTTGGTGCGAAGCGCGCTGCGCGTATTAGGGAAAACGCGATCCAAATCGAAATTGAGAACTCCCAAATCCCCCCCCCCCCCCCCCCCCCTAGAGCAACCCCCATTTTTACATTCTCTTGTGACGTCCCAAGATCATAGATGGCGGACGTCGTCTGCAATGCAGGCTGTGATATCCAATGATATGTCTCCTTTCTTTCTTGGACGATTGACGCAGTGGTCGTCGCTCATGCAGCAGTGCTTGATGTACAAGTTATTGCCAAAAGGCTGTAAAGAGTGAACTATGCTTTTTTCGACAGGATTAAGCTGCAGTCACAGTGAGTGGACTGTGTGGCTAGGTTCCTTAGCTTATAGATGCACTGATGGGTCGCATTACACCGGCGACGATGCCAGCACGACTAATGGTCGCCTCTCGTCATAGTGTAAGGTTTCCAGCCCTGCGTCGCGACGGAAGCGATGAGCGAACGGTAGCCCGATCTGTTATGGTCATACCCAAAGTCGAGAGAGCACTTTACGCCCGATGAGGTAACAGGGCTGAACATCTGAACTTGTCTGTATCTGACAGTAGCTGTAGCTGATGGTGAAGACAGATGAAGTCGAGAGTTCTTCTGGTGGGGGACAAACATACCGACGGTGAAGACGGCACGCCGACGAAATAAAAACAACAAAGGAAAGACATTTCGGATCGCGTACAGGAGCTTTGTTCACAATGAAACGAAGCAAGCAGCTTAGCATAATTGAATATTCTTGAAAATAGGGCGCAAGGAAATGCACGTAGACTGGATTAAGATTTTCATCGTTGCGGTTGAGAGAGTCACTAGTAGTTTTAACGATTCATGATTCCAACTACAGGCAAAGGCGTATCTTCTTTTCTGTTGTCAGTATGTGTGCCCGGCCCCAGCCGATATCATGGCCTATAGATACGCCGTGCTCGGCGATAGCAGTTGAATTCACTTTTTTTTTTACGTCATTACTATGTTTTTTTAGGCGCCTGTCGAAGGTGCTGGTTTCGCCAATATGTACGTAGTCACAGTCGGAACAAGGAATTTCGTACACTATATCAGGATTTTTTGCCTTGTGAAGGAGTCTTTCACTTTTACCAACGCATGTCGCAGTTTTCATGTCGGAATATAGGCGACGTGGACTCATGTGCATGGAAAGGTGCGCATAATGCACGCCAACGCTTCGCTTATTCCGGGAGCATAGAGCACGGCAGCACGTAAGGACGACAAGAACGTTTCGAGTACTGGCCGAGATAACTGCTTTTTCGACATATTGCACAAGTGCTGTGCGGTAGTTGTTGCTTGAAAGTTCTTGTAATATAGTTTGAAAGTCATCTGCCTGGTCTTCATGGAAGCTGCAGATGCGTTCCGATCACTTGAACACGGACATAGCGACTGATTTCTTTTGTGTGGCCGGGCGAACTGAATTAAAGATGAGGTCTCGTCTTCCGGTGTGGGTCGGTTTTCTTAAACGCTTAATCTGAGCTCCTTGTGATCTTGTTTAATCAAAACGTTCAGAAATGGCAACACACCATTTGCTGCTTGGCATCTACTGTTAGTGGCATCTACTGCTTCTTCTGCAGAATTCAAATGGGACGAGAAGGTGGCTTAGTCCACCTTACGAATACTACATATCTTAAAAAAACTCTTGGTGGTGATGTGAACGTCTCAAGAGTACGGCGCTCAACTGATTGCAAAGTGAGGTTAGCGATGGTCATGAATAAAGAGGCAGCTATTGGTGTGTTCTGAAGTTTATTGTAAAGGCGTCCTTGGAAGACGAAATAGGTGTTATCTAGGCAAAATTTTAGGAGCCTAGGTCCAAATCCTCAATGGTGGTTCGTTTAGGTCGAGACTTGTCAGCTTCGAGGAGCGCAGAGCAAACTTGTAAGGCCAGGTCAACCATAAAGTTTGTAAAAGCGACTTGACATGTAACGAGGTCCTGATCTCGTCATCGTCCGGTGCTATGTCGCTTACGTTCTCGGTGAAGTCAGTCGAGTCGCAAACTTGTGTGGAGCCAAGACCAAGAAGACAGGAGAGGACACAATGGAGGTAGCTGGATATACTGTGAAGAGGGGGCCGATTGTAGTCTACGATATTGTGCATGGGCTTGTCAAGTGTGTGACCATGGGTAGCCTGTAGAGAGCAGAGGCCGAACTGTTCGTGCACAAGAGTGAAGTCGAGTGGCTTGTAGGTTGGGGCGCAAAACATAAGACGCTTGAAAGAAATGTTTGCAGGCCGCGCTGACCATTCGCAGTTGGGTCCTTGTCAAGTCGGCCGTAGGTGTTTTCATCTTGCAGTAGTCTTTCCATTTTGCTTATGTAATCAGTGCGGTTGGGGAAGGCTATGTTGCTTCCTTTGTTAGCGGGAAGTATAACGAGATCTCTGTGGTCTCTTCACGGCTTTTTGTTGTTCTGTGGTCAGCGGGGACATGCCCCGGGTGATATCTGGCGAGGACTTATTCCCCGCGTTTTCCACAGCACAAATGATTGTTTTGGGATCCCAGACCCAAAGATAAAAATTAGGCTTATGATTAAAACAAACATTTCAGCGTTGCTATGTTTGTACGAGGAAACATTGGGAACGACGCTTGTGGGCAAAGTTTTTGCAGCAGTTGGGCGTTGCGGGAGAAGACAATGCAATTAGTTTTTGTGTGAAAGCTCAGCACATCGAGACTGTACACCTGCCTTATGGTTGGCGTGCAGCTGAATGGTGGCAAATTCTCTAGAGTAGAGTGATTCCCGGCGGCGACACGCGTAGAATGTCTCGTTTTCCAGAATTCATAGATTTTCATAGCAATACAGTATCCTAGCTATCTGGCCAACTGGCTCTTTACACGTTGCAGGGTTCAGAGCTCCGCAGTTGATTAAGGAATCATTGTGACAGGTCTAATCAGCTTGGTATACTGCCCACTGAGAAAGGTACAAGCGGATCGGCGCGTGGTACTCTCTGGAAACCACCCAAAGCAAAAGACTAAAACTGCCTTCCACTATCTTCACTAGAACTACGTCCTTAACCTTCTGGTGACGAGGTTTAACCGTTCATCTGATGATGGTGCAGATAGCGCAAGACTTCAGTCCCCGTTCGGGGACACTTTTTCCTACTTCGCTAATAGGAACAATTTTCCCGGGGCGTTTCTTCCGGGCCATTTCGTTCTGGGACATTTTTTTTTTCCGGGGAAGTTTTTACCGGATCCCACAGCCTTCGATATCAACTAGAGCCTGGCACATGTGCTGACAACCGAAAATTAGCTACGTCTTTGCCTGCGCTTGTAATCATTAATCATTCAAAATACTATTCACACCCTCAACCGCAACAATGAAAACCTCAACCAGCCCACGCATGCTCCCTGCGCCCTCTTTTCAAGTTTATTGAATACCGCTCAGCTGCTTGCTTCATTTCATTGTGAACAAGGCTCCCGTACTGGAGCAGATACTTCTTGTGTTTGTTATCTTTTATTTGATCGGCATTTCTTTACCGTCAGTATGAAGACAGTTAGGGCGCTCCATGTCTCTAGTACCGCCAGGCCCTTTCTGAGACAGATACTTGCATTTTATTTCTTCTGGGCCAATTTAATAATAATAATTTGTCTACATAAAACGAAAACCATTGTATCTGTCACCGTGTCTCTGTGAACATCTCAACTACATTTTAAAGGAATGGAGAAAGGTGGAAGGGAAAGTCGAAAGAAAAACAGAAGCCGTAGTGGAGGGCATGGGAGTAATTCCGACCTACTGGAGGTCATTAAGGTGCACTGTCATCCCGCAGCACACAGGCGCGAGACTCCGTTTCGCCTCCGTCGCAGCGCAGCCGCAGGCGGTAGGATTCGAATCCGGATACTCCAGTCCGTAGCCGGAGGTCTTAATCAGTGTGCCATCTCGGTGGGAGAAAACCAATTTAGCAGTTTTCTAATAATAATTTACACATCAGCAGTTTACTAAAGTAATCTCAAAGCTTTGTTCGTAATCGTTACAGCATGAAAAAAAAAATCAAACTATCAGCTTAAACCAGCTTTCTGTTATATATCAACAGTGCTATCACTCGACATTCGGTTCAGCAGCATTGAACTCTAGCTTTTTGTTTTGTTCCGAAAGCACATTATCTAAACAGAGGCAGGATGAACTTGCACCATAGCTATGGTAAAAGTTCTGCTGCTAACAAATTTATTTCACCCTGCGCTCCAAGAACGCTGCCCAGCAACCGTCGGAGCAGTCCTTCAAAAAAGAAGCCTAAGTTGCGTCGTTGGCTTATATCAAATGCCCAGCGTGCAATAATTTGAGGTATAATATATGTTCATAGGTTTCCAAAATTTTCGAAACAATTACGTTTAGGTGAGGCTTGTTCAAGTAGCTATAGTGTTTATGTGTAGATAGCGCGCATTAAAAGCCCAAGACGCGTACAAATGAGCCTTGCTCTGTGCTGACGTTTCTGCAAATATTATACTCTCTTTTATGCCCAATAAGCCTGTTCACGCCCACCTTTTCGAGAGCTAGTAAAAGCCTACTTCGTGGGATTTTGCCCGAACCCACCAAATAAAAGCTTTAACAGGAGCCCTAACAGAGGTTCCTGTAACCTTATATCTCCTTGAAGCGCAATCTGGGAATCCAAAAAAGCAAATATACGTCGCAAGTCTGCCTTCATGAAGGAACGGTGAATACGTTTAAAATGAAGATGATCTCTTGCCTTTAAAGCTGATTGTCGCTGATGGGTCGGTGTCTGAGAGAAAGGAACATGTGCCGGAGTTTTTGAATCCACTGTAAAGTTATTCATATTATAGCGCCCGTCTAAGCAGGCATATTTGTTATTGAAAATTGCGTTTACGACGCCGGGATATATAAAAATCAAATCCCAATAGGAACTCTATATAACCGCGTGTCTTATGGTACCTGCTTGCTATTAGAAACCGTTAGCATGAGAATGTATCTTGTCTAATATTCATTTCACCCAGCAGCGGTGGTGCAGTGGTCAGGGCGCTCGACTACTGTTCCCAAGGTTGTGGGATCGAATCCCGGGCCAAGGCAGCCACTTTTCTTTGGGGGCGAAATACCAAACGTACGCGTACTGTGTGATGTCAGTGCACGTTAAAGAACCACAGGCGGTCGAAATTTCCGGAGTCCTCCTCTACGGCGTCTGTTGGAACCTGAGTCACTTTATGACGCTAAACCACAGAAAATTAACCAAACCAACCATATTTGCTTCCTCATTTCTTGCATATCTTATTTTGTTTCAGATCCCTGACCACGATCATTATACAAACGCACATACACAGAGCAGGACGTAACACTACTGGATGTCAATCCTTCCCGGTGTCGTTGACGTCTGCAACCATCGCACTGCCAAATTTCGTGAGACATTGTCATATTTATTCCACGTATAAAGAGTAGTCTTAGAAGTGTTTGTGGAGCGCAAACTGGTCAATCTCAGAAACGTCCCAGTGATCACAAGATTTGGGACCTCGGCAGGTAGCATTTAAACAAGTGGGCCGGGTTTCGTCATCTCTAAAGATACCAACCTCGGCCCCCATGGTACTGCCTTGACCCTTCATTAAAATGGGTCCCATATCAACTTTACTTGCGCTAAAGCACCATCAATTTATTTGTGTATTAGAAATGTCTACAGCATCTGTTCGGCATTATCGTAGGAATGTTAAAACAAGCAATAAAATGCGCATGCAATGAATGCCTTTCCGTCGGCACATGCAATAGCAGCATGGGCTCTAAGGGGGAAAAACATCACCCAGAACATTTGCTGGTACCCACATATAACCACTGCCGATAAAATGTCGGCCGTTGCGGAAAATCGAAATGCGCCAGTCAGCACCAGAATGCATCTTGCCCATTCTCCATCGCGACATGGCCGCTGGTGCAAGCTATAGGATCTCTGCGCAAGACAAAGAAGCTCAAGGCCAAATATGGCTTTCGGTTTAATGCCGCTGCCATTCCTCCATTGGCCGTAAAAGGCCTGAACACACCGGTATAATTACTATTCGCTATTTGTATCACATGCTTTCGTATTCTACTAATATAGATTATTTCAACAACAGCTGTGATTATCTTATATAGATAAAAAAGATTACACGGTTTTCTCTCTGGCGCTGATGTGAATTGTAAAAGTAGTGCCCACATCTCTTACTGTACCATATTAACCACTAGCTCCTAACGATAGTCTAAAACTGCTGGCGTTCGAAACGCACCAATGAGCTGCCGTACATAGGGCCCGTATTCCCTGTTGGCTAGATATCAGACGTGTTTTCGCCCTCGTCATCATGGTGGAAACCACGAGACCGGAAGTGGTGCCCGCACAATTGTAATCCGGTTCCGGAGTTTCCACCAATAAGATTACTCAAGGTCAGGACGAAAACGACAATTCTGAAAATGACACCAACTCAGAATGCGAGCCCTTATCTAACACGAATTCGGTAACGACAAACCATGTTCTCCATGGGAAATTTTCAGCTGATCAAACAACGTCAGGCGAAACATAGATACGTAAAGCCTTTGTGAAATGTTTAGAGCCGATGGGGCCTGCTGCTAAGTCGTGCAGCGCCCCTCCATTTTCATTCGCGGAGGTCCCTTTCTTTGGAGAGGGTAGGACAAAAAATCTAACCTTCAAAATATTTGGAACAGAGATAAGGCGTGGCTCGGAAGGAAGCAATATGGCCTCTAAATTTTTTCAAATACTGTGTATGATATGTTACTCCATATGGGTAGAGCGGGATAATTTTGTCTGCATGTTGAATATCTACATCGTCCCCTGGGGGGAGGAGATCAATGAGCCTATATTCGCCTTGCCCCTGAATGGCCAGTATAGGTAAAATATTCCTTAAGAAAGGCCAACTATAATGAAAACCGAGCATTCGTTCTCAACAGCTGGTCTACATCAGTCCAAAGAAAGACCATGAAGTGGAATTGGCGGAGTGATGCAACAGGCTGTACATATGTGTTTCCAAACTAACACTAGTTTCTCTGCTGTTACTGTGCCCGCTGAAAGCTATTTGATTATTCGGCTAAAAGCCTCAGTTTTTGAAAGCGTAATGCATGATCCGCTCCGTTCTGTGCATCTCGAAAGAGCGGTACGTACGTCTAGTGATTTCTGCCCGTAAATTATCCAAACTTTTCCCTCTATTGTGACAGTGCTCTTGTTCGCCATCGGTAAGGTGCTTCTAATACTGCTTCGAACTTAGAGAAGTGAAAGTCTTTAGCGATATCTCCCTGATTGTATACTGAACGCGTTTCCAAAGTTTGTCTAGATGTATGCTACTTCACCTCATGGCAGTTTCATTTCTTTGTGGTAATTTATTACGCATATGCAGGGATTCGCGCTGATTGCGGAGAGACTCTTTCGGTCTCAAGGAGACAGATTCCGCATCTTGTTCTCCTCTACGTTGGGTGTCGCGATATTCGTGGGCGCCAAGGGAGCCGGTACGCCCAGCAAGGTACAGGACCCGTGCCAAAGTGCTCTGATGGCCGATTACGATGTCCTCTGCAATGCGACGGGCTCCTACACGCGGCGCACGACATACCCGACGGGTGGGTACGCACTCATGACTTGGAATGACACGGATCGACGCACGTTCTGGGCCAGCTATGAGGCGCCAGCCACCTTAAGACCAAAGGTGTGACTTTCGATTTTCTTCCTCATTAAATTAGAAATCGCAGTGGCCGCTAACTCATCGCCGTGCTGCAGAGCTCTGTGTTTTCAAAGGGAAACATTTATTTCATCTTTTTCTTAATCTGCGCGTAATAAATACTAGGTTCTGAATGATATACAACTATAGACCGTTGTACCGAGAGCAAGCAGGAGAGGAGGAAAATACTCTCTAACCAGATTCCTTGCGCCGGCCCATTGTTGCCAGTACCGAGTGGACTGTGCATTCGAACGCTTTATGCATAGCAGAGCGGCCTTGCACCTCAGTATATTGTCCTTTGAGAGCCCTAAATACCTTTATTAGCGCCCCTTTTAGTGGTAATGTCATCGGGACAGCAATGCGTGATCGTGGACTGCACAAACAATCAAAGAAATCGCAATATGGTTGCCGAAAGCGGTTGCGGGAAGCATGCATCGACAGTCCGAGTTCGGCTGTGATATGCTTCTGCTTCACCGCTTTCCAGTCTATCCTTATTTAATTCGCCTATGAAAGTTTTATGTAAACCAGATAGACTTAGTACCAATGAAAGACTCACGAATATGATGCCCATTTCACTTCCTCCGCCGTAGTAGCCACGCACGCCGGGCAGGCCGTGCCTCCGGCCGCAAGCCCTCCGCGCCTGTGATACGGTGGGTCTCTTCTGCCAACGCAAGAGCGTGCTAAAATCTGTTCTTCACTTAAAAAATAAGCCGAAAGCAAAACAAAAAAAATCATTCTTGCGGATTTCTGACCCATACCGTGTTATTCATAATTACAAAACAAATAAGTTACGCAACACATTGCCGCTGGTGCGGCCTGCGGCTCATCGTCTGCACGCTGGCTCCGCTCCTAGGCCGTCACTGAAATTTACATCTTTCTTTTCCTGATACTATGTAATCGGCAGTAAGGCAGTTCCATGAGAGACCATTTACTCTATCGCTGAGCAATCACAAAGCGTCGTCGGATGTGCCTTCGATGCGAAACAATTTAGGCCTAGCGACGACTAGGGAGTAGCGCTCGACGAGAGTGTCGTAGTCCGCCGCGCCAGCGGGCGGCGCCGCTTTCGTAAGCGCTGCTGTATGTGCTGCGAATTTGTCTCTTCTTCCATGGTGCAGCTGAGAGCGCACGTTTTTCGACGTTTTGCTCAACAGCAAACGACGGCGGTATACGATGTCGTTGCGCTGCAGGACCAAGGCTTTATAAAAACGTCGACGGATGGTGCTTCTTTTCTGTGCTGGTCTTGAACCGTGGTTTAACTTGTAAATATACATTGTTGAAGCAGGACAGCTCGATCCTATATCGAAATGGGTCGCACTTCATGTTAAATCAATGCGGCGATATGAAAGCATCTTTCGCAGTATCTGCATTCCGAGTTCGGTAGCTGCCCGTACGGTTCATTCGCAGTGTGTTTCTGTGTACAGTTAACATTGCGATTATAAAATATAATTGAAAATACATGTATCGTGAAAGATATGACAGATACATCCTCGCTGTGGAAGTGGAGCGCAGTTCTTCGCAGGCACCCGGGCCGCTAGTGCTGTTTCCAACAGCTGCCGCTATGTCAAACGGATGGTATACGGTTGGCTGGCGCGCTCTAAACAAAGCACAAATAGCACCAAGGTGTCGGATAGCTTTCACGAGCACCGCGAAATAGCAATTTTACACTGCCGGACCGCAGCATCAACCCACACAGCACAGCCCAAGATGGCGTCAAGAGGCGCCGGAGCAGACGTTCCCAGTTGGGCTCATACGGGGCGCCACCATCAAACTAAGATGGCTGCACCCAGGCATCGAAACTACAAATGTCTATAGGTGAACAGAGCATGCGCAGTCTACCACTTCGGCTGGAAGTGAGCACGCGTGGACGCTTCGTGATATCTTCGCGTGAAAAGTTAGCATCTGTTCGTAGCGACTTCGCGGTCGCAATTTTGAAGCATTCTTGTGATGGGCACAGGATGAGTGTATATGAATGCTCACTGGACGAAGCGCACTATCGAGCGCATAGAATAGTGCATGCATCGTGCGCGCCATTACCGCTTACGAGTTCGTTGTTTAACTATGAGATGACATACCAAATGCAGCCTGTTGTACCTCTATAGGTTTAAGTGCCAATGTGTAATAGCCATTTATGTAAACTCACTTTTACAGAAAGAATATTATCTGGTCGCAATGACATGACATCGAATTCAATAAGGGTTAGTGTATCAGCTTAGAACGAAAACCGCCCAGCGAACAAAACACAAGGAAGAAGTGGACACTACAGGCTTGACACTGTTTATTGAATCAAAACAAATCCCTTGACGACAACACTTTTCATGTTCACCAAGTTCGTGTAGGGTTTTGAGAAGCCAGTTTACCAGTAGGGATAACTAGCGATAAGAATGAAAGAGAACTGGACAGGCGTTGAAGGCGGAGCCTCAGCCAACGTTTCCCAAAGTGGACTTGTCTTCGTCTAGAAGGACTTAAGAATTTTTTTTTGTTTAGAGACGAGCACACGTCCTCTTCGAAACTTTAGCTTGGCTTGCAAACTGAAGCTCCTCTCAACTCTTGCTCACTTCTCTATTATACTGTGTAGCCATCTTGTTTTCTTCCTTGTATGCCAGCGCGTTCAATGATGATTTTAGTAATGCCAACAGCTTTCTGAAGTTTCTGGAGCATGCATTTTATATTATGAAATGAGTGAAGCAATAAGGCTGAAACATACCGGTGAGTAACCTCATATATCCTTGACCAGCACCAGGACCCTTCGCTTATATATTCGCTAGACTGCGGATGGAATGAGCTAACATCATTGGGGCGCATGACCACAAAGTTCTTCAAGGAACTGGAGAGCAGTGATCATGCAATCAGTATATCTTTATTAGCCAGTATGCGGCTGTTTCTGGTTCCTGAGGTCGTCCATACGGGGCAATGTGAATTATATCCTTCGTCCCCTCAGTATTCTTAAGAAGAAGTTTGGAGGAGATCACGTGCCCAAGCTTAATTAGTCCCAGCTTGCCAGAAAACACTTCATGTTTTTAAAATGGGCGACAGCCTTCAAAGACGGTCGCCCTTTGTAACGTAAGGTGCGGTAGCGTTGTTCGTGGTATTAATGTTAAAGGCTGTTGTTGGGCCTCTGAGGGATACATTCGAATGCATTTAGTTAAAGAACATTTGCGACTTCACAATGTATCCATGTATGTGGTCCGCAGAGGATTAGAGGCGAATACATTTCTGAAGAGATTTTCAAAAATGACAGTCACATAAAATGCGAATTTATTTTAAATACCGTGACGTATATCGACTTAGCCCCTGCTCTAGGCCGGAACTCTCTTGCAGAACCACGCGGAAACTGAACTGGTCATGTGTATTTCTTGTTCCGATTAGCATCGGCGAAGTTTGATCTTATTGACAGTCGGTTATTAATTTGAAGAAAAGCGTGACAAAATAGTTACCGTTGCTTCGACCTGTCTTTCAAGATTTTTTGTGAAAAAATGCGTGTTTCGTAGTATGATATACGCGTAGATGGCACTCCATTCGTGAGGCATTTCTTCGAGCGCGACTGTCACTCTCTTTCTATATTATCTGTCTAATGATTTCGCTTTAATGTGTTTACAAGTATTGCAGGTGAAGCATTTTTTTTTCAGACTGTATGATAAACATTTCATAATCAATCGTTAACCGCCCCAGAAAACATCGTATTCTATGGCGTTTGCATGAAAAATTATTTTTCACACTGTATGGTAAGGAATGGAAAGTGAAGCTCGAAATACACCTGACAACATCACATTCGATGTCTACGGTCGCCTCTGCCACCCACGCGTGTCCCTTTCGTAGTCGGAAGTGTGGTATAGGCCTTAACACCTGTGGTCTCGAAATTGAACATAATTGGGCACTGCATCACATGAAAAACTAGTAATAAAATTCAGAGATCACAGAATCAGGAGCATGCAAAGGCAACAGACGAGACCTTGTCAGCTTGTGGCTGCGAATTAGAACAGCAGAGCAATTAATAGAACATTTACAATATGTCCTGCCGCAGATCTGCCGTGAATGTTAGTGGAACGAATGAAGCGACCACTTTGGCAGTTATTCTTATAGTTTAATCATTTGAATTCTTGAATTCTTACTGCATCATTAGCACGCATCGGTTTGCATTTAGCGGAGATTGGCGTAATATGCTGGTCTACAAAATTTCTGCGCGGATTTAAAGTTTGCGAACTTGACCAGGGATTTTTAACGCTTATTAGAAAGGCGTTACTTTGGGGCCATGCTTCTCGCCATTATAGGGACGGGGATCTAAAAGGCAAAATAACAGTTCAGTCGAAGGTAGCTTCTCACAAAATGGTGTTAGCTGAAATTAGCACAAACATAGGTTGAATGCACTGATATGCTCTAGGATTTTCTAAAATTGTCGTTAATCATATCGGCCTGTGGTCTGATTTGTTTATTGGGCCAATGCGCCACGGCAGTCCTGCTGATCCGACAATTTCACTCTACGACGGATTCTTGCTTCAATTAACTCACCTGGTCGAGATTAGTGTGGAGCGGCGGTACAGTGTTTGCAACCTTTAGCTAAACGACAAACGGCACGGCATTTCAAAAACTTTTCTTGTCGGTTACCTTCATGCAGGCAAACCACAGTATGCAGATAGTTATTGTTGACAGAGCCCAGCCAAATACCAATGGATGCATAGTGTTTCTGCCATGTCTCCCTCGAATTTGCGAAAGGCTTGTTTAGAGCCATAATCGATTGTGTTTTCAATTTCTAAGCTGTTTAAAATGCAATTACATCCTTTACAATATCTGAGCGACAGTTATGACGGACAGAATGTTATTGAAATTTGGTATATTTTTCATTACAATGTTGCTTTTCTCGAGTGAGCTCCCAATACCTTCTGCTTCACTTTGCTTGGACGAGAATCAAAACACCAGAAAAATAATTTCTCATACGTGTCAAGTTCAAACTACAGTTGATGCTCGAAGCGCAATTTGTCAAAAGAGAATTAGTTGGCAATTGCAACAAGTGTCGAGATTAATGCGAGGAAATAAAACGCTCGATGTATTTTTTTTTTTTCGCAGACATTCTAGAACCATCTCGCGCCGCTTATCTCATACTTCGGAGCTGTTCGTGTTTTAATACTTTTCAACAGCATAAATAAATTTGAATTTGACAAATATCGCAACTACTGTGCATACCATTATAAGCCTTCCTTCAATGTTGTTCCCCACAGTGGTTAGGATGCCCGACTGCTGTATCCGAGGGTGCGGGATAGAACCATGGCCGTGGTAGCCAGTTTGGCGCCCGTGGGCAGTGCAATGTCAGTGACCTTAAAGAAGCCCGAATGATCGACATTTCCGGAGCTCTACACTCCACTACGGCGTATCTCATAGCCGCAATCGCTTTAGGACATAAACCCCACAAACCAATCCAAATCCATCATCTAGACGCCCTGTTGTAGTTGGTGTGAGACGTGTTGGGTGTAAAAGACAGACTATACGTGGTAGGTGTAGAGGACGTAGAAAAGTAGGCCCGTTCTGGGTGCGATTGTGCAGCCGCTGGAGCTGTTCTCTGCACTTCTGCAGTTATGTATTCAGTAAGTAAGCATTTCAACACGTGATCTTGTTTAAGACGGACAGTAATGTATAGTGCGCAAAAAGACGAGACAAAGAGGAGAAGTGGACAACGACGGCGCAGATTTGTTTTGCGCACTATACATTACTGTCCATCATGGTTCATCAACTCGCCCAACCAGCCGTTCTTCTATTGTTTAAGACTCCAGTACAGCAGTAATGCCATGCAAATTTGCAAATTTTCACGTATGCCAAATGCAGTTGTCAGTACAGTGCCTTCTTTATCTATTCCGAAATTTCCCTGGTAGCTATGATTCGGGGTCCAAAATATTAGCTGGCAAATATTTTATCTTCCGCGTCTCGCAAAGAAAGACTGGCTTTGGTAAAGATTACGATCTACCGCTAGTGATTAGGAAATCTATTATCACTGCGTTTGCTGCAAGAGTAAGCCAATAGCATAAAATAAGCTCAGTATAGCTTCACTGCTGAAGTACGATGCACAAACAATTCTCGCTCATCGAATAGTATATCCTGTCGCTGCAGTAAGCTATCTGATCTCTACGACAGAGCATTCTCCAAGCAATACATATTAAAATATTTAGATTCTAACTTGTTATGGTTGCTGTTTTATGCTAACATTTATTTTGGAACAGAACAAATTACAATCAACAAATGACCGTATTCAACCTTTTCTGCAGCTGAACAGGTTCGCCCACAATGTCTCTGAAGGATGGGCTGTTTTCGAGGTTCAGCGCGACGTCTGGAATGGGTGCAGGCAGGAAAACTACCAACGCCTGGAGGAAGTCGAAAACAGAGCACGCGGTCCTAATCCGTAAAACTTCATCTAGACGATTGGCCGGAATCCACCACCACCTGCTGGCTTCTTTTCTGGCGCAACTTAAGCTTTTTTTCTTCAGGCAAATAAGTTTTGTTATGTTTTTTAGTACCGGGCTGAACAGTGGACGCGATAATACAATTAAAATGGTAAGGCAAAAAACGTTTTTTTATTTAGTTTACTTTCTTTTTGCGATGTTCATGAAACAATGTTAAAAATTTGAGCAAAGCGACAATTGTTCAAGCGAGCAAGAAATAATAAAATCAGCTTATAATATGATTACTGCTAAGCCCCACACATTTTTCACTGTGTTCGCGAGCGGTTATTTTGGGTCAAAATATAGAAATAAGAAATGGTGGAAAAATTAACCTCGCCTTTATGAGTATTAGCCTACATGGTTATGGCTCCCATTTGATAACCCCACTTGCTGATTTTTATTTGCGCACGTGCAATTGAACTCTCTTACTCGCTCAATCAGTATTTGTTTTATTGTGCTTAACTCTGGTTTACTACAGAGCATAGTAATAAGATAATACAATATTCAAACAGCATACGGCAGAGATATAAAGCACCGCTTTAAATAAGCTGCAGGAGTCTAACGCTTAGCCAAGGGCAGCATGTCTAACTCTAAACACAAAGGATCCCGAAATACGAAACCCGAAATCCACTCTCATCGCTCTGATGGTAACAGGAGCCGCACAGCACATGCATGCATAGAAGTAATGCACTCGTTCTGCGCACCAACCCGCACGCGCTGCAAATCCTGTTTCTTGGAATAGGCCTCACGAAATGTAGTGGCTTCCAGTCTAGGTCGGCGCTGAAGCCCACCAGCAGGTAAGGCGTACTCGTAGAAGACGTACAGCCCTTCGTCCGCACATGCATGGAAGGAAAGCGGCACCAATAAGGTGCGCCTGCCGCTATATTTTATCTGTATCTTCAAGGTAACAATCATTTCCGTATTGTTGTTGTTGTGGCTGTAGGAAGAAGGAAAAGAAAATGCACGGGCCTGCTACTGGCTCTGTAGCTGAGCCACCCCCGCTGCCTCGTGCGGACAGAAGAGAAAATAAAGAAGAAAAAAAAAAGAGGGAGAGAAAGGCGCTCGTCGCAACAACGGCCGTCGTCCACCAGCACCGAAGCGGTGGCGGGTGCAATGACGGCCTACAACAAATAAAAATTCGGTGGCTGGCTAGCCCCCGCCGCGAGCGGCGTTGGCTCACCGTCCCAACCCCGTAGGGCCAGGAACTGCCACTATTCAGCGCGAAACGTGGCGTCTTTCCGGAATATAATCAGGCTCCGTCTGTGTTCGTTCTCACTCGCGTTAAAAACCCGTAAAGCTTTCGGCACTGTCAGCGTGTCTGCTAAAAAAAGTATACAACTGCTCGCTTATACGTTGTAAAGATTCATGGAGCCAGAAGTGGAGTAAATTATCGGCTATGCAGCTCAAAATAAAACCCTGAAGCCTGAATACTCTTTGCGAACACAGTACTTTCATTTCATCATAGTCCAAAGTTTGAGAAGTGAATCAACGTAATTTTCTTAGCGCAGGGTTTAGTTTTCAAGATCCCGGAAGCTTTCTAGCAAGAAATACTCGCTTACGGACGGTAGAGCTGACATAGCAGTTTGGAATCATCATGCGACAACACTGTGAAAAAAAAAGTGTTACCCTGGCTGATTTTTTCTAAGCATTTACTTGATCGAAAACCTTTGGCCTAAGCCAAAAGTTTACGCGCGCAACGAAAATTCCTTGGGAGGGTGCGTGGAGACTAACATGACCAAGTGGCTGGCAGTTATTGAAGGTGGGTAAGGAATGTAGGTGGTTGGGCAGCTAGGGGAATGCAGAAATAGCTGTTCTATCTAGAAGGCTTTTGCACTGCCCATGAGCTCGCCCTCGCCTCCGCTTTTTCTACTTGCTTATAGTCATCTAGTGGTTGGAGGCTGATGGAATGATGAAGGCTTCTGGAGAGTACAATTTTGGACATACGGCGGGATAACGCTTCTGGAAGTTGAAGCTGATCCGTGCTCAGATGAGGCAGTCGATGGTGGTTTTGTTTGGTGCTCGAGAAAAATCGCCACCCCTTACAGACCTGTCTATCACATACCTTGTGCTATGGGCCTGCGCACCCATCCACTGTCACCCTCCATTCTATCTCCGTTCCACTAACGGCAGCCGCCTGCGCGATGCATATCGCATACGTCATGTCAGTTGGTTGTGGTAAAAGGCTTATGGTATACGAATATGCAGCATGAACGAAACCAGCAGCGTGGTTTTTGTTAGAGTCGTGTAGATGTTTTAGCTATATTTGCTAAGGCTTCGAGGTGAAACTTGTGTGCTCCAACTATGGACTTTAATTGTATCTAAGCCGCTAGCATCACGAGTTAGGACGCACAACAAATGAGACACTCTGAAAATTCTAGAAAAATTTGCACAAGTTATGAAAAATTCGTGATATACTCACGTCTAGTAACATAAATACATATAATGATACCAAGATGCTTTCTGCAGAGCAGGTAACAACTGGATAAGAAAAAGTAAAATAGTTGTCTCGACGATAATAGAATAGTGTACATTGACGTCTTGCATCGATAAACAAAAGTAAAAAAAAAACAATGCAGACGCCTAAAATTGCTATGCCCTCCAAACTATCAAACATTTAGCAGCAGTGCAACACTATACATCTTTGGTTGATGAGATTACGAATTTTATATCGTACCTGTCATTGTAAATTCTTACCAATACAGGCATTTAGTTTTATAGTGTCAGCATTTGTACAAAATTTAAATGCACCACCTCTCGTGGCCTCAATAAATGTAATCATGAAATGATTTGCATTATCTGTGTAGGATATTAAAGGTATTGAATATTGTTGCGAAAACAGACTCTCCCCGCCGGAGACATATGTCCACAGAGTCACTTGGCGGGAGAGTGCAATCACCAGGAACACTACACTCCACTGCCCACATTGTTTCAAGGCCGATCTTTAGGAGAGCCCGAGTTCTTTCCGGTGGCCTTCACGTTTGCCGCAGAGGCGTTAGGAGGTTTACTCCGGAAGTTACACCCTCCACCGCTGCAAGGGGAATGACGACCCCACCGCTCGCTCCCCGCCTGTTTCTGTGGCGGCGAGCAGCGTTCGCCTGGTTTTATGCGGTAGCTTCCCAGTTAGTGATGAGTGCAGCAAAGTATTGAGTAAAACCAAAATGCAGACGTTTTAAATCCTTCCGCTAACACCAGTGTCGCCAGTAAACGGTTTGGTGAATTTGCGAAAGCTGATCACATATCTTAAAAGCTCCTCCACAATAGACTAGTCTGTAATAGTAAAACCCATATCCTTGAGCGAGCAGCTCAGAAAGTGATTGAGCATAAATTATAGCAGCTACCAGTTCTCCCCAGGCAGCTCAGAAATGGTAATCTATCACTTCTTTGCACTAGCAATCATGGTATAATCCCCAAACACCCAAGCGTCATTCCTTGTGCAGTCTTATCAGCCCTTCAGTAAGTTACACGTTTCGCTAACACAAATGTGTTAGCAAATCTCAGATTCCTAAATTTTGCTCAATCTATCCGATTGCGATACATTCCGGAAGGACAGATTTGACGGTTGCCGTGGTGGCGGTGTTCTCATTGCTGCCAACATTTGGTATTAATGTGAACATAGTAACCTCGTAGGAAATTATTTGTACGCGTGCTTGTCTGTAAATGCTGTTGACTACCTAATATCGCCAGTTCCTTTAAAACGTTCTTTCATGACGCGCTCAAATCGCTTATGTCTTATTACTCCAGCACCGTCTTTTGCTTCTTGACGATTTCAGCTTTCCATCCATACACTGGAGTGACACTGCCCACATTCCTGAATACATGCCTAGCTGTTTCTGCATTGTTTCTGAACCTACCCGCAGTACTGATAATTCGTCAACATCCTTGAAATTATTTTTGCAACTCACCCTGACAAATTCTGTGCTCCTTCGTATATTACGGGTCTTAGTGACCACGTTGTAGTTCACGTAACTTTTTCTGCGAACTTTCCTAAATACCCTAGCTATATCAAAAAAAAAAGTACTAAAGCTATACAACGAAGGGCTGCATTGGCATGAATCGTCATGATCTTGTATCTTCTCATTTCTCACTTGCAAACTGCAGAATCGTCTATTCTGTGTCACGGTTTAGGAAGAAACCTGGGAAGAAGGAACCTAAACCAGAGAGTTCTCCTAGAGCTTTATGTAACTATGACGGGCAGGTAGTTCGACCTCAATGATCACCTCATTTCGAATTTTTATCTATACCACGCACAGCAGAAAGCGACGAAGGAAAGCTGTACAGATTACACAGAAAATTTACAGCTAAAGAAAAAATATTTCATTTCAAAGACCAAACCAGGCATCACCGCCTGTCTCGAGTTATTGCTTTATAAGCTAATTCGGATTGCTAGCATATTCCAGGACTAGGTACCAAGCAGAAACTCTAAAATCATCAGTCAGTTTGTTAAGGGAGTAATTATCCGCAAGCATACTGAAGGCTATAGATATTTTTTTAATTAACTGCAAATTTTACGCGAAATTGATACTTTTCCTTTGCAGTGGTACGGTGAGCGCTTATTGGTAATTAAATCATTACTAAAATTTTCGCCCGCTTCTGGCAATCCTTTGAATATATCGCCCAACTAGTGTGGGCCTGCCTCATATATACAACTATCAGTAAACGGCACAAGAGCTTCGTTGTTGCAATATAAGAGCTATCAAGCGTGCGTAGAATACCGGGCAAGTACTCTTTGCTGGTGTTTGAGCGGGCGACGGGCAACGGGCAATATTAGGTTGAGGTTTAGTTTGTATGTTTATTTTACAGTCCTCTCATTGATTGTAACCGCCTCCTTGTACGAAACAGTGCAATCTTTGGTGCACTGCTAAAGTTCATCCAAGCTATATCTTGGCAAGCAAGGTTGGTTTATTTTCTGCTGACAGCGAAACGATTAAGTCCGAAACAGTTAACTTAATACAAGATGTGGAAGGTAAATTGGCATGTCTGACTGACCATGTCTCGTTCCTCTGGGACAGGAGCTGAACGCTTTTCAAAGGTTTTCAGCTTATCTAGCCAAGAAAGACGCCACGTATACTGCCGTTTATCCGAAGCCGTATAAGGCTGATGATATTCAGCGTTAATTTAGTGATGACTACTGCTGAACCTTGCCTGTCCTCCGAAGTATCATACGCTGCTTGTATTTTGCCTAAAGCTACTACTATCTAGCACCGAGTTTTCGATAGAGTTACCATTTGCAGCTGAATGGTTATGAAAAGAAAAACTTTATGAGTGCGCGCTCTGAGAGAGGTACTACACCCGATATACTGCTCTCAAGTGGGTCACTGGGAATGGTTTAGAGTGAACACTGGCTAGGAACACACTGATCAGGGCACATAAAAGAGTTGGGCACCGCCACACTTAAAGCTCATTGCCGCCTGTTGAACCCGGAGAAAGGCACAACTTGTGAACGGCCACGGGAGGTGACAGGTGGGAGAAACGGTCATGTGGGATAAACGACCGGTGGGCTGTTACACGACGCCTTAATTAACGACATTATTTTCAGTGAGCGACTTTACATATCCTGCGACAGTAAAAATATGCAAAGGAATGCAGGCAGGCTTCAATAATACAGCCGAATTGCTAGAAACTGTTCATTTGCGCGGCTGTCGTTTGTGCGATGACGCGGGAGTACCTTGCAAGATTGGTGGTCAGATTTGATGTTGTCGAGCTATTCAAACCGGCAGAATCTAGCACCTTTTGCGCATCGCAGATTACGAACCTACATAGCAGCAAGACTATGAAATGCGCAGGGGTTTTCCTAGTAACTGAAATTAGTGAGGTAACCAAATTTATAACGGGGAGGGGAGGCGTGGTTGATAGATGAGATGGGTTAGCCAGTTGTAATTTTTTTATTTATGCTTATTATGTGTCTCGTAGGAATATCAAGGATTATAACTCCGACACTCATGAGAAAGATTGCAAACAATTGGACAAGGTTGAATTTACGGACAAAATAAACTAAAGAACAAAGAATACACAAAAATATGTTGCAATATTATGCGTCAGTTCAGGCTACAAAAAATAAATTTGTTAAAAATGTGCTGTTTAAATCCATTCGGGTAACGCAGACCTGGGAAACGCCACAAAACACGCGCACGTTTGCACTACAGTAGGGCCATTTGTTTAACCTACACCAGCTACACCAGTGCAGCAAAACTCCATTGTAGGTATAGGAAAGTTTCCACACTGGTGTAGCTGGTGTAGGTTAAACAAATGGCCCTAAAATAGAAACCAACACAATAATTCTCCGCAACTATAAAAAATGTATTCGTTAATAATTAAAGGGATGCATTTATAAAAAGAAAGGTGTGTGCAAGAAAATGACTGGAAATGCAGAATATTCATTCTTTCGGGAAACTGACGATGCATTGTCTACTCATTAGATTTGATCACTAGAGCTACAAATGGTGGTTCGAACAACTAAAATGGAACCTTGGTAGATCACCCCGTTCTACCAAACTCATTAGTTTTCATCAGTCGTACAATATATCCACCGAGCTATTTCATTCTTACAAGAGGTTGTGGCTGAAGTTGAAATTGTTGCTGATTGCAGGAGTGATTAGACTTGCGGGTTCTACCGCAGCGCCACCTCAATAATAAATAGCTACAACACACAGTGATGTCGCTGTAGCATGTAAACACAGCAAAACAACGCTACTTCTGCGAACTGCACTTATTGTTCTGGTGACGCCAAGAAGCAAAAGTGATATAGGGTGCCGCTCCATCAGTGCTTGGTTGAGAAAATGCTGCGAGCATGCCTATACGTCCTATAACACGGGTACTAAATGGTAAATACATTGAGAAGACCACGTGGTTAAGCCCACCGTCTCAAACACTTTTTAACTGTGCGTTCTAACTTCCCTCGATGTTTTTGTAAGCGCACCAGACATTTCAGTTTTTTTTGACGCAGGTCATAATTTGTTATTGCCTGATGGCAAACGATGGAGGTGAAATGGCTGGAGCTCTCGGCACGTCGAGCACGTCGCACAAAGCGCAAAAATATCCGGCGCTTCTCTTCCTCTGGTTGTTAATACATCTGTAGTAACACTTCGAGGCCTATAAATGTATTCTTGTACTCGCAATCATATGACAGGACAAGTGTATACACTAACAGCAGTGACAAGGCCCGACTGTTTTGCATTGCACAAAGCCATGTCTTTTTTTGACGCAGGTCGTAATTTGTTATTGCCTGATGGCAAACGATGGAGGTGAAATGGCTGGAGCTCTCGGCACGTCGCACAAAGCGCAAAAATATCCGGCGCTTCTCTTCCTCTGGTTGTTAATACATCTGTAGTAACAATTCGAGGCCTATAAATGTATTCTTGTACTCGCAATCATATGACAGGACAAGTGTATACACTAACAGCAGTGACAAGGCCCGACTGTTTTGCATTGCACAAAGCCATGTCTTTTTTTGACGCAGGTCGTAATTTGTTATTGCCTGATGGCAAACGATGGAGGTGAAATGGCTGGAGCTCTCGGCACGTCGAGCACGTCGCACAAAGCGCAAAAATATCCGGCGCTTCTCTTCCTCTGGTTGTTAATACATCTGTAGTAACACTTCGAGGCCTATAAAGGTATTCTTGTACTCGCAATCATATGACAGGACAAGTGTATACACTAACAGCAGTGACAAGGCCCGACTGTTTTGCATTGCACAAAGCCATGTCTTTTTTTGACGCAGGTCGTAATTTGTTATTGCCTGATGGCAAACGATGGAGGTGAAATGGCTGGAGCTCTCGGCACGTCGAGCACGTCGCACAAAGCGCAAAAATATCCGGCGCTTCTCTTCCTCTGGTTGTTAATACATCTGTAGTAACAATTCGAGGCCTATAAATGTATTCTTGTACTCGCAATCATATGACAGGACAAGTGTATACACTAACAGCAGTGACAAGGCCCGACTGTTTTGCATTGCACAAAGCCATGTCTTTTTTTGACGCAGGTCGTAATTTGTTATTGCCTGATGACAAACGATGGAGGTGAAATGGCTGGAGCTCTCGGCACGTCGAGCACGTCGCACAAAGCGCAAAAATATCCGGCGCTTCTCTTCCTCTGGTTGTTAATACATCTGTGTAACAATTCGAGGCCTATAAATGTATTCTTGTACTCGCAATCATATGACAGGACAAGTGTATACACTAACAGCAGTGACAAGGCCCGACTGTTTTGCATTGCACAAAGCCATGTCTTTTTTTGACGCAGGTCGTAATTTGTTATTGCCTGATGGCAAACGATGGAGGTGAAATGGCTGGAGCTCTCGGCACGTCGAGCACGTCGCACAAAGCGCAAAAATATCCGGCGCTTCTCTTGCTCTGGTTGTTAATACATCTGTAGTAACAATTCGAGGCCTATAAATGTATTCTTGTACTCGCAATCATATGACAGGACAAGTGTATACACTAACAGCAGTGACAAGGCCCGACTGTTTTGCATTGCACAAAGCCATGTCTTTTTTTGACGCAGGTCGTAATTTGTTATTGCCTGATGGCAAACGATGGAGGTGAAATGGCTGGAGCTCTCGGCACGTCGAGCACGTCGCACAAAGCGCAAAAATATCCGGCGCTTCTCTTCCTCTGGTTGTTAATACATCTGTAGTAACACTTCGAGGCCTATAAATGTATTCTTGTACTCGCAATCATATGACAGGACAAGTGTATACACTAACAGCAGTGACAAGGCCCGACTGTTTTGCATTGCACAAAGCCATGTCTTTTTTTTGACGCAGGTCGTAATTTGTTATTGCCTGATGGCAAACGATGGAGGTGAAATGGCTGGAGCTCTCGGCACGTCGAGCACGTCGCACAAAGCGCAAAAATATCCGGCGCTTCTCTTGCTCTGGTTGTTAATACATCTGTAGTAACAATTCGAGGCCTATAAATGTATTCTTGTACTCGCAATCATATGACAGGACAAGTGTATACACTAACAGCAGTGACAAGGCCCGACTGTTTTGCATTGCACAAAGCCATGTCTTTTTTTGACGCAGGTCGTAATTTGTTATTGCCTGATGGCAAACGATGGAGGTGAAATGGCTGGAGCTCTCGGCACGTCGAGCACGTCGCACAAAGCGCAAAAATATCCGGCGCTTCTCTTCATCTGGTTCTTAATACATCTGTGTAACAATTCGAGGCCTATAAATGTATTCTTGTACTCGCAATCATATGACAGGACAAGTGTATACACTAACAGCAGTGACAAGGCCCGACTGTTTTGCATTGCACAAAGCCATGTCTTTTTTTGACGCAGGTCGTAATTTGTTATTGCCTGATGGCAAACGATGGAGGTGAAATGGCTGGAGCTCTCGGCACGTCGAGCACGTCGCACAAAGCGCAAAAATATCCGGCGCTTCTCTTCCTCTGGTTGTTAATACATCTGTGTCACAATTCGAGGCCTATAAATGTATTCTTGTACTCGCAATCATATGACAGGACAAGTGTATACACTAACAGCAGTGACAAGGCCCGACTGTTTTGCATTGCACAAAGCCATGTCTTTTTTTGACGCACGTCGTAATTTGTTATTGCCTGATGGCAAACGATGGAGGTGAAATGGCTGGAGCTCTCGGCACGTCGAGCACGTCGCACAAAGCGCAGAAATATCCGGCGCTTCTCTTCCTCTGGTTGTTAATACATCTGTGTAACAATTCGAGGCCTATAAATGTATTCTTGTACTCGCAATCATATGACAGGACAAGTGTATACACTAACAGCAGTGACAAGGCCCGACTGTTTTGCATTGCACAAAGCCATGTCTTTTTTTGACGCAGGTCGTAATTTGTTATTGCCTGAAGGCAAACGATGGAGGTGAAATGGCTGGAGCTCTCGGCACGTCGAGCACGTCGCACAAAGCGCAAAAATATCCGGCGCTTCTCTTCCTCTGGTTGTTAATACATCTGTAGTAACACTTCGAGGCCTATAAATGTATTCTTGTACTCGCAATCATATGACAGGACAAGTGTATACACTAACAGCAGTGACAAGGCCCGACTGTTTTGCATTGCACAAAGCCATGTCTTTTTTTGACGCAGGTCGTAATTTGTTATTACCTGATGGCAAACGATGGAGGTGAAATGGCTGGAGCTCTCGGCACGTCGAGCACGTCGCACAAAGCGCAAAAATATCCGGCGCTTCTCTTCCTCTGGTTGTTAATACATCTGTGTAACAATTCGAGGCCTATAAATGTATTCTTGTACTCGCAATCATATGACAGGACAAGTGTATACGCTAACAGCAGTGACAAGGCCCGACTGTTTTGCATTGCACAAAGCCATGTCTTTTTTTGACGCAGGTCGTAATTTGTTATTGCCTGATGGCAAACGATGGAGGTGAAATGGCTGGAGCTCTCGGCACGTCGACCACGTCGCACAAAGCGCAAAAATATCCGGCGCTTCTCTTCCTCTGGTTGTTAATACATCTGTGTAACAATTCGAGGCCTATAAATGTATTATTGTACTCGCAATCATATGACAGGACAAGTGTATACACTAACAGCAGTGACAAGGCCCGACTGTTTTGCATTGCACAAAGCCATGTCTTTTTTTGACGCAGGTCGTAATTTGTTATTACCTGATGGCAAACGATGGAGGTGAAATGGCTGGAGCTCTCGGCACGTCGAGCACGTCGCACAAAGCGCAAAAATATCCGGCGCTTCTCTTCCTCTGGTTGTTAATACATCTGTGTAACAATTCGAGGCCTATAAATGTATTCTTGTACTCGCAATCATATGACAGGACAAGTGTATACGCTAACAGCAGTGACAAGGCCCGACTGTTTTGCATTGCACAAAGCCATGTCTTTTTTTGACGCAGGTCGTAATTTGTTATTGCCTGATGGCAAACGATGGAGGTGAAATGGCTGGAGCTCTCGGCACGTCCAGCACGTCGCACAAAGCGCAAAAATATCCGGCGCTTCTCTTCCTCTGGTTGTTAATACATCTGTAGTAACACTTCGAGGCCTATAAATGTATTCTTGTACTCGCAATCATATGACAGGACAAGTGTATACACTAACAGCAGTGACAAGGCCCGACTGTTTTGCATTGCACAAAGCCATGTCGTAGCCTTTTCGCAATTCAGATAGAAACGGCGCCTGAAGTCAGGGTTTGAGAATATGTTCGATTCGGTCTCGGTTCGAGAGTGCCATTTTATGCTGTATATAACTGAGAATACCAGCGCAAATAATATGCGCACAAAAAAAAATCTAGAATTGTCAAGTTTGGATACTTTTCAAGCTTTCTCCTGGAATTAAATTATGGCATACTTTATACCTGTTGACGCTGGGGAAAGTGGTCGCAGTCAGAATTTCCAGTCTCCAAAGTTGGCGGTCATTTTTCTGCGTCTCGATTAACACTTGTCGTTCAAACTCAGTTAGTTTCGAAGCAAGCTCTCGGGAAGGCATCGGAACGCAAAGTCCTTCGAGTAGTGAGGACGACCATCACGAACTAAAACGTAGAACTATCTAGCCCCTTATATTTACGAAAAGGTGTTTTACACATATTACCGCGTGCCTCTCTAGCTGCGACCGAAGGAGACGAGAACGAAGTATGGTGTAGTGCGGTGCCATACATGATCTCATCAATGTCTTCTGCCTTGTACTGGTTACAATATGATTAACTCATTAAAGCGCTACGCACTTCCAGAATTATTTGAGCTGAGTTATTTCTTATTTATTATCACGCTGTTTTATTTTACATACACGCCATCCAGCTGAACGTATTGAGACTTAAAAAGGAAAAGAAACTATTCAGTTCCTCCTAAATTAAACCACGTGAATACTGCCAAAAGTATGTGAAATACCGGCAGTAATTTTCTTTCCGTCCGTAACGAATGTGGTTTGCCAAATCGCTTTGCATATCCTGGTTTGCGTCCATTCCCTTTGAGACTCGCTTAATCAATAGTTATTAATTTCTGCGCCTAATTTCACACATAATCATTAGCATACAGTCGAAAGATACCAGATTTGTGTGCGTGTGCGTGCGTGCGTGTGTGTGTGTGTGTGTGTGTGTGTGTGTGTGTGTGTGTGTGTGTGTGTGTGTGTGTGTGTGTGTGTGTGTGTGTGTGTGTGTGTGTGTGTGTGTGTGTGTGTGTGTGTGTGTGTGTGTGTGTGTGTGTGTGTGTGTGTGTGTGTGTGTGTGTGTGTGTGTGTGTGTGTGTGTGTGTGTGTGTGTGTGTGTGTGTGTGTGTGTGTGTGTGTGTGTGTGTGTGTGTGTGTGTGTGTGTGTGTGTGTGTGTGTGTGTGTGTGTGTGTGTGTGTGTGTGTGTGTGTGTGTGTGTGTGTGTGTGTGTGTGTGTGTGTGTGTGTGTGTGTGTGTGTGTGTGTGTGTGTGTGTGTGTGTGTGTGTGTGTGTGTGTGTGTGTGTGTGTGTGTGTGTGTGTGTGTGTGTGTGTGTGTGTGTGTGTGTGTGTGTGTGTGTGTGTGTGTGTGTGTGTGTGTGTGTGTGTGTGTGTGTGTGTGTGTGTGTGTGTGTGTGTGTGTGTGTGTGTGTGTGTGTGTGTGTGTGTGTGTGTGTGTGTGTGTGTGTGTGTGTGTGTGTGTGTGTGTGTGTGTGTGTGTGTGTGTGTGTGTGTGTGTGTGTGTGTGTGTGTGTGTGTGTGTGTGTGTGTGTGTGTGTGTGTGTGTGTGTGTGTGTGTGTGTGTGTGTGTGTGTGTGTGTGTGTGTGTGTGTGTGTGTGTGTGTGTGTGTGTGTGTGTGTGTGTGTGTGTGTGTGTGTGTGTGTGTGTGTGTGTGTGTGTGTGTGTGTGTGTGTGTGTGTGTGTGTGTGTGTGTGTGTGTGTGTGTGTGTGTGTGTGTGTGTGTGTGTGTGTGTGTGTGTGTGTGTGTGTGTGTGTGTGTGTGTGTGTGTGTGTGTGTGTGTGTGTGTGTGTGTGTGTGTGTGTGTGTGTGTGTGTGTGTGTGTGTGTGTGTGTGTGTGTGTGTGTGTGTGTGTGTGTGTGTGTGTGTGTGTGTGTGTGTGTGTGTGTGTGTGTGTGTGTGTGTGTGTGTGTGTGTGTGTGTGTGTGTGTGTGTGTGTGTGTGTGTGTGTGTGTGTGTGTGTGTGTGTGTGTGTGTGTGTGTGTGTGTGTGTGTGTGTGTGTGTGTGTGTGTGTGTGTGTGTGTGTGTGTGTGTGTGTGTGTGTGTGTGTGTGTGTGTGTGTGTGTGTGTGTGTGTGTGTGTGTTATCGCTCACAACGCAGTCACCGGATTTTTTTGGAAAGCGGGATCTTTATTGCTGTCGTGTTAATACAGCATGGGGCTCTGTGCTTGCATAAAATCGTTACCAGTTTCGCCCGTTCTGCGCTGCCCATGACAGAACTTCATGTTCTGCTTGGTTCCGAGATAACCAGTGACAGAATCCTGGGATCAGAAAGGCCAGGTCGCGGCCGAGACACTGAGCACACGCACGCACGCAAGCACGCAAACACGCACACACGTACAGTAAACGTGTGTAAAAAGTAAATAAGTAAACGGAGCACGCTTTTCTGTTGAAATTAAAATCACGCCTTCTGCACTGCACATAAGAAAACAACATTTGTCCAAATAAAAAAGCACTGACGTCAACTACCGGTTCACACATACCATGACTGCCAGCTTCAATTATGCAACGCGTGAAAATTTTTAGAAGCAAACAGCGCGACCCGTTTACTTTCGTCCGTAGGGGTATGTACGCGTTGAAAGTGAGACGAAAAAATAGAGGCGGTTTAGCTCAGTTATAAACGGGAATAGCGTGCAGCAAGCAGCAGGACGTTTTACCAGGATTGTATTTTTACGTTAACTTGCAGTGTTAATCAGGCGGCCATGGTCCACTCACTGCATGTGCTCCGCAGAGACGATCTTTTTGAAGTAATGCTTTTATTGGCGATGGCGTTGGATATGAATCACACTTTGTAACATAGTTTGGCAAACACAATTTTGTGGTCAGTGAAGCAGTTTGAAGCGGTCTTAACGTCCTCCACAAGAACACTATTTTGAAATGCAAGATCTCTACAGCTATTTTATGCCCCTCTTATCGATTTCTTGCTGGCCTTTTATACTGCCGCTGTCGTCTTGGCTGCTGCTTTTCCCGTCTTCGCACATGACGATACTCTTCGTTAGACAACCAGGACGGCCCCGGACTGCCCTCCATGTAACCCAAGAAGCATAGCCACGACAGTAGTTAAGTGCACAATGAATGCAAAGTGGTACGAACTTTCCTCTGCCCCCAGCACCGCAGCTTCGGAGCAGCAGCCTTTTCGCTTTGCTTCTGAACTGGTTTCACACCTGTCGAACGTTCCCCAATTGCCTTTTTTCTCCCTCAGTACGCGTCGCAGCCTTTCCTCTCCTCCCTACACCACGCAGTAGGTTTTGCCCACCAGACCGCAAAGCTGTGTTCCTCATCCCCATCCTCTCACCCGTCCGCACTCGGAAAGGTCAAATGTAAAATCGCGTTCAGACATCGGGTTTTTGGGAGAGTGCGAGTAGTAGCACTACAGTACTAAAATGATGTGGAGAAAGAGCATGGTGGATGTCATAAAGGGCAACTCCGGAGGTTTTTTGACATTCGAATATTCTAATAAAACATTTACTGTAGGTTCTTCTCTCCGTCCTGACGCATTCTAAGAGATTTGGGCGCCGTACGGTAATTTGTTTGCGCGCAGCACGACTTTAAAATATGCCGTTTCCATGGGTTAAGTTGAGAGTATTTCTGCGGACAACACTGAGTTTCTGACGTCACAAACAGTATACTTACTTGCGTTACTGTCCACTTCCCGCGTGATTATGAAATTCTGAGGCTTATATTTACCTACCTCAGGCATTTTATGCAGTGCGTCATGATTTCCATACTTTATTTTCACCTTCCAACGCACGTACGAGTGTTTTTCTAATACTGAGTGTGACGTCACCATTTCGTCAACTGGGGCGTCGTTTCTGGTCGTGAAAGCAGTTTCGGTTTGGATTTACTGATTCTGTTTTTTAAAAATACTTCTGATTGGAATTTTGAAAAACGGTTTTTTGTGTTGGAATCAGGACATGCCGAGGAATGTAATTCAACTAAAAACACTAAATGATGAAAAAACCACCGGAGTTGCCTTTTAAGGCCTTATTCATTTGTCCATGAGTTTTTTTCAAAGCTTTTCTTCTCAACTACACAGCGTTAAATGCCCCATTTTCTTGAAAAGTCAGTAGTTTACATTGTTTTGGCGTTGTCTATGTTATCGTTGTGATCGGTCGAACTTGAGTACATGGGGTGAATAGCCAAGCGTTTTAACCTCTGATCAACCGCGGCAGATGATCTCGCTCATTGCAACCAGGTTTTAGCTTCCGTCATTTTATGCGGTGGTTCTCAGACAACGCCACAATACTTGTTAAACTCGTGTCCTCCGAAATCAAATCTCTGGTTGCGCTGCAGATGATACTAGAGGCCACGGTTAAACCACGGCCGGTCTCGAGAAAGAGCGCACTTAGCGCGCGCTCTCCCCCGAGACCGGTCGTGGTTTAACCGTGGCCTCCAGTATCAGCTGCGGCGCAACCGGGGACCCGAGACCAGCCGTGGTTAAACATCCGCATTTTGACGCGGCGGCTCTAGAAGGTGCCACATGCACAACTGAAGCTGCATCTTCCCGTGCTTTCGCACTATAATCGCTTAATAGATAACCCCTGCCAATTTTATTTACTACGATAACTGTAAATTGCTTTCCTTTATTTCCTGTTTTGTTACTGGGAGCCATGGTTCTTTGCTCAAAGAAGAAACCCCAAAAGGTGTACGTCGACGCTGCATGCACGGCTGGCTTGTACTGAAAGCAATTTCACATGCATTAGTTGAGCGCCTGCAGTAAACAAAAAGAGTTGTAGGTCTCCGTAAAAAAGGAGGCCTTGTTACCCTAAGGCAAAGATAGGGACAATCAAGAAGCACAATACTTATAGTGTCACTGACACGGCCGTCATGGCGGGCCTTCGTTCTTTCATCTGGCGTGCTGGTTGATGCACCAATAAGGTGCATAATACGTACATAGTTTTCTATTTTCTATCGTGCTACTTACAAATACAAGTTCCCCACTGTACATGACAAGGTGAGCATATTAGATCAGAGAGACAAATATAAAGACGCGCTTAAGTCTTATGCTTGCACAGCTGTCCGATCGAGAGATCCGTCAAAGAGGCACTTCGCTGTCGTACTCTTGGGGGGATGTCGTGGTCTTGTTAACTGTAGTGCCACGCGTGGACGACTTCGACTTCTTGAACGATGTGTCCGTGGTCACTTCGCCGACATCGATGCCCGACGTCCTGTTGGTAACGCGCACCAGAGCGAAAGCCTCCGCCTCCGAGGGTCTGTAGAACCAGGACGCTGATATGATCACAGCCAGCATTAGGAGCAGGCAGAGGAAGACTGCCCCCGCAGCTGCGGTGATACCCGCAGTGTTAGATTTGTCGATGACATCAGTACGTCTTCCGTTAAAAGCTTTGGGGTGCGTTTGCTTTGAGAAGATCCAGAAATTGCTCATAGCTTCGTTGTCCCTGCGCCAGTGGACAGCGGGAATTGACGTTGTTGTGCCCTTGAACAAAGGCTGGTGGTTTCTTGTTCTTTTTCTTCAAGAGGTGACGGGTGTCTTTGCAGTAAAAAAAAAAAACATTGAAAGCAGGGGCACTGATGAAGAAGAAAAACGGTCATTATTGACGCTTTGAGTTATGACAAAATGTTTTGTAGTTTCACGATATCTTAACTTTCGATGTAACACCAACGTGTACTTACAGTGAAAGCTCTTCGCAGTTCGCTTACAGATGTTGCGGGCCGGAAGCGCGCCGGTTGCGTCTTAAGAAAGAAAATTACAATCTAACTGCAACAGCGCTTTGAAATGCTCCGAGAGGTGGATTTCTGCCACAGTATACACAGCAAAAGAGACTCATGAACAACCGCCGTAGCGAGCGAACGCCGCGTACAGGGGTGAAAGAAAACCACCTAATGGGGAGGCACGCGCAAAGAGGTGAGAGGAAGTCTGCTCACCTGGCGTGGCTTCGCGCTCACATTCCGTTGCGATAAGTGCGTACGGTGAGTGGGCGATTCTCGGTGACGGCGGTGGTCTCCTCGGCGGAATGTGAGTGAGTGAAAAACTTTATTAAGTATATTTAAGGGAGGGGGATGTGTAGGTGGGGTCCCTAGTCCGGGACTCCGGCGGCTGCCGCTGCTACCCGCGCACGTGTCACGAGGGCCCGTTGGGCCTCTAGTCCAGAGCTGGATAGGGCAGCCTCCCACCCCTCAATTGTTGGCACTGCATTCGGATCATCTGGAGGATTGTGTGGGCAGGTCCACACCATGTGGTGCAGGTCTGCCTTTTCCCCGCAATATTTGCATTTGGGGTCGCAGAACCCGGGGTGTATTGTGTTTAAACGGGCTGGTGTGTTATATGTACCTGTCTGTAGGCGTCGCCATCTAACTTCCTCCGCTTTGAAGAGCCCCTTGGCTGGGGGTGGATATTTTCTGCGAGAGAGTCTGCAGTGCTGTAACCTCTCCGCATACGTCGCCAGAGGGCCGGGATAGGGCGGTGTGGAGGATGGAGGGGTCGAGTCCCGGGGGAGGAGAGCTCGGGCAGCAGCATGGGCGCACTCGTTCCCTTCCACGCCTTGATGTCCCGGTGTCCAGACGGCATTTGTCTTGTTCGGGGTGTCCATAATTTTTCAATATTCTGGCAGCCTGGGGACATATTCGCCCTTTGATGTAGTTGCGGTAGGCAGCCATAGGGTCTGTTATTATATACGCGCAGGTGGTATGCGTGGCGGCTAAAGCAATGGCCACCTCCTCCGCCATTTCTATATTGTCATCGCAAATGGTGAGGGCATCAACCAGTTGTTGTTGGTGAATCACAACCGCTACCGTGTACCCCGCTTCTGACTTTGCTGCGTCTACGTAGTAGGATTCAGTGTCCGTCCCGTACTTTTCCTGGATGTATTTGGCCCACGCCTTCCGGCGCCCTTGGTGGAACAGAGGATGCATATTGCGGGGTAGGGGATTGGCTATGAATGAGTCTGACCACCCGGTCGGTATAGCCTGTTTTTGTACGAGACCTTGCGGGCTAGTCAGGTTAAGGTCCATAAGAACGGTCTGGCCTGTGCGGGTTGCTGCAAGTCGATTTATCTGGGTGGCGCGTTGGGCGGCAAGGAGTTCTTCGGCTGTATTGTGCACCCCTAATTGCAAAAAACGTTCTTTGGAAGTGCTTTGGGGCAGGCCCAGCGCCTTTTTAACTGCGTTTCGTATAATGAAGTCGATTTGTTTATAGTCTCCCGGTTTGAGGTGCAGATACGGTGTCGAATACACAATTCTATTAATGATGAATGCTTGAACCAGGCACAGGGTGTCTTGTTCGAGCATACCCCTGTCGTTGGTAGTGACCCTGGCTATCATACGCGCAACTTGCAGACTGGTGTTTTTGAGCCGAGTGAGGGCGTACACATTTCTGCCCTTGTCGTTGATGTAAAGCCCTAGAACCCTGATGGTGTCCTTCTGTGGTATTGGGTTTCCATTGATGTTGACTTCAACAGTGGGTCTGTGTTGGCGGGAGCTGTGTAGTACCAGCAACCCCGACTTTTCGGGGGAGCAAGTAAGCCCGCAGTTAGCGGCGTAGGCTTGCACGATATCATGTACCGCGGGCGTGCGCGCCCTACCGCCGAAGAGCCCCGAGCAAGTTGCGACAGACGCGCTCCTCGACACGGACATGGAAAACGAGGTTTCCCGGTTACGCCGGCAGGAAAGAGGGAAGCCCGCGGCGGGGAATATTTTTGCAGATTGTCGATGCGCAATCACGTGACACACGGGTGACGTAGCCTACACGTCACGTACGCGCATCTCGTGGAATATCTTTTTTTTTTCTTTGTAAGAGGAAGCGCTCGCGGTATTTAGTTTTGTCCACGCCATGCTCCTCTTCCAACAGTCTTCTCCCCTCCCCCATAGCTCCTAGCAGTAAACAGAATTTTCCTCCCCCGGGGAATGAGTTAGCACAGATTTTGTGCGTTCGCAGTCTTTTGCTTTCGTTCTCTTTTTTCCGGTGGGGGTTAGAGCTGGTATTCGAAGCGACGCAGGGACTTCGAGTCGCGAGTCTGCTTCTTCGCAGCGCGCTGCAGGGATTGTGAGTTTGCTTCCTCACTACAATGAAAACGTGCAAAAGTACTGACCTTATGCGGGGCCTCAAATATATTGAGTACCTGCGCATGAATTATTTGCACACACGCGCGCCCACACACATGCAGTTTTTTGTGGCAAAAAGCAAATGACTTTACAGCATCTTGCGCGTAAACGTTGATGTTTGGAATTAAGCTGTGAAGTTATACAAGATGTTATCAATGTTACTTAGCTTACGGATACGTCACTACACACACACACACACACACACACACATATATATATATATATATATATATATATATATATATATATATATATATATATATGTATATGTGTGTGTAGTTGTTGTATGTACATAATTGAGGCGTAACTTTTAAGGTGCAAAAGCGGCTGATTGAGCTAAGTAAACGACCCAGCAAATCTCCATCACTCCCTCCGCTGCCTCTAAAGCCAAACCAGCCCATACCTCACAGCTAGGGAAAAAGAAGAAAGGAAGCAAGCGTGCACACTGCTTTACTGAGGGCAGCTCCAAGCCGTCACTCGTTTGAAACCACGCTGTCTACGTTGGCTAGCCTGCCCGCCCCTAAAGCCCGTTTATTGAGGCGCTTTACCCGCCCCTCCTTTCAACCTCTTTCCACTAATAGGAAGAAAAAAATACAGAAGAAAGCGTGCGTGCTGTTAAGTGTGGACGGCTAGATGCTCTCCCTCCCTAAGTCGCGCTCCGACGGCCAAGCTCTTTTCCAATGCCCCAGTAGAATAAAAAAAAACAACAAAACGTTGACAGGACACACAGAAGTACAGTGGCTAGATCATTCTAGCCACTGTAGCAGAAGTGATCTATAACTCTACGTCACTTTTGTGTCACGTGATTGCGCGTTCATTATCTGCAAAAATACCCTTCTGCCCGCGGCAGCCTCGCCGTGGGAGACTCGGAGGCAGTCATGGTTGCCAGTGAGCCCTCTCCTCCGCCAGCCTTCTTACAGCGCGCGTAATCACGCGTTAATTATGCGCGGTAGTTATAATGGAGGTAGGAGATGGTGAATTCCCATACAGTTTTCGTTAGTCTTTATTCTGTCACTCGATTTGTTTACTTGAGAGAATAAGAATAGGAATTGGTGTTAGAGATAAGTGTGTCGCGATTATTGCGCAGGCCACTAAAATATTCTGCCTCAGGATACTCAAAGTGTGTGATTGGCACGGAGTCGTACGGTATTATATTTTGAAACAAACAGGCGCCCTTATATATCTATTGATCACTTCTTCGCCTTGACTACCTGCCTATGCTTAGTTGCGACAACTTACTTTGAGTTCTTGAAAGCTCTAGCGCCACGAGTACGTAACCTTAGGAGACCGTGCAATAGCTAGACAGATATTTTATCTTCTTCAGCCTGATTGCGCCAACAACAGGAAAAAGGCCTGATCCATATTTCTTGAATTAACCTTTTACTTGCCAATGTCCCAAAAGTGGAACATACTAAACCTGATTTTTTTTTATTTTCTTCCCCATCTATCGCAGTTTTTTCTTTTTGTTTTCGCATACTCACTGATATTTGTAGAAAAAGTAGCAATTTTAAATTTTATTATCAAGGTATTTAGAACCATTGTTATAAATGCTCACAAAAAGGCATATTTTGCGCTCCATAAGCACCATACGTTTGTTGCATTATTTTGCAGGAAAAATGTAACATTTCAATGAGCAAAGCAGAACTAAAATATCGACATATGGTTACTTAATACTGGGCAAAAAAAAAATAAATAATAAAGACAATCTAGTATTCAGTTTTGAGAGTTTTATGCAAGTGTTCCATTTTTGGAACATTGGCGTTTTACGGTGTCAAAAGCAGCGTGGACTGACGCATGCATTTCGCTGTGTTTTTCACCTTTTTCGGCATGTTGATAGCGCCCTCTAGGTGTAGTTTGGCACAAACGAGAACGCTATCTTTCCTTGGCATTGTATGGACGTTTCGTGTTTGCTTGGCACGTGGAAGGAGCAGCGTTCATCTTCAGCGCATAGCCGCATCAATCCTTCTCAATGTAAGTAGAAAACGACTTCGCGGCTAGTTTTATATTGTAGTACTGTACTTTTCAACGCAATAACTCTCGTTGTTGGTCATGACACAACGCTTCCTCACACTGGAGGCTGCAATTGACCTTTTCTTCAGCCTTCCCGATGACGAACGCGAAGGAGCGTCTGTATTCCGCCTGATGAAGATGGCAATATTACTGACGAAGAGCACGTGAACGAAAATGACATTTCTGAAGTTGTTCCCGATGATGTCTGCGGACAGGTTGAAGTTATGCAGTGCTGTGATGAAGACGTTGATTCGCCTGCTGCATGTCCTGAGCCACGACGAAAAAAACCAGCGCAGAGGCAGCCGATTGCTGGAAAAGGGCGCAAGTCATCAAACACGGCTGCAAAAACAAATACGCCTAAGCGCTCCGTTACCGCAGTATGGGGTGACCGTGCTACGTTTGACAAAACACTTCCCGGAGAGAACCCTACTTTGTTGCTAGAGGCATTTCCTGAGCTAGCGGACATGAGCCCATTTATGCTTTTCAGCAAAGTTATTTCTCCAGAATATCTTGGTTCACTGGCTGAACTGACTGCAAGGTACGAGATCCAAAAGGGGGAGGAGGTGGACGTCACAGGAGCGGACATAGGTCAGTTTTTCGGTCTCTTACTTTTGAGCGGATATCACTCTGTTCCATCTGAGGACTGATATTGGAGCACCGCAGAAGTCCTTCATGTGCCTTTAGTTGCAACAGTGATGGCCCGCAATAGGTTCCGGCAACTGAAAAGGTTTTTTCATGTAATGGACAACACTCAGTTGAAAGCAGGCGACAAGATGGGCAAGATTCAGCCATTTTACGACGAAATCTCGAAATGTTTTCGCCAGTTTGGAGTGTTCCGCAAAAGCCTCAGCATCGATGAGTCAATGGTGCCCTATTATGGCCACCACTCATGCAAAATGTTCATTCGCGGCAAACCTATTTGATTTGGATATAAGATATGGATGATGTGCTCTTCGAATGGGTACCCCTATGCAATGGAAATATATTGTGGGAGAAATAAACAGGACGAGAAGGCTTGCGCTGAGGGTTGTTAGCAATATGGTATCTGTCCTGCCCGCTCCTGAACAGCACGAAGTCTACTTTGACAACTTTTTTACTTCGCACGGTCTCCTGGCGAAACTGACTGATCAGGGGATTCGAGCGACGGGGACTGTACGAGATACAAGAACCGGTGGTTGTCCACTGAAGAGCTTGAAAGATGTCGGAAGAGAAGAAAGAAGTTCTTTCCACTATAAGTGTGACGGGGTGGTCTACACATGCAGGTGGAACAATGCAGTCGTCACAGTTTCTTCAAACCACCTCTGCCATGAGCCTCTTGAAACTGCGAAACGCTTCTCACGACGCGCAAACAAAAAGGTGGACATTCCGCGACCATATCTGATATAAACGTACAATGAGGGCATGGTAGACGTTCTCGACCGCCTCCTCGGCAGTTATCGCCCAAGACTTCGAAGCAAAAAATGGTGGTGGAACCTTTTCAGCAATGGCCTGAACATGGCTGTTGTCGCAGGATGGCTCCTTCCCTGCGAGCTTCACAAAGGAACTGATGCCGCCATGACGCATATAGCTTTTCGGCGGGACGTTGCCATGTCCTTGCTGCACCTCAAGGAGAGAATCACTGTGCGACCTGGACCTCGGTTTCATCCGAAACGCGAGGATAGGAAAACTGATGGCCACTACATCTCAGCAACATAGGGGAGGTGTGCAGAGTGCAAGAAAAACACGACGAACCAGTGTCAGCAGTGCAAAAAGCGCTTGCACACGAAATTTTTTGCAGCATACCATGGCTTGTGAAGTGTTAACATAAGAGAAACCCCATTTAACAGTCGATAAAAGTTATTCAAGATAAATTTTGCGTTTTTTATATGAGAAACGCCAATGTTCCAAAAATGGAACATGCGAGAAAACCTACTAAAGTTTTGTGAATGCGGCTGTATTTTTTATCATAGTTAATTTAGAAGACCAATGCAAATTATCAACACCTATTTCAGTTTTTTTACTACTCCTCCATAGAGCGGCGCTTAAAAGGTTAACCGGGTCCTGTGCTAGCTGCGGTCACTTCATCGCCCCCAACTTCCGAACTTCATCCGGCCTCCTATATTTTCAACCACCCCTTGCTCACTTGCTTTAGTTTCTGATTCCAGTCCGTTACTCTTAAAAGTATCGACTATCTTGTCTTCGTATAAACACCCTTCCCACGAGGATTTCATCTTAATATCGAATGGAGTGTCATAAACTTCCGTTTGCTCACTGTACTTTGCTCTCTTTTGGCTTTCAACGTTACATATCAATTTTCCATTCTATAGCTCTCTGCGTTCTCAATTTCACCGGGACCGTTTTCATTTTCCTTATAATGAGGCGCTTCAGGTAGATAGTTTGCGCGGCAATATATTTATCTTATCGTTACTGCTACGAAGGCCAGCGTACTGCAGCGACAGCTCGAGCTTCGTCCACTTTGTCATTTTGACAGCTTCACAGTCTTCAGCGACGTCTCACTTTTCTTCTTGCTGTTTTTAGCGCGCAGCTCTTTGGCGCCCATTCCTGGATTTCACGGCGTCGGCGTTGTCGTAACCAGCTCCACTTTCACTCCCACCTTCCTTCATTCCCTTACTGCATGATTCAGGTGTCCACAGAAGCAAGCGACAGATACTGCACCTTTGCATTCCTATGAACCAATTATGAAAGGCGCGCTTCAGAGCTGAAGTGGAAGCCGTGACCACACATGGTACACACTGCAAAGATTAATTCACGAATAATGCGAGCGCCCACACCGAACTGCAGGGTAACATGTGCAGTAACCGAGAATTCACACACTCATAGAGAAAAGCGCCGTATCTCTAGCCGATAGTCCTCTGTCTTTCGAGGAAGGCCTGGCGCGGATCTAGACCGCCCTCATTTTCCTTTTAAAACATGTATTGCTAGAAATTCGATGAGACACTTGCTAACTTTGGCTACAGCTTTTTAAAGTCAGTTTAAGATATTTGCGAAGGTTTTCTTCTCGTCTGCAGCTTGTACACAGTAGTCTCTTTGCCGCGCAACGTTTTTATGGGCCCACGCGCTGCTTCCTGCAACCTCGCAATAACTTAAATGCTCTCTTCATTTCTCCAACCACAAGCTTCCTTCATGACAGCCAAGAACTGTTAGTGGAGTGTTTCTTGAAGGTATATGTGTGAAAAATGAAATGGTTGTCTGTAATAGTACATGCATCTCTTGCTCGAAATCTTTAACGTTGATTCCTTGACTTTGTCAGGGGGTTTACTAATACACCGGTCGTCAAGAGGGTTGAGCGGGCCTTCTCCAAATAAATGGCCACACTTATCGCTGTGTACACGCGCGTCAATGAGTCTCCACGAGAATGCACTGTTTCATTTACTGAACACCAGGTACAGAGATTTCAGCGCTTTCGCAATGACCAAAAACGAAACTTTAACATTTCTAAGCTGAGGAACCAAAACAAAATGAGCCTCCTCCCCATCACCACTTCATTGGCCTTTAAAAAAAGCCGGGTCTGCATGCTCGGCTGCGTGCGTCCGCTTGCACGCGGTTGTTTTTCTGCTTTTTCAGTCCTAGTCGTAGTCGATTTCCAAGAAAGGTGCAATATGATTAAATTACGATGCGCTTAAAAAAAATTTAAATTTGAAAGCTAATTTTGAAGTGCGAACTTTTTCACTCTCCCGCAGTCCTTAAAAATACCTGTCGGTTGCCTCTCGCCTTCGAGTAGCGCATTCGCGTTCATGCCTTTTTGTCTGAGCCTGCCAACAAGCACTCTTTGAAAACAATATTCGCGGCTATCAATTCATCATAATTTCTTGCTTTCGATAGCACCGATAAAAAAAAAATTGGGAGCAGTTTAGTTCTGGTTAAACCTGGTAAGTTGCGCAAGCAATACTGCAATATTGCGCTTAAGGTTCGGCATGTAGGGTAGCACCGCCAATTCTTCTCCTTGTAAGACTGCATAGCAACTGATTTACCCCGATGCGAACTCCTATTTCTCTCTTTCCACTTCACTATGAAGGCATGCAATAAGGTTGAGATTTAGTGAAGATCTCTTCCCAGACTTTCTGTGTGTGTTCAAGTGACTTTTTAGCAAAGCTTTTCTGGCTGGAATGAATGCTTTGTATTTTGAATGCGAAGGTGTTCTAGTGAGGTGACCCTTCCCAGTAAAGCCCTTTCCACAGTGGACACACTTGTGTGGACGTTCACCCGTGTGGGTGTAAAAGTATTCCCTCAAGTAGCACAATTTAGCAAAACTTTTTCCACAGTGGTCACACTTGTGTGGATGCTCACCTGTGTGGGTGCAAGGTGTTTCTTCAAGTCGAAAATTTTAGCAAAGCCTTTTCCGCAGTAGCCACATTGGTATGGACGCTCACCATGCACTATGGATGCGAAGGTGTTCTGTCAGGCGGCTCTTCCGAACAAAGCTTTTCTCAGAGAAGTCACACTTGTGAGGACGCTCACCAGTGTGGGTACTAATGTGTACCATCAAATTGTCCCTTCTTGAAAAGCGCTTTCCGCAGGAAACGCACTGATATGAACTTTAAGCAGTATGTGTGCGAAGATGCAATGCAAGGTGGACTTGGCGAATAAAGCTTTTTCCACAAAGGTCGCACTTGTGTGGCCGTTCACCCGTGTGGGTGAAAAGATGTAGCTTCAGGGTGTCTTTTCTTGAACAGCTTCTACCACAGTAGTTACATAAGTAAGGACTGCAGCCGGTGTGAACGGGAAGGTGTTCATCCAGTTCGGCCTTGAATGCGAAGCTCTTTTTGCAGTGGTCACACTTGTGTGGAAGCTCACTCATGTGGGTTTGAAGATGTGTCTTCAGGGAGCTCCCTTGTGCAAAGCTCTTCTCAAAAGGTCGCATATGAGTAGACACTCACCTGTGACATAGCAATGTACTATGAGGGAACCCTTTTTTGCAAAGCCTTTACAGGAGTTGCACTAGTAGGGACGGTCACTGGTATGTGTGCGGAATGAGGGAACCCTTTTTTGCAAAGCCTTCACAAGAGTTGCACTAGTATGGACGCTCACTGGTATGTGTGCGGAAGTGTGTAACCAGGTTCATTTTGCTAACAAAGCTTTTTTCACAGAGGCCACACTTGTATGGACGTTCACTGGTGTGGGTGGAAAGGTGTATCTCCAGGGTGCCCTTCCTTGGAAAGCTCTCCCCACAGTAGTTGCACCTGTGTGGATGACTGCCAGAGTGAGTGCGAAGGTGTACAACAAAGATGGTCTTCAATTCAAAGCCCTTTCCACAGTGACCACGCTGGTAGGGGAAATCACTGGTATGAGGGAAGTGTGGCTCTATGTGGCTTGTTTTTGTGAAACTACCACTGCAATGACTGGGCTGGTTTCGATCCTTAACGACATTTTCCCTTTGGGTGTTCCCACTACTGGTACCATGAATTGGCTTAGAGTTCTGCATATGAATACTGCCGTTCTGGAAGTTTTCCTCGGGTGTTAATCCATGCTGTAGATCAGCTGCGACCAGGCCCGCATCATAAAAGGAAGAGAATTTTCAATGAAATGCAAGAGCATCTCTGACAGCTCATTTTGAGTGAAACAGCATTCTAAAAAGCAGTCTTGCACAATAATCACGCTAACCGTTGTCAGGTCACTGGATTCTTGTAAAAAAAGACCTCAGCTTTTAAACGAATATTCCTGCGTGCAGTTGGAAGGACAACGTTTTACCTATTGGAGAATTGCTGAGACCATGAACAGTCTGCCACAATCTAGAACATTTTAGGCAATGTGGCCACAAGATGCTTGGCTTCATGGCAGGACAAATTTTGCACAAGCAAAAGAATGTCAGTGAGCTTGACCTGAAACATGGCACATTGCTAATGACTGCATTCCTTCTGTTTCTTACAAGCTCCATGTTAGTTACCCTGCCCATTGTAGAAAACTGAAGAAACTTGGGAACACTAGTGGAAATCTTATCCATCTGTACAAGTGTAGTACATGCTCTATAATGAGTAGGTGCTAAGCTGGCACTGAATAATAGGCAAGCAAATAAGAAGAAGCAACACCACGCTCCCTCTATCAATGCTTGCATTCCAGTTCAGTGCCTGATCCGTAGCCAGATCCCTTCTTCCGGGCCGTCATTGTCGATGTTCTTCCTTCTACGAATCGGACACAGCTCTTGACCCTTCTGGAGAGGTTTCGCTTCGCTTTCGACACTGCCAATATTCCTCTAGGCCTCAATTTCACTGTCGCTCATAGCATTGAGACAGGTACTGACCGGCCTTTTTTGCAACGGCCCTACCGTGTGTCATCCACAGAGCATTGCATGATGAGTGAGCAAGTTGAGGACATGCTACATGGTGTCATCCGTCCGTCTCACAGCCCATGGCCTATGCTTGTGGTCCTCGCATAAAAGATGGCTCGATATGATTTTGTGTACACTACCACCGCCTAAAACAAATTTACCCACAATGACTTTTACCCCCTTCCCAGCACTGACGATGCTCTTGATTGCCTCCAAAGTGCCAAGTATTCTTCCCTTGACTTGCGTTCTGGTTATAGGCAAGTGCCGAGGCCGCCTCTGACCGAGAAAAGACAGCATTTGTTATGCCCGATGGGCTACATGAATTCAATGTGATGCCCTTCGGTCTATGCACTGCGCCTACCACATTCGAAAAAATGATGGATAACATTTAGAGAAAGCTGAAGTGGCAGATTTGCCTCGCTACTAGACAACAACATTGTATTTTCCATCGAATTCAACGCAGATCTCGAGCATTTTCAAGTTTTGGTTTCCCTTATTGACCCCAGCCGGCAGCTGAATCTTAAACAGTACCACTTCGGAGCCCTGGAGTTCACCATCTTGTGGCACATCGTCTCGAAGGATGGTGTTTGTCCTGACCAGGCAAAGCTCTGCCCTGTAGCAGTTTCCCAAACCGGTTTCTCTGAAACAACTTCGAAGCTTCATTGGTCTGCATTCCTACTTTAGGCACTTCGCATGCAATTTCGCATTCGAAACTTGCTGACCAAGCTACTTGTAGGAAACAGCAGCATAACTGCCTGGTCGGCAGAGTACAATGAAGCGTTCAACACCCTGCGCCGCTTTCGACTTCACCACCGATTCTCCGTCACTACAACCCAACAGCACCTACCAATATCCATACGGATGCGAACGGCGTTGGCCTAGGAGCTGTCTTAGCTCAGCAAAAAGAAAGCTTTGAAGAATACGTCATTACATGCATGAGTCGTGGGCTCTCCAAAGCTCTATGCAACTACTCTGCCACGGAGGAGTGTTTAGCCATTGTGTGGCCACTAACGAAATTCCAGCCCTATTTCTACGGTCAGCAGTTTGGCATTGTCATGGACCATCACGCGTTATGCAGGCTGTCCTGTCTTACAAGACCCCTCCGGCCACCTTGCACGACAGGCTAAAAACCTTTAGGAGTTTGAAATCTGCATCATCTATTGCTCTGGCTTCAGACACATGGACACTGAAGTTTTGTCTCATTCTCTCCTGTCCAGCGACACTGCCTGCTCCTCGGCAGCAGATCCCGTCCTCTAGCACTTACGATTGCTGATATGCCTGCGGAGCAGCGTGAAGACCAGTGGCTCACATCCCTCATCGACATCGGGTCCACCACTACAAAATTTGTGCCTTTTCTGACTTATTCGAAGGCATTTTTTTTTTGCATATTCATATTCGATCCATATTCGAAAAGTTCAATATTGTCCCCTACCTACTCACAATACATAGCATGTCTTTAATTTTCACTTTCTTTATCAGTGGCCAGGTATCTGATACTTGATTCGATATTCGAAGGCATTTTTTGCATAATCATATTTGATTCATATTAGAAAAGTTCAATATTGTCACATACCTACTAACAATGCATGGCACGGGTAGAGACGGAGGAAAGCGACGACAAAGCGAAGAGAGTTCATGAAGGCAATGGCAAATGACCATATGGGTGCCTTCAACTGCCCATCTTTCCCTGCGCCACATATTGCAGTGTTGAGAGCGAGGGGGGCAATTGCAGCAGCTCCACTATTGACGACTGCAAAACATCTCTGCATGTTTATGGGTTGAAGTAATATAAATGCTTTCCAGGCCTGCTGATCTACACTTAGTTTTCATTTTGGCTTCCCTTCTGGACAGTACTCGAGAATTTCCACATGAAAACTGGCTTGTAACATAGAAAAAAAGTACATCCACTTTTGCAATTTTGTTAATGCTAAGGTTAAACCATTTATCATTGCAATCGCCGACCGACTTTTCTGGACCCGGGCCGAACAGCATTTGAAAAACCAGGCACTTTGAAAAAAAAAATGAATTCACACTAGAAACATCAATTTATTTATATAGCGGCTTGAAAAACTGGTCAATCTGTTTCTGCAGAAAACCGTGCAATGGTTGGAACGGCATGATGTTCAATAAGGCGCCGGACACCAGCAAATCGCTGCTTGTACATGACTCTATGTCAGCACCTTTTTTTTTCGTCGCATGAAAAAACAAAAAATTGGCAGTGGTGGCCATGGTGGCTGCCCCTGCGGGAGCAGTGGAAATCATCTGCTCACGCTTGCTTCTAAAAAGAAAAATGCTATGCTTTTGTGTCAGCTCCAGCAACCGTCTGGAGTTGGAACGCATCTTGGGAATGCAACGTGAGTTGGTACGCAAAGCTCTCTTGGAGGTTGCGTTTAGTTGCGACACCCGGTGTACTGCAAAATGAAGTAAAACTGCTGTGTTCTGTCAGTTCGCAGCGACCACTTTTTGATGCACAAGACAGACGCTAACTTTTTTTTTCATTCCCTGCTCCCGCATTGCTGCCTGCAAGCGGACTCGTGGCTCTATGACTCTACTTGCACTGCTGTGGCGCCTTGCTCCGCTTTCTCACTCATAGCTACACGTAACCCGTGATGTATAGCCACATGAGCAAAACACGTTCACGCTGAATGTCCCGTCCTCCATGGGGCAAAGCTCCGTCACCTCCCCACCTTCATCAGATAATAGGCCGACACAGGCAATGGTGATGAAACTGGCTGCGAGAATGAGGCCTGATGGGCACGTGATGGCTTGCAGCAAGTTGCAGCTTGCAGGGGTGTGTAACTAGCAGTGCATGCTATCGAGAGTATCGCGGTTACGTGGAATGCACGCAACTCGGGTTCAAGATTGCAGAAAAACAAAATGGCAGCGATGATGTGGCAATTTTTCATAAATTTTGACCAGCGATCGAGAGAAAAAGTGCAGAAAGACGAACGAGAGAAATTTTAAACGTCTGAAAAATCTGGCCGGTGTTATACATGACACAATGGGGCATGTGACTGTGTCAAGGTAGAGTAAAAAAACATTGATCGGCGACTGTATGCGATTTCAACAAAAAAAAGAAAACATAGAACTGTGTGCACCTTCTGTCGCAATCAGACGCCATGCTGGATGGACCGCACCCTCTGTGCTCTTGGACCCCGCCGTCTGAGTGCTTTGGCACACCATCTCAGTGTCACACTGTGATGGCTTCGATGCCACCTTGGGAGAACACATTGTGAGCCTGGTGGCCTTAGGCACATTGCACTGTGTGCTGCCATTCTTGCCTCCTGCACAGGAAAATTTCACGTCGTTATGAGGGGATGATATAAGGGACAACCAGGAATGCAGGCACAGGACGGACTTTAGATGCAACGTTACAATACATGCTGTACAGTGCGAGCACCATGAATGATGCATGGAGTGCACAAGCAAGGCATTACATGATGCATAGATCGTTTCATGACCCTCAGAGAAACCGGTTTGGCTGGGCTGTTAAGGGGGTCAGACGTCAACCCTTTCTGGTGCTACGAGTGCAGCCCAGCACGCCAAATGGCAGCACATTTCACCCTTTTGTAAAATTGTGCATAGTATACCCTGCCCCCAATTCAAACCAATCACATCCGCTGCAAATGGCAGCTTTTCGAGAAAAAAATGCCACGCCAATCGGAGAGATGCATAAGAAACATCAGTTCATTCAGTAAATGATGTAAAAATGTGTCAAGTGTCCTTTTGTTGATGACTGCAACGAAAAATTGGTAGGACACTTAAGCTTGGAATTTAAGGGCATGGTGCAACAGGGTTAATGGGCCACATCAATGGCTCCCCTAGTGGACGCTTGTTAGTGTGCATGTACTTTGCTACTCACCTAATCAATAATCTCTCGATCTCCGCCTCTGTATCTCACATATATTCATTATTGCCTCACGTAAAAAAATGACACGATACAAAAATAAAGCTCCACTTTAATCAAGGCATGCAAACGTACTAGCACTGCATAGGAGCAGCGTGTCTGTAATGGGATCAAAAAACCTGAAGGGTTCAACTCTCATCTCACCGTCTCATCTCAAGAGAGCAACCTGATTTGGCAGCGTCAACTCAGGCCTGTCGTGTGATCTGGTGACATGATCAAATCTGCTGAACAATCTGTGACTGACCACGTCACTTGCAAGCTACCACCTGCCAGAGGAAGGCTCCCGGTTTTCTTGGTCACAATTCCAGTGCTGGGTTCTGCGACAAATGCAGCCTTTGACGGTATCGCCTTAGTATGCATCCCAGAGCAGCTGCCCCGTGTTGCCCATTTTCAAGGAACGGCTCGTGCACCTTATATGGTGATATAACCAATTTTATTGATAGTTTTTATAGGTTTGTCAATGCCAACAACGACTAGAGTGATTAGGCCCAGAAAATCAGTGATACATCAAGGAAACCAGCAAGCATCATCCACATAAAGGTCTGTTAAAGGTGCAGAAAACTGGAATTTAGATATCCAACATTTTTCTTCCCAATGTAAAGCGAGACCAATTACGTGGTGGTCTTGTTGAAATATAGCGGTGAAAATTTTTGCCAAGGATTTTTTTGTTAAGTGTACGCATCCGTCTTTGCGTAGGCCGATGTTGGAAACTATAAGCAGTGACTACAATGACTGGACATTGACAAAAGTGATGCACCAAAAACTAATGTAAATCACACCAGTAAGACAGTATTATACGACAATCTTAGTGTAGAGTAGCGCTTATTTTACTTTCTGCGATCAAGGCTGTTACAGCACAAGAATGATGCCTTGTCGGTGGGACGAGGAGACGAGAAGTTTCATCAAACCATATCCGCACATTCGCTAAATTGCCTCAAGATAATAGAACAGAACTAAACATTTACCATACCAAAATGTAATCCTTGTGGAACCTTGAAGGAGGGTTGAAATCTGGGTCAGTTGGTACATAGTCAGAGAATAAAAACCAGCGGCTCAAGCGACTGAAGTGTACTGGATTCAGCTGCGGCGGCAATTGCCACGAAAGG